>NC_067399.1:156320443-157520443 GCF_016432865.1 Antechinus flavipes | reverse complement strand
AATGGGTATAGATAATCCACAAACTAAATAAATGAGAAATCACTACATGCATAAATAAATTTTTCACTTAAAAGTTTGAATGTTTCTAAACTATACTAATGTGTAGCAACCAAAAATAATATTTTTATTCTAATATATGTGAATAATTGTGAAATGCTTTGTTTAACTGAACTTTATTTATAAACTATGTATACTGCATTGAAATCACATGTTTTCAGGTATTAAGACTATGAAATTCTCTATTGTCCAAAATATACATACCAGTGTTTCTTCTATGAAAAACCACCAAATATTTTGGTTTCATTTTCTTTAAAATGATGAAATTTAAATAATTACTTTTAAAATTTATTTATACAACCATAATATTTATTTGCATGGTGCTAAAGAAAACTTGAAATACATGATGTTAAATAGAGCTTGCCTTAGAGCTAGGAACACCTAAATTCAAGTGCTGCCACTGACATATACTGGCTTGTGATCTTAATCAGCACTCTAGGCCACTTTCTAAGTATGTAAGTTACAGAGTAGATGCCAAATTTATTTAAAAAAGGAAGATTCCTCATCTGAAAGTTCCCTCTTATTGAAATCACAGGTATAGTTCTATATCCTAATTTCCATTCTAAAAGGGAACTATGAATAGATGACAGTAACAAATATACAAATAAAGGACCTTAAATCCAGGCTCCTTAACATTTGGCAATATGATGAAGTCTATGAACCTCTTCTTAAAATGTTTTTAAGTACACACAATGAAATATATTAAACTCAAAGAAAACCAACCATTATAATACAGTTATCAGAATATTTTAAAAATACAAGTTCACTGACCCAGAGTTAAGAACTCCAATAGTAAATGTAGATTCTTTTACATTTCTGTCATTCCCAGTTCCTTTACCTTATTGGAATTCTTTTTCAAAAGGTCAACCAACAATACTGATAGGAGGATATATATATATATATACACATACACACACATACATACATACATATACATACATACACACATACACATATACTTCCTATTCAAATACTTAAGTTATGGCATAAAGTACATCCCTGTATATATTTTGTTTTTAAATTTAAAATTTAAAATTGATTTTTTCAATCTGTGTTGTAAAAGAAACCTTTAAAGTGTACTTAAAACTTACTTCAATAATTAAAAGACTATGTGATTTCATCAGTATGAGTATTCCTTTCACCAATGCAGTTTGCAACTCCTCTATGGTTTAGAAGATTACCTATGCAAATTCCTGTTACTGAAAAAACTTATTACCTAATGGCTAAACCTCTGTTAATAATCCTCTCTCAACTTAAGCAGGCCAACCCATGGATAAGAAATATGATCAGTCCACTTTAGGCTTAATAATTTAGTAGATGTGCTTAGAACTTATAATGCTGGCATAGCTTCTGAGAGGCTGGAATTGCCTCCTAGAGATGACAAACAACAGAAATCAAGTTCTCAGCAGAAGATTTAACAACCAAATATGGTAAATTAGATTTAAAGGATGCTCTAGTTAATGTTTTAAACATAATTACAAGTGAAAGTATTTTCTTTGAGAATAATTAGATCATTCATAAATTAATTTGGCAACTAAAAGGTACTTGGTAAATTAACCTAGAAAATCAGAAATTGGTTCTTATTTCAAATAGGTATGCTTTCAGGATATGGCATGGGAATTTTTACAAATCAGCCATTAATACAACAATCAGTATAGGTTGAGGGTCTTTTGTTTGTTTTTCTTGTTTTTTGACCAATTTGGATCTCTAAATAAGTCAGGACTTTCTAAAAAAGAATTTCCACACATAAAAAATTAATTGATACTATGAACCTCAAATTGAATTTCAAAATGGATCAGTCTATTTTATTTGTCAAATTTTATTAATTTGACAATTGAAGTTGCCTTTTATTTCCAAATGACAATTATCAGTTTGCATATTTAGAATTCTGTAATCAAACACTGTGTTAGATAAAATCCTGATTCCTAAAAACCAGCTTTGATGTTTGAATTATTTCATTATCTTTCTCTTTTTTGCACTCATGCAGCTGCTCCCTTTCCTTTTTTGGCAATTTTACCAAAATATCATGCGAGACGTAAGACAAAAAATTTAAGAGAGTCTTTTAAAGAAAGAAAAAAATGGCACTTACAAATGGGTTGAATGTTACTGCTAAATGTAGTATGAATTCCATTGCATGCTCTCTTATTTTACAGAAAAATATTACCCTTCCAGAAATCAAACACTAAATCCAAAACATCGTCTTATTGAGGATAAAATAAATTTCTGTTGTTTAATGAAAATTTAATGAAAATGCCTGATCTTTTTTGAATAGATTAGCTCTCTAGGCTTTTCCCTATTAATAGTAAGGTAGTAATAATTTTATTGTACTAACAGCAAGTGTGATCATTAGTTTCATTGCAAATTATTTTTGTTATTTTCAAATGTATGAAATAAACACCAAATAGGAAAAGTACATAGAAGGTAAATTCAGTTATAAATCAATTGCTAATGATTAACCACTACAAATTATAGATTTTTTTATACTGGCATAACTTGCAAATACTTTACTGTTATTTAAATTTTAAAATTCTTCAATTGTGCTTTGAAGCTTAATAATTCAGTGCTATAGCTATGTATCATTTAAGTGGTCACTTTTTAAAAATCTTAACCTTTCTCAATGTTGTATCATAGATAAGTAGCAACATACCCTTAATAATAGCCTAGTTGTCATCATTAAAGCCATTTTATACCTTGTATTAGAGAATACAGACATTTGAGGGTAATATTATTATTATTATTATAGGGCAGGAAAGATAAAGCTATTTGGGTGCCTCTACTTATAGAGTTTCTAATGCCTTATCTGCCCCAGTGAATGAGAAAACAAGTTTTCCAAAGTGAAGGGAAGAAGAGTAAGGTCAATGAACAGTCAAGGACAATCTAATAACTCCCCTATGGAGAGAAGATACACTTCTCTTTCCTATAAAGATTATTAAACTATTAGGATGTTCCTTAAAGCAACTGTCAGCCTTTTGGGAAGGTGGGAGGTAAGAAGAAGTAGTGGAACAGAACAGGATGCTGGAGGACTACTGAGGACTACGAGGCATCTGAGTGAATTGTCTAATATAGTAACAGCTTTTAAAAATCCAAACAAAATGTTAGCACATTTCATAACTGAGTTACACATGAACATTTTATTGTTCAATTTCTAAAATTTTTTTCTTTTAAAATGTGGTGCTAATTTCAAAAATCGATCCAATGATTGAAATGCTGGGTTTAAACGTAAATTTTTTTTTTGGGAGGAGGGGCTTAACACTTCTTGGAGATCTCTCTAAAATGGACTGATTTCAAAGCTGATGTTTAAGAATTGCAGAAAAAACTGAGTACAATTAAATTGTTCTTTGATAACTGGGGAAGTTGCAAAAACTGAGTGTCATAAATCTAATATAAAAAACATAAATTATGTGGGCTGAATTTGAAGCCAAAGACCTCACTCTGGAGAATGAATTTTTTTTTAATTTTCATTAGATCCCCAATATAAACTTGTTTTCTTGTAGATTCTTTTATGTTAAAGGAAAATGCAACAAAATATTCCAGTTAATTAAGGATTTTTTATACTAAAGGGTTTATAAACATAATTATGTGCAAATGTCCCTAAACATAAGAAAATCTGTATTAATTATTGAAATTATAATGAGATACCCAGAAAGCTCAAGGATAAGTGAACAAGAAAATACAAGTCTTTTTAACAATTAAAAACTTTTTAAAAATAATTTTCTTCACTGAAATATATTAGTATTTTTATAAAAGTACTTATTTGTAATAATTTATATAGTTAAAAAATTTAAATGATCTAAGATTATATAACAATAGTCAAGATTATAGTAATCTAATTGAATACTTTGCATTTATCTTTCATCAATATTAAACACACTAGATGGTCAATAAAACAACTCAACATGTGAGGAATTTTTACCAGTTGCTTTTTGACGAACTATATTCCTTGCTTTTTCAACTCCTGGAGCTCCCGATGTGGTAGCACTCCTGAATCGCATTGGTTCTGTAACATCAGGATGGCTTCTCCAACTCAAAGAAAATGACCTCCCCACTACACTGGCTTTCTGAGAATCTGAAATACAACCTGAGGCAAAAATATGTTTAAAATTTCCATTATTTTAGGAACTCATCTATAGTAGGGTAGACATATTGATATGTACTTTGACTTTTTTTTTTTTAGAAAATTATATCAACTTTAAAAAAAAAAAAACATTTCTTGACTTCCTTAGATAAGCTCAAAGTACCTAAAAATGTTTCTTAATAAAATCATACAGTACTGAACTAAAATTAATATATTTTAGAGTATGTTTGCAAATATGAAAGAGCTATATCATTTTAACAAACTTTCTTGATTGCAAAAAAATTACAAAGATGATGGTGAAAATAATAGTAACAAGAAATAGCGATCTAGTCTCCAAATGCCTAAAGCAATATTCTATCCATTTGATTTTCAAACTAACCCACAAGAGAGTCATCTCTATATTTTAGAACCTCATAAATAAAAAGAAATCTTCACTAAATGGGTTAAAGAAAGGACAATGGAAATACACACAAACAAAAAAAAAATTTAGGTAATTGCTTTCCCATTCTATTCTAAAAGGAACTTTTAACATTACCAACAAATAGTAAAAGTAAACACTCTTAAGTTTTCATTCCCCTTATGGCATCTATTATCATATTATCTAGGAGATAATCATTGAAATGTGAAAGTCCACAAGCAGGAAGATGAAAAGGAGAAATTTTCATACTATGAAAACTGGATGAATATGTATGAATGCCAAAAATAAATAAATAAATAAAAAGAATAAAATAAAAATAACTCTGATATTGAAGATGATTTTACAGTATTTTCTCTTACAATAATACTAATTGTAAGGAAGATTAGATTGATATACAACTGAAATTTTTCATAAATCTGTTACATTAGAAATTAAAACAGCAAAATTATAGCCCTTACACATTTCTTGAAATGTTATGAGAAAAAAATATTAAATACTTATACTTAGTGTTACCACTGAGTACAATCAACCTCTTTCTGCCTTTAATCATACAGCCTATACCAATCTGAAGAGTAGAAACGAAATTGCAATACTAGCATTCACATAACTTTCTTCTAAACTCCTCCTTTTAAACTCATCTAGAAGCCTTTGTAGAAGCTCTTCTTATTTACCCAGATGCAACACAATTAAGTGTTCCAAAAGCGGAGTAATCTAGGACATAATCTAGATTCAGTTGTGGGTTATTTTTTAAATATCTGGTGTTGATAGTTTACAATTCCAATAATATTAGGTAGGTACCTTTTGACATGATGTTCATGTTAGAAACTATAATATTTAAGGCTCAGTGTTAGCAAATAGGAATGAAACTTTACCTTTGCCTCTTTGCTTTTTTTCTTTTTGCTCACTCAACTTATCCAGTGGTAGGTTTGTCATTTCAACTCCATAAACTGTTCTGGCCAACACTGCTGTTAATGAATCCATGATATTGGCCCATTCATTTATGAGTTCCTCCCAGTCAGTAAGTGAAGACAGCACACTCAGGAAATCATCCCAAAGTTCTCGAGAAATATAAACACAGAGATTTGCTCTGATCCATGCCACAATAAGTGTCTGAAAAGAAAAAACATTCTTTTAAAAGAATTATAATTTTAATAACAAAATATATTCTAGTTATAATTAAAATAGATTTCAATGTGAAAAGTTGATCACTAGAGGGCTTTTCTTTCTTATTTATTAAAATATGTTTAACAAAGATTTATGCTATCATGAAAATAGTCATGGCTATGAAGCAAAGAGACTAAAATAGGTATATTTATTGCTTCTTCTTACTATTAGAGGAAGGATAGAAAGATAGAAGAAAGTAAAACTGAGTGTTCTGGGAAAAAAAAAAAAAGCAATCTTACTATTTTGTAAGACAAAAAAGGATAACCAAAAAGACTTAGAATCACCAGAAATAACACCATCTAATCAAATAGCTTAATAAGCATTTGTTGGATTTTGTCATTGAAATTCTCCATGCTTAAAATTAACCAGCTGTCTTCTCTGCTAAAACAAAATCTATGTATTTTTAGAATCTGACCTAAAAGCTAAGTCTTTGGAAAAGTATCTCTGATTAACTCACAGCATTTCATATTATTCCAGGTTCAATGCATGTTAAATTAATATGTTTTTATTTCATCTACTGCACAAAATATACAGATTTTTTTTAATAAACCATTTTCAGAGAAATGTATGGAAGGAGGTATACTAGTGCAATGAAAAATGAATTAATTTGACTTAAACCAGAGAATGTGGGTTTGAATTCTAAACATGACTGTAATGGACCAGAACTCTGGAGAGAGGTAGTAACTCAATGGAACTGATAAGACAATGGTTATTTAGTTTAGCAGGGTGATTAATAGTTCTCTAGTTCAGTATGATTAATTTAATCTTACAACAAATAAAGGTTCCCTAGTGATATGTTGATTGGTTTATACTCAGTATACTGTAATGATGTAATTGTAATAGAGTATACAAACTGGGGACAAACTCAGCCAGAGAGAGACCAGGCTTTACCAGCCTCCTGGGTGGCTCTCCTGCCTCCTACATTTCCTCCACTGAAACCAAGACCCATTCCGGAGGACCTCCAGAAAGCCAGTCCGGTCCCAGGTGAAGGAGATAGACTGTGAAGGAGACAATAAAGACTTTGGATTTTATTTCTGACAATTCGTGTGGTGATTATCTTGCTGAGTCCAAGGCTGGTCCAAAGGCCCTCCAGAAAGCTAGACAGAACATTACACATGACAATGCTGATTATTTTGAATTTTTACAATTCATGGTTTTTTCCCACCTCTTTAGAAAAAGAGAGCTCTTTGAAAGCAGAGAATATTTTTATACTCTTTGTATCCCCAAGACATAGCAGCAATGTAAACTAACTCTTATGGAGCAGAGATCTTTCATATAGCAAAAAAAAAAAAAAAAAAAAAAAACCTGTAAAGGAAGGTCCCTTTCTACTCCAAATTTCTAATCCCTCTTGAAAAATATTTGTTAATGATAGATAAATTATATAGAAGAGGTTAGGACACTGGACTTGGAATCAAAAAGATTTGTCTAATCCAGGATTAGACAACATTGGGCAAATCATTTAACCCCTTTAGTGCCTCAGTTCCATCATATTTTTTCTAGCTCTAAAATCTGTAAATCCAAGAGTTAAAGTTTATAAGACAGAAAATGATTAAGAGTTGCACCAAGATAAAACTAGATTTCCTATCCCACGTAGTTTATCTAATTAATATTTTTAAATGAATATATTAATTAAAAATACTACATGAAAAATACTACATATAAAAGGTTTGAAAGACATTCGGGGTTTATAAGTACAAACTCATAATTGTATTTTTACACTAAGTAAAATTCTGATAAGAAGTAAACCTAATTTAAATCTGAAAAGGGTTTTCTTTTTATTGAAATAAATCCTACATGTTTACAAAAAGGTAGGCTAATATTTAGCTTATTATATAAGTTTAGGAATTCTGATTTTTATTCCTTAAAGTATTACATCTATTGACAAACCAGGAATATGCTTAAAATAAGCTTGCATGCATTCAAAGACTTAAAGATCTTTACATAAGAAGTGATAAAGAATACATATGATTGAAAAATACTCTAGAGAGTATTCCACTACCATCAAGTAATACAACAAACAAAAACATGAGAATGATTATCAAGAAAAATTGAAAAAAAGCAGTTCAGAAATTGGACTGCTCAAGTTCAATGTAAGCATTTTAATAAAATTTCTAAAATCACAAAATTATTTTTAAAATATAAAAAATAAACATTTGTATTCAGATTTCAGATTAACTTATAAATCTAAATATTAAAGTCATGAAAATAAAAACTAGTTCTAAATTTGAACTTAAAATTAAAACAATTTTCAAAAGAAAAAAAAAACAGTTAACAAAGATAAAGCTATGACCAAGAGGATATCAACAGCATCTAATTCCACAAATTCAAACCATTACTAAACATCAACAATGTATAAAACTATGACTTACAAATCTTCAGAAAGAAAGGACCAGAGAAATCATATTTACAAAAGCATTAAACCATGATTAAAATTAATTTCACTTAACTTAAAGACTTAAAGAATCCCAATACAACAAAACTGTGGAAAATAGAAATAGAAATGTCTTTAACTTCAAAACAAAAATTAGGAGCAAGGAAATGTGGGTAGGGAAGGAAAAGCTACATCTGTGATTTCATTAGTGTAGGGAATATCTGATGGAGAAATTCCCTTTACTAATATAGATCTTAGAGAATTACCTAAAGTGTTGAGAATTTGGGGATTTGTCCCAACTACAAAATTTGTTTGTATCCCAGGCCAAGCAATACTTGAACACAGGTCTTCTTGACTCCAAGGCTAGCTCTCCATTTATTTACCTCACCATTTTGCCTCTCCAAATGAAAATGAAAAAATCAAATAAAGTACAAAAAGTTAATTGAGCAAACCATAAATTAAATATAATTTTATCACTTTAAAAAAAGTATTAATGGTTACAAATTGTGTGTGTGTGTGTGTGTGTGTGTGTGTGTGTGTAAAAATAAAATAAAAAACCTGGCTAGCTCTTCAGAATTGTGGGACTTTGTTCTTTTGGTTTGTTTTATTTATTTCTTTTTAAAGACTTACCCTAAAAAGTAACCCTGCCAAGCTCTGGGCAAACAAGTCCTTTATTTGGTTATCCTTTGGCTTCTGCATGACAGCTTCTGTTATCCTGAGTAGTATTTGCAACATCTGCTCCCTGGACCCCCAAAATAAAAGTTGCATGTAAATTCTATACATTATCACAATGGTAAAGCATTTCAATTACATTAAACTCTCATATTAAAAACATGTTGCAAATCAATCATTCAACAAGTATATATTAAGCATATACTATATGAAAGGTACTGTGCTAGTAATTGAGGATAAAAGGAAAGGCAAAAAAAAAAAAAGGTCCCTGCTCTCAAGGAATTTACATTCTAATAAGGGAGACAATATACGAACAACTAAATACATATAAGATTTATACAGAGGAGGTGAAAGGCAATCTCAGTGGAAAGGGGGAAAGTAAAAAGGAAAAACAGGAAAATCCTCCTGAAGAAGGCAAGATAAAAGTCTAGTCTGAAAGGAAGTCAAGCAGAAAAAGGGAAAACATTCCAGGAATAGGGATAATCAGGGGAAGGGTATAAAGTCAGAAGGAAGGAAATGCATTGTATGCAGTGAATAGCATTCTATGTTGCTGCATTGAAGAGTATAAGGAAAGAGTATAAGCATATAAGGGAAGTCAAATGTAAGAGAGCAGAAACATTAGGAGAAATGCTAAAAAAAAAAAAAAAAAAAGAATAAGAAAAAGAAAAAGAAAAAGAAAGAAATTTGATCTTGTAGGGGAATTTGGGATCATAGTCAGATCAGCAGTTAAAAAAGATCACTTTGGCAGTAGAGTGGAAGATATATTTGAATAAAGAAAGACAAGGTAGAAAGATCAACCAGAAGAAAATAGTCCAGGAGTAACATGACAAGAAGCTGCAACCAATGTGATGGATATATGAGTTGGGGAAAAAATGAGGCATAAATAAGGACTTTTGTGAAGAGAAAACAGTAAAACTTGGCATCAGATTAGATATTTGGAGTGAGTTCAAGAAAAGATTCAAAAATGATATCAACCAAAAAATCATGTATTAGTCAAAGAAGCTTAATAATCCTATCAAGAAAGTAACAAATCACTAAATACCAAAGAAAATACCAAAATATACAATCTCACAATACAAAATAAACATTGAAAAATACTCCTCCTAATGACTCTTGAGGTCTGCAGGAATCATAGACTACTGTAGTAATGGTTTTTAAATGGCAACACTCGGATTTTATGGCATTTTTTAAAACATCTCAAAACATTTTCATTTCTATTCTCAAATGTAGTATGTCTTTACATGGTGGAAGAAAAGTCAATCAACTCTTTAAATATATGGAAATTAAGGTTATTATCCAATCTCAATTCAGACTCTCATAGCTGTATTAGTCTCAGAGGTTGTCTAATGTATTTATCAAACAAGTACCCATCTTCAAGACACTTATGTAATCTAGACCACTCTCAAATCGGTTGAGACCATTAACTCTATTCCAATATAAACACACACTTTAAAAAAACAATTTTCATGAAGGTTCACACTTTCATACAAAATTGCTTTTAAAGCATAAATCAATATGTGTAGTCATATTTAACAATCTTTTTCATTTGGAAAATTTTTAGAAGCAAGTTAAATCATACATTTTTGCCATTTTTTTCTTATTCTCCTTCCAGTGAAGAGAGACAACTGATTATTATTCTTTAAGGAAAATCTACTATTAAATTCCTTCCATATATGTCAACACATATTTTCTATAACACATTTTAACATTAACACTTAACATATTTTCAAAAACAATTTTCTTTAACCTTTCCTTAGAGATCTTATTTTGTAATCATGTTTGTGGCTTTCTTCCTCTTCAAGTTAATCTTAACGCTTAATTAATTACAAAAGAGCCCAAGGCAATCCATTCTTCTTTGGTCTACCTCCAAGAGTTAGGATTTTTTTTCCTCTAAGCCTAAATTTGCCTCTTTACTACTTCTACCTATTATTTCTAGTGCTGTTTTCTACTGCCAAGAACAATAAATCAAATCCCCATCCACATGACAATCCTTCAAATATATGATTATATTTTATCTTTATCATCTCTTTTCCAAGCTAACTATACCCAATCTCTTGAAAACATCTCATTTGGCAGGAATTCAATATTCTCCAACATCCTAGTTACCATTCTCCGAATGATCTCTGGCTTATCAATGCTTTTGTTTCCTAAAACTCCAAGAGACCTTAACTGAACACTACCCCAGATCAAATGTGAGTAGAGGACAGTAACATAACAACCACCTCCTGGTTGCTAGAAACGATGGTTCTCTTAAAAAAACCTAAATCTTACTCAATACATTTTGAGGTTGCAGGCCACTAAAACCCCAGATCCTTTTCAGACAAATTGTTCCATGCCATGTATTACTAGAAAATACTTGAGAAGCAGACATTTTGAACACAAATATAAGAATATTTATTTATATTTGCTTAATTTCATCTTCATATCAATTTTTAAAATAGTTTTATGCAGTGTTAGCTATATCTTGCAGCATTGTGGCATCTGTGTATTAAGTAAGTTAACCAACTATTTATTTAAGTCACTGAAAAAATTGTTAAACAGCACTGAAACAAAGACAGAGACCTTAAGTTTACCACTGGAAATCTCCATCCAATTTGACATCGATTCATTAATGATAACTTTTTAGTCCAGCCATTCAACCATTTTCAGAAATTCACTGAACAAACAGAATTATCATATTTACGCGACTTCACTGTCTTTCTCATAAGATTAGCACAAGAAAATTCATCAAATTATTAGTCAAAACTCAAGTTATATAAGATTTTTCTGATGAATTAGTCTACTAACCCTATGATAATTATTATAAAAAGAAAAGGTTTAGAAGGAAGAAATGTTCTAGAGATAGAAATAGATTTATTAAATAACTATATATGGAGTGAGGAAGAGAGAGGAGTGAATGCAGAAATTGAGAAATTGAGATACTGAAAAAATGGTAGTACTTTTGACAAAAATAGGAAAATGTAAGATAGTTAAGCTGGGAGGAAAACAATGAGTTCTACTTTGGACATGATGAGTTTAAGATATCTTGACTATCCAGTCTGAAATATCTAATAGGAAGTAGTTCTTTTATCATAAGCCCAGGTCCCTCCAAATCCCTCATTAGCAAAGTGTACATGGTCTCTCACTCCACTTTGATGAATACAGAATTATCAACTATAATTATTCTGATACAACAATAGAACACAAGCCCTTACCATTTGACTTGATACTGTACACTTCAAGGACACCTGGATCTTGCCATTTACTCTGCTACTACACTAGACGCACTAGACTTTTCCAAAAGTTCTAAAAGTTGAACCCTACTGTCTTTCCAATTAAAATGTGAGCTTCTTGAGAGCAGGGACTGTTATTATAAACATCACTATTTCAAAGACAGTGAAAGACAGAAAAAAAGTCAGTTGGGGCCCTACAATAACATTATGTGAATTTTAATAAAATATTTTAAATTATTGTCATTTTTATATGAAAATGTTTTTTCCAGAATGGATTTAAAACTTTATTATCTCTTTGCTAACATTAAAAAAAATTATCAATCAATAGGTAAATAGAAAAAACATGATTTTCCATAACATCTTAGCCCTTCAACTGTTTTCAATTTACACATTATATTAAGATATATAATAAACTATTGGGGTACCTGCTTATAAAACTATGTATATGGCTTTAATGTAGAAATACGTATGTATAGGTATATATACATATGTAATAAAGTGATCACAATTCAAAAATATTTCTATTATTAATATTTAAAAACAAAAAAGTACCAACACTGTCTCATGTTTAAATTTTTCACAATTCATAGAAATCCCTTATTATACCAATTGGGAACTCACTACAGATTTTCTAATAGGGAGTGCAGCAGTATTTTAGTATTTTAATTATACTATTAAAAGATAAAACATAGCACATCAAGTAAACTTACCATGTCTTTTTGTTCATTGCAAGTTCCATTATCATGCGCCTAAAAATACTCAAAACAGCTTTACAGGCATCAACTTGTTCCTTCAAAAGCATGGGAACTTCTGCACATGGCTCCAATAAAAAGACATTGGCAGAATTTGTCAAAAATACCTATAAATATAAGCAAATTAGAAGAACCAAAGATAGTCTACCTCTCAGATCTATGGATAATGAAGGAAGAACTAGCATGTAAATGGAAAATTTTGATTATATTAAGTTAAAAAGGGTTTATACAAACAAACCAATGCAAACAAGATTAGAATAGAAGCAGAAAACTGGGAACAAATCTTTGCATTCAATAGTTCTGATAAAGGTTTTATTTTGTTTTTAATTAAAAGCTTTTTATCTTTAAAACATATGCATGGATAATTTTTCAACACTGACCCTTGCAAAACCTTGTGTTCCAAATTTCCCTCCAGAAGCCTCACTTCCTCCCCTAGATGGCAAGTAATCCAATATATGTTAAAGCATGTTAAAAAATCTGTTAGATCCAATATATAAATACATATTTATACAATTATCTTGCTGCACAAGAAAAATAAAATAAAAAAGGAAAGTTAAGGGGAAAAAATAACACCCTTATTTCATGTCATGAAGAACAAATTCACGTAATGACCATATGCAAAAACATAATGTCTTTTTTTGCACCTGACTCCACCACCTCTATCAGAAGATAGCACAACATAAAAGCAACTACAACATTTGAAACAAAAAGAAAATTAATTTCTCAAAGTTAATTTATTTTAAAGTCAAACATATCTACTTCAGAACATCAATCCCATACTATTAGAATGGTGTTCATTTTTACAGGAGCAGGAGGAATACAGAGTATTAAAATATATACCTGATGGTTTAGTTTAACTTTTAAGATCACATAGATATTAATGATA
The DNA here is from genome assembly GCF_016432865.1 of Antechinus flavipes. Taxonomy (NCBI): domain Eukaryota; kingdom Metazoa; phylum Chordata; class Mammalia; order Dasyuromorphia; family Dasyuridae; genus Antechinus; species Antechinus flavipes. Next base: position 157,506,836 of record NC_067399.1, on the reverse strand, counting down.
TCATACATTAATTCCTCTAAAATAAAATTAAACTATGGCACTAATGATTCAAATAAAAAAAGCATGCAATGACATAGCATATTTTTTACTCTTAATGAGATTTTAAGAGCATAAATTTGTCCTTGGGAAGTAAGCTACTAAGAGTTAACTAAGTAAATTCATCACTTTAAAAATTGGGGCTGCTGTTATATTTCAGCAATAATGATGGTTTTGTGCTTATCTAGTCATATTCTTTTTTTTTTAATAATAGCTTTTCATTTTCAAAATATATGCAGATAGTTTTTTTACATTTTTTTACATTCACCCTTGTAAAACTTTGTGTCTTAAAAATTTTCTCCTTTCCTTATTCTCCTTCCCTAGACAGCAAGTAATCCAATATATATAAAACATTTGCAACTCTCCTATGCATATTTCCACATTTATCATGCTATGCAAGAAAAATCAGATCAAAAAGGAAAAAAAAAAAACAAGCAAATATTATACTGTGATCCATATTCAATGTCTAATGTTCTCCTTCTGGAGGCAGATGACTCTCTCCATCACAAGTCTATTGGATATTATATAATGATCAATATTGACTGGTGTGAATCTTTCCAACAATGGGATGACTGAGGTCAGTTTCTGTAATGGGCTGAAGCTGAGCAGATGCACTGAGCTCTGGTCCAAGCACTTATGGCTAATTACCAATTGGACAATACTCTATTAAAATATGCTTGCAGAAAGAATGGTCCTGTCCACTTTCTGTGCAAGTTTGATGTGTTGTATAGGAGACTGGGTGAAGGAATTGGTGGGTGGAGTGAGAAAGCCAGAGTCACTCCTGGGCGAATTCATGTCATGACTGCTCTTACTTAATTAATATCGCCATTCCCGTTCACATCCACAAAAAATAAAGATCAATGACTTTCACTTATCCTGACTCCGGCTAATTTTAAAATACCCTGGGTGCTAAACATGGTCATTACAAGTTTCAATGATTTCTTGATAAAGAGAGCCATCTGCACCTAGAAAGAGGACTGCAGGAACTGAATATGAATTATAGCATAACATTTTCACTCTTTTTGTTGTTCCTTTGCATTTTGTTTTCTTATTCATTTTCTTTCCTTTATAATATGATCTTTCTTGTGCAGCAAGATAATTGTACAAATATGTTTACATATATTGGATTTAACATTGGAAAAAAAAGTCTATTGGAATTGGTCTGAATCACGTCATTGTTGAAAAGAACCACATTCTATATGAATGTTATGGAATATTATTGTTTGTAAGAAATGACCAGGAGGATGATTTTCAGAAAAGCCTGGAGAGACTTACATGAACTGATGCCGAGTGAAACGAGTAGGACCAGGAGGTCATTATATACCTCGACAACAATACTATATGATGATCAATTCTGATGGACATGGCTCTCTTCAACAATGAAATGAACCAAATGAACAAGTGATTTGTTCAATAATGAAGAGAACCACCTACACCCAGCGAAAGAACTATGAGAAATGAATAAGAACCACAACATAGCATTTCCATTCCCTCTGTTTTGGTCCGCTTCTCAGGTTATTTTTACCTTATGTCTTAGTCCGATTTTTCTTGTGCAGCAAAATAACTATGAATATGTAAACATATATTGTATTTAACACATTAAAAAAGAATATGAATGGAATTCTTGGAAAAAAAAAGAATAAAAGAAAAGAACTATGTCCATCAGAATTGATCATCATATAATCTTGCTGTTGCTGTGTACCATATTCTCTTAGTTCTGCTCACTTTACTTAACAACAGTTCATATAAGTCTCTTTTTTTAGGCCTTTCTGAAATCATCCTGCTGATCATTAATTATAAAACAATAATATTCTATAACATTCATATATAATAATTTATTCAGCCATTCTAAACTGATAGGCATCCACTCAATTTCCAGTTCCTTGCTACTACAAAAAAGGCTGCTAACAAACATGTTTGCACATGTGGGTCCTTTTTCCTTTACTATGATCTTTTTGGGATACAGACTCAGTAGAAACACATCTCTAGTCTCACTCTTTTGCCCAGATCCCTTTTTTGTGAAAGGAAACTTATATTAGGTCTTAAAAAATGTGTAGCACAGCTAAACATCATTGTTTAACTTTATATAGTTAACTGGCTCATTTGAAGATTGAGTCTATAATCAACCTTGCCCTCTAGTTAACTCTGCTAACTAGAGAAAAAACACTGATTATATTCAAACTCAAAAAGACTATGTAAAAAATGTGCTTACTTTTATCATTTTGAATTTTCTGATGTAAAAAAAAAATCACTTTCACTAAAATAGTTTGATAATTTTCTTGTAAAGAAAGAAACTTACATTAAAACAAAATCTCCCAAATGCTTTCCTGAAACAGAAACTATGAATGGCTTCATTTTAATCAAATATAATCATTTGTTATTGAAAAGAAGAGTATCTTTTTAGCAAAACTTAGAATACAATCAAGAGTATAATAAATTTTAAGACTGAAATAAAGACTGTATTAAATAACTGCCTAAAATAAATAGATTAATGTACTTAGCATCCTTAATTTGAATCTATAACTTTTGATCATGCCAAGGAAAAATGTTCCCAAAGCTTCACAAGTCAACATAAAGAGAGAGAAAAAAAATGCATACAAATTACTCATGGTCTTTCACCTTATAAACATACTAGAATGACAACTAATAAAGACAGAAACCATGTTCCACTTTCCTTGTATAGAGCTTAATACAATATACTGCACATAAAATAAGACATTTAATATTTGTTAATTAACTTCAATGTTAAGTTTTGAGCACTTTTTCCTAATGAAAGAATGTAACAAGTACTAAGTTCAATAGGTACATCGAACTGCAAAATCTGCATTAAGGCTAAGAACAAATCAGGGTTAAAGACCCTAATAATGGCCAGTTCTTCAGAGCTAGGAAAAATAGGGAATTCGTTCTCAATTCATAAACGTTAAATGATTTGAGATACAGCATAATTTAACTTAAAAAAAAGGAAAGATCTATATCCATTCTAAAAGCAATGCCTATTAATCTCAATTGTTGACAAAAGCACTCGATTCTATCTGAAATACTAAGCATGACTAAAAGGGGGTATTTTTCTAACAATTGCTTAGGTAATATTCAATTATGAGATAACATAAGTATGACAATTTGCAAACTTTAAAGACCTATATAAATACTAATTGTCATTATTATTATTTCTAGTAATAATAATAATAATAATAATAATAATAATAAACAATGCCTATCCTTAAGGAGCTTTACATTCTCCTGAATGACATAGCACATAAACAAGGTAATAAGTACAAGCATATAAAAAGCAAAAAAGATAATAAAAACTAGAAATCAGGGAGACCAGGAGAGATGTCAGGAAGGAAATCATGATAAAGATGTACTCTGAAAAGTAAACAAGGGATTCTAAGAAACCAAAATGAGAAGGGAGTGTATTCTATACCCGGGGAACCCTCAGACTGACTGGATGGCAAAGACCTGGGGGAAGACCAATGAAGAGAGATTAAGATGTTAGTCTGTGATTAGGAATAGACTATAGATAACCCTAACAAAAAGAGGCAGTGGAGGACACCTTTGGAATAAGATACAAGTGATAGTATATGCACCTAGCAAGAGCATTCCAATCTATCTGCCTAAAACAGCAGCTAATTTCCTGAGTTACTTTAATGATCATGCATTAAAAGGAGAAAAGAGAACAATTCTATTCTAGATCTGATCCCTGCCAATAAAAAGAAATTGGTTGATATGGGGGAAATGACTATGGAAACTTTAATAAATCATCATAATTTCATAACCCTTACATTCAATTATAAGAACCCATATGTGGTTGTGATCCATAGGGTAAGAAGCTGGGTCCTACACAAAGGCATTAGAGGGGGAGGAGGGCACGTGGTTCTGAAAAACCTACTGATATCAGTAATGAGTTAAATAGACAGTGCTACATAAATACCATGAAAGGTATAGCACCCTCCAAAATTTATTTTTAAAAGAGAGGGAGAGGGAGAGGGAGAGAGAAAAACTGGGCAAATGGGAAACCACAGGGTGAGAAAAGAAGACAAGGGAGGGATCCATGGGTAGGGATAAGTAAGGTAAGTTATGGAGCAGAATTTAATTAGAGTCAGTAGAGACATGTGTGTGTATATAAGGTGTGTATGGATATGAGTGTATATATGTATGCATATATCTATATATCCATATATAAATGTATATATATATATAAATATATATAAATACATCTTTTCTTAAATGTAGCTTGTATGTGGGGGGGGGGGGGGAGAAAGGGAAATGAAGGGGAGAAAAAAGTATAAAGTAGATAAGGTACACAGCAGAGAACCAAAGAGCAGTTACAAGGAAGTAAAGAAAAAATGGACATTCATGAAAAGAATTTCTTCTACTAATATATATATATATTTATATATATATTATATATATATATATAAATTTAATCAATCATCATAAATTCCACCTAATTGATGATTTCTCCCCTTAGACTTTATATACGCTATCTCACTCAGATGTACAGAATTTAATGTATTTACAAGGATGTTCTTGTTTGACTGAGGTCAAGATACTGTTCAATTTTTAGATATCAGTTCACTTTTAATATCAATTCTTTTAAAAAAATATTTGTCTCATAGAAAAATATGGTGAAAACAAATTTTAAGAAAGAAATAATTAATTTATAAGACAAGCATCATGGGAACACTCAAAAGAACACTGAATTTTGAGTCAGAAGCATTGGGATCTAACCCAATTCTCTCCTTTCTAAAATCAGGACAAGTTACTTCAATCAGTCAAAAACATTTATTAAGCATCAACAAAATACTAGGTTCTGTATTAAGTGTTGAGGTTACAAAGACAGTTCCTGCCCTCAAGGGGCTCACAGTCTAGCAAGAGATATAACAAGCAAACCACCATGAATTACATAAACTGCAGAAAATCAAGAGAGTGAAGGCATATGAATTAAGGAGGATCAGGAAAGGCTTCCTATACAAGGTGAGATGTTAGCCAGGACTTAAAGGAAGCCAGAGAAGTCAACATGCAGAGATGAAGATGGAAAGAAACCCAGGCATGAGGAGCAGCCAGTGAAAATGTCCAGCTTTAAGACAGGAAATTTTAAGGAGAAAGGATTTAGTATGTTCGCCTTTAAAAAGAGAGCGCTGGACTGGCTGACACATTCCAGCTCTGAATCTTGTGATCTAAAAGTAATGAAACAGCAACTAGTGATGCAGTGTGAACTGCAAATTAGGGTAGAGACAGATTAAATCAAGAATTGGCAAACCATTGCCCACAGCCAGTCGCCTGCTTCTGTATAGTCCAGGGAGCTGAGAATTGTTTATACACTTTTAAACAATTATTTAAATAAAGTTATTTTAAAGTATAAAAATGATTTTTAGCTCATGGGTATAAACAGGTATAGCTGGGAGACTCTTGGATTAAATGATTATCAAATGCACCAAGTACAAAGTAATATATTGTAACAACTACTCACACTTATATAGCTCTTTAGCACTTTCCTCCTAGAAATTCTTTGAGAGGATAAAACTAATACTATTATCCCTACTTTACAGATAAGGAAGCTGATTTTCAACAAGATTAGGTGACTTGCCAAAGGTCAAAATGCAGTAAAGTACTAAAGCCAGGACACATTCCAAGAATACTTCTCTGACAAATTAGAGTTATATAACAGTCCCATTACTATAAAATTTCTCCTACATCTTTCCCCAAAAAGAATTTATATTTTTGTAAGTCTCCCCCCATAAAGGCAGCTAGGTAGAACCATAGTGCACAGAGCCCTGGGCCTGAAGACTTCCATGAGATCTTATCTAGTCTCTGACACTTACTAGCCCTGTGACTCTGGGTAAATCACTTAACTATTTTCCTCAGTTTCCATATCTGTAAATGAGCTGGAAAAGGAAATGCAAGACACTCCAGTATCTCTGCCAAGAAAACCCTCAAAAAAAGATCACGAAGAGCCAAACACAATTGAAACAACAACAATAGCTCGTTCTATAAAACTACACAGTAAGAAAAATAAAAACAGAAGCTCTGTAGTTTGTCAGAAGAAGAGTTAAAATGAGTATTTTATACATTCTAGTTGCTTATCATTTCAAGTTTTAAATGTGTTGAAGACTACTATCTGTTAATAACATAAAATCATTAAAATGAAATTATACCACAATAATAAAATATTTAAGTAAATAACATTTCTTGGGTATTCTTCACTTTATTGTTCTGGCCACATACCTGTAGTGTAGCTTGTACACCAGCTTTAATATTCTTATTATCATCTTCTAATATACAGCCTCTACTAACAGCACTAGTAAAGGAGTAAGTTCGTCCCCAGCTTGAAGATCGTTTGTGACCAGAATGTTCAGTTGTGGCCTTTTAAAAACAATAACTGATTAATACAGAAGAATATTATTCAAAAGCTTAAAAATGACAAATGTGTACTTACTCATTTTTATTCATACCTATTTATAAATCATGTAGCCATTTATTTTAAAAGTCAAGACTGTTAGTAATAGAGATTATTATTGATTTAGCTATATACATCTCTAGTATGGAAATGTCAAAGCATTTAATAAATTATTCATCATAAAAATGTACTTTTAGAAATTACCTGACTATTTTTTAAAATAATTTTGTTAGAAATTTAAATCAAACCTAAATAAAACCTAGCAGTTACTTTTGTTTCAATAATATGTCGTTCTATATAAATGTACCCTCTTCATGACTTCTAGATAGGTAAAATTAAAAAAAAAAAATCAAATATATGGGGCATATAATTTTAACCACATGATGACAATGCTTACAAGTATTTTAGAAAGCCTTAAAGGATCAGATACAAGAAATTATTATTGTCAATATCTTGCAAATTTTCCTCTCAGATACTTAACAACTGAATTGATCTGGATACCTTAATGGAGACCATTTCTTTGAAGCCTACTATCACCCAAATTCTATTTATATAAACATAAAGGTTAAAAATGTAATAGTTACATGTAAAGCATAAATATAAGAAAATATTTTACTAAATAGTCAGCATTGGAGATAGTGAACCAGAAAGGGTGGTATGACATAATTTGTTAGTTAAGGAGTCCTTGCCTTGAAGCTCCTTCTGCAAAACCTCAAACCCTTTTATGAAACAGCTCACTCTCACTATTCACAGATCCCAAAAGCAATGCAGTTTAAAGGAAACTTGTCTCTATCCATTTCCTATCTATAATGTATTCCTAGCTAATATAGCAAATAAAACAGCACCTGTTTGTTATCTGTCTCAGTCACTGAAAATCCCAAATTTGCATCACTATCTTCAGTAATGTCTTTTTTATCAGGTTCCTCCATGAACAAAGGTTTGTCCTGTAATATCCACTTTCTATATACTTTGACCACTTTTCTTGTTACAGATATGTCGCAGGAAGGCAACAAAAATGCCTGAAATAATAAAAGAAAATTACATATTAAAACATATGACATTTAGATTGTAACCTGTATTGTATAAAGAGTCGTCATACCAATAAAATAGAAGATCTTTTAAAGTACCAAAGGAGATTTAAGAAACAAAAAGGAAGATAACATTACTTCAATATTATAGCATTTTATAAGACTCAAAAATCTAAACGGCCATTCAAAACACACACACACACACACACACAAACACACAAACACACACACACACACACACACACACATTGATACACAGTTGTACATGCACAGTGTTAAATGCATTACTAACAGTGTTAATAATAAGGCATTTTTTTTAAAAATCAAGAAATAAAACTGCATAGAAAGAAATGAGAAGGATCACTATTCATCACCTTAGGTTTTTTAGAATCATCACCTATTATAGAAACGAAATTGTTAACAGCCCTTCTAAACACAAGGGACTAATATATTCCACTAACCTGACGAAATACTTCATTGATAAAATTGACATAACCTCGGGTAGACAAAAGAATTCGCTGAACCATTTCATATACAGTCCGATGCTCTTCTTCAATACTACAAAGGCTGGAATTACTAAGTCTTCGATCAGACAAAGTACTACTGTTAGAATGATTCTTATCCTGTTCAGATGGTCCACTAACTTCCAACTCAGAGGTTTTCTCTTGTACCATTCCACCAACATTCTAGAAAAGAATAGTTGCAACTTGCTGAAAAAGCTTACAAAACATAAAGCCACATTTTAAAAAACTAAAATATTTATTGTTTAGAGGATTTTTGATTACTATCAATTTTTAGTTTAGGTTTGCAGGAAAATCATTAAAATTGTAATCCCAAAATTACTTTCAGTAAACAGCCAAGTAGTCTCTATAGCTTGTACTTTACATATCAAATATCTAATTTATAAGTTATCCCTTCACCTACTCCAATTATATTTCCCTCCCAGGAAAATCATTAACTAATTAAAGAGTTTAATCTACAGCTATAAAATTATAAATACAAAAATACGGTTTGAACAAATGATTAATCAGCTGGAGTTACTATAAAAATGGAGACTGCCAGTTGCCTCCAAGTAAACAGTGACTTGAAAACCTTATAAACATTTATCTATAATCCACTGATAAATCATGTGATCCATAAGAATGAATGAGAGTAAAATCAAAAACTTTTTGAAGGGCTGTGAATTTGGAATCTAAATGTGGTAGTTTCACTATCAAAGATAAGGAAAAGTATTCAAAATGTATAAATTAATAGACCTTTCTTTTATTTTCTCATGGGCTCACCATCTTACTATTTTCATCCTTAAAATTCTCCTGTAATGATAAAGCTTAGTTAAGTCTCTTTGCCAAGTTTCCTATATACTGATTTTTTTTGCCAGGTCTGCTTCTCAGTTTCATGGAATTATACTATCCATAATCTTACAACATCATTCTTTGTAAGTTTACAAAAGTTTATTTTCTTAACCACTATTGCCCTTTGTTTCCATCTATTTCGATTTGGCAAGGAAATCAAATGTCTTCGGGCTGAAGAAGTTTCTAGGCCCTCTGTTAATCTCTTTTGAAAGGAATGTGAGGAAACTAATGTTTTGTAAATAAAGGACAAAAAAGGAAACTCACCAAGGAAATAACATTCTCTGGCTATAGAGACGGTTTATGACAAACTATATTTAAATTATAAATGGCAGCAATGACCATACCAACTGGCTAGTACCTCTATTTTGGCAACATGGAGATTGCTTGGCCCATAGTAGAAGGTTAAGTAGTATACTACATGATTATTATCTAATCCCTTAGTATCATGTGGCTTAAGATTAATTTGCCAGATCAAATAATTCAAGATAGAAAATTTATGCATAAAGAAAATATTTATTGATTTGATGTCTGTCCCTTAAATCTCACTCAAACATATATTTCAAGAATATGCTTCTAATAAAACACATTTCAAAAGTTGTATTATCTTCTGAATACTGGCAAAGGGATATCAGGAAACAGAAAATACTGGCAATTTTAGCTATGACAACTTTGTAGCCTAACAAACATTCTGTAACCAAAGTAGAATCAGATAATATTTGAAAATGTAAAATTTCCTTTAAAAATGGGACTGATCTTTCCAAATACACATTGAGTAGTGCATAATAACACAACTTGGTAATAACTGTTTCTGGTTCTTACACTAGTCAGTCTACCTCCCAAAAAATTTCAATCTATTGCCTTTGGCTGTTTGTGTTTTTTGGATAAAAATTGAAGAAAGTGAGGCCAAATGATTAATAAAATACCTGGATGATTTTAGGCAATCCTTCTCCTCCATTTTTAGTATTCTGAGTTGTTGTTAGGTATTTCTTTTCCAGAAAAAATGTTACAATCCACTTAATAAAAGCAACACGAGCTGCCATATATGGAATTTTTGTGCTATACGTATTTTCATTATTTCGAGTTGAAGTAACATATACTGGTTTTGGTCTTGAATGGGGGATGTCTGGTAATATAAAAAAGAGTACACAATCTAGTTAAGTAAACATTTGCATTTGATACATCTGTCTAAATTAGAATGCTGTTATATTTAACTGGTATAAGGATTTCATGATTCTGACACTCAAATCCCATTTTTTAAAAGTAGTACTTTTTGATAGCACCATCATTGTCTCTATATTAGATTCTGATTAGGAAATAACTTTGCATCTAAATTATCTATTTATTTTTAGCCTATATTGTTTTACATCTAAAGACCATTTGTTGTACCAATATTAAGTAGTATAGTTAACATAGCATTGTTGACCTGGGCTCAAGTTCCATTTTTTAAAACATCAATCAACAAGCATTTTTAAGTGCTATGTATCAGGCATTTTGATAGGCAGCACTAGGGATATAAATGCAATGAACACAGCAATATTTTTCGATATCCTGAGCAAATTACCTAAACTTTCAAGGCCCAAAATAACTCTCAAAAAGTTGCTGAACTATATTGGTACAAATGGTTTCCCTGTAAGGAGGTATCTACACAAATTAAAATTACAGATTCAGGTGAAAAAAAATCCATAAATGTTACAAACATAATACAGAGAAAGGCAGCATGGATTAGTGGAAAGAGTGCTAGCTTTGTTATTATGGAAACCACATGGTTTCCATAGACACATAGAAAATGTATGACCCTGGGCTTTCTTCTGTGCTTCCTCATTTGTAAAATGAAGGAGTTGAACTCAAGAGGCTCAAAGTTCCCTTTCAAGTCTAAATCTATGATCCTACTGTTATTAAAGAGAATACAATTACCTCATATAACTCCTGAGGCAAATGTATTAAATATTTTAAAGCATTCGGTAAAATTCTCTGGTAATGAGAATGATAAAAATAATAGGGTAAAGAACCACTTGTGACTGATACACAGTGTTACTGTATTCATCCTTACATCCTTTTAAGACTTAAAATGTTAACACCTAATAAAATAAATTAACCAAATTTATTGATTTTTAATTTACTAAACATTTTTCCTGGTAGGAGAATTCTGTTAAAATGGAAAGTATTCATCTCATCACTATATAGTACAGTTTTGAGAGGATTTCATTCATTTTTAATCTAGCACATCTTTTAGAAAGTCAGTCAAATATATTTTTTCAGCCTTTTTTCTCCTCTATTGTAGATTTAAATATGGAAATAGCTTTGAGATAATAAAACATATTATAGTATACATATGCAGTTGTCTATCTTCCATGATAATTTTTCTAAATATGATTACAATCATACATGAATACAGAATCTGTTGTTTCATAAGCAGCAAAGCTTTTAGCAAGTACATCTTTACCAAAAAATTGACAATATAAAAATGCAAGAATAGGTAAGTGTCTCAGCTATCCCTCCCCAATCACACACACAAAAACACACACACACACACACACACACACACACACACACACACTCTCACATTCTCTCTCTCTCTCTCTCTTTCCTCCTTCTCCTCCTCCTCCTCTTTGCCAAAGCTACTGTTTTTAGTGCAGGAAAGATTAAAATACATTTATGCTCTCTACAACAAGACAGGCAGTTCTGGATTTTATTATAGGCAACTTACTCACTTTTCAATCACAAATTTTAATTCTGGATTGATCTCTTTAAATTACAATATTTCTATCACCTGTAATGGGATCCTCAGGAAATTAAAACTAATTTTAATATTTCCTAAAGGCAGTAAAATTATAGCCAAAAGTAATGCATTCCAAACCCAATATAAATTATCTTTTGATGACTTGTTTCCTCATGAGAGTGTGAATAATTTAAATGTCAGAAGAATAAAAATTGCAATTTCTTAGGAAATTCTTTAAAAGCAGAAGTTTAAAAAGTATTTATGTTATTTAACCCTTTAAAAATTGATTAATTATTTTTAGTAAAAATTTTAATGATGATGTAAAAGGAAACTATTCAGTGGAAGTAGCTAAAATCACTACTTACCCAAGACAGGTTTGTAGAGGTTGGTTAATTTTGTAAATGTTGGAAACAAATGGGGAAGATAATACTTTCGAAACAAAGTAAAGAGAAATTTAAACCCAGTGTCTTGGTTCTCCTTATTCTTCCATTCCAAACTCGCAGCCTTTAAATATTTAAAAAAATAGATAATACATTTTTTTCCCCAAATTAACATACATTGAACTATAGGGTTCTCAAAAATTATAACTATCTTCACAGTAAAGGGAAAAGTTTAAAACTAAAACTAATTAAATTAATGAATACCTAATATTTTAACAAAGCCCAAGAGCTGTAATATGAATAACTGTTTAAAAACAAGTATTTTAGAACTTTTATCAAAAGCTGTAATTTTCTAACTTGAGAAAATCCCAAATACAGCAATATATTCATGTAACAATATTATAATTTCACAGTACTTAAATATCCTAATATGTTTCTTTCCTTATATGTCTATAATCAAATCTTTTCTAATCTTTAAAACTTTTACTGGGGAAAAAAAGGAGATTAAACACTAACATGTGTATCAAAACTAAGATATTTCAAGGCAAATATGGCAATTATGGTCCACTCCCTATTCATTGCATTTTGCCCCCTTATCTCCATGACTTTATTATTGTGTGTCTGTGTGACTAACACATATTCTCCTCACTTTGGTTTCATAAAAATTTTAACTTCTTTCAAAGCACAGCTCAGGTGCAACTTCTTCCAGGAATTAGCAATATTTTGTATTGCCTCTGTATTTACTTATTGGTATGTGTTTTAATATCCCAAGTTAAATGTAAGCAATTTGAGAATAAGGCCTGTTCTTTTTCTCAATTGTGGGTACTTAATAAATATTTGTTACTGTTATTTTTTGTAATTAACTTCTTTCAACATTTATTTAAACTTTATCTTGTAATACATATCCAATACTATGAGCCAAAGGTTTAGAAACTTCATTTCTATATCAGTTTCCTAAAATTTTTCTAAGTAGTTTAGAATTTTTAAAGATAGTTTTCTAACTATGGAAATTCCACAGCTAAAGAGAATTCCTTCCTTTACTATATGCTCCTATAGGGGTTATATATGACAATTTTAATCTTATTAGTGGCACAACATTTAACTTTATAATTAGCTCTCATATAATACACACCCAAATCAATACTTGATAATCATGAGCAAAAGATCAAGGACCACACTGAAAAGATTTGCAATAGATTTTCAATAGCCAACACACTATTTTGGAAATGACAATGATTATATAATTATAGATTGAGGAGACATGTTAGGGAGAAGCTAGATCAACCTCCTCGTTTTATAGATAAGGAAATATAAATCTGGAAAAGTTAATTTGCCCAGAGGCCACAGAACTAGTTTTTGGAAGAAATGGAACTAGAATTGAGACTTGACCAAATAAATTCTTCTTGTTGCAAACCTTTCATTCCTACTTTATGCTACAAAGGCATAATAAAAACTTAAACAGTCATGGTAAAGAGAGAATTATAAAATAGGTGAACTTGTACAACTCATTTTCAAAAATAATGTTTCAAGTAAATTATTATGACAAAACCTTTTAAACATAAAATACAACATAAGCAGCTTTATATCTACATAGTTTGAATAGTCTATGTTTATACAACCTCTTAAAATATGAAAAATATTTACATATAATATTCCACTTGTATTCTGCAAAAACCCTATGAAGTAGTTACTCCATCTACAAAATTTCCCCATTTTGCAGAAAAGGAAACTAAAGCTCAAGAGGTTAATTAACTTGCCAGGATCATAGTGCTAATAAGAATCAGAGGCAAGATTTGACCCCAAGTCTTCCTGACTCCCAGTACACTCCTGATTGTACTAGGCCACCTATCCTTTAAAGAGATCTTAATATTTTAAAAGTATGGCAAAAGTCATAATCTATTCACATGAATTGTAAGTGCTTTATCCTCTGAACACATTTTTTAACTAATTACAAACCCTAAAAAGCAATGGCATTCTGCAAATCAGTCTATACTGTCTGTCACTTAGTGATAAACCAAAATATTGACTCAAGTACTCTGCCTCACTAGTATTTAAAGCTTAATGTGAAAAAATACAATCAAGTACAATACAATGAGGCAAAAATCCAAATAAACCATAGAAATAACTTTACAGGCATCAAGCTATAATGCCAATATAAATTATATAATAGAGCACTCTAAAAAGCAAAATATTTTCCAATAACTCAAATAAAATGACGATTTTGGGGAAAAAAAAAACCCTGCAAAATAAGAATTGATGCAGAGAGAATTAAACAAAACACTGGTCACAATAACAACATTATAACGAAAAACAACTCTGAGACTTAAAAACTTTGATCATCGGTCCAAATAACCTATGATGAAGCACAACACCTAATTCCTGACAGAAAAGTGTAAGATTCAAGGTACAGAAAGATAAATACCTATTTTTAACACAGCCACTATGTGAAATTGTTTGCTTGTGACAAAGTTGGAGTTTTGATTTTGAAATAATCAGATTGATTCTTTGTCTCTTTTTCATTGACAAAACTCATTGTAAATATTCATTTACAAAATAATGATTTTGTCCTGTTACTACCTAAATCATGAATCTGTCTCAACTTAATTCAGAAATTTAGTCAGCTGTAATGAGTTAAGTTTATAAATCCAGTTCTCCCATTAACTACTATTAATTAACCACATAACAAATTTATGTCAAGGAAGTTTGTTACCCTTAAAAGATGCAGGTGAATAATAGCGAATCTGGTCTAGTATCTACACCATTAAACTATTCTTCAAGAATGTCTGGTTTAAATTCCAAAGAAGTCTGGTTTGCTATGTCTGTACCTGCTGATGCAGCTAGATTCAAAAAGTAAACATTTCTTTATCACACAGGAGGGAAGAAAGGTGTTGTTGCTTTAACCCTTATTCCCAATTCCTATATAATCATATATTCTTCTATCTATTATTCTTCCTTCTTATCAAAATTATAAAAAGTCCTGTTAACCTCATAACTGAGTTTTTAGGTCTCAGAGTTGTTTTTCTTTATGATATTAATGAATACATTGTTCTTTTCACTTCTTTCTGCATCAGTTTCTTACTTTGCAGATTTTTTTTTCTGAAATCATAATTTTATTTGAGTTATTGTGACATATTTTGTCTTTTTGAGTGCTTTATTCTTTAATTTATAATCCCATAACTGGGGGAAACTGAAATCCTACTTATTGGTAAATTCATGTTTTACTAAGAAATTGGTCATGCTTGGAACTTTATGCTTTTATGTCTTTCCCCTCTCCTCCTTTCCCCCATTTTTCATAGCAAAAGTAATCAAGGAAAAAAGGAGAAACAAGAAAGAAAAAAAGATTAGGGGGAAGAAAAGATAACTACAATTTTTTTAAATGTATATATGAAAACAGAAGAAAGTCAGGAAGCATACACTGACAAAGTAGTTTTTAAAGTAACAAGCTGAATTTATTACATACTTTTAAAAAACAGGTAGTATCAAATACAGTCATAGTTTCATGTTCAATTCTTTTTTTTTTTTTTTTTTTTTTGCCCTACTTTGTATAGCAATGTATTTGTATATGTTTTGGAGGCTGTTTCTTAAGTTCATAATAAAATTTAAACTAAAAATCTCACTGAAATGTCAGTTCTACTTAAATATAGTGATTATATTGTGAAAATCAAATGTTGATCTTGTATTTTATAAATGATTCCACTCTGTAATTGATTCTATTCTACAACCTATTTCACACATCTAAAAGTTACAAAATGACAGCAAATGCCTGTTATAATTTATTTGTAAATTATAAGGTGGACTATAGGAGGAAATGTTATAAAGAATATAAATAAAATTGCTAATATATCAGGAACTTGACAAATATTTGGAAACCCATAGAGCTAATCATTTTCAAAAATCTACACTTTTAAATTCCAACTTAGTTATACATTATTTAGCCAAATCTTTGATTTGAATGAGTCGGTTAATATTTAAGCCAAATTTTTCATTTATGAAAAAATAATATAGTTTAGCATACCTTTGTTGAAGCCATTGTATGACATTAATATTAAGATTGTTTCATAACTCGTATGTGAATAATGACTAAATTTTGTAAATTAATAACAATTAAAATCTGAGGTAAAATATACAACTATTCAGTTGCATAGTATTTTGTTCTTACCTGAATAACCATATATCTTAATAATACTTGAAGAAAAAAGCAGGTTTGATCCTCACCAATTTTTTCACCCGAGACAGCTGGCAAGAGTGGGGTTATTTCTTCAGGATGTATCTTTGCTAAAATGTGCATCATAATTAAATTTCATTAAAGATAAATTTCAATAAGGTATCAGAAAGCAAAGAATCCAGAGGAATCAATAACATTTATAAAAAATAAATAAACTGCTAAATCTATGGAAAACAGAATGATTTAAATATCTCCCTATAAGAGAAAAGCTTTACATCATCATTTCTGTTTATCCATTCTTAAAATTCCTAATTTTATTCAGGCAACCAAATTTCATAAGGCCATTTCTTTCACCTTGAAAGATAAGAAACATGATTTTTTTTTCTGGTTTAAATTTTCAGGAGCTAATTTCCCATCCCCTAGATTTCTTCAGATACTTCCAAACTCAAGACCCTAATGAGTGAAAAGAAATCCTGAGGAAGGTAGTAAAGTTTTCCTGGGAAGATGAATTTAATATGAAGTCTATACCAAGGGCATAAATTATTTCTTCTTATTACAATGCCTTATATTCCATGAATACTTCATTTTAATTGATCCTTAAAGGCTTGATCTTGATACTCAGACCTGATAAAAAGGGCAAGTAGTCTACAGTGGAGAATTACAAAGATGAAGTGGATGGAAAGGTCTCCAAAGTAAAAAGGACTTCGCTTAATGGAAACTTGACACTATGTAAAGGCCCAACATTTTGGCAAAAAGTCACAACCAAAAAATAAAATCAAAAATGACATAAAAAATATATATCTTTTAAAAATTCAGGGCCTACTATGAAGCGTTCATTGGTTTCTTCAGTTCAGTTCAAAGGTTCTTCTTAAGGCCACAAACTCATTAGCCTTCCAAATCTCATGCTAGTCTGGCAAATATTAACTTTAGATCTTTGATCAGCTTCAGATTTCCCTAAGTAATCCTCATTACTCTCCAAAAGATAGCAACAATAGCAGTCTCACATGCTACTAGGAATAGGCCTCTCAGAATTTCATCCCATACAGGGCAACTTGTTAGTCACAAGATATTACAAGTTTCTCCTGATGGCACAGCCTCCTTGGCCACCCTTTCTAGCATTGACTGCACTTTCACTTTTTTCCTTTCTTTCAATGAATGAGGCAAAGAAGTTGTAATTTTCATTGCTCTCCATTTCCACTTCCAGGTTTTCCTCCTACCTCCATCATTCTCCTCTTTTGATGTCCATACAATTCACATCTTCCAATCAATCAAAATTCTGGTAATTATTTACTAAAGACCCCCAGGACATTCTCCTTCCTTCCTCAATGAGCTCAATACCTGATTCACAATATTTCTCTCTTCCCCCACTGCTGCCCTGTTGGAATCTTTACAAACTGCTAACTCATTAGAGTTGATGTTTTGGGCCAGAATCTGAAACAAGGTACTAAGTAGAACTAATTGATACAATGCTTGTGTTCACACCTTTACTCATTGGAATTCACAAGTATGGGAGTTTCACAAAGTAAACTTTGTAACTTTGTGAATTCACACTTCCCTTAAAGCTCTTAGGGCCAGAGAGCACTCTGGGAAGAAACCCATAATCCCTCTCTCTCATATCCCACAATTCCTCTCTCTCATATATAAGAAACAAACAGAGGCTCTCGGACAGAATTCAGCTGAATTACATGGAGAGGGGAGCATCAAGTCAGAAGAAACTACGAGTCGAGAATGGAGCTGAATTTAGATTGAGAGGAGAGCATCAAGTGAGTTCAGCCAGAAGCTCTCTCTGAGTGAAGAGTTTTACTTCGGAACATTGACTGGGGTCGGAGAGGAGCACTCTGGGAGATTGAGAGCCAGACACCCTCTCTCAGAGGCAAGACAGATTCACCTTGGTGCTGGCTCTGGAGGCTGAAGAAAGCAGAGGCAGAAGCAAAGGACAAAGCGGCAAGAGCTCTTGGAACCAAGCAGAGAGATAGGCCTCTAAGAAAACTAACTGGGCTATATTGGAGACAATAAAAGATCTGAACTTTTGTCACCTGGCTGTGTTTTGAGGTGATTATTACTTTCAACTGCAACAAAGGCTGCTTCCAGAAAACCTCCCCAAGAAACCTGCTCTCACCCAGAGAGAACCATCATATTATTTTATTTTAAATGAAGAAAATCACCACACTGCCCTCATCCAATGGGACTTCATCAAAAATACTGATACTCAAAACAGCTTGAACATCACTTGCCTTACACAATCAAGAATTCTAAAATCCCGTTAGCTGATCATCATCTATTGGATTTCTTTTTTAATTTTACTTTCAATTCACAGAACAAAACAAGCATTTTCATAACAGTACAATAAAAAAAAGATCGCATGTGAAACTACAAATCTGCCACGTACAACTTAATATTCCTTCCAAGTATACAACAATATCTTCTTTTCCCTTTTTGCTAGAGATTGCTACCATTAGAAACGAATAGATACACACACACATATAAATATGTAAAACTATTATATACATACTTCTATTTATCAATTCTTTCTCTGGCCATAGAAGGATTTCTTCACATGTCCTTTATTTTTTATTTATAATAGACAAAATGACTTAGTCACTGAAAGTCATTCTTAAAACAGTATTGCTATCACCTGTATATAAAGTCCTCTTGGTTTTGTTCACTTCATTTTTCATTATTTCATGTCTTTTTATCACTGAACTCATACTTTCTTATAGAACAATAATATTCTATTAAATTCATATACTACAATCCCATTTCCCAATTGCCAGGGATTTCTTAAATTTCCAGTTCTTTGCCACAACAAAGAGAGCTGCTATATATACATCCTATTTAAATTTAAAGTTATAATTACTACTTATGAATTTCCCTTTATCTTATTTTTACTTGCTATTTTCTTTCTCAGGCTCTCTTTTTTACCCTATTATGTTACCTTATTTTTTCCCCATTTTATCCACTCCTCTAAGTTCCCTCAGGAGCTCCCCCACCCCCTTAATCTCAATCCACATGCCCCTCCAAAACTCCTTCTTCTTTCTCTTTTCAAATTTAATTTTTGTCCATACCACAACCTCTATCTCTTGACCCCTCAGTTCGATCTAAGGCCATCACCTCTTTGTTAGTGACTCTCCTTCTTTTTTTATATTTCCTATCCTAGTGAAGCAGTTTAACCAGACCATCCTCTTCTCTAGAGACCCTTTCAGCACTCCTGCTACCTACTAATACTAATAACTAATACTAGTAGGTGCCCTGCAGGGTTCTGTCCTGGGTCCTTTTTTCTCTTCATCTATTTTACTTCACTTTGTGATTTTGTCTGCTCCAATGATTCTCATCATGAACATAACCTGTCCAAAATGGAATTCTTGGTCTTTTCTCCTTAACTTTCCTCACCTACAAACATCACTATTTTTCTCCAGGGTCCCAGTATCCTCCCAGTCCTCCAGGCTCCTCCTCATCTCTCATACCTCATATTCAAGCTATTGCCAAGATCAGTCAGTTACACCTCTCCACCATCTCATCTGATACATCCCCCTTTTTCCTCTGATACTATCACCACTCTAATGCAGACCTCATTACCTCACATATAGATTTCTGCAATAGCCTGATGGTGGCCCTGCCTGTCTCAAATGTCTCCTCACTCCAGTCTGTCCTCCATTCAATAATCAAATTGATTTTTTTTTAAGGCATTTTAAAATACAAAATAAGAAAAAACAAAATTGAAAGACAGTAAAGGAAAAGATTATTATTAGCTCTACTTTTTTTCTAATTAATTAAATTCCTGATCCTTACTCAGTGTTTGTGTATACCTCTATCCCTACTAACTCTTCTACTTTAATTCTACTCTTCAACTTTGCCTAGCTAATATTTAATATCTGCCCACTAATAGATCCCTCTTATAACCTCTCTCTCCAACTTTATCCCATTCCCATTAATCTAAACACCTTGTCCCACTACCTTAAATCTACACACTTTTCATACTCTATGCTATAACCTTCATGATATAATGTGTATATATATATATATGTGTGTGTGTGTGTTGTTCCCTATTTAACCTATTCCTGATGTAAGTTTTCAGAACTACCAACCTTCCTCCCTTGCTCTAAGGCCTCTATTTAGGGTCTTCCTCCATACCTCATTCATGCAGTATAATTACTATTTTACTTTTTCCTAGACAATTTTGTTTTTTAGAGTCATATCATAGTAAACTTTGCCCCAATCTTTCTTTTGATCTATCCAATTATTAATGTCAGTCTTAAACATATGATATCTAGTTTCCTGTAACAAACATAAAACAATTTGCCCTTGAGTCCTTGAAATTAATCTTTGATCTTGACTCTAATATGTTAAATGTTCTATTAAGTTTGAGTTTGGTTGAGACAAAGTCATGAAAATCTGCAAATTCATTTAATGTCCTTTTGTTGGTTTAATATTATAGTTAAAATTTTGCTGGATTTAATATTTTTGGCTGCAAGCCTAATTTTTTTGATTATCAATAAATATTATTCCAGGACTTGTGATCTTTTATTGTGGCTGCTCATAAATCTTGTACAATTCTAATTTTAACTCCAGCTGTATGAACTGGGGATTTTTTTTTGTTTGTTTCTTGAAGAATTTTCTCTTTGATTTAGAGGTTTTGAAATTTAGCAATACTACTACTGTGTATTTTCCATGCATATCTCTTTGAGGTGGTGATTAATGGATTTTTTCAATTTCTACTTTCCCCTCATATTCTATCACACCAGGACAATTTTCTTTGATTATTTATACATTATTATGTCAAGATTCTTTTTTTGGTCACAGCTTTCAGGTAGTCCAATCATTCTTATAGTTCAGTTTCTCTTCTTGATCTGTTCTCCAGATTTGTTTTTCTTCTAAGATGTTTCACATTCTCTCTTTTTTTTTTTTTTTTCATTTTTTATATTTTGTTTTGTTATAATTTGATCTCATAGCTTCACTGGCTTCCCTTTGCACAATTCTAATTTTCAAAGACTTATTTTCTTCTTTAGATGCTGGATCTCGTTTTCAATTTGGCTGACATTTTTTCCATAATCTTGTTTTTCTTGGATACTTTTTTTTTTTTCCTTCAAGGTCTCTCATTTAACTTTTGAAGTCTTTTAAATTCTAAAAATTCTTTTTGGGCATGTTGCCTTCTTTGGGTTTGTTTTTTTTTTTTTTAACTTTACTGTCCTGAAGATGAACCTGAGTCTTCCCTATTCCCATTTTCTATAGTTGGGTTCTTTCTTCTTTGCCTGATTTTTTTTTTTTAATGAGAACTATTAGTATGAGCACCTCTAATCCTGGAGGGATGGAGGGATGGGGGATGGTGCCTCTAGCTTTACCTCAGCTCTTCTCCCTGACTTGTAACCCCAAACCAAAAGCTCCAGTCTCCTGGAGCCTACACCCAGCAACATCCCTTCCCACTACTTCTGCATTCACTGGGTATGCTGGTTTGTTCTTATCTGGGCTAACATCTCAGCACCACAGCTGGGCCTGGTGTTCCTAATCAGCAGAGATTCTCTCAGTCTTCTTAGACCCAGACTCCCAAATCCCCCACACTATCCAGGAGGTGAAAAGTTTCTATGATTCAAACTGAGGGTCTAGCCAAACCCAAGTAGCTACAGAATTCCCCCCTGGCTGTTTCTGCAGAGCTTGTCTGGAGGTCACACTAGTTAAAACCCTGTCCTAGAGTCTTTCATACACTGGTTTTCCCAGGAAGACTCCTGTTCTGCCCCATTCATTTTTCATAGGTCTATGTTTGCTCTGAGATGCAATTTTGTTCTATTTGTGGGGGAAACATGGAGAACTTGGAATTTTCTGACCTACTCTGTCATCTTCTCAGAATCCTCCTTTCTAAAGTAATTTTCTTAAACTGCAGGTTCACCCATGTCACTCCACACTCAAACTTCAATGGATTCCTATTAACTATAGGATCAAACACAAAATTGTTTGGTGTCCAAGGCTCTTCATAATATAGAATCTGTTCTGCATTTCTAGTCTCCTTACAACTTATGTACTTATACCACGTACTCTTCAACCTAATGATACTGGTTTCCTAGGTATTCCCTGATCAATGTCTTAGCCCTAGTTACTTTTTCTGGCTGTCAAGCTTGGAATGCTTTCCTTTCTCTTTTCTATCTCTCGGTTTCTGGTTTCCTTTAAATCTCACCTTAAATTCTATCTTCTATAGGAAACCTTTCTTGATGATTCTTAATTTTACTACCTTTCCATTTCCTTTAACTTAGACATAATGTGTCTGTGCATATTTACTTCTTTCTTTTCTTCCTTCTTGGGTCATGAGCAACTGGGGAACAAGCACTGTCTTTTCTTTCTCTTTGTATCCCCAGCACCTAGCACAGTGCCTGGCATGTAATAGAAACTTTAAAAATGTTTACTAACAAATCCTCATCTCTATACCAAAGATAATTGTTTCTAGCTCTGACTTCTCTAAACTCTAATCTCATTATTTCTAACTGTCATCCATTTTTTTTTCTGTCTAGATATTTTACTCTATTTCGAGCTCAACATATAACACCAAATTTATCATCTTTTCCTCTAAAAATCTGTAGCATTCCCTAAATTCTCTATTATCAGTGTCACATAGATTTAAAATCTTCAAATTATTACTATAAACTGAATGTTTGACTTTTTTCTATCCTTCATGCCTCCATACCCAATTAGTTGTCAAGATGTTTGTTTTACTACATCTCTGTGTCTGTCCATCTCTGTCTCTTTTTCTTTCCTGTCTTCTCCATTACCACTAAAAGCATCTAAGTCATACCCTTATCACTTTTTTTTTTTTGCATGGAGGATTTTAAAAACATCAACTCTTTTACCTCTTTATTGCTACCTTCCTCAATCCATTCTTGACACTACTGCCCAAGTAATCTTTCTAACAATACTGCTTTCATCATATCTGTCATTTACTCAAAAGTCTTCAATGGCTTCCTACTGCCTACCTAAAGAAAATATAAGTCTACTTTATCCTGATATTGAAGGTTCTCTAGGAATACTTTCAATCTACCACTACTCCTTTTCATTATATTTTAAGCTAACTGTATGATATATCCTATAGTACCCTCATCTGCTTAAATTCATGTCATTTTTGGTCCTTAAAACAGCTCTCTCCACCTAATGAAATTTTATCTCAGGCAGCACTTCATCTATGAAACTTCTCTTGATCCTCAAATAGAAAATGCTATTTCTCTTTTCAAATTTCTAAAAGCATTTTGTTTGGTTCATTCTTTTGTAAACTTTTTCACATTATGCTCATATTATAGACATTAAGAGACCTCACTAATTCACCCTACTTCTTTATTCTGGATCTTTAAGGGTAGGAATTCTGGATTCTTTAAGGGTAGGAATGGTGTCATATTTTATCTTTGTAGCCTAAGTACTGTGATGAACTGAATTGAATTACAATGTTCAGTTTGACAGGCAATAGTGGCAGCAACTGTATAGAACAGTTTAAGTGAGGAAATTCAATGCTATTTAGCATATGCAAAAAAAAAAAATTCAGTTAAACTATTCAAAATATAAAAGCTTATAATTTTTCAATATATTTATAGTTTCATATTAGAGTCTATTCTCTCTGTTAAAAAAATATTGTTCACTTTAACTGAAAGAAAAAAATTATTTATTAAATGCTTTCTCTGTGGAAAGCACTACATTAACCACAAACATATATAACACATATAAACATATACATAGTTATACATAAACATTATTATGACATATATTCATCTATATTGTGGCAGGTGAAAGATGAAACTGACTGAGAAAACAAAGATTTGGGTTTCTGAGGAAAGTGACGCATGCCAATTGCCCAATAAATTAGTTTCAGTCATTCTTCAGCTTTAATACTGGATCCCAAAATACAGGAGGCAGCAGATTTTTATGCATTAAAAACAATTAATCAAATAAGATCAATTAGTTAAAAGAAAGCAATTAACCTGGATATAAAATTAGGTCATCTGATTTCTAACTGGAGGAAAGATTAAGGGATTTTTCAAGTTATGGAAAGCATAGCATATATGGAGAGCAAACAGATGCAATTCTCTGAAATTAGAAAAAGCTATCTCACTTTCCTCAGGTGTGTATATTCAATCAAAGGAACATGAAAAAAAAAAAATATATATATATATATATAAATATATATTCTCACGATGAAGAAAGTTTTCTCATGAGACAAAAATTGGGCTATATTCATAACTGAACAGAAAGGGAACTGAACTATCCATAACTGAGTCAGAAGATGGAGTCTGTATGATCTATTCAATTTCTTCATAAAGGATTAATATCTATAATTTTTTTTAAAAATTCTTCATTTTGACTGAATGAATGAATAAAAAAGCATTTGTTAAATGCTTTCCATATGTAAATCATTACCCTGAAGGCTGGGGACATAAACAGAAAAGTAGAACAGTCGCTTCTCTCAAAGAGTTCAAATTCTACTAGGAGTTGAAACTCAGATGTCAGCTGCAAGTTCAATATAAAGGCTCAGTGGTCCTTGGTAGCCAGGCAAAGAGCAATGCATCTTATTTAGTGTCATTTCCATTTATAATATCACAAGCATTTCTAATGTTGATGGTACCAAAGGCTTTAGTGTGTAAACTTTCTTTTCTGGATCTTCAATAGCCATCTTCAAATCCTGTAGATTTTGTTGTTGTAGAATCTCTTTCACAAGAAAGAAGAGCTTATGATTTACACCCACAAATTAAATAAGTTCACAAATATAAGGGATAAATTCAACATTTAGTAATATTACTTACTATCAGATGAAAAAGGAGTAGGATTTATAAGCGTATCAAGTGTACAGGGACCTCTTGAAGACATGATTGCTGGAAATCCAGGTACAAGGCAGGCAAAAATTAACACCTGCTCTTCTGCACAATTTGTCTGAAGTGCCTGAAGCCATAGAAGATATAGCCGGATTCCTTCACATCTTATCTAACAAAAAACAAAAAATATTTTCAAAAGTTATTCTTAATGTAATATCACAGTTTTGCAACAAAAAAATAAGATAAATGAAACTTTGATAAAAACTAATACTATTGGTAACAAATAAATGCTACTAAGAAATAAAACATACTGGCCAATTTTTTTGATCATCTATTTGGGGAAAATAGTGTCAAACATAAGCTACTTCCTCCTTCCAATCAAAACTATAACTTGTTTAACCTAAAAGTAATTATTTAAGCTAAACTACAAATGTGTATGATACTCTGAGAATGCACATTTCAAAAAAAAATGAAGATGTTACAATAAAAATATAATTCAATGAGATCTGGAAAACTCTAATTTTCCTATTCTGCTCTTTTTATTTGCTTCTTTCTTCCCACTGTATACTAAGGATGGATAACAATAACCTATTAGAATGATGCTAAACACCACCTTAAGCAAAAGATCTCCTTTGTCTTCCCCTAAACTTGCTTTTAGTTTACAAAATCCCTGGGATTTATGAGATTTTTCTCCATCTCTCCACTCTAACAGACAAATCTAAGTAGAAGTTATAATAAAAATTATAGTTAAGTAGTTAGAAATAATATAGTTTCTATTTATATGATGATCTATAGTTACAATCCATCAACTATTTCATCCTCACAACACTCTTCTAAAGTGGAAATATTATTTTACAGATGAGGAAACTATGATCAAAAAAACTACAATAGTTTTTCCAACATCGTACAATTAAAGTGAAAGATAAATAAATACAAATGACCCAAGTCCAGGGCTCTTTCTAGTATTGATCAACTTATCTGCTGCTTGTAACACTACTATCTCTCCTTCTGGAGGAGACTCTCTTCTCTAGACTTTGAGACAGTGTATGACTCCATTCTCTCTCTTCTACTAATCCAATCAGTTGCCAAAACCTGATATTTCTATTTTCACAACATCTCACTTTTCTCCACACACAAAATTAACATCATAGTATAGGCAATTATAACCTCCCACCTAGATAATTACAGCAGTCTAACTAGTTCCTTTGCCTGTAGCCTCTCCCCATTCCAATACATCCTCTAACTTCTGCCAAAGGGATTTTCCTTAAGCACACATCTTGACTGTGTAATTCCTCTATTCTGCCAGCTCTAATTACTTCTTATTGCTTTTAGGATCAACTCTAAAGTTCTTGGTTTGGTTTTTAAGCCTTTCAGATTCTGGTCCCTATCTTTCTAACATAATGGAATTTATTCCTCCTCCCATATTTAGCAAACCTGTCAAACTGGCTTTCTCCTTAGATTTCACACATAACACCATCTCTTAACTCTATGCCTCTGTATCTGTATGCACTCTCTCCTTATCTCTATCTCCTTACCACCATCACAGTTTCTCTCTTCCTTTAAGATACAGTTAATGGAACAGCTAGGTGGTGCAGTGGATAGAGCACCAGCCCTGAAGTCAGGAGCACCAGACTTCAAATTTGATCTCAAGACACTTAACACTTTCTAGTTGTGTAATCCCTGAGCAAATAACTTAACCCCAATTGCCTCAGAAAAAAAAAAAAAAAAAGATGCAGCTAAGCACCATCTTTTGCATAAAGCTTTTCTTGATTCCCCTCTAATTGGCATTTAACTATGTTATATGTATATGTTGATTAATTAACATTACATTTTTATTACATATATTTGCATATCATATATGAAAAAATATATGCATTTAAATTCGTTTGTCTAGTCCTTCAGAATGAAAGCTCATTATGAATAGGCACCATTTAATTCTTTGGAATTGTACCTCCAATGATTAGCACAGTATCTGGTACACGAAGAGAACTGTAACCACTCAAAGGAGTTTGACCTCTCCACTCACATAAGAAAGACCAAGTGGATGAAAAATATTTTCTGTTTAAAGTTCAGCAACTTTTTTTCACCCAAAAAACTAGGTATATCTCAACAATGAGTTGAGTCCAAAGTTGAACAAGACAAGATCAATCTAGATAGCTTTTGGAAAAACTCAAATCTCCTTTACTGATTCCAATCTTTCCATGAAAACAAAAGGTTTATATTTTCAATAGTAACTTTCCTTTTTTTTTTTTTTTTTTAGGAACACTATTTATTTGGTCAATAATTCATTTTTAGCAATTCAATTATAGAATATTATAATGCTTGTTACAAACATACTCAATATGATTTGATGGTTACAAATAATGTTGGGAACTACAAGTCTGAGCAAAGTGTGATACAAAAGGTTATTTTTTGACACAATAGAATGAATTGTCTTCAAAATCTAGTAATGACCTAGATATGTCTATATAAATTATCGTGGACTACAATAGTAACTCTCAATTGATACTGACATACTATGTAACTGCCTCCAAAGAATTAATAGTAATCATTGTACAGAAGACAATGAAGAGCTAAACAGAAGATGTGAACAAGATGCAATATATAATCAAAGTGAAACTCTGAAAAACAGGAATAAAAGACATTATCAAGGAATTATATAATAAGAGAAGATGAGGTGATCACATGGCAAGAACAAAGGTTAATTACTGGATACTAAAGTATATAAATGCTACCTTCAGGATCTCAGAAGAATACAAAGAGATACAAAATGTTATGTGGACCCTGTGTCCCCACACAAATTTTGAAGAGGATGTAATAATAAGCATGAATCCCGCAGGATATATATGCACGTATGGGTTAACAGTCCCTATGGCTAAAGGAAATTTCCAAATCATCGAATCACATAACCAATTAAATTAAATGAAGATAAGGAGCATTTATTAAATACCTTTCAAAGAACAGATACTGAGAATTATAATAAGAATGGGGATATAAAAGGTTGAAAATTGTTCCTGCCCTCAAAAAGCTGACAGTTTAATAGGGAAAACAACATATAGAAGCTATATACAAAAAAGATATACACAGGATAAATTGAAAATGATCTCATGGGGAAAGCACTAGCATTAAATTTTTGTTTCCATTGAAAAGATAAATATATGTTAAGGATGAAATCTGACTGACATTTTAACTTACCCTCCCAGAATGATAACAACCTTTAAGTTGCCCTGATTACTATATTTCATTAAAACTCAAAGTTTAAAAGACACAAGCCATTAAATCCCATTGACATGCTCTTTCACACTTTTTTATACTTTTACCACCTTTGTTTTGCACTGATATTGCGTCTCCTTCTGTTATTTATATCAGAATTATGAAGCTTACCTACTTTTTATCAGTACAATAGTGCCCCAAACTGGAGCCAGTCAGCAAAATCTGGAGAGGATTTTGAGACACTTTATTTTAAAGGGATCATTTTATTCATTAAAAAAAAAAAAAAAACCTACAATAACTGCATAACAGAAAAAATGAAGAAGAGAAGGATCACAGATGAGAAAGAAATCAGTAAAAAGAGCCTTGGAAAGAAGAGTACTTCAGGAAGAAAAAAAAAAATGAACAGCTTACATTTCAATTGAGATAAATTCATATCCCAGGTTATAGTCAGTATTTATGAGATACCAAACATAATACATACTGATTGTATGACTTTAAGAAAGCCTTCTCTTTATATCATCCATAATGAATTTACAAAAGTGTAAAGTTTTAAGTTGTTGTGACTTTTAAAAATGATTAGCCATGTGTTGAAATACTCTCAGTAAAATGCTGGTCCAAAAGTAAGTGAATATCATATGTTTCTAGACTATAATCTGGACATCATCAATTGGTATATGCTTTTAAAGAAGACATTCATTTTAATATAAACCTAAGAAAAGCATCATCAGGAAGGTCAATCTGCTTCAAAGTAATCTAGTTTTCCGGAGTTTCTGTTCAAGGTGTCCATAATGTGACCTTTCTTCATCAGTTTATAGTCTTTGACAAAGAAGTACTGCATCATAACACCTCAAAATCCAAGAATGTTAGTGTAAAAAGGAATCAAAGATTTTGTCTCATCTAAGTCCTCATTTGAGATAACAAAACTGATTCTAAGAGTTTAAGAGAGCTGTCACAGAGGGACAATGTCTCTCAGTTCCTAAAATCCAATACTATTTCTACTATACTCAATATCACAGAAATTTACCTATGAAATAAAAACATTAACTTTTTTTCACAAATGTCATTGATTAGCAACATAACAAATTAGAATCATATTTTTAAAAGTTTGTTGAAACAATTAATAATTTTAGCAAAGTAGCAGGATATAAAGTAAATCCACATAAATCATCAGCAATCTTATATGTTACAAACAAAATGCTGCGAGATAGTAAAAAAAAAAAAAAACATATATATGTACACACACACACACACACACACACACACACA
Organism: Antechinus flavipes; assembly: GCF_016432865.1. NCBI lineage: Eukaryota > Metazoa > Chordata > Mammalia > Dasyuromorphia > Dasyuridae > Antechinus > Antechinus flavipes. The sequence goes on along the minus strand of NC_067399.1, from coordinate 157,477,500 downwards.
CACATACACACACACATAACCCTCATTTAAAATAACTCTAGACAGTATAAAATACCTTGGAAGTATACCTACCAAAGCAAACCCAGGAAGTATATAAACAAAACTATAAAAAAAAAAGTTATTCAAATAAAATCAGAATTAAATAATTGAAGAAATATTAATTGTTCATAGACAGGGCCAATTTAATAAAAATAGCAGTTTACCAAAACTAATTTATGTATTCAATGCCATCCCAATTAAATTTTTTTTTTAATTTTTATTTAATAATTACTTTATATTGACACTCGTTTCTGTTCCGATTTTTTTTTCCCTCCCTCCCTCCACCCCCTCCCCTAGATGGCAAGCAGTCCTTTATATGTTGGATATGTTGCAGTATATCCTAGATACAATATATGTTTGCAGAACCGAACAGTTCTCTTGTTGCATAGGCAGAATTGGATTCAGAAGGTATAAATAACCCAGTAAGAAAAACAAAAATGCAGATAGTTCACATTCGTTTCCCAGTGTTCTTTCTTTGGGTGTAGCTGCTTTTGTCCGTCATTTATCAATTGAAACTCAGGTCTCTTTGTCAAAGAAATCCACTTCCATCAAAATATGTCTTCATACAATATCGTTGTCGAAGTGTATAATGATCTCCTGGTTCTGCTCATTTCACTTAGCATCAGTTCATGTAAGTCTCGCCAGTCCTCTCTGTATTCATCCTGCTGGTCATTTCTTACAGAACAATAATATTCCATAACATTCATATACCACAATTTACCCAGCCATTCTCCAATTGATGGGCATCCATTCATTTTCCAGTTTCTGGCCACTACAAACAGGGCTGCTACAAACATTTTGGCACATACAGGTCCCTTTCCCTTCTTTAGTATTTCTTTGGGATATAAGCCCAATAGAAACACTGCTGGATCAAAGGGTATGCACAATTTGATAATTTTTTGGGCATAATTCCAGATTGCTCTCCAGAATGGTTGGATTCGTTCACAACTCCACCAACAATGCATTAGTGTCCTAGTTTTCCCGCATCCCCTCCAACATTCATCATTATTTTTTCCTGTCATCTTAGCCAATCTGACAGGTGTGTAGTGGTATCTCAGAGTTGTCTTAATTTGCATTTCTCTGATCAATAATGATTTGGAACACTCTTTCATATGAGTGGTAATAGTTTCAATTTCATCCTCTGAAAATTGTCTGTTCATATCCTTTGACCATTTATCAATTGGAGAAGGGCTTGATTTCTTATAAATTTGAGTCAGTTCTCTATATATTTTGGAAATGAGGCCTTTATCAGAACCTTTAACTGTGAAAATGTTTTCCCAGTTTGTTGCTTCCCTTCTAATCTTGTTTGCATTAGTTTTATTTGTACAAAGGCTTTTTAATTTGATGTAATCAAAATTTTCTATTTTGTGATCAGTAATGGTCTCATTCATCTTTGGTCACAAATTTCTTTCTCCTCCACAAGTCTGAGAGATAAACTATTCTATGTTCCTCTAATTTATTTATAATCTCGTTCTTTATGCCTAGGTCATAGACCCATTTTGATCTTATCTTGGTATATGGTGTTAAGTGTGGGTCCATGCCTAATTTCTGCCATACTAATTTCCAATTATCCCAACAGTTTTTATCAAATAATGAATTCTTTTCCCAGAAGTTAGGGGCTTTGGGTTTGTCAAACACTAGGTTGCTATAATTGACTATTCTGTCTTGTGAACCTAGCCTTTTCCACTGATCCACTAATCTATTTCTTAGCCAATACCAAATGGTTTTGGTGACTGCTGCTTTATAATATAATTTTAGATCAGGTACAGCTAGGCCACCTTCATTTGATTTTTTTTTCATTAATTCCCTTGAGATTCTCGACTTTTTATTGTTCCATATGAATTTTGTTGTTATTTTTTCTAGATCATTAAAATATTTTCTTGGAAGTCTGATTGGTATAGCACTAAATAAATAGATTAGTTTAGGGAGTATTGTCATCTTTATTATGTTCGCTCGGCCGATCCAAGAGCACTTAATATTTTTCCAATTATTTAAGTCTGACTTTATTTGTGTGGAGACTTTTTTATAATTTTGCTCATATAATTCCTGACTTTCCTTTGGTAGATAGATTCCCAAATATTTTATGGTATCAACAGTTATTCTGAATGGAATTTCTCTTTGTATCTCTTGCTGTTGGGTTTTGTTGGTGATGTATAAAAATGCTGAGGACTTATGGGGATTTATTTTGTAGCCAGCTACTTTGCTAAAATTATGAATTATTTCCAATAGCTTTTTAGTAGAATCTCTGGGGTTCTCTAGGTATACCATCATATCATCTGCAAAGAGTGATAGTTTGGTTTCCTCATTGCCTACTCTCATTCCTTTAATATCTTTCTCGACTCTTATTGCCGAGGCTAGTGTTTCTAATACGATATTAAATAATAATGGTGATAGAGGGCAACCTTGCTTCACTCCAGATCTTACTGGGAAAGGTTCCAGTTTTTCCCCATTGCATATGATGCTTACTGATGGTTTTAAATATATGCTCCTGACTATTTTAAGGAAAAGTCCATTTATTCCTATGCTCTCAAGTGTTTTTATTAGGAATGGATGTTGGATTTTATCAAATGCTTTTTCTGCATCTATTAAGATGATCATATGGTTTTTGTTTGTTTGGTTATTGATATAGTCAATTATGCTAATAGTTTTCCTAATATTGAACCAGCCCTGCATTCCTGGTATAAATCCTACTTGGTCATAGTGTATTATCCTGGTGACGATTTTCTGTAATCTTTTTGCTAATATTTTATTTAAGATTTTAGCATCAATATTCATTAGGGAGATTGGTCTATAATTTTCTTTCTCTGTTTTCAGCCTACCTGGTTTAGGTATCAGTACCATGTCTGTGTCATAAAAGGAGTTTGGTAGGACTCCTTCAATCCCTATTTTTTTAAATAGTTTATATAACATTGGAGTTAATTGTTCTTTAAATGTTTGGTAGAATTCACATGTAAATCCATCTGGTCCTGGGGATTTTTTCTTAGGGAGTTGATTGATAGTTTGTTCTATTTCTTTTTCTGAGATGGGACTGTTTAGGATATTTACTTCTTCCTCTGTTAGTTTGGGCAAGCTGTATTTTTGGAGGTATTTTTCTATTTCATTTAAGTTGTCGAATTTATTGGCATAAAGTTGGGCAAAGTAACTCCTAATTATTGCTCTAATTTCCTCTTCGTTAGTGGTGAGTTCTCCCTTTTCATTTTTAAGACTAACAATTTGATTTTCCTCTTTACCAAGATAAAGTCAAAATGGATATGTGACATATATAAAGAGAATTATTACAAGAAAATTAGAAGAACATGGAACATATTATTTATCAAAATTATGGATAAGTGAATAATTTATGAATAAACAAGAGATAGAGAGTAAAGTTGGGTATAAAATGGATAATTCTAGTTACATTAAATTAAGAAAGATATTAGACAAATTAAAAAATGTAACCAACATCAAAAAGAAAGCAGAAAATTAGGAAGCAATTTTTACAGACATTTTATCAGATAAAAGTCTCATATCTAAAATATATGAAGAACTTTATGAGATCTGTAAGAATATGAGTCATCTCCACAAATGAAAAATGGTCAAAGACCATGAATAGGCAATTTCCCAATAAAGAAATTAAAACAATTTATAATCATATGGAAAAAAATGCTCTAAATCACTATTTATTAGAGAAATGCAAATTAAAACAAATTTGGGGTGTTATTTTATACCTACCAGATTGGCTAAAATGATAGAAGAGGAAAGTGACAAATGTTGGAGGGGAATTGGCAAAATTGGGGCACTAATTCATTGTTGGTAGAACTGTAAACTGATCCAACCATTTTGGAGAGCAATTTGGAATTATGCCTAAAGAATTATTAGAAATTATCCTTTGACCCAATAATAGAACTACTTGGTCTATTTCAAAGATGATTAGGGATAAAAGGACAGAACACATATATTCTAAAATGTTTACAGCTGCTCTCTTTGTGGTGACAAAGAACTGGAAATTTCAAGGATGTCCATCAAGTGAGGAATGGCTATTCAAGTTATGGTACTGATGATAAATAACAAATGATGAGCTCTAAGATTTTAGAAAAACATGGAAAGATTTGCACAAAATAATGAAGAGTGAAATAATTACAACAAAATAGCACAGAGTAATAGTAATAGTATTCTAATAACAACTTTGAGCAAATAAACTTTTGATTCTTAAAAACTTATAATACAACTATTATGAATGCTATATATTTGAAAGGAATAACAAGTTGTACATAGTAGATGTACAGTTTCATATACAATCATCTTTTTTATTTTACTATATTATGGAAATGTTTTAATTCCACAAATTAACATTTTTTAGTTAAAAAAATATAAAATCATATTTAAGGTGAAAATTTTAAAACTGTACTTTAGAGAACTAATGACATAGAGATTCTGCTTTCATCAGAGATAAATACCTTAATAGAATTTCCAGTGTGCAAAAGCTTCTTTAGAGTGGATCCTAAAATGAAAACATATGCATTTGTAATACAGGAATTCACACATAAGGTCAATGTCTTGTAGCAATAAATTAAATATTTAAAATGGAAAAAGCAATAGTCTTATTAAAAGAATGCTAGATCTAATAAACAATGAAAAGAAAAAGAAAAGCAGTTTGATTCAAACCCAACCAAAGATAAAAGTTAATTTAAAAAAAGGGTGACCTTCAGAAATGAATACTTGTTATAGACAGAGAGACCTTTTAAGATAATTCCATTTTAATTATGTAACTTATCAAAAGCCTTTCCTGAGGTCCAAAAGCATTTGATATGATAGTAATCTATTTAACCACATTGGATTTTATGTAGTATTTATCTCCTGTCATGCATAAAAATGAATGATAAATAAATCTCCAAAGGAAAAAACAAATTAATATTCAAAGTCAACTAATGTTCACTTAGACACAATTTAAAGATATTAAAACTTGTGAGCTGTTTTGTTAGCAACAATATCCACAGTTGTGGCCTGAGTTATATTATTAAATTGGAAAACATAGAATCTTGGTGATAAGTACTGAAACTTACAGGCCAACTTCACCAATAAAATGAGGGAACTTTTTGTGCTATATCCCAGGAAGAATGGAAAAAAAAAAATTCTCCTGGCTATAATCAACAAAGACACTGGTGATTAAAAAAAACCCAAAATGAATCTCTGTCTCTCCTCAAGGGAAGATGTACATATTTAAGAATATGAAGAGATAAACAGTCCATTTGGAAAAGAAGGCAGTTTGGAAAGATCATGTAAAACAGAGACTCAGTAAAGGCAGTAGAGATTCTGTAAACCACATAAAGGGGGGACTGAGAGCATTTTTGTAACTGTATCCCTAGTTTTTAACATAGTACCTGACACAGAATAAGCATTTTAATACTTTGTCAATCATTCATACTACTTTGGGGCTTTTAAGACAATTGCATATGGTCTGATTTTTATTTATTTATTTCCTTTCATAGGTAGCAGACATGTCTTACTGACTTTGTTAAGTAACCATATCTTATAACCTTAGTATACAGAAAAATTTCATAAAGCATAATATATAATTAGTCAATTAAATCTGATAGCCTCAATTCTGTGTACTTCTCATTAACTATCTTTTCACTTGTTTCATTTCATTATTTGTATGAACAATCATCAATATTTAAATTTACTAGCATGTAGATTTCTTAAATTAAAATGATCTACTTTAAGAAGCACATCATAGTAAATTAAGTTTTGATATAATTCTAAATTTATTCATGCTAAGAGAGAGCCTGCTTATCTTCAGAAATTTCAAAGTGCTATCTGAAGAAAATGGGTATGGTTTTTCCATAAATTATACAAACAAAAGTGAAGAAAGATTATATTTAGTGAAGATGAAAATATTAATCTCTCATTCTAATCTACTCCTAGTTTATGAATCCAAAACGTATGAGAAATATCACAAATCTTGATAATGTCTATTTTCCCCCCCTACATTTTGCACTAGGATTTGAAGAGAATAACTTCAAGAAGTGAAATTAAAGGAAAAAATGTATTTCAAGTATGGCAGCCAGGTACGTCTTTTATGTGCTTATAGTTAAGATTCCACTCTTATTTTTAGTAACCTATGGCAAGTATATACTATCTGCAGTATATCAATCTATATCTATACATGTATATATAAAGAGATATAGATACAGATTTAGTCATTTTATTTAGAGGATGCAAAATGATAGATACTATTACTATTGTAAAAATAATTTTTTCAAGTCTTGCATGTTTTATAATGTGTGATCCTATTAGATGCTACATTTATCTAAGTAAAAATCTATCACTTCCTTGAATAGTTTAAAAATAAGCATAAGAGAGTTATCTGGAGTGTATCATCATTGTGTCAAAGCACTTGGATCATTAATTAAACAAATAACTACAATACTACAACTGAAAAACACCAGACATTGCAGCAAGGCAAAAAGGAAAATATTTTTTAGAAAAGTGAAAATGGAAAAACGCATTTATTAAATATATCCATGTCAGAGCAGCTAGGTGGTACAGTGGATAGAGCACCAGTCCTGAAGTCAGGAGAACTTGAGTTCAAATCAGGTGTCAGAAACTTAACACTTCCTAGCTGTGTGACTCTGGGTAAGACACTTAACCCCAATTATCTCAGCCAAAAAAAAAAAAAATCCATTTCATAGTACATTTCATTAACAAAATGATATTCTATTACCTACAGTCCAAAATTCTAATAATGACAAACCTTTCTTCTTCCCACATTACTTTGTTTTTTCTTATAATTTTTATTAAAAGTTATATCTTATATTATTAAAATTATAAATTCAACAATTTAGAAGCTAAATTACTGATCTTGTAAAAGTGGCTTACATAAGAGGCAGTGGTAGCTTTCTTCTTATCAAGTGAAATAAGACCTTTGTGTCAGTTTCTTCAGGGTAAGTGTTATCTAAATGTTAGCTATTATTATAGTTATCATTATTATCAAATTCATTCATTGCCACCACATGTCAAAACATTCAAAACTGGGAGCAGTGGTAAGCTGAATATATATATGTTGATGAGGGGAGGAGAAAGTTGTAGTTTTTTTTGTTTTGTTTTTGTTTTTTTTTTAAACAAGGATTCAGGTATTTATAAAAAGGAAACATTTCTAAAATTGTCTGGAATCCAAAAATCACTTGTCTTGATGCTCCACCTGCAGGATAAACAAACTACTTTTAACACTATTCTTCAGTATGAGTAAGTTCTCTTCATCAAGCTAATTTGAAATTTTAGCAGGAGGAAGGAACTGTAATATTAGAAATTTAAAAAAATATAATCTTACCTATGCTGTGATAATGCCATCGAAAAAAAATCCTTTCAGGTAGTAGCTGCAAGATTTTCTGCAAATAACAAAAATATTAGTTATTTTATGAGATATCATGGGAAATTAGACGATAAAAGCAATTTGGTTAAGTATAAAGTTGCAAAATAATATTAAAGTAAATATTATTTCAAATCAATATTATTTCTTCTGTTTAAAAAGTAAACTTGATACTTTTTCAAGGATCATAGATCAATCCCACCTCAGATACATTGTTACTTACCATCATTATCCTAAATTGTTCTACTTCTCTGTTCATGAATTCTGAAATTACTTTATCTGATCAGAATATGTTGTCATTCCACCTCTCCCTCTGTTTGCAACCCAAATACTATTTTTCTTCACTGACCACTCCCTTTCTATATATCCTTAGCTAAATCTTTCTCTAGATAATGATATCCTGTAATCAAAGAAGTCCCTCTGGGTTCTGTCCTGGGTCCTCTTCTCTTCCTTCTCATTCTATACTATACTATACTGCACTTGGTGATCTCATAAATTCTCATGAATTTAATTACTCAAATCTACCTATCCTGACTCTCAATCTCTCTGCTGACCTTCAATCTTGCATCTTCAACTGCTTTTTATATATATTCAATTGGATGAGCAGTAAAAATCTTAAATTCAATATGTTCAAACTAGAACTCATTCTTTCTCCCCCTAAACCCTCCTACTTTTGGCTATTTCTGTAGAGGGCAACACCATCCTCCCAGTTCCTCAAACTTGCAACCTGGTAGTGATTCTGGATTCCTCACTTTTTCTCACTTTCTTAGCTAATATGTTACTAAAGTCTGTTCATTTCCTCTTTGAAACATCTCCCAAATACATTCCCATCTCTCTTCTAACACTGACACCACTCTGGTGCAGGCACCTCATCACTTGAATCCTGGACTATTACAGTAGCCTACTGGTGGATCTACCTACCTCAAGTTTCTTCTCCCCACTCCCATCCATTCTCCATTTAGTAACCAAAAGAATTTTTATAAAATACAGATATGAATATGTCACTCACACATACCCTCATTTCAATAAACTTCAGTGATTTTCTATTGCCTCCAAGATCAAATATAAAATGCTCTATTTGCATCCAAAGTCATCTACAATCAGTGTCTCTAATTTCTTTTCCCCTAACTCTTTTTTTAACTCTCTATAATCAGTTTTCCAACATTGTGTAATTCAACTGAAACTGCTCTCTTCAAAGTTGCCAATGATCTTTTAACTGCCAAACCTAATGGTCTTTTCTCAATCTTCCTTAACACTTCACAGCTTGGATAATATTGATCATCTCTTCCCTTTAGCTTCTCCTTCCATCTGACTGTTCTGTCCCTTTGCTAGATATTCATACAAATCATACTTTATTTATATAGGGAAGTAACTTGAATAGATGCAGAGCCAGAAAGTAGAGTTCAAGTACTAGCTCTGACACATGCTGACTATAAAGTCTATCAATATTCTGGAGATTATTTAAGACGACATTTTACAAATTAGTTGCCTGATTAAATCAGTGGAGGGAATATTTCAAGCAAGGTATTTCCTAAATAGGTAAATTCAACAGTTCTAATCCCACCTCCAAACAACTCTATATTAAATGTTTTTCTCCCAGTTAATGAGAATCTTTATTCTTCCACCTTGCAAAGGATGAAATTATTAGGAAGGTAAGTGACTATTCCCCAAGGCTCTGTTTTGGGCCCTCTCTCATTATCCTACTATAATGGCAATCTCATCAGCTCCCGAACATCTCATGGTTTTAAAATCTACCTATCCAATTTTAACCTCTCTTCTAATCTTCAGACCTCCTAACTTCCAGCTATTAATGGTATATCTCAAAGCAGATATCCCATGGACATCTTAAATACATGTCCAAGTTTGATCTCATTATCTTCCCATCTACTCATCCCTTCTTCCTATCTTTCTTATTATTTTGGAGGGCACCCAAACTTGAAATTACCCAAACCTGAAATCTAGGTATCATTTGGGATTTCTTCGTTATATAACTATATTCAAATATTTGGAAATCCAGCAAAGGAAATTATGAAATGCAAATTTAAAAAAGACATCTTAATTAAAAATTATTTTCTTTATGTAAGTTCACCCTAAGAAGCAATGTGGTACACAATACAAGGAACATTGAATCTGGTATGAAATGTTTCAATTTACAATTCAATTTGACATTTCATTTGTTAGTTATATCATCATGTGCAGTTCATTTGGTTTTCCCATCTGTAAAGTGGGTAGGGGGAAAAAAAAACTTTACATACTTCATAGCACTGTTAGGGAGATTTTTTAAACTTGTGTAACTATAAAACCATTGAGTTTCACAGTCAAGGATAAGCCTTTTTCTTATTATTTTAAAATCAGAAAAAAAAAGATAGTTGGTCAATAATTTATGCAGAAAATATTTCTACATACCTCATGAAAACTACATTTTATTTTTTAAGAAAAGAAATTTTACAAAAAATTCTAGGTTCTTTAAATTTTGCTGATGTTTTGTTTTTGTCACTGCACTTTCCTTCTCTGTATATAAATATACATATGTATACACATATATATGCATACACACACATACACACACACTTTATGGATGTTTTGTGGACTTCAACTAAATTTTTCTATACTACTAGGAACCTGAAATATTAAGATATGGAACATACCACGCTAATTCTCTTACAGTTCCCATGATCTCTCCCTACTAGAATTAGTAACCTCCAGAAACACAAAAACTGTCTTGACTTTTGTAATATCAAGTCTATATTGACATCTTTGTAGCTTCTTCCCATTGCTCCTGATTCTGCCTTCAAATACACAAAAATAGCTATCATAATTCCTCTAATTTTTCCTCTTCTTGAAGGAAAATCTGCCCAAATAATTGACTTTATCCTCCTATGGCATGAATTCAAGAACTTGTAGCATCCAGGTTTTCCTCCTTTGGAAACTCTCTAGCTCATTAATGTCTGTCACTACTAGCAAATTAGGCACCCAGAAATGAAAACCAGATGAGATCTTATAGTGGGACCATCACCTCTGGAAAGATATGCCTCACTATCTGCAGTTAAAGTTCTATTAGCTTTTTTTTGGCTGTCACATTATAATGACTATTTTGAGCTGATAGTGTGCTAAATCCAGTCAATCAACAAGCATTTATTAAGTGTTTACAACATGCCAGGCACTATACTAAGCAGTTAAAAAAAAAAAAAAAAAGGAGGGGGAGAAGAAAAAAAGGACAGTCCTTTTTCTCAAGAAACGTATATTCTCATGGAGGAAAGCAATACATAAAAGGAAAAAGGTAGAGAAAATATCCAATGTGTAGACATGGTAGATAAATTCAAAAGTGTAGTCTATAGATGAATATCAATTAGTAAGCATGAAAGGAAATAAGATAAAGTTGGCCTGGGCACTCTTCTTAAATATTAGTTCTAAAAGGAATTATCCAAACCTAGGGAGAAGTCACAGAGGCAAAATATTTCCAAAATGAAAAGGTTTGGGAGACACAATAGAAAAAGTCTGGATTGCAGCCTAAAAAGAAATGAGAAATAGCTTTCTTGGATACCTTTTTAAAAGGAGGTTTAATGAAGAACCATATAATCAAGCAGATGATCAAGGAAGAGGCTAGAAGGATAAATGGTACTTCCAATGTATGTTTTTCAAGATTGTAATGAGCATCGAGCCTTTCACAATTTCAATCTAGCCATATCTCCCTTATATTTTGCACTGTGAAATTGCTTTTTTTTTTTTTGTACCTAAGTGCAAGCTTCCACATTTATACTTGTAGAATTCCATCTTATTAGATTCAGTAAAATGCTCTAGCCTTTCAAGATTTTTTGTGAATCCTGATTGTCATCCAGTGTTATCTATCCCTCCTAGTTTTGTATTAGGTGAAAATCTGATAAGCATACATCTATGCCTTTATCCAAGTCAGTGATAAAAATATTAAATCGCAAAGTATAAAAGAATCTAAAAGATACTCTCCACAGAAGACTTTCTGCCACAGTGAAAATGAACTATTAACTATTCTTTGAGTCCAACCATCCAGCCAGTTCTAAATCTAATTGTATTATCATCTAACTTACAGATCTCCAACAGAAAAGTATGGCATACTTTTATAATAAAAATTGTGCTAAAATCCAGATAAACTATATTCACAAATTTTCTTTCAGCAATTAGCTTAGTCACTATCAAAGATAGGCAACAACTTGGATATGGAGGTCAGAGACATTGAGTAATTCAGAATGACTCTCAGGTGGCACAGAACTGAAAAGATGGTGCTGCCCTCTGCAGAGATAAGTAAAGGAGGAAGAGGGCTTAGGGGGAGAGATAATGAGTTCTGTGTTGGACATATTAAGTTTAAATGTCTACAGGACATTCAGTTCAATATATATGAGAGACAGTAGAAGATGCAAGAATAGACGACCAGCAGAAAGACTAGGGGCAGGATAGGAAGAGTTGAGAGTCATCAGCATAGAGACAGTAATAAAATCTATGAGATCTGATGAGAAGTATAGCATAGTATAGTATAGTATAGTACAGTATAGTACAGAGAGAGAAAAGAAGAGAGCCAAGAGAGACCTCTTAGGGATGCCTATGGTTAGAAGGCATGATCCAGAAGAAGATCCAGGAAAGGATATAGAGAAGGAGCAGCCAGACAGGTAGGAAAAAAACTAGTAGGGATAGTATTTTAAATCCAAGGAATTGAGGGAAAACGACAGAATGAGGAAATTATCTGGCTCTTGCAAATTCTTTCCCCCTTTCCAAATAACTAAAAATGATGTCTCAAAATAAAATTTTGACAGGAAAAATAATCAAAAGTGAAGGCAAAATTGTCATCCAGCTCAAGATAAATTGAGTAAGTAAATTAGAAGAACATAGAACATATTACCTATCATATTTTACAGGAAGGCTTTCCCAATCTCTCTTAATTCTGGTACTTTTTCTCACTTTATTATACCTTATACATATTTGTTTGCCTGCTTTCTCCTCTTAATTTGAGAGCTCCTTGAAGACAAGGACTATCTTTTGCCTCCTTTTGTGTCTCCTGTACTTAACATAGTGTCTGATACATAGTAGGTACTTAATACGTGTTTATTGTTTGACTTTTACTTTACTTTAGAACACATCATTTAAGATATCTTTATTGAACACCTGGGAAAGGTAATGGTGATTTAAATCCATGGGCCTGAACTAAAGAGCCAGCTATGTATGTGGAAAAGGTAAAACAAAGCAGAAAGATAGTCTTCAGAACATTTTTAGGAAAGAAGTAGGAAAATTCGAAAAGGAGATAGATTTGAAAAGATAATGTAATATGTAATAAAAGAATATGTAATGAGATCAGCCAGAGTTGATCATTTGATCAGAGTTGATCAGTTGTTGTCATTCCTTCTTTCTCCAAGCGGACCATGACACCAGGGAGGTGATGCCATGACATGCAAGTGAATTGGATTTAAGGGAGGGAGGGATGGGCAGTCACCTGCCTTACTTTCCCCTCTAGAGACATCTGGGTCTAGGGAAAAAATGTATATTAAGATGGCTAGATAGAAACTGGAAATTGAATGGATGCCCATCAATTGGAGAATGGCTGGGTAAATTGTGGTGTATGAATGTTATGGAATATTATTCTTCTGTAAGAAATGACCAGCAGGATGAATACAGAGAGGCTTGGAGAGACTTACATGAACTGATGCTAAGTGAAATGAGCAGAACCAAGAGATCATTATACACTTCAATAACGATATTGTATGAAGATGTATTCTGATGGAAGTGGATTTCTTTGACAAAGAGACCTAACTCAGTTTCAATTGATAAATGATGGACAGAAGCAGCTACATCCAAAGAAAGAACACTGGGAAATGAATGTGAACTACCTGCATTTTTGTTTTTCTTCCCGGATTATTTTTACCTTCTGAATCCAATTCTCCCTGTCCAACAAGAGAACTGCTTGGTTCTGCAAACATATATTGTTTCTAGGATATACTGCAACATATTTAACATATATAGGGCTGCTTGCCATCTAGGGGAGGGGGTAGAGGGAGGGAGGGGAAAAATCGGAACCGAAGCGAGTGCAAGGGATAATGTTGTAAAAAAAAAATTATCCTGCCATGGATTCTGTCAACAAAAAGTTATTATAAAATTTAAAAAAAAAAAAAAAAAGATGGCTAGAGATGGCTCTGAGATTGAAATAGAAGACCTTAGTCTTTTTAAGGTAAGCTCTTCAATAGGTTTTAGTTTGACTGAGACTGCACAGTGATTTAGGTTAGGTAACAAAGGATCTTTTCTTTTACCCAGTTCCCCCCCACCAAAAAAAAAAAAAAAATCTAAATAAGTAAACAAATATGAGAGGGGAAGACTCTCAGGGTTTCTTGCCTAAGAAGAAACGACTACTACTTACATTCAATAGGAATCAATCCAGACCCAAACAATGACCAAATGGGGCTTGGCCTAGGACTTATTTGTGGCCAATGAGAATCAGAATGGCTTTGGTTTAAGGTAAGGTCCTTAAAGAAATCTAGTCACCTTGCACAAAACACCTATGGCTGGGCTGCAGGTCCTGTATGACTCACTTTGAGGTGATACAGGGACTACCCTCCAAAGAAGTCTGCCACAATCAGCTGGTGATCAAGCAATCATGAGGGGGTACTTTGAAAGTCAGAGGCGGATATGCAGAATTTTCACAAGAACACATGCACAGCTGCTGCTGTAGGTGCAAGGGTAGTAGTTAGGTTTTAACTGCTCTTATGGGTTGAAACCTAGCTAAGAAAAGCACAAACTGGGGTCTTGCACATTGGTACAGGTGACTGTGTAAGAGACAAGTTCCATGATTTCCAGGTGAAAAGTAGAAAGCAAGCCATCTTCTCCTCTATAACCTTTGGAGTCAGAAAACACCCCTCCAAGAACACTGATTTCATTTAGGAGACTATTAGAACAAGGGACATTTTATCCTTGGTTATCAGGTTGCTTTCCCTGCCTCAGCTCTACTCACTCCACTCTATCTTCCTCTAACTCAGCTACCAAAGTGATATTCCAAAAGTGCAAGTCTGATCCTATTACTTTTTATTTAATAAATTTCAGTGATTCCCTATTACCTCTAGGATCAAATAGGAAATCTTCTGTTTGGCTTTTAAAGTTATTTATAACTTAACCCGTTTTTACCTTTTAAGTCTTCTTATCCTTCCTCCTTTCCACATACTCTACAATCCAGTGATTTGTCTCCTTACTATTGTTTATACAAAGCACCCATTTTTTTGTAAATCCCCATTTCCTGAAATGCTCTCAACTCTACAGCCTAGAATCTTCCTTTTAAGTCTCAACTCAAATCCTACTTTCCACAAGAGAACTTTCCCAGTTCTTCTCAATGCTAGTACTTTCCTTCTGAGATTACTTCCAATTGGCTCTGTACCTATCCTATGTATACAACTATTTTTATGTTACTTTGCCATAAAAATATGAGAGTTCCTTAAAGGACAAGTACTATTTTTTACTTTATTTGTATGCCTAGCATGTTGCCTGGCACACAGCAAGAGCTCAATATATTCTTGCTGACTTCTAGACTTTTCATCTAATGAAAGAAGCAATAAGAAGCTGCTTAGAGTTGACTTTGCTTTGTTAATAGTGTAGAGGACTGGCCAGAATCGAGAAATATGTGAGGGTGGGAGATAAATGTGAAGACTTTTGCAATAATCTAACTGGGAGGTAATGAGGGTTTGAACTAAAATGACAGTATGTAATTAAGGCATCTAGGTGGCACTGTGAGTAGAGTACTGTGCCTAGAGGCAGGAAGATCTGAGATCAGATACTTTCTAGCTGTGTGACCCTAGGCAAATCATTTAATCTTGTTTGCCTCAGTTTCCTCATCTGAAAAATGAACTGGAGAAGGAAATGGCAAATTGCTCCAGTATCTTTGCCAAGAAAACCCCAAATGGGGGCATAAAGTGTGATACAACTTTAAAAATGTGAAAACACTAGGTGTCACTGTTTAACTACAACAAAACCCATATGCCAAAACAGAACATTAGAATTAAGTAAGTGATATACTTCTAAATAGCATTCTGAAATATGTCTTTAAAAACTTAGCTGGATTTTAAGTTCAGATAAGTCTCAACATTCATTATTAAGATACTTTAATCTTAACCAATTGCCTATCTAATGAATTAAATAGGAAAAAAATCAAGGAGTCATTGGCTCCTATATTAGTGATATTGATGAGGTCTAGATATGGAGTACCTGAATGAAATTAGAGTTTAATTGAGGTCTAGTGGCAGGTTCAGGGTTCAGGGAGTCAAATAGAGCTCCCCTGCAACTCCTTTGGATTCAGCACAAGGATATGAAATTAAATGAGGTCTAGTGGTGACGTAAGTCCCCTGCAAAGTAATTTACAGGCCCAAAAAGCTAGATTGATAAGAGGTTTATTATGAGGTTTGGAAGTAAGATTAACGTATAGTTAAGGAAATAGGTGAAGAAAGAAATAAAAGGACACCGGAAACAGGGTTCCAGTGGACAGAGATCCCTGGCATGCCAGACTGGCATGTTTGGAACCTCTGCAAAGAGAGGATCTTAGTTTAGCTCTTTTATAATGAGAGATTTAGCTAAAGGGGCCTGTGGGTGGAGTCCCAAGTTGGCTCCCCGATAGATTTCAGTGGGGACTTGAGTTAGCTTGATGGGGATTAGGAAACCTGAGCAGATCACTAGAATGGGGGCTGGGACAGCCCCAAGTTGGCTCAGATTCAGGTGGGGGCTGGGACAGACCCGGATCTTCTATTGCAGTTCAAAGGGACCAGGATTTGTGAATCAAAGGTCCTAGCTTCCTGGATTGATAATCCATCAGCTAGGAGGGGTTGGGAATCACAAAGAAAGGAAAAAATCAATTCTTAAAGGGACCACAACCTACATCAATATAATATTAGTAGATCTAGCAACCACAGCAATCAATTCATTTCCATTATAATAGTTTTATGAGGAATGTTTAATTTCTTTGCTTCTACTGTTGTTTCTACAACAACCATCAAGGATTCTTGATACTATTTATAAAGATCCCTTTCTGAAAGACCAACCTTGCTAAAGGTCTCTATTACCAATTAGTTCAGTCTATTGATAAACATAACAAAAAGAAAAAGGCCATTTTGCTCCTAAAATACATTAAAACATAACCTCACATTAAAAAAAAAAAATCTTATCTCTAGTTTATTTTCCTTGGCAATATTCATTAATTTCTATTGGAATTATTCCAAATTCCTCACCAACATAAAATCCTGGCAATCTTTAAAATCATGAATAAGAAATTAGTTTCCATCGAAAAAAATACCAGGCAACTGACTCTTCTGAATACCAGGCAACTAACTCTTCTGTTCTGTGACTGACTAATAACTTGTTTAAGTGCTATAGCATTTGAAGAAATGGCAATCCTATGACTGAATCAAGGTGGTATAATAAAAAGTGCTAGATTAGGAATCAACTGGTATGGTTAGCACAGTGCCTAACTCAGTTGTAAGCACATAATAAAACTTGGTTGATTTTCTGAATGCTGGTTCAAATCCTTATTATTTGTCACTTATTACCTGTGTGGCCCTAGGTAAGTCACCTTCTCTGGACCACAGCCTCCCTCCTTATCAGTAAAATAAGGGGGTACTATATGATCCAAAAGATTCCTTCTAGCTCTAAATCCTAGTATTCCCAAACATAGGCTTCCCATAAAGTCTATTTGATGGGCTGCATATAAACCTCCAGACTTAATCTATCTTGAGAACTTCACTCCTGAATATATATTCCTTTTGGACCACCTCATTTAAATGTTCCATTAGCATCTTCAACAGTTCAAGTCATGCGTCTTTTTAAATTCTTCCTTTCCAGTTTCCCTATTCTCTTTTGGAGGTAACATCACCTTCAAAGTCATGAGCCTTGAATTTGCTCTCTTCTTCTAGCAAAGCAATATGATATAGTGTAAAAAGCTTTAGAAATAGAGCCAGAGGAGTTGAATTTGAATCTCAGCTCTACTATGTTTTTACTTTTGAGACCACAGACAAGAAAGTTTACTTCTCTTGGCCTCAGAGATACTTAAAAAAATTAGGTGGGACTAGATCTAAGGTCACTTCTTGCTCTAAATCTGAGCTATAATATTCATGGTTTTTTGCAAATGGTTAATGTGGGTACTACAACATAAAAATAATCAAATATCCCATTTACATATATTTCTTGCTACCTTTTAAAAAACCTGCTCGGTTTTATTTGTCCAAAAAGAACTGAGACTCCTTTCATTTAGGAGTCACAACTACCTTTTTGTCTTCTTGTTTCATTTACACTAAGAATACTGATATTGATATGATTTATTGAAATTCAAACTCACTGACCTGTTCTCATTAATTTAGAGTAAGCTCAGATGTAGTAAAAAGAAAAAAATACTAAACTTGGAGTTAGGACAGGAAGGTTCGTTCTCTGATACTGTGACTCAAAGCAAGTCACTTTGACAGCCTCTTAACCTTCTGTGGGTCACAGATTCCTTGGCAGTATGATGAAATCTACAGACTTTCTCAAAATAATATTTTTAAATAATTGGAACAAAGGCTAACTTTCAATTAGAGGTAAGTGAAAAATAAAGGTATAAAGGTTTTCCCATCCAAGTCTAGGAATAGCTTGAAATCTATTCACAGACATCTCGGGTATCTCTGAATCCCAGACTAAGAAAATATCTAAGGTCCCTTGCAACTCTGATTTTTTAGGATTTTATGATTTAACTAAGAAGCAGTTGAAGACAGTTGAATGGAAAGAACAGGGATGAAATTAGAACCCCAAAGTTTCCTATACATACCACAATGAGTATAATTAAAGCTCTTTTTTCCCCATTTTTGAAACTCTATCCCATTCAACTGCTTTTAGGGACAAAGTATATTTTTAATTCTTATACTAATATAAATGCCTCCCAAAAGTTTATCCCATTTATCCCAAAAGTAAGAACTAGAAATACTTTTTAGGCCACAAAATATGTCTAAATAGAAATAATAACTTTTTACTAATAGTTCACAAAAACTCAATTTCCTTAAAATAATTTTGTTCTATTGTCAAATAGAATAATTTGGGCAAACCAATAATTAGGGCGTTTGTGCTATAAAAGTAGCCAACAAAGCTTTCAAGTTCTACCATTGATAGAATCTGGTAAAAAAATAACCACACATCAAGAATGAAAATTATGACTTTGAAGAAACTAAAGTCAAATACATTAAAGATATGTTTGCTTAATAAGGAAAAAAATTTGATTTTTGTATAAGTTGAGCATCTAATTAATTCTCATCTTAAGTATTAACATATAAAGATTTGATATATCTTTATAGAGTAATGGAGTTCTACTGATTAAAAACTTTTAATATAAAAACTAGAAGAAAAACTTCATTTAATTAAGTTTTAAAATTATTGGTTTTCAATTTTATTTTACATACATATTTCCACTGAGATCTGAGTAGTGTGCTATTAAAACAAAGAAATGCTAAATATAACAGGAAGGCGGCGACAAAATTTTCAAACATTTGTCCATACACATATTTATGGAACTAAGTTTCTTTTCTATTCTGCCATACAAATAATAAATTGCTACTTAACTATTTACTATTGTCTTTTAGTTGGCACTAAATACCTAGAAAAAGGAATTCTAATTTTCTTTATTTTTAATGCTGATAATACAAAGGAAAAAAAAAAAACCCACTTACTTCAAAAAGAAAGAGGATAGAGTCCAGCTCTTCCCGTTGTGACTTATTATTTCCTGGAATATAGAAAAAAATCAAAAGTATTAAGTTATTATGCCAATGTTAGAAATCTTGTGGACAGTCACTTTAAAAGAAAGTTTTATGGTTTTTATTCTTCAGTTAATTGTATTGATTTTTAAAATATGAGAAATGTTCCCCCAAAAGTGTAACATGATTATCTTTTTTGTTTTTCTTGTTCCAACACTGACTTGACTAAAATGAAAAAATTCTAAATTACAAAGTGGTTTTATTAGTCCTCCATATCCTGACTCTTGAGTAACTATATGTTTTATAAAGAAAAAACAGTCCCCCTTTTAAGAACAGGTTTCATATATCAAGAGGAAAAGTTCTTAACATAGGGTCTGTTTTTTAAAAATATATATTTTGATAACTATACTTCAATGTAGTTTCTTTTTTAATTCCATGTACTTTATTTTATGAATTTAAAAATATTATTTTGAGAAGTTATTTGGAAATTCTCACCAAACTGACAAATGAATTTTTGTTGTTCAGTCATTTTGGTTATGTCTGACTCTTCATAACTCCTGGAATGGTTTGCCATTTCCTGTACTAGTTCATTTTACAGATGAGGACACTGAGGCAAACAGGGTTAAATGATTTGCTCAGAATTATATAGCTAGTAAGTATCTGAAGAGGAATTTCAACTTAGAAGATGAATCTTCCTGACTCCAGATCCAGAAGTCTATCAACTGTGCCACCTAACTGCCAAAAAGAAACAAGTTAAGAACCTCTTGTCTACAACTCTGATGGATTTGGATTTTTAAACACAGAGGTAATTCAGGTCAATTCCAATAAACTTGTGATGGAAAGAGCCATTTGCATCCAAAAAAAGGACTGAGGGGACTGAATGTGAATCACAACATGGCATTTTCACCTTTTTTTGTTTTCTTTCTCATTTTTTTCTTTTTTGACCTGATTTTTCTTGTGTAGCATGATAAATATGGAAACATGTTTAGAAGAATTGTACATGTTTAGCATATATTGGATTACTTGCTGTCTAGGAGAGGGGGTAGAAGAAAGGGAAGGAGAAAAAATTTGGAACACAAGGTTTTGCAAAGGTGAATGTTGAAAACTATCTTTGCTTAATTATCTTTGAAAATTAAAAGCTATTATTTAAAAATAACAAAAATAAAATATCAAAAAAAGAACCCCTGATCTGGAGCTTTAATTTTTCTTTTTTATTATTTTGAGTCAAAATCACATTGTAATTTTCTTCTCCACATTCCTGTAGAATCAGAAGATGAAAACTGAGAAGTGAGATACAAACTAGGTAATTTAAATATCTAAAAGATCTGAATCAATTTAGCAAAATATATATACATATATATACACACACATAAATATACACATAAGTATACACACACACACACACACATATATATACATACACACACACATTTGTGTATATGTATTTGTATATACATATAT
Organism: Antechinus flavipes; assembly: GCF_016432865.1. Taxonomy (NCBI): domain Eukaryota; kingdom Metazoa; phylum Chordata; class Mammalia; order Dasyuromorphia; family Dasyuridae; genus Antechinus; species Antechinus flavipes. Next base: position 157,456,950 of record NC_067399.1, on the reverse strand, counting down.
ATTTGTGTGTGTGTGTATATATATACATGTGTGTGTGTGCATACATGCATATAAACATATACACACAGAGAAAGTTTATATAAAACAGGTCTTCTTCTTGAACTTTTCCCATTCATGACCCTTTTTTGACTGAATAATTTTTCAATGACCCTGGGTATGTAGGCATATAAAGTAGGTACACAAATCACACATTTACTGATAATAAATCATAATATCATGACCCCCACATTCAGTTAAGAGACACTATATGGGATCGTGACCCACAGTTTATAAAGCTGGGACATAAAAATATAGAATCTATAGCTATTTCTAAATTAAATCTCAAAGTCCTCACAGTCCATAAAACTAAGGAAAAAAATGATTAGTGCATGGCTCAAAATATGTTATAACCAAGAAATCTCACATCATAAAAAAAGTTCCAAAACAGTATAACCCATTTGTAACGACTGTAAACCAGATGAACACAAATCAGATACCTGACAGAAATTAAAGACAGAAATCACAATGAGCTACCTCTGGAAGTTACCAGGAATCAAAGTATGCTTTTATGATAATAAAATATATATGGAATGGGCCACATAGAATTTATTGTGCTACTTAATTCAATGTTCCAAGGTTTTCTCCATGACCACATATACCATACTAATGAGAATTACAATCTCCTTTTACAAAATAGTACAGGGTTTTCATTCACTGATTTGAGCAAAAATAAAAATTCATCACCTAAAAGCCAACTCTTTAAACTGAGCAAAAAAAAAAATGACACACATAAAAGCCCGGTGCTTAGTGACTCGGTGCTTAAAGCCATTCAAGATTAGCATGGCCATACTACTAAGCACTCCAATGGCAAAACTGGGTTCTTCAGAACTCTGGATAACAGTCCTATGACATATACCTTAGGAGAATATGTCTTACATTTAATTTCTGAAGACTTCACTTTCCTTATCCTTAAAATAAAAATGTTAAACTACAATGATCAGAAAGATCCTTTCCAGGTCTATTTAGGAACCATGATTTCATGTACATTGAAGCAGCTACCTGGTACCCGGCACTGAGTGATAGGCCTTTAGTCATGAAGACTCCACTTCTTAAATTCAAATCTATCAGTTACTAGCTGTTACTGAACTCTGATTGAACAAGTTACTTAAACTCTGTTCTTATTTGGAAAATGGTCTGGACAAAACAATGGCAAACCACTCCAGCATCTCTCTCAAGAAAACTCCAAATGGGGTCACAAACTGACATGCATAACCAATGATTTAGTGTGGACTTCACAACTCCTCCCATTTTCTTTTGCTAGCTACCTTTTAGCTGTTTTGCTGTTCATTAGCATTTTCCTTCTAACATGAAATAAAAAGAAGAGAGAAAATAAATATCACAGCTGTATTTCTACTTTTCAATCCAAAAAATGTGCATAAACTAAAACACAATAAAAAAAGGACTTTTAAACTGTTGCCATTTAACATCTGAGAAAAATCCATACATGTCAGTACATTTTAACACAACATAATTTGAAGGGGAAAAAAAAAAGCTTACCTTTTAATTTTAAATTATTTTCCAGTGTTATGAAATTTTCATAAAAGATGAAATATATCTGAGAATAGTTGGTCTCAAAAAAAAATTTCAGTTCGCTTGTATCTACAATATCTAAAAAAAAAAAAAAGGAAAAATGTTTTCATTTATAATCACATGCTCAGGCCATTTTGAGAAATCATAAACTTATTTTATAAAATGTGTACAAAAAGTCACAAAGTACTGTTAATTTCTTGGAATAAAGAAGATAAAACTTTTAAACAAGCATCAATAGCACAATGGGCAGAATTGATTTCAAATTATAACTATGCCCTCTTTTAACTCACAATCTCACTAATTCACAACTTCCTGACCTATCAAGATGTATGATATTATCTATTTTATCTAATTAATAAAGTGGTATCATTGAATGAGATTGTGTAAAATACACTGAGCACTATGCAAATATGTGCCATTAATATCATCATTCCATTAGGTCTATCATATGTCAACTAATATAACTCCAAATTTTAATAAAGTTAAAAGGCAGGATTATTCCTCCAGATATATAATATACTCAGTTATCAATAAATCTTTGGATTCACAGAAATAGCATTATATATGAAATCACAGTACTGTATATGTTCAAATCACAGTAATTCCTCATTATCTGTGTAACTTTAGCCAAATTCTAAACCTTCTGAGCCTGTTTTCTCACTGTAAAATGGGCATGGCTGGAATGGAGTGGGAGGGCATGGTTTCAATCAGCTAATAAATAAAAAAAGTTCATTAAGCTTCGTGCTAAATACAAGAGATAAAAAGAAAGGCAAAAGACAAGGTCCTGCCTTCAAGGAAATAACAATCCAAAGAGGGAAGACAGAAGATGAAAGAAGGTGAAGGAGAAGAGTGTGTGAGGAAGGAAACTGGGGTGGGATAGGAATGATAAAGCCCACAGGAATAATAAAGCACCTAGGTAGAAAAGAAGTGTTAGACTGGATAGCCTCCTAAAATGGGGGATCTAGAAGGAGCACATTACACTACCCTCCACCCACTCCAATCAGAGGAAAGGAAAAGGCCCAAAGGTAGGGAATACTGAGGAGATGAGAAGATAGGTAATCTTGAAGGAAGATAAAGTTCCTTGGGACATGAAGAAATCCAGGAGAGTGCCGCCAATAGACAAATTTTTAAAAATTTTATATAAATGAATCAAAAAATCAAGAATCAATAAGTGCAAAGCACTGTGCTGAGAGCCACTGTGTGGCTCAGAATGCTATGGGGTCACCATTTAATAAAAAGCTGGAGAGATCTCTAGGAGCAAAGCAAAAGTTTATCGTATGTTCTCCAGAGAATAGGTCCCACCCATCATCTAACAGGCAACATAGAAGGGAGGAGGAACCTTCTGGGACAGGTTTTACACTTTAAATAGTCCCTAACTCAAACACCCCTCCCACCACTGACCATCATCCTCATTGGCTGAGGGTCTTACATTCTAAACACAGGAACTACCCAAGAAATTGAATTTGGCCAATAAGTACACAGTTGCCCATATTTGAATGAAGTAGGGAGAAAATGATATCAGGGAGGAGGATAGCAGGAAGGGGACTCAGGTGTGCCTTTGAGTCACTGCTCAAAGACCTTTAGGCCTACTCCAACTCTGAAGTAGATGAAGCCTTATAAGATAAAAGCCAGTCTCTATTGCCAAAAAATTCACATTCCAACAAGGGAGAACATTCAATTGCAAGATTTCAGCTGTAAGATCTTTGGGAAGATCCCATGGTTGGGCTATAATTGGAGTGCAGTGGTTAAGCAGGTGCAATTCTTCTTCTTTAATGTCATTTTCATTAATAAAATCATATCAGTTTCTGGTGTCATGCCATTTGACAGTGCCAAAGATTTTTGTGACAATGTTGTTTTATCGATCAGTGATTCAGAAATTGCTTCTTGGGATGATAGCAGGGAACACTATGTGGAAGCATTGCTATTTACAGAGGTTTTAGATTCAGAGTTCTGATGTTTCCATCAGTGTCAAGAGAGAGGCTGGTTAAAGTACTGCCTGTGGTTTCAATATCCTGGAGCATGCTGCTTCCTCTCTCCCTCAGGGTTCCCTGCTGCTTCAAATAAGACTGGTTTGACTACCTTTAAAGTGACATCTGGATGGCACTGGTGGAAATAGATGTCACCTTTCCTACAGGTCCACTTCCATCAATGATAATTGGAGTTTTTGTGTTGGACTTAAGGACCCATAATCTAGAAAGAAAGTGCTGTTACTCCCAAGGCTCTTGTGTTTATTTGCAGCTGGTTAGCAGTTGGGTCAAAAATTGTTGGGTGGGGGAGATAAGGAAGGTGAGCCCTTTCTCACAATTATTTTTGCCTTCAGTTAGTGACTTCAAGGGCTGGGCTAAAAGCAGATTTTGTGGTTAGGTAGCTACTTCTATTTCCAAGGCTCTGATTATGGATTGTCTCCATAAGAGTTTCAGAAGAAAGTGATTAATGTCAGGGTTTGGCTTACCTGACACATGCTGAATATTGAGAGGAAGATATTGACAATCATTGCAGGAATTTTATTTTGATATTTTTTTCCTTAAAAATATAGGCTGTCCATTTTAATGATGTTAGCTCTATATACTTCTGAGAGGTTTTTTAATTTCAATATCACTTTGCCTAGGAATGTGTATTGAATAAAAGAAATAACAGTGGTACATTTGTTATAAGATGAAGAAAATAATGTGGAAATGTGGTGTTTGTTTCTAAGGATTCAAATATGAATTATGCTTATCACTCTCTTAACCAATTCTTGATCACATCAAGTAAGGGGATAAAGAAGGCATGGTTAAAAAAAAAAAAAACTTTTTACTAGTACTACAAGAAATAAGATTTTACCTTTTTTTTGGGGGGGGGTTGTTTTATTTTCTTTTTCTGATGAAGTTTTTTTTCCTTTTGTTTTTTGTTGTTGTTTTGTTTTTGCCATGGCTTTTGTTAGAAATAATATTATGTTTAAAGAATAAAAACAGACAATTTTCAGATGAAGAAATTAAACCATCTATAATTATATGAAAAAAAATGCTCTAAATCACTTCCTCCCCCACAGGCAATTGGGGCTAAGTGACTTGCCCAGGGTCACAAGCTAGGAAGTGTTAAATGTCTGAGGCCAGATTTGAACTCAAGTCCTCCAGACTTCAGGGCTGGTGTTCTATGCACTGCACCACTTAACTGCCCCTTCTAAATCACTTTTGATTAAAGAAATGCAACTAAAACAACTCTGAGGTACATCTCACATGTTATCAGATTGGCTAAGATGACAGAAAAAAGATAATGATAAACGTTAGAGGGGATGGGAGAAAACTGGACAATAATGCATTATTGGTGAAGTTGTGAACTGGCCCAACCATTCCAGAGAGCAATTTAGAACTACACCCAAAGAGCTACAAAACAACACACCTTTTGATCCAACAGTCTCACTACTGTATCTGTATCCCAAAGAAATCATAAAGGAGGAAAAAGGATGCACATGTGCAAAAATGTTTGTAACAACTCTTTTTATGACAGCAAAGAATTAGAAAATGAGTGGATGCCCATCAACTGGGGAATGGCTGAATAAGTTATGATATATTAAAGTAATAGAATATTATTGCCCTATTAAAAATGAGGAACAAGCTGATTTCAGAAAAGCCTATAAAGATTTATATAACTGCTGCTAAGTGAAGTGAGCAAAACCAAGAAAACATTGTACACAGTTAACAGCAAGATTATGTAATGAACAACTGTAAAAAAATTTAGCTCTTGTCAACTAATTCCAATTAGATCCAAGACAATTCCAATAGGTTTAGGATGGAAAATGCCATCTGCAGCATCCAGAGAGAGAACTAAAAAGACTGAATTCAGATTGAAGTATACTTTTTTTACTTTTTTTTTTAGTTTGCTTTCCTTTTTGTACTGATTTTTCTTTCATAACATGATTAATATGGAAATATGATTTTTAAAAGTATAGTATACACACAACCTATATCATATTGCTTGCTCTCTTGGGAAGGAGGAAGGTAAGGTGTGGGGAGACTGAGAAAAATTTTGGAACTCAAAATCTTACAAAAATGAATGTTGGAAACTATTTTTATACATAATTGGAAAAATAAAACAATACTGAAGAGGAAAAAAGAATAAATCTACCTAATTAATCTCAAAGTGATCCTCACACAATCTTTTTGATCTTTCATAATTAACTCTCTATTGCATTTTCCAAACTTGCCCTTTTCTTCTCAAACCACATACCTCCCTTAATTCTCTTCAACCTCAGACCTTCCTTAATTCTCTTCCTTCTCAATAGAGGACCTAAACTCCTCTTTCACTCAGAAAATAAGAGGCAACCATAGAAAGTACCCTTTTCTTCATTCTTCCTACTTGAGTGAGTCTCAGGCTATACAGAAACTATTCCAAGAACTGAAAAACCCCTTGCCTTTTCCCTTTCAAGGGAGAAGCACAGAACCAATCTAAGCTTTAGACTCTTTTCCTGATCAAGTGGTTTGCACACAAAGTCACCAATTTTATTCTTTCTGGTAAAAAGGATAACACCAGGTTTTATCATCTACTTTACTAAAATTATCCAGGCCTTTCTACCTGTCCTCCCTCTAAGCCTGAAGACCTCCACAGCACAGTAATGATAAACTAAAGAACCCCAGGCCTTACCTTCTACTACACCCTTAAGACCTTCAGAATTATTCTTCAGTCCTAGGGGTGAATTTTTTTTTATATGTTATCTATGTCATTTAGAGTAAAAGCTCCTAGAGAAAATCTAGAAGGGAGTATATAGCTTTTTCTATTTACATTCCTAAGATTTAAAATATATATATATATATATATATATATATATATATATATATTATATATATATATATTTTGAAAAAGTCACAAGTTCATCTATTGCAGACTCCTTCTCCTTTACTTTACACCTCAGCACACCCCTACACTATCTCCCTTTTTTTCCTTCCTTTTATTGTTGTCTATAAGGGTAATTTTTTTCTTGCTAAGGTTTGACTCTCAAGTTGTACTCTTGATATTTTGCATTTTTCCTTCAGGAATCTTCCCTATTAATTACTGTCTTTCTTTCTCATCTGCTCTTTCCTTGTCATCTAACAACATGCCTAAATCTCCTTCATCCAAAAAATACTTTCTTTTGATCCTTCCAACTTTTCATGCTCTTCTACTGTTTCTTCTCCTTCTCAAACAAAACCCCTAAAAAGAAGTTGTGATCATGCATTGCCCTCTTTTTTTAATAACATCTCATCCACTTTGAACCACTTACAGACTGGCTTCAGAATCTATCACAAAATTGAAATTATTCTCCTTAAGGTTACCAATAATTATTATAACCAATAAATCAAATACTTTTTGAAGTCTTTTTAAATGACTTCTGCACAGTTTTTGACATTGTGAATGTCCTCACTTCTTTCCAAGATTCTTCTGTGACAATGTTTTCTCTTGGTCCTCATTCTTACCTGTATGAATTTCTCAATCTCCTTTCTTCAACTATTACCCAGCTATCAACCCTAACCTTGAGTGACTCAGAAGATTCCCCTGAAGCTCCTTTCTCTCTAAGCTATCTCAATGGTAATTTCATCAGGTTCCCAAGAGTTCATTTATAATCAGCTCTAAATCTATAATTCTATGATTCCCAAAACTAAATGATTTTCAGTCTCTTCTGAATTCAAGTTCTCTACAACATTAATTCCTATTTACCATTACATATCCACATGAATGAATGAAAAAGAATATTAAATGCACAAAGCGTTGTTCTAAATTCTGGGGATATAAATGAAAAAATAAGATAGAATTTGCTGTGGAGGAGCTCACATTTGAGAAGAGGAATGACTTCCATTTGACCATGTAGTTATGAGACAGGCATTAACTTCTGTCTGAGGCAATGCATCTTCTCCTGGTTGTGTGACTTCCAGCTCCGGCTGTCTCCAGCCTCAATTGAAAAAAGAAGCAACTTTCCATCTGACACAACTCTTGCCCTCTTATTATATCTAGTTTGATAATCTGCCTCCTTCAATGGGGAGACTCTTCTCCCCATTGCACTCTGATTCTAAAAGGAGTGATTTTCCTTCTAACAGATGACCTACCTCTCCAGTTCCACCTATCCCTTGAGGGAAAAGGAAAATTGGTAGGGAGTAGGATTTCCAAGTACTCCCAGAACAGGTTCGACTTCAATCTCCTGCTTTTAGAATAATCAGAATGTAAGAAACTGGGCATTCCATTGTGCCATCTATCTTATGTTTATTTCATGTCTATTGTCTGATGCCCTGATTCCTCCAGGAAGAGAAGTGACACCTTTAACTCAATGATTAACATAATAATATCAGTCATAACCTACAAAATCCCCATGACTCAACCCCTGTAGGTAATCATTCAAACCCCATTTTTTCCACTACCTCACAACTTGATACCATATTCGCATCTCCCTCAACCCTTCCTCACAAAAAGTCCCAACCAAATGTAACTCACCCCTTTCATTGTACCCTTCTAAAATACCTATTCCATTGGCAACAAATTAATCTTCATCGTAAATCTTTTCCTCCCCTTTATTTTCTATCTTCTAGCAATCCCTAAGACCTAGCTCTCCCCAGATGACCTTTGTCACCCTTTCCAGTACTGGCTGTTATTTCACTCAATACTGTTGGTTCACTGGTCAAGGTGGAGGAGGCAGAATATTCCTTACTCCCAACTATTACTTCTAAGTTCTCCAAGTTCTAGCTACATTAATCTCTTCCTCTGAGGTTTTTACCTCTTCCACTCAATAAAACCATAGTATCTACAGTCTGCAGATCTGCAAGATACACCCTTTTCTTCCTCAGAGAGCTTAGTGCCTTGCTCACAATCTTTCTCTTTCCCAGCTCCTACACTCATATTATAGGATTCAATAGACAAACTACCTTTCCCTCAACTATCCCAACTATTCAGTTCTTTAATCTAGTCATTTCCCACAGCTTATCTTCTACTTTACCCCCCCCCACACACACAAAATACCTTTGATCTTGCCATCACCCCTAAATTCATCAATTCCATATTCAAGAATTCTGAAATTCTCTTAGCTGACTCTAATCTACTAGCTTTCCTTTTCTCTGTCTTCCCTTATTAAATCCTACTCTTCACATACCCGATGACCTCCAAACCATCAATCCCTCAATTCTGTCCCAAGATATCACTTCTGTACTAACCACTTTCTCTTCTTTTCTTCACTTTGATCCCTTGGAGAACCAATTCAATTCTATACTGTAAACATCTCTTGAATCCGCAGTCCCTTTCTCATATCACTAAGCCAGCCAAGTTTCAGGCTTGGATCAATCCTATTATATGCCAGCTTCATCACTCCTATACATGTACTGATGAACAAAGGTGAAGAAAATCATGTAACTGTTCTGACTAGGTTACTAAAAATGCATGTTACACAACCTCAAATATGCCCTTATTCTCCTAGGCAATCCTACACCTCTCCATATCAATTCACTTTCCCACAATGGCTCTTTCAAACCTTTTAATCCCTCCTCAAACCTCTCATGCAGCAACTAGGTGGCACAATGAGTAGAAGGCTAGGCCTGGGGGTCAAGAAGATCTGAACTGAAATGTGACCTCAGATACTTATTGACTATGTGAGCCTGGACAAGTCACTTAACCCTGTTTGCCTCAATTTTTTCATCTATAACATGAGCTAGAGAAGGAAATGGCAAATTACTCTAGTATCTTTGCCAAGAAAACCCCAAGTGGGGTCATGAAGAGTTGAATACAACTAAAACAACTGAACAAGAAATTTTCCATGGCTCCCTCTCTCGCCCCATCACCTCAGCTAAGAACCTTCCCTCAAATGTTATAGAAAACTTTGAGGTCATTCACCAGAAGTTTCTTCTTCTCTCTTCCTCATTTCATATCAGTCAGGTTCCTTCTGCTACTCTATGCTTCTTCATACCTATCTCAGGTGAAGAAGCAGTCCTGTTCCTTATCAAGGCAAACACCTTTAACTTGAACAGACCATCTCATTCCAGCTTTTACAGCCTCCCCTCTCACTTTCTTTTAATCCTTACAATATGGCTTCCTGTCTCATCTTCTACCAAAACTTCTCTATGTAAAAAGTCAACAAATGATCTCCTAATTGTGAAATCCAATGACTTTTTCTTAATCCTCATTTTTCTTGACCTCTCTACAGCCTTTGGCTCTATTCATCATCCTTTCCTTAATACGTTTTTTTCTTCAGGTATTAGGAATACTACTCTCTTCTACACATGAGACATCTCATTTTCAGTGTCTTTGGCTGGATACTCATCCAAGTCACATCTCTAACTATAGTTATCTCACAGGGCTGTCTACCATTCTCTTCTCTTTTTCCACTTTTACTTGTTTTGCTTAATAAATCTCGTGTACTCCCAAAGATTTGGTGGTTGTCCTTCATGTTTGTTGAAGAGGACCAAAATGACATTACTATATGGGGCTCAAGATACAATGTGTCTCAGAGCAATATGAGTTCAGAAGGCTCTACCACAGGTAGGGCACAAATAGAGACATTTCTAAATTTGCCCATCTCACGTTTCTTTTGTGCTACTTCAATTCTACTTTGCCTACCCTTCCACTCAATAAACTCTAATGATTATTGTCTCTAGCATCAATTACAAATCCATTTTGAGCTTTAAAAGCTCTCATAATCTTTCTCATTCTTAACTTTCCAGTCTTTTTATCCTTTGCTCCCCACCATGTTCTCTGATTCAGTGACTGGCATCCTTGCTGTTCAATTTCTTGGCTCCTAACATTTTCTCTGGCTATTTCTCTCTCTTTATCTCTACCTCATGGCTTTCCTGGCTTCTTTTACATGCCAACCAAAATCCCAGCTTCTAGAGGAAGTCTTTTCCAAATCCTCTTAATTCTAGGGCTTCCCCTCTGATAATAAATTCCTTTTTGTTCTATATATAGCTTGTTTGTATTTATTTGTTTGCTTGTTTTCTTCCCTATTTAATTATAAGATCCTTGAAGGCCAGGACTGTCTAAATACTTATATCTCCATTCCTTAGCACAAATACCTGGCACATACTAGATGCTTAATAAGAGCTTATTGACTGAGTGATTGATTCTGATGGGGGAGATAACAAATATAGATGGTTTCAGTACAGGTCAGATGCAATGATTTCATGGACCTTAAAATGCTACAGCAAAACAAAAATAGCAACTGCTTCTTTCATGCTACTTTCATTGATAAAATCCTATCAGAAAAGGTATGTGGATAAGAGTACTAAGCAAGAAATCAGAAAGACTACATGTTACAATGGATAGAGTACTGGGTACTAGAAAACTTGTGTTCAAAAGTGTACTAGGTTAGTGACTGAACAAGTCACTTAACCTCTGGCTACCTCAATTTCCTCATATGTAAAAAGGGATTATAACATCACTTACTTTGCAGAACTGTTATGAGACTCAAAAGAGATAATATTTGAACATCACTTAGCATACTGGCTGGTACACAGGCTATATAAATGATTATCATCATTGTTTACCTGAAGTCACATTGATACAAAGTGCCAGAGACAAACTTCCAATACTGTTCTGTTATTCAGTGTGACAATTATGCCTTCCCAATTTTGTATCAATTGCAAATCTAATGAACTTGCCATCTCCGCCTTTATCCAACTGATGAAAACGTTAAACAACACAGGATCAACCTCAAGTCTCTGAAGTACCTGTCTAAAAACCTCTTGTCACATTGACATTGAACTATTAAGTACAACTCTGTCCGTTAAGTTCTGGATCCATCTGATGGTGTTGTCATCTAGTCCAATTCTTTCTGTCTTCTCAACAAGAAAAATGTTCCCCAAATTTGACATTCTTTCAGTTGTATATATGCCTATAGATAGGCTGACTGTCCCCTACACCTCCATGCCAAGAAAGGCAGCCCTTTTTCAACTCCAACTATCAGAAACCTTGGCTTCCTAAAGACTAAAGTTTGGATATGCTACTTATTACAAAAAATCTTCAGCTCACTCTCCCAGTTTTTACTTTTCCTCAAATTATCTTATATTTACTTGTGATTATATTCCTACTCACACTCCAAATAAAATGGAATCTTCTTGAGAAAAAGGACTGTTTTACATCTGTCTTTGCATCATCAACATCTTAATCAATGCCTTACTCAGTATTAGTTGCTAAATAGAAAAGGTAAATATGTAAGATAAACAAGGTAACAGGTCAACAAGAAGATGACTAACATCCAATAACTTAGATATTTCTCACCACAAATTTGGGGAGTAAGTCATCTCTGCCTTTAATCAAGTCACTGATGAAAAATTCTGAGCAACAATAAGGTGAAAGCTGTATATCTATTGAGCACTTAACTAGAGATGTCCCTCTAAGCTGACAACAACCCATCTTTTCATGTCGTTTTCAACCATTTCAAAATCCATCTAACTGTAATAACCTCTGGCCCATTCCTCCAGCTAATCCATAAACACAACTTGAGAAGCTTTATCAACAGCTTTTCATTTCTTAGATCTTCAAGTTTATTCTGTCAAGAACAACAAATTAGGCTCCTGATTAGGCATAACTGCTTGATCAAGTCATTCAATTTAATTTAACAAACACTGTTTAAATGCCAGGTGAAAGTACTACATATGGTGAAATGATTTTTAGTTATCACTGCTTCCTTTCTAAGTGTTTACCACCCATCGCCTCAATAATATATACTAGAATGTCATGAAAATAAGTTAATAGTTGGCAGAATTCATTTACCTTCTTTACTTTAAAAAAAAAAAAAAGAGTTATTTCTACTTCTCTAGTCTTGCAACAGCTGTCATTCTCCAAGATCCTATCTCTCTTAAACTTAGCATAGTCTCTGAAGTATAGTAAAGATTTCACAAATGTCTGTTACAGTTTCCAGGTTAAATAACCAACAAATGGGATAGGATAGGAGTTTTATTTATCCTCATGATCTCTTATACCTCTCTAAAGTAGGAATTATGCATAAAAGATAAAGCAATTCCAGTTGTTTCTATATTCTAGGACATCAAGAAACTAAATAAGGTAAAAACCTTATGACCTAAAAGCAGAAAAAGTGAATCCCTAACCCTTAACACCCTCATTCAGCACCCAGTTCCTCTAACCACCAAATAAGTCAATCCAATATAAGAACTTATAATAAAACTCAACTTTGCTTTTCCCTCCTCCCAATGCCTCAGAAAATTAAAAGGCAGAAACTTGTGCTGGTTTGGATTGTAGCTGCAACACAACTTAGTCAAAAACTAAGGAAAGGACAGACTGTCTGTGTGTGTGTGTGTGTGTGTGTGTGTGTGTGTGTCTAACAAAAACAGACAAACATAATCTGTGGTACTTTACTAAGCCTAAGGAAAAGAGTCCAGCATATAGATGGAGCCTTTATTAAGATAAGTTCTCTAAGGGAATTAAAACTTTACACAGATAAGTAGTTATAAGATTAAAATCCCAATTCTGCTATTGAATATCAATATAACTTTGAGCAAGTTACACTCTGGGCCTTAGATTCCTTATCTTTAAAATAAAGGTTTAACAAAATCAAGGCAGTAAAAATTAAAAGAAAAGCAGGAAAATGGAGAAAAATCTTTGCAGCAATTTTTTCAGATAAAGCTCTCATTTCTAAAATATATAAGGAACTAAGCCAAATGTAGAAGAGTCATTTCCCAATAGATAATTCCCAATTGGACAAATTTATCAATCAGTAGTTTTCAGAAGAAGAAATAAAAGCTATCAACAGTCATAAAAAAAAGTCCTAAATCTATAATTAATAGATAAATAAAATTAAAATAATTCTGAGGTACCACTTCATATCCATCAGGTTAGGTAAGATGACAAAAAAGAGAAATGACAAATGTTCCATTGAAAAATAGGCATCCTAATGCATTGCTGGCACAACGATGACCTAGTCTAATCCCTTTGGAAAGCAATTCGGAAGCTGATCCAAAAAGCTATTAAATTATATATACCCTTCAATCCAGCAATAATTCCACTAAAATCTAAATTCCAAGGCAATCAAAGAAAGAGGGAAAAGACCTATATGTACAAGAATACTTATAATAACACTTTTTGTTGTGGCAAAGAATTGAAACTTAGGATGGCCAACTGGGGAATGACTGAAGAAATTAAAGCATATGAATGAGAAAGAATACTATAAGAAATAATGACAAGGAAGATTTCAGAAAAACCTGGAAAGAAATACAAACTGATACAAAGTGAAGTAAGCAGAACTAGGAGAACACTGTACACAGTAAGAACACTACTGTAAAAACAATATTATAAAGACTGGTCAACACAAGGATTCATAATAAAAAATGCTATCTGCCTCCAGATAGAAAACTGATAAATTCAGAGTACAGATTAAAGCATATTTTTTTCTTTCTCTTTCTTTTTTCAAAACATAGTCAATGCAGTTCATATTTGTAAAAGTTTTTTTACCTTAATGGCAAGAGAGAGAAAGAATTTGAATGTAAAAATAAAATTTATTTTAAAAAATAAAACAAAGGGATAATACTATTTTACCTCTGAGGTCCTTTACAATTTAAAATTCATGGATTTAAGTTCCAAAAATAATGTGAGGAAAAAAGAGAACACTAATAACCAGGGTAGAAAAGCAAAGTAATCAACAATGATTCTGAGAATGGGACCTGAACTGAGTCTTAAAGAGATAAATAGAGATGAAGTATAGGACTCAGCTTATAAAAAGGCATGGATATGGGAGGTGTGATGTAAAATCTGAAGAATAATTACTATGCTAGTGCAAAATGAATGGAGGGAAATAACATGAAAATAAACAAGAAAGGTAAATGGGAACCAGATAGTGGGTATACAGTCTGTCATTGAAATTATGTTTGAAGCATTTATACCATGAAAAGACCTACCAGAGTCTATTCTCTAGCTATGGCCTTTGCGAAATCAAGGTATTCCGCAAACAATGACGTGTGTATACATACTAAATAAATACAAAGAATAAGAGGAGGGAAGATACAAATAAAAGCTAAAACAAATCATCTAGTAGGAGGTGGGACTTATACTTAACTTGAAGGGAATCCAAAGCTTCTAAGATATAGAGATAAAAGAGGACATTCAAAGCAAGAGATCAATGCAGCTGCATGGAGGCTGGAGATGGAATATCTTATATGGGAAGTAGGCCAATTTGGCAGTATTATAGAGAGTGAGAGAGTAGTATATAATCAGCATGGAAAGATACAGAATTAGATTGTAAAAGACTCTAAATGTCAGAGAAGACTGCATTTTGTATTAACAGCAAGAAAGAGAAACTGAAACTTCTTGAGCATACCCAATGCTATATCAAGCGATATCAAATTTGCTTTAGGAATAGTACTGTGACAGTTACATGAATGGTATAATGGGGAAGGAAGAGACTGGAAGTGGGAAAACCAATTAGGAGGCTAGTGTAAGAGTTAAGATGAGAGGTTTAAGGTCTCAATGAAAGTAGTTGAATAGATAAAAGTAAAAGATGCTGATCCTATTTCCCCAAACAACTGACCACCTGGTTGGCTACAGGGTATGAAAATGGATGGCCCGAAGTCAGCCCTTAGCAATCTTTCATCAGGGGGCAAACTAACCCCAGCAGTGGAGAACTAAGGATGACTCATGGTAAACCTGCTTAACTGTAACAAAAGTAAGAACTGACAGAAGTAGGAAGGAGGTGAGGAGGACTGGGTTTGGTAGTAAAGATAAATGGATAAATGAGTTCTCTATTCAACAAAAACTTTTAGGAAAACTGGAAAGCAGTCTGGCAGAAATTAGGTTTAACCAAGAACTTCACTACCATATACTTAGCTCTAAACAGATACATAAGATAATAGATTAACATAGAATCTAATATTCTAGATGGATATGCAGCGCACAAGGATCTGTTTCTATGTCACCACCATTCTAAAAGAGGACCTTCCACTTTTAAATGTTTATACAGGTTTTATCGGGTAGTCCTCCTGGTATAAGTAGTACCAAGGAGAAAAGAGGAAAAAAAGAAAAAACAAATATGCAGAGGAGAACATTCCCCTTTGGAGAATCAAGTCTCAAGTCTTTTCCTGGACAATCCTCCTGGTAAGGACAGAACTTAAGAAAAATATGTAAAAAGAATAAGTAAATAAAAAACAAAAAAGAAGTCAGAAATCCTAAGGCTTTCCTCTCCACTTTAGAAGGTTCAAGTCTTACTGCTTGCCATCTAGGGGAGGAGGTGGAGGGAGGGAGGGAAAAAAAAATCGGAACAGAAACGAGTGTCAATATAAAGTAATTATTAAATAAAAATTAAAAAAAAAAAAAAGAAGGTTCAAGTCTTAGTCTAGCCCATATAGTGGATGATACCAAAGCTTTGCAGTTCTCACTTAGCTTGGCAGTCAGAGATAAGAATGAAGGAAGCCGAACTGTGACTTTCTTACCTGAATTAAGAAGTTTGTAGAAAAACATATATGCCAGATTTTTAAAAATAAGCTTTGCATAGGAAAAATCATTCTCTGGAACAGTACAAGACCAGAGCTGGGGCCTAGAGAACCAAACACAAGACCTTTGGCTAGAAAAGAAAAGGCTAGTAAATTGAGAACTATGCAGCCAAAGAAGAATTCTTTTTGATATATTTCTGAATATTTTTTAACATTATCTATCACATTTAAAATTTAATTTTTCACTTTAAAGTAGTTATCGCTTAATTAATGGAAGCAGCATTTGTATCAAGCAATTACCCCAGAGACAGTACACATATGAAAAATTAATAAATAACAATCCTTCTGTAGAAAGAAGAAATTTACCATCCCTAGTCAAAGTAAAAGTACCTTTAAGTCACCCTGGAATTTTTCTTACTCAAAAGCCCACTGGGGATATACATGGCTCTTAGCTCTCATCCATCTTTGCTGCTTTGCATCAAAAATCTTTACTGAAAGTTCACTTTCAACTTTTGAAAAACCTTTAACTGGTTACTGACATCTTGTTGTAGACAAGTACCATCTTAGTACTCCAAAATCTGTAACTATCCAGATTCCTCTCTCTTTGTGTGAATATGAAATTGGCTTTATGTATACAAAACCAAGAAGAAAAAAAAAAATCACACTGAATGAACATAAATAATTTCAATCTTGACTTTTCCTTTTCCAATTACGAAAGAGAACTATCTCTTAGCAATAAGCTTCTAAATCACTCAATCCCCTTTCCCAAAAGGGAACTTAAAAATTTATTCTAATTGGTTTCTTTACTAATCTCTATAAGATTCTAGCAGTTTTATTTATAGACTAGCCTCTGGAATAATCTACTTTTAGTTCTTAAAAAAATCAGTCACGTTAGTTAACTTTTTTAAAGAATTAAATGGAATGTAACTGGTTTTAACTAGAGATATGAGTAGTTTCACCACAATATCAACTACAGACATTACTATGATGAGCATCTGACACATCACCATAGTAAAAATAAAATATTTGTCCTTCTAATGGTTAGTTTCTTTTAAAAAAAAAAAAAAAGTTTTGCAAAATATAGTTGTTTAAAAGTTTAAATTCACAATAAGAATAATCTATATAAATATCCATATTACATATTATAATAAAAATGACTTCAGCTACTACCCTACTTCCATTTCAGTGCTTTTGCTCCTACTATCTACTCATGTCTGGCATGTCTGCACTACCACAGGAGCTCCCCATCTCCACTTAGTGAAATCCATAACTTTTTTTAAAGACCTAATTGGGTAATACCTTCTCCACAAAGTTCTCCCTAATGTAACTAATGAAGCTAATCTCAAACTCCATAAATTTAAAATACTTTGGACCCTCTTCTTTTCTCCTTTCACATTCTATTTGATATCATCAAATTTATTTGTATGTATTCCACCTTTACAAAAGCCCAATTGAAACTACAAGCTCTACGAAGAGCAAGGTTGTTATTTTCATCTCTGTATTCTGTATATCTTTGACTCTTAATAGGTGATTAATAAATATCTGTTGAATTGAATTTAAATCCACTGTAAAAAAAACATATATATATATATATATATATATATATATACTGATTAAATCACATGCCCATCCAAAAATCTAAGTACATTTTTTAAAATTGTTATACTCTAGACACTATTTTATTTAGTATCTAAACACATCATGACTTCAGCATTACTAGTAATTCTGCTTAAGCAACTATAAAAAGTTGTTCGAAGTCCACAATTTATAAACAAATGGAACATAAGAAAGCAACTATCTGTCTACAAAATGAAATTAATAAGGCTAAGACTTAAGCTTAATAACTTATATTTATGTAGCACTTTAGGGTATACTAAGGATTTTCTTCCACAAAAATCTGTGAGATAGTGCTGGTATGATGATCATTATGATCATCATAAGAAAACAAGGTTCATAGAGTTAAAGTGACTTGCACAAGTCCTATCAAAGCCAATAATTAAACTTAGGCTGCTGAATATATCATCTCTCTTTCTACCACCCTCACTTTACATTGAGAGATAGCAAGTTTCAGGGAAACAGGTCTGGAGAATCAGGAAAACCTGGGTTTAAGTTCTGCCTCTGACAAATTAATAGTTGTGCAATCATAAAGCAAATCTCTGAACCTCTCCCTTATACCACTCTCTAAGATTAAGCTATGGGGGAGATGTAATTCTAGGGAGCAAAATTTTTTACATCAATGAAAGCTTATCCTCATGTAAGCACCAGAACATTTTTCTTTTAATTATAACCATTTTAGGCGAGAACCAAAACTGTGCCATTTCAATTTTATCTGCTTACAATTCTGGTTCTTATTTATAATTCATATAAGTGAATTTACCCAATAAATATATTTTAGAAAGGTGGAAGGTTAACATGTGCATGTAAACCAAAGTAATAAAAGTTAACTGAACTTCATTACATTGTCCTTTTAATGACACAGTCATGGCTCTGCTTTGAAAAGAAACAAAATACTTTTGATTATAATATAGGCCTTCCTGGTTCTAAATTCTACACAACAGACACTCAACTTTGGTGAAAAAGTAGCTTTTAGGGGGAATAGTCCTTAGTCTCTCATTTTTACCCTGAGATATATAAACAATTGAATATTTGCAAAATTCCATGGTTTTACAAAGTGCTTTCCTCACAACATCCTAAGACATAAGGATATGAGTAGCAATTAGACAAATGATTTCACTAGTATGGAGAACTCCCCGATGAGTTCTACCAGTTAAGTCAGCACTTTTGCAAATGCAGCCTCAGGCAGATGCCCATGCACTAAGAGGTTTGGGGGACCACATATATAGGAAGCAGGGCTTGAAAACAGGTTTTCCAGACTCATAAGTAAGTCCTGCCTCTATTCACTATATAAGGAAAATCATGCTGGTGTCATCATCATTTTATAGATGAGAAACTGAGACAGCAAGATTAAGGGACTCAGCAAGGTCACAGAAAAATAACAGAGCTAAGATTCAAACTACGTTGTAACTAGATGTTGTAGCTTACAATAAATGGGGAAAATGACAATACACAAAGGAAAGCTGAAAAACAGGAAGATCATGGTGCCAGAGAAGCTACACTAAGGGGACAGGGTGGAAAAAATCAGAGAAGTCGCAAAGTAGTCTATCCAGATGAAAAATGAGATGTCCTAAGCTCAACTCCCTTATTAAATGGAGGTTTCTGAGTTCATGACTCCACCCTCCAATCATTAGGACAGCAGGTAATGATAAGGATGTTATATCAAGGCTGATGAGATCTTGCAGGACAGTAAAGTTTTCCCCATAAAGAGTTTCCTATGATATGAGGGAAAGGTCAGAGAAGTTCCAAAGTGATGTAGACTGTAAGAAATAAAACCCACCAATGACTCTCATCATGTGAATTGTAGACTATAAGGAGATACTTAAGAAGTAAAGTTTTTCAGTAACCCCTTCAAATGATGCGATAAAAGTAACCACAGACTCTGTCTATTCAAAGAAAAAGTTCTATAAAAACATTTGGTGTTTTTTTCCATCTTTTGTGTATGTACTGTGTACTAGGCACAGTACCAGATACTAACAGAAATGTAAAGATGAGTAATATAATTACTAAGAGCAAAGCTCTTACAGTATAATAAAGTCAATATTAAAGTCACTAAGATATCTACATAAATAACTCTGCAATTAATGTTTTCATGATAGATTTTTTAAGTACTATGGAAAAGGATTCTGGGAAGATGGCAGAGTAGGTGGGAAACTTTCAGCTCTCCAAATGTTCCTCCCCTCTACAAAAAAAAAAAAAAGGACCCAGAACACAGGTCTCAGAGGTAATGTAGAGCAGCAAAAATAAACAAAAGTAAGGATAAAGCAACTATCCTCCTAAAATAACTAGAGAAGATCACAGGAAAGACCCATCTTCCAAAGGCAGAGGTTGGAATAAAATGACCTGCAAATGCCTCCAGGTCAACTGTGCAGATTCTGCAAATAAGCCTTGGGAGCAAGTGGGGTTGGGAGACAGACAGCCTCAGAAAAATTCATCTCACAGAACAGAGGGGGGAGGTGCTGTCTGACTGCTCCCTAGAAGCAGCAAGGATCTTCCAATGTGGAGATGCCTCATCCAGAACTGGGGCTACTGAGAGAAGCAACGAACACATTCTCCTTGAATACGGTAGTGGGAGACCAGACCCTACTGGCTCTGGGCACATGCAGAAAGGCAGAGCCCCTTATTTCAGGTCCAGACTACAGAGGACAGTTCATGGAGGGACCACAGGGAATAAGATCATCTATGTAACAGTGTGGCTAAGGGTCTAAAGTTGGGAGAGACCTCGTAAAATAACAATGAGAAGGACCAGAAGCTTAAAGCACCCACAGGACTAGAACTTGATTATACTAATAGCTGCTAAGACAAAATAAAAATGAGTAAGCAAAGGAGAAAGAACCCATCACAAATAGCTACTTTGGGGCAGAGAAGACCTAAGTTTAGATTCAGAGAAAAATAATGGAGCTTAAAAAGTCACTCCTTTTTAAATGAGAAAGATCACAAAAAATAATTCTTGAAAAAACTTAAAAGGCCTTTAAAAATCAAATTTTTGATTATAAGTTAAGAAAAAAATGAGAGCAATCTAAGAAAATTATGAAAAAGTCAATCAACTTGAACTAGGGAATCAAAAACTTAAGAAAAAAATAATTCCTTGAAAACTAGAATTGAGTAAGGAGAAGCTAATAACACTTTTAGACATGAAGAAATAATAAAATAAAATCCCAAAGAATGAAAAAAAAACAGAAGAGAATGTGAAAGATCTCATCAGAAAAACAATTGATCTGAAGAACAGATTGAAGAGAAATAATATAGAAAAAGTTGGACTACATGAAAATTATCATTAAAAAAAGAATTTTATGACGGACAAAAGCAGCTACACCCAAAGAAAGAACACTGGGAAACGAATGTGAACTATCTGCATTTTTGTTTTTCTTCCCGGGTTATTTATACCTTCTGAATCCAATTCTCCCTATGCAACAAGAGAACTGTTCGGTTCTGCAAACATATATTGTATCTAGGATATACTGCAACATATCCAACATATAAAGGACTGCTTGCCATCTAGGGAAGGGGGTGGAGGGAGGGAGGGGAAAAAAATCGGAACAGAAGCGAGTACAAGGGATAATGTTGTAAAAAAAAATTACCCTGGCATGGATTCTGTCAATATAAAGTAATTATTAAATAAAAATTTAAAAAAAAAAAAGAATTTTAATATTAAAATTTTAATTACAAGAAATTATCAAGGAAAATTGCCCTAAAGTTCTAGAACAAGAAATTCACGGATCACTACCTGAAAAAATTTCCAGGAGGAAAACTTATAGGAAAATCATAGACAAGTTTCAAAGCTACCAGGTAAGAAGAAAATATTGCAATCCACAAGGAAAAAAAATTTAGATATCATATAGCTACAATAAAAATAACACAAGAGCTAGCAGCTACTACATTGAAGGACCATATGTCTTGAATATATATTTTGTAGAGCAAAAAAGCTGGGGTTACAATCAAGGGTAACTTACTCAGAAAAGTTAAGTATAATACTGAATGGGAAAAAAAAATGGACACAACAAACTGAAAGACTCGGTTATTTATTTCAAAAACAGCAGAACTTAAGGGGAAATTTAGCACATAAGATCCCCAAGAGAAATATAAAGTAAACATTAAAGACAAATTAAAAGGGGCTCATTTAAGTCAAATTATTTACTTCTTATATTCTTAAAAAAAAAAAAATCTGTGTGCAGAGATAAAAAGGAATAATTATCTCACACAAATGAGTCATAAAAGGAAAAAACTGATAAAAGAAGGTGATGAGGGGAGAGAAGGTAGTGCTGAAATCTTATTCTCATCAGAAATGGATAAAAGCTAACAACATATATATACACACACGGAGAAGGGAAGGAATGGGGTAAGAGTTAGTAGAGCGAAAGGTGAGAAAGAGAGTAAGGAAAAAAAGGAAGGAGGAAGAAACACAACAAATAATTATAGCTTAGAATGTGAATGGGATGAATATTAGAGTCAATTTAGTGTATCCAACTGTAGCTAATCAGGCCAATATGACCTCAGAATCTTCTAGCACAGGTCAGACATAAATAATCTCTATGAACATTTGGAGAGGATTTTCTCTAAGTTTTGTGTATCTCGCATTTCTTCTTAACTACTACAGTTCTCCTTTGCTCATAGAGCATAGCACTTTCTCTGATGAGGTGGGCCAAGGTGAGCAGTCCCGTGCTAGTGTCTCCCATGTCATAGAACCAATTCTAGAGTTCTTAAGAGAGCTCTTGAGAGTGACTTGTATAGCTTTTCTTGACCACCTAGTGAATACTTGCCCTGTAGGAGTGCTCCATAAAATAGTCTTTTTGTCAAGCATACACTTGACATTAGCATAATGTGATCGCAGCTCAATGAAACTGCACTCCCTGCAGCAGAGTTGGAACACTTCCGCCGTTTAGTTTGAGAAAAGCACCTCAGTGTCTGGTATCTTCTCCTTCCAGGTGATCTTCAGAAGCTTCCTAAGACGACTCAGTTTCTTGGCATATTGTCCAGGTTTCCCAGGCGCACAACAATGAGTTCAGCACAAGGGCTCTGTAGACCTTCAGTTTGATGGTCAGTCTAATACCTCTCCTCTGCCACACTTTCCTTGAGAGCCTTCCAAACTCTAATAATGCCTTCATCAACCTCATTATCCACTATCTAGGTAAGTGAATTTATCCACAGCATTCAAAACTTCTCTATTTGCTATAACCATTGGTTCTACATATGGATGATGTGGTATTAGTTGATAAAATAGTTGTTTTCTTGATGCTAATAAATAGAAACAGCAGATTAAAAATTTGAATTCAACTATATTTTGCTATAAAAATGATACAAAAATAAAATAAAGGGCAGGAGCAGAATTTATTATATAAAAAAAGCAAGGATACCAATCATGATCTCAAAGTTAAAGCTAAAATAGACTTAATCAAAAGAGAAAAATAAGGAACTACACTGTCAGCCATATTACTCAATATAGTTTTAGATCATTTAAAATAATTAACTAGTATAGAATACCTAAGAGTATACCTGTCAAAACAAACACATGAACTATAAACTTATAAACATAACACACAAATACAGTCAGATCTAAATAACTGAAGTAATATTTATTGTTCATGGGTAAGTAAAGTTAATATAAGTTTTTTAAATAACAATTTTACATAATTTATTTACTCAATTCCATTCCAATTAAGTTATTAAAAAATTATCGATTTAAAAAAATAATAACAAAATCCATTGGAAGAACAAAAAAGCAGCAGATTCAATAGTATCAGACTTTAAACTATAATATAAAGTGAGAGTACTGTTGAAGTATAAAATGGATAATTTCTATTATTCTAAATTTAAATTCTGGTATAAGTAAAATCACTGTAGACAAGAATAGAAGGAATGCAGAAAATGGGGGAAATTTTTATAGACTATCTCTCAGATAAGATGCAATTAGGTTGGAATAGTGCTGTGCCATAGGAAATAATGAGTTGATTGATTTAGAAAAACATGTAAAGACTTGGACTTATGAAAGAAAATACTATCTACCTTCAGAGAAAGAGATGACAGGTAGAAATATATACAGTATGGTCTTACATATATGTGTATGAGTATATATGTATAGATGTATGTGTATGTTTATAAATAAATATATTTGTGTGTGTATATGTGTGTGTGTGTGTGTGTGTGTATATATATATATCAGAGAATAGCAGAGAATAAAAGAAAATTTACAAGAAAACAAAGAAAAACTGAATAGTTTTGAAAATAATGTGTAGTTTTTACTATATAGGTTTTCCTGAAATGGAACTTTGTTTTATATTGAATACATGGTAATGGTTTTTTTTTTTTCCTTTTCTCTTTTTTTTGTTAAAGTTTAAAATGAAAAAAAAAATTTTTTAAGATAAAAGATAAGGAACTATGGAAATATAAGAGAAGAAGCTTCAAACTAGAAAGAAAAGCAGCATGGTTAGTCAGGCCTTTAAGATTGAACAGGTAGGTCATCCTAGTTAAGACTGTTTTAGGTTTTTCAGAGTCTCCATTTTTCAAAAATATTCAGGTTAGTTAGTAAATATAAAATATGTTGTCCCTCCTCCTCTGGCGTCATCAAAATGTCAAAGATACTTTTCTGCATAAGGACTGAAAATCACTTTTATTGAATACATTTTTTTAATTTAAAAATTAAATATAATATTTTTAAAATAGAAGCTTCCTGAAGAATGATCATATCTGATTATTCATTTTGTAAAGGATCTATGGCAAAGTTGTGCATATATATATATATATATATATATATATATACACACACACACACACATATATATGTATATATATATGTATACATGTATATATATGTATGTATATATGTGTATATATGTATATATGTATGTGTATGTATATATATAGATATAGATATAGATATAGATATATAAAATAAATACTTGGAAAGTATGTGCATGAAAAAAAGTTGATGCCTAATATAAATGAGATAGCAAAAAGTACTTAGTTATACTATGAGTTCACCTCACTAGGCTTTAGCCATACACAGTATCAGAAGGCATCCCCAATACTTAAGCACATCTTGGAACAGAGTAGGCATTTAAACATTCGTTGAATTTAGCTATGGGAGTACTGACAAAAGTGAATGCTGAGCTTATCTGATAATGAGCTATATTACCTATGAAAGACCATGGAACAAAGGGAAAGGTATCAAAGGAGTGGAGAAGGGCAAATGTGTCACAAGACAGAAAAGTTTGCAAGCTACTTCTGGCAAAATTATAAAGGGCATTATTAAAGGAATACTTAGGAAATGTCTTAAAAAGGAAATAACAATCACAGAGACGTATCTCCAAGTACAAGTTATGCCAGACTAACCTTATTCTTTTCTTTGTCAGTCAATAAGCAATTATTAAGCACTATATGTGTTTGTGTGTGCATATACATATGTGTGTGTATGTGTGTGTATGTATATATATGTGTGCATGTGTATATGCTCACATACACATTCCACCCATCAATACAAGAGACACAAAGAAAAAGCAAAAACACTGTCAAAAACACTCACATAGGTCCCATTCTAATGGGGAAAACAATATGTAAATAACTATATACATAATAAGAGTTAATAAGTTGATAAAAGTGGGTAGAAGGTATTATAGGAGAAGGCACTAACATAGCTAGAGAGACTGGGACATGCCTCCCAAAGAAGAGATGAGTTATAAAGGAAACCAAAGGAATTAAGAAGATGAAGTAAAAAGGCAGAGGATTCCAGAGCTGGGAGATAGAATGTCATGTTTGAGGAAATGTAATTATGCCAACAAGGGGCAGTTAAGTCACCTACTCTATGGAGTACTGGGCTTGGAGTCAGAAAGACTAGAGTTCAAATTTGACCCCAGACACTTGTAAGGTGTGTAACCCTGAGCAAGTCACTTAACCCCTGCCTATATAAATTTGGAGAAGAAAATGGCAAACCACTCACATAAATTTGCAAAGAAACCTCATGGCCAGTATGGCACAGTACAGTCCATGGGTCACAAAAAGTTAGACACAACTAAATGATTAAACAACAGCAACAACAAATTAGGATAGCATAGGTGGATCACAGAATGCTTAAAGGAAAATAAAGTATAAAAAGACTGAAAGTTAACAAAAGGCTGGATCATGAAAAGCTTTAAATAATACTATTATTTATTGATCTTGGAGGTAGTAGAGAGCCTTTGCGACTTACTGAGCAGAAGACTGATATAGTCATACATATAATTTAGAGTGGAAATCATGTAAGTAGCTGAGTAGAAAATGTACAGGGGAATGAGATTTGAAGGCAGGGAACCCAGTTAAAAGGCCATCAAACCAAGGGTTATTCATCACAAGAATGCTAATAGTTTATCTAGATTTCAGCCAAGCATTTGAAAAAAAAATCTTTTAGGCTATATTCTTGAGATAAATATGAAAATTGTAGGCTAAACAACAATAGAATTAGATGGATTCAGAATTAGTTGAACAGATAGATACAAAGAATAGATGTTAATATTTTGATTATGAGCTTGGAAGGAGACCTGTAGTGAAATGCCCAAGCTATCTCTGCTATTATTCACTTTTATTAATTACTTGAATCAAAGCACAGACAGCATTCAAATTTGCAAGCTACTTGAAGTTGTAAGGGCTAATTAATGAATGACTGAGTAAAGATAAAAAAAAACTCTATTTAATAGTCTATAACCCTGGACTGAATCTAATAGTATAAAAATCTAGAAGGAAGAAATGATCACAACTGTATTTGTATTTCCACAATACTTTCCTTAGTTGGAACATAATAATTGTTTAACAGAACAAAAATTAATAAAGTCTTAAACATGGGTTCAAAATATTAATTTCATACAAAATGTGGGAAGGATAGCAAGATGTCTGTTCATCTAAAATAGACACAAGGATTTTAGAGAGCTACAAAATTTACAGAAAGCAATAGTGTAGGGATATGGCAGGCAAGAAAGCTAATACGACCTAAGGCAGCACTGAGAAGTACAGGCTCAGAAACAGAGAAAGGGTGGCACCATTCTAACCTGGTCTGGTCAGAGCTGGAATATTGTATCCGGTTCTAGAAAAATATATTTTAGGAATGACATTTACCAGCCAAATAAAGTCCAAGTACAACAACCAGAATGATGAAAAGTCTCAAAATCATGTTGCGTAAGAATCAGCTGGAAGAACTATACATGTTTAGCCTGAAGAAGAAAATTTTTTCCTCAAGTTGGAAGCAGGGAAATTCTGCTTTCAAATAACTGAAGGACTATTACTTGGGGAGAAGGGAGCAGGAGGTTGTGCAGGGGGAAGAATAGACTTCTCACAACAGAGTTAGAACAAAAGGCTAGAGGTTGCAAAGAGGCAAATAAGAACTTCCTAACACTTAGATCTAGCCCAACATGGAACAGAATGTATAGTGAGTTCTCTCCCTCAGTGGAGGTCCTCAAGCCATGGAGGAAAGCCAACTTGTTGGGTATGTGATAAAAGTGATTTTTGTCAGGCATGGATGGATTGGAGTAGGTAACATCTGAGGTTCCCTTTCAGCTCTGAAATTGTATAATCCTTTAAAATGTGAACATCTATATAAATATAAGATTTATCAATATCATAATGTCAAAAGGGAGAACAATACAATCCCTTTCAATGTGCAATAATTCACTAGATAAAATTAGTACAGAAGTACAAAATATATCGAGTTCATATAAAAATATTCAATTTCAGTGTTTTTCCAATATACCTAGAAAAAAGGAATATCTCCAAGAAAAGATGATAGACTTCAGGAATGCTAATATTTTGAACTGTATAGTACAAAAACTTTTAATCCTTTTTAAATATATATATTTTTTCAAGTTGAAAGTAATTTCTGTTTCTAAAATTAATTCGTTAAGCTCTTATTTCAGCCAGCTGACCTACAAAAGTTTTAATACTTAAATGTATGCCCTAACAATTTTAATTCCACTAATAACCTACCTTCTCAGAGGACTTGAAGACAATTTTCCTTAAAAACTTAAAAGTAAAGTAAATGAGCCTAATCTTTCATATCACTTCTAACTTTTCTCATACTATAAGACTCAGAAATAGATTGCCAATTATATTTGTGCTATATACACATACAGGAAGTTTATTTTATACTCATTTGACTATAAAGTAAAAAAAAAAGATGATGGAAACACAATTTTGCTTCAAACAATGTCATCTGAAAAGGACAATAACTAAGTGACAGGCTTGAATTATATCTATCAGTTTATGTTTTGGTTTACAGAACTACCATGTGACATTAAAGTTCATGTGGACATCATGTTATCTGCTCTGCTTGCCAAGTCAACTGTAGTGAGCCAGCGTTACACAAACTTAGAAGAACCTTTCCTCTAGTATCAGATCAAGCTTGATATTCCAATTCTCTTCAGAACAATGCTGAAAAGCAAGCTATAACTAAAAAACAAAACAAAACAAAACAAAACAAAAAAAACAATTTGCACAAGTTAAGCAGCAAATCAAAAAAAAAAAATTGGGAAATTGGGAAAATTAGGGAAATTTGCTAAAACAACATAAACTTTGAGATATTATCCATAAGTCAACTTTTACTTTCTTCAACCAATGAATATCCTGAAATATTTTTTAGAATTCTACCAGTCACTTGAAATTTTAAAAGGGAAAAAAAAAGGAAAAAAATTTTGTTAACTGGGCATTTTGTCTTCCTACCTGACCTCAAGTTCAAACCATCAACTGACAAGTGAAAACATTTCCCCATGAATAAATGAAGCATTTAATAAGAACTTGCCATGTACAAATCTCTGGGGATAGAAATAGAAAAGATAATCCTAACTCTCAAGGAGCTCACATTCTAATGAGGGAGATAGCATATATGCGAGATTTCAAAGCCAAGTCCAATAGAAAATTCGCATAGTTATTAGAATGCAGACAAAGAAGGAGAAGAAAATTCTTCCTCTTTAATGTAATTTCCACTGATATAATCTTATCACAGTTTCTAATATTAAATCATCTGATAGTACCAAAAATTGGGGAACAGAATTTTTTGAATCCTTGGGGTTGTAGGAATAAGTGCAAGAATAAATCTAGGTTGTCTCCATCAGTCTGAAGGGAAACAGTGCTCCAAGTAAATGATGTGACTTGCCTGGCACATACTGCCTACTATCCTCCATGAGGATACCTGGACACTGAAGCTTAGGTTGCCTTGTCTGCCCTATAAGTGGAAGGCTCACTCCTTCTCCACAGGAAGTGCTTCCCTAGATGATGAAGGTGAGGGCTGAGGTGGAAGTAAGACCAATGTCAGGGAGGGATATCTGCCATTGGCGGACAGTAATTAATCAGAAATTGTTGCTTCAGTGATGAGGAAAACAGGTCCCTTTTTCTCTACAATTTCTCCCTTCAATATTTGGTTTTAGTAACTGAGCTGGACCTACTCTGGTGGTTTGGAAGACACTGCTATATGCAAGGCTTTGGGGCTCAGGATCATGGACTTTTCCATCTGGGTCTGAGGGGGGACAGTAGTCAAAACATGTTACTTCCTTGAGATATTCTACTGCTTTACTTGTATTGGCTTCTCTTCCCTATCTGCGGAACTTAAAATTATAGGCTATGAGGGGAAAAGCATAAGCTCTAGCTCTAGATTTGTCACTAACTGCAATAGCTAGTGTCTCAGGATAGACAAGTCATTTCATTTAAGTACATTTTAGATTTCTCCTTAATTAAATCAGAAAAGTGACCTAGTCAGACTGTAAAGTTCAAAAAGCTTTTGATGAACTAAGCTAAAAAGATCATCTTTTTTACATTCTATTTTTGCTCATTTTCCCAGTCTACTTCTTGACTATAGATTTTATGTCATGTTGGGTTTGAGCTTCTGTCTTTTACGTCCTTCTGATGCTTTCACAACTCAGTCTGAAAATCTGTAAGTTTCCAGTGCTTTCAAAGTGGTGTGATCTGGGAAAGGTCTAGTCACTGCCTTCCTGGTCTTTTCTCTGGTCTTTGGGCCCCTGCTTCTTTGCAACTACTCCACTCCTCTCCCCTGAAACTGACCAGAAACTGGGTAATGGGCAATAGAGCTGCCAGATGGTATCTGTTCCTTCTCAGTGCCATCACTGATGTCCCCTAGGATCTCTTTTGACCCAGTGTTCAGTCCTCTTGCTGCTCATGTGTCCTGAGTTGCTCCCTCCACAGCTAGTACTGTTGCCACTACTAAGTGACACTTCTGCTGTATGCGCTCCAGGCCAGCCTCCACCCCAATGTCTGCAGAATTCTCTTTCTGTTTTCCTAAGCTACACTGGACTAGAAAAATGACTCCCTGTGACTTTCCCATTTAGAATTCCATTTAATATATTATATTAAGTTGCTGTGGAAAGGGTGTAGTAGAAGAACTCAAATAGCAAAATACTGTCTTCACTCCACTATCTTGACTCTACCCCATGATCTTTCTATAAACAAATTCATCATCTTCCCTAGCCCAACTTTTCTGTCAATAATCCACCACTGTTCTTATCATCAAGTTTTAAAACTTAAATCAGATCTTTAACTCTTATCATCTTCATTGTCCCATGTAAGCAAACATGATGTCTTATCCATTTTTTTCCTTCAAAAAGTGACTCATCTTTTTCATCTTTTCATCTCGATTTTGATTACTAACATCTAAACCAGACTGTGAACTAAATGTCACTGGTCTCTCTGATTTCAGTCCCTTTATTTTTCTAATCCTTCCTAAAAGTTAGTGTTTTAGTCTCTTTCATTCCTATATTGTATCTATTTTGCTGTCTCCTTGGTAATATTGTAAACTCCTCAAGGTTAAGCACTGTTTCACTGATATCTTTGTATCCACTATATTTGACATAGTAGGAGTTTAATAAATGCATATTAATTGATGAGGTCACTTTTTTAGTTCAGAACCTCACTATTTCCTACCATGTTGGCTCCCTACAGGTTAGTACTTTATATGATTATTCTTATTTCCTACTTATACTCAATTTGCACTTATCACTCTTGTAAAGTTAGTTTCTTCATTAAGACATGATTACACGATGCTCATCATCAATTCCATAACCATATTATGGCTATTATCTTTTTCTGAAATGCTTGCTCTCCTTTCTTCATCCTAACCTTTCAAGTAGTGTTACAAGCTTCCACAATTTATGCCTTATTAGCATAACCTTTGGGAACCCAGAAATAATGAGGCATCAGTTTTCATTTGATACCTATAAGGTTTTATATACGTGGCTGATTTCCCCATCACAAAATTCCAACAGTATGGTCTGGACACCCAAACTGGAAAGGCAATACACCTAAAGCTTTTAATCTATTCATTAATTAATGTGGCCACTATACTTGTTTTCCCATCTACAAAATGAGATTAAGAGTACCTATTGAATCTCCTACATATATATGTGTATGTGTATATATAAATGTACTTATAAACATATATATATGTATACACACACACACATCTCTTATGTAAAATATATGTGTATATGGAAGCTTAATAATATAATGGAGCCACAGATAATCAGGCTACAGAGAAAAAATCTTACCCATTTCTCTTGAAATACAGACTACTGTTCACAAAGGATGGATCAGATGTTATCCAAAAAAATCCCAAAGGTTATATTCTATCTTACTAATGGAATATTGACAGTAGCATTTTTGTGTACAGAGGAAAATATTATTAATAAGAAGATAATATATAAAAAGCTTTAAAGTGCTACACAAAGCAAATTTCAAAATAGTAATTACAATTATTTCTAAAGAGCTCCCAGAACCATGGCTTAATTTATATCTTTCAATTTAAGCTTTATTTCTAAAAATAGTATCAAGGCAAGCAAGGTATAGGACATGGATGTAAAGGATTACAAATTTCCAGAAACATTGGATCACAATTTGATTCCATGTAGCTCAACAGTCTTTGCCATGTAACAAAAACCAAATGTATTTAATCATGCCTGTTGTATCACAAAAATACAAGCATGAAAATAATGAGAAAATTGATAAATACTTTCTGAATTTTACAAAATTAAAGATGATTTTGGTAGTATGCAAGCCTCACAAATCAAAGTATATGATAAGGTGTGATAAAATGAAACACAAACCTCACAGTAAAACAATTAACACAGGGCAGAGGAAAAGCAAAATCTTTCTGAAAGTGACATGAATATACTTTTTGCCTAAAAAAAACCTAAAATCAATGAGGTTAAACTGGACCAAACTTTACAAAATATAATCAATTTTCTCTATAGTCAAAAGAACAAGAGTTTAGCCAAAACATTCACTAGATAGCAAATGCTTCATTTAAATTTGCACTTTAACGGTGTTTAGTTGTCAAAAATATCACTAATTAGTGGTATTGATCTAGAATGTTACACAAAATGAAATACTACACTGCAGAGGGGGAAGTAGGAGAGTTTAAGGCACAAAGAAAATCAGAATTCACTGCCATGAAAATTATACACTAGCTTATTAAAGTCATTATCAAAAAGTCAGTCAGCAGATATTTATTTAGCTTTCATTTTAAACCTAGATTGTTTAATTTTCATGGAATAAGAGTCAAGATAGTTTTGTATAGTCTAATCTGCTCTTTTCCTGTCAGATAGTCTAAATTTGACATTGAATCTAAGTGAAAATGATCAGCAACACATGTTAGATTTATGAAAATTCTCATTCATTAAAACAAAACAAAAGTTTATGAGAACTATTTTAAGTCTGGTCACATTAAGACTCAAACTTTTCCCAACTAAATGGATGTTTTGCTTATATCTTAGAAAATTACATCAATAAATCATGATAAGGATTTTTTTTTTTTAATCTGGTTTGGTTGCCATATAGTTAAAGGCTAAGATAAAGCTATTTATAATGAGAAAAAAAGCTTTTCATTTTAAATGAAACGGTCTAGAAAGATAAGAAAATGGAAACCAAAACAAAGCATCTCCACCAGAGCCAAGACTCAGCAGCAGAATACCTACACTATTCAAAATGACAGGAAGTATTACCAGAACTTTCACACCCAGATGGGTTGGCAATATTATCAACTACAGTAACCCCCATCAGAAAATCATACCTAAACCTACCAGTCCCTAAAGCTGAAAAGGAATAAAACCATCATTTTCTTTATAAAAGGTGAAAGGTGAATCTCTTTAAAACTCCGGAGGCAAGTGTCAAAATACAAACTGAACCATTTCACGGCCAGATAAGACTAAAAAGTTAAGAGTTAAGTGCACCACTTGGTGCCCTTGCTTCTGTCTACTCTCAAAACTCAGAGGGAAAAACTGTCCCTACCCTGAGGGTACCTACGAGTTCCAAGATCCAAGATCCAAGATCCCAGATCCACTGCAAAAACCTTTCGAAACGTGTTTTTAAACGGAGATGTGCCCAGTCCAATTCAATTCCATTCAATAAATATTTATTAAGCGCCAGGCAATGTGCTAAGCCAATGACAGTCATGAATAAAACAACGCTGCTCGGTTCTTCGCCCTCCAAGCCCCAATTTCCCTCCGTACCTTCCAAAAAAACTGTGGAGAGAATCTGGGGGGAAGTGTGCATCCCGCACTCCTTATGGGGCCCCACCACCATCTGGGGGCCTCTTCCAAGACGCTTCTTTCAGCACCCGGAAACTCCGGACAGTTTTCCACCCCGCCAAAGGGTGAGCAAGGTGGCCCTTCGGGAAAGTCCCGCGCTGCACCGGGCAGGTGAGCCCCAAAGCACCTTCCCCAGTCCAGCCGCGTGCGCGCCCCCAGGGTCTCCCCCATCCCCCAGTCACCTAGCAACGTGCCTGGGTGACTCTCCCCCCCCTCACCTAGCAGCGCTCGGAGGTGCTTTAGGCGGGTCAACACGTCCTTCTTCGGGTCCAACACTTTCTGAGTTGATTTCTTGACATCCCCATGGCTCCTCCGGGAGAACATCCCGCTGCGGACGCCCGAGCACCAAGCCTCGGGGGAAGGTAGCCGCCTCCACTGCGCCGGGTTACGGCATACGGTCAGTGCCTCGCCGGGGTGGGCACACACGCACAATCACTCTCTCACACACACACACTTTTACCCACACGCGCGCGCGCGGCGCCTCCCCCACCCACTCCTGGCGCGACCACTCATCCACTGCCCCCAAAACCACCACGGCCGCCGCCTGCCCGCGACTCCCTCCTCTGGGGCTCCAGGAAGGAGGGGAGGGGCCCGGCATGGGGAAAAGGGGGAGGAGGGAAGGAAGGAGGTGTCAACACGGAACTGACCAGCCCTATACCACGTGAGAAGGCGACCAGCGGGCCCCCACCTCCCATCCACCCCATCCACAAACTCACGCGCTCAGCCAGTCCAGGCTCTCCTTGGTCGTGACTCCGCCTCGCCCCCACCCCACGAGGATCCCAGCGCGCAAGTGCAGGAGTCCTACCGACAAGGCACCTCTTTCCTTCTTTCCCTCCCACCCTCAACCGAAAAAAAAAAAAAAAAAAAACAACTGGGAAGCGCGCGACAAAGACTAGCTTTTCTACCTCCCTTCGAACAACTTCTGAACTACAAATCCCGGCGTGCAAAGTATCGCTCGACATTGGAGGAAACGGTCTGGGTGAGATGTTCTCATCACCCCACCTTAGCCTGTCCACCTTTAGCACTGCCGCGCGTCCTATAGGGAAATGTAGTTCTTCATTGAACCGAACCCAGGGACTATCTTCCATACCAAGTCTAGCTTCCCCCTCCGGGTATAGGGAGACCTTTGTTCCTCCTCTTTGCCCCACTGCACTATGGGACTTGTAGTGGCTTTCCGCTCCAGGCATTCAGCGTTTGCTGGGTTTCGGTAGAGCACTATTAGCTCAGTGCTACAAGGCTACAAGTTTTCTTGAAGTAATTTGAGTCTCAGTTTTATAAAAAAAGAAAACGTTTGACCCATGGGAAATTTTAATCCTCTATATTAATAGAAAATTGTGTTCCCCATATTATAATCAATACAGGACAATTTTTGCCATTTCCAAATAAAACTGGCATTATGGAGTCCACCTCTCTACAGATTACTGTCTCAATCAGCTTAATGGGTGTAACAGCCCGTGTAGGCATTGCACTAGTTTGTAAGTAAGTACTATTGGATTCTCCTCTTAACTTCTGACATCTCTGAATCGTTGGGCAATGGAGCAATGGAAGGAAGGGAGGAAGCTAGATAACAAGGGAAATCTCATGGACTCTTCAGTCAGAAGGTTCAAATTCTGTCTATAAAGCTTGGACAAGTCAGCTTCCTCACTATAGGAAATTGGAGTCTCTTTCATCACTAGGTCTATGACCTTATGACCTATTCCTCTTGACTTCCAATTTTAAAATGAGGAAGTAAAGTTGCAGACCATCAAGTTCCCAGGAGTGCTCTGAGGATTAATGGAGATCATATTATTTGGAGAAAATGCACACTTTTTTTTCACTTTTTTTTTGTGCAAGGTCATGTAATATTCCAGTAGCAGAACCAGAAATAGAACCTGTGAGATCTGACTCACACCGTACTAAGCTTTTTAAGGTCATGAGCTTTTCCCCTAAGAGTAGAACTTTTGAGATGCAATATGGGAGTCTTCATTCCTGAAATAAACTCAGAATAATATCAATTACAGTCCCATGAGGTCTCATAGGAATTTCCTATAATCTTAGCTTTCGATACATTCACTTATTAAAACTAATGTATCCTTGATGGAGATGAAAGAAATTCAAGGTCTGTAATTTTATATTCTAATACATGACATGTTCTTAGATCAGCTCTGAAGGGGCTTCTTCCTTCTAGATCTGATTCTTAATGCAAACTCAATATAAAATAGAGCTTTAAGAAAAATTAAAAATAGTAGGAACATATAATTAACCTGAAACTTTAGAAAATTTCAACTGTTGCATTATAAGTGCCTGAACTGAAAAATGAATCTTTGTGTCTCTTAATATTATCAGATAGCTTTTCAAACACCTTTTTACATATAAAATTCTTAATCCAGTTTTGGAAATTTTGTCACATTTTCCAGTGAATAAAGTCTCCCATTACCATATTGCCAGAATGAAAGAATGTTATGGGGTGATTTTTTATAAACTAAATAGCCCACCAGTTCTAAATCTTCATGGTCTCTATTGGATTTCCTGATTCATCAACCCCAGAAGAAATTTCTGTTTTCCAATACTGTATAATTGGCTTTAATTTACAATAACAGGAGACATATATTGGGAACAAAAATTTTTTGGCAATTCCAAGCATTTTAGGTAAGGGGAAAAAAGTAATACATTGTTATAGTAAGTATTCATTTTTCTGGGGGAATAGCAATACCAGGAAACAAGATAATGTGAAAAATTCTTTTTAATCCATTAATTCAAGTCTTCTCCTGAACCCAAGTATAATGCTGCCAAGAAGTATTAAAAAAAAAAAAAAAAAAAAAAAAAAAGCTTGAGGTTGAGTTAGTATGCTATACTGGAAACTACATTGGATTTTGAGTGAATAAATTGAAATTCAAATGAGGGTTTAGATGTTTAATAAACACATGACCATGAACAAGATATATAACTTCTTTGCTTAGTTTTCTTGTCTGTAATATGAAGAAAATAGTGCTTATACTGCCTACTTGACAGGGTTATTGTGGGAAAGCACTTTGTCAGCCATAAAGCATTATATAGAACTGTAATTACCTCCATATACTCTAATTTTAGAAATACAAAAAAAAAGAACAAAAGTATTTACTATGAGCATCTCCAGAAGGCTTATTTATTTCTGAGCCTTATCTAGTTTCTATCAGAGCCACTACTCTGCCTTATTCCCCAACACTGACTTGTACTTTCTTTTTTTTTTTTTTTTTTTTTTTTTACTGACTTGTACTTTCAACATGGCCAACCATCAATTCGCACCCTCATTGCCCCAGTTAGTCAGTGATCTGCACTGTCAGCATCTCACTCTAATTCTCACCCTAGTTCCAGCAGCAAAGATAAGAACTGAAGGAGATAAAAATAAAATAAAATAAAAAACTGCTCCCATTCAAAAAAAGATTAAAAATCCCTAGGTTTAAAGAAGAAAGAAATCACTAATTGGATAATTATAACAACAGATAACATTTATATAATGCTTAGAAATGCCAGGCTCTATGCTAAGTGTTTTACAATTATATCATTTGATCCTCACAACTGTAGAACTTAGGTGCTGTTATTATCCCCATTTCTACAGATCAGGAAACTGATGTAAATAGTCAAATGACTTCTCTAGAGTCACACAGTTAGTAGTTGTCTGAGGATGGATTTAAACACAGATAATCCTAACTTCTAGGCCTAAAGCACTATTCCCTACATAATTCAAATTTACCTAGATTTAGGTGTCTTGTCATTTGTGGAAAAGCCCTATGTCATTATCCACAACTATGAATGCAAAGAGATTAAACCCTTTTTCTCATTTATGAAGGAATAAATAAGGCATTTATTAAGTATTAAGCACTAGGGATAGAAAGAGAAACATAAGACAGTTCCTGCTCTCAAGTAGCTAATACTCAGATGGGAGAAACAATATATATGGAAGGTGGAAGCAACAAGTCCAATGCTTCCATGGTCACAAATCTACTTTAAAGCCATTTCCACTGATAAATTCATATCCATTTCTGATATTAAACCATTTGACAATGCCAAGGTCTTTGGTGGCAAGAACTTTCCTTTCTGAGAATTCAGTAGGACCTGCAAGAGTAGCTGCCAGGTTCCTTCTGCACAGGGATTGTTTCCAAGGAAAATAGTTTTAGACTCTGCCAAAAGCATTGCTATTCCTAATGCTCTTGGTTCAGGATCTTGAGATGGTGATAGTTTGACTTTGCCTGGCAGATATTGTCTCCTTCTCTTCCTCTGAGTGCTCTGCTGCTTCAGCTCAGCTGGCTTGCCTATTTTATTTGTGGCATTTGTCTGGCAGTAAGGATCCATTTTCTACAGGAATCACTTCTCCATTTGATGGTTGGAGGGCTGGGCAGGAGGGATTGGTAGTATTAGGGGCTATTGTCATAACTAAGGTTCCTGTGACATTTATTTATGTTATTATGTGATATAAATTATGTCATAGTTTTATCATGTAGATGGGGAGGAAAAACATAAACAAGAGATAAATAATAATACCCCCCAAAAAAGAACAATAAAAGCTGAACATCCGAAAACCTCGATTCCAATCACAGGAATATTTATAACTTCTGTGATCTTAGATAAGCCAGTCAGCCTTTAAACTTCAGTTTTCTCATCTATAACAACTAGGGGATGCAATTATATAGTATCTGTAGTGTCTCTCAGTTCTCCTCATTTCACAGATGAAATAGGCAGATTGTAATTAGTGACTTATTGAAAGTCATGAGTGAGCCATTTTGGTCACTACAATTT
This sequence comes from Antechinus flavipes, assembly GCF_016432865.1. NCBI lineage: Eukaryota > Metazoa > Chordata > Mammalia > Dasyuromorphia > Dasyuridae > Antechinus > Antechinus flavipes. The sequence continues at coordinate 157,419,098 of NC_067399.1, read as the reverse complement.
TCTCTTACTACAAATTCCACTTTGACATTAGCTTTTTGACTATGGACAAATTACTGTGGATTCTGCTCTACTGATTGGTGACTCCCTCATATGGCCCAATATATCTGTGCCAGCTCCAGACACACTTCACTTTATCTTTGTGGCACCACCAAAGGATATGACCAGACAATTCTCAGACAAAGAAATTGAAACTATTTATAGACATATGAAAATATGCTCCAAATCACTATTGATCAGAGAAATGCAAATTAAGACAACTCTGAGATACCACAACACACCTGTCAGATTGGCTAGAATGACAGGGAAAGATAATGTGGAATGTTGGAGGGGATGTGGGAAAACAGGGACACTGATACATTGTTGGTGGAATTGTGAACACATCCAGCCATTCTGGAGAGCGATTTGGAACTATGCCCAAAAAGTTATCAAACTTGCATACCCTTTGATCCAGCAGTGTTTCTACTGGGCTTATACCTCAAAGAGATACTAAAGAAGGGAAAGGGACCTATATGTGCCAAACTGTTTGTGGCAGCCCTGATTGTAGTGGCCAGAAGCTGGAAAATGAAAGGATGCCCATCAATTGGAGAATGGTTGAATAAATTGTGGTATATGAACGTTATGAAATATTATTGTTCTGTAAGGAATGACCAGCAGGATGAATACAGAGAGGACTGGCGAGACTTACATGAACTGATGCTAAGTGAAATGAGCAGAACCAGGGGATCATTATATACTTCAACAATGATACTGTTTGAGGATGTATTCTGATGGAAGTGGTTCTCTTCGATAAAAAGAGCTAATTCAGTTTCAATTGATCAAAGATGAGCAGAAGCAGCTACACCCAAAGAAAGAACACTGGGAAATGAATATAAACTGCTTGCATTTTTATTTTTCTTCCCAGATTATTTATACCTTCTAAATTCAATTCTCCCTGTGCAACAAGAAAACTGTTCGGTTCTACACACGTATATTGTATCCAGGATATACTGTAACCTATTCAACATGTAAAGGATTGCTTGCCATCTGGTGGAGGGAGGGAGGGGAAAAATCAGAGCAGAAGTGAATGCAAGGGATAATGTTGTAAAAAATTACCCTGGCATGAGTTCTATCAATAAAAAGTTATTTTAAAAAAAAAGAAAAAGAAAAAGAAATCTTTGTGGCACCACTATAATTTTCCAAATCAAAATATCTCTCCTTGGCCATTATCCTCCTATATATATTTACTCCTATAACATATAAGCTTCTTAAAGGCAAAAACTATCTCTACTTTTATATTTGTGTTACTAGCAACTAATATGGTGCTTAATCTTTTTTTTTTTTCATTCAGTCAGTCATTCTGGGTGTCAGTTATCTAATTTATAAAATGAAAGGAGGTAAATTAGATTAGGAATTCTTCAACTTTTTCCACTCATGACCTTTTTTTACCTGGGAAATTTTTACATGATCTCAAGTATATAGATATATAAAATATGTATACAAACAAAAAATTTACTAATAATAAGTCATAATTTCACAACCCCCACATTCAGGCACAAGACCTCATAAGGGGTCACAAACCACAGTTTAAGAAGCTGGGGGCTAGACCACTTATAAGATGTCTTCTTATAATTCTAAATGACAAATACTCTTCCCCTTTGACAAGAAAACAAAAGAAGCATGGATTGAACTGAGGTTGTTTAACTTGGAGCAGAGAAAACTCTAGGGAGACATGACTGTTTTCTATCAAGTATTTGAAGGGTTGTCACATGGAGGGACAATTTTCTCTGGCCCTAAAAGGCAGAACCAGAAATAAGAGGTGAAAGTTACAAAAAGACAAATTTAGGTTTGATGTCATGAAAAATTTGGCAGTCCAAGAACTTTACAAAAGTAGAATTGGGTTTTCTCCAGGGACATTGAGTTCCCTGTCATTGGAGGACTTCAAGAAAAAAAGGGATGACTATTTGTCCGCAATATCAGAGTGAAGTCTTTTTTATTGAAATGCCTGAACTAAATGTCCATGAAACTAACTCTGAAATTCTGTGAAGTAGATACTTTGTTACATCCTTTCCATTCCTTCTGTCTGTAGCTCTTCCTTTCTTCTAAGCATTTCTCTCCTTTTACTTCCTATTTTTCACTGCTGACTTTCCACCCAAAAAATAAAGAGGCTAAAATACTAAGAAGATACTAAGAAAATAAATAGAAATCTACTTGCTTATGTTTTTTATAAGGTCTATGTAGTTGGGCATCCAGAGCAGGCAAAAGATATCTGGCAATTTACAGTAGATTATCATGAGCTGAATATAGTTTTCTGTCAATTTCTCTGGCTGCTCTTGATCTTTCAATGGGGTAGACGAGGTAGTCCACATCCTGGGTGAGCTTTATGAAAGTTAGTGAACTTATTAATGCTTTTTCCCTCCCTCTGTGGATGAGACTAATCAGGAGTATTTAATTCTTCCTTGGAAGGAATTCAGTATACCTTCATTGTTCTCTCTCAGAGTTATTTAAATTCTATGCATTGTTATAGTTTGTTGGACAAAGATTTAAAAGGGGCTTCACTTTTTTTTTAGAATACCACTATCTACCACCATTTTTGATGATGGTATATTGGATAGACCAGATGAAAATATACCAGCAGAAAGACCCTAGATGGGATAGTGGTTCAAGTAGGATGAGTGACAAGTTGGGGGAGCTAATCAAGTTTACAACCATCACAGCAGATACCATCAAAGTTCTTATAAAATATATACTGATACCTTATGGACCCCTCTGTATCATTGCCTCTGATCAAAGCATCCATTCTTTTCTCTGAAGAAATTTTGAGATTGAGTCCTTTGGCATCACATTTTTTGGTTTCTCATCTTCCATACAATCCTCAGGGAGCTAGTATCATTTAATTTTGAAATGGACTCTTAAAACATACCTGATAATTGAGGTTTTAAAGCCCTCTAAAGACTGTGTCTTTCATAAATCAGAACCACAGAAGAGGGAGTTCAAGTTTCTCACAGCTATCCTTTAGGAAGACTCCTCTGCTAAGGTTATAATTTGAAACATATTCTCCATTAGTCTTCTCTAGTATTTTCTTATTCCATTTTCTATATGGGATTACCTGGGTCTTAAGGTTTCTGATACTTCAGAACATTTTTTACAACCTTGGAAATAATCCAAGTTTTAATGATCAAGTTTCCTTTCCCTTAATATAGTTAAGATAATTTCAAGATCAGGATTTATTTGGAGATGCTTTGCTTGTTAACAATATGGGAAAGGTAAAACTAACTTTTCCTAATCATGGCAAATAGGAATTCATCTGAGAGAAAGGGGATTTTTAAATTGATTTATGGTAACAATCTCTGATTGTGGAGGCCTATAAAGGAGCCAAAATGTGGGATCATCTCCATAATGGGGAACCCAGGGAGCCAAGATGTTCTGAAGAATACTGAATAGAGCATGTAAGTCACAACATTAATTCATATCCCAGAACAGGTTGCACACAAGAGACTTATGATCTCTTGACTACCTCACTATAAAATGGACTACAATGGGAATCAGTGGTGTTGGATTTGAAGTTATTAGAGTTATTTTTGCACTAGGAGATCGACTTTAAATTTTCCCTGACATTACCTCCACTGTATGAATTATATTTTCACAAGATTGTTTCATGTTTTTGTTATTTGTATAAAATTCTTTTCCTATGTTGTTTGTGTTAGGCTTCCTTCAAAGGTCAGAATTGTTTTGAATCTACTTTAGTATTAGAAGATCCCTCTGGAAAAATTCTGGGACCTTGATATTACGAATGAGATATTGAAGGAGTAGCATTTGTCTTAAGTAAACTGGATTGGTTTACTTCAGTGGAGGTAAAGAAAGTAGTCTTTGGATTATGCTTCCTTTAGATATCTTCCTCTCATCCTCCCCAAACCTACCATTTTTATAAACTTTCCAATTACTGTCAAAGTCACTACTATCTTTCCAGGTATTTAGGTTTACAACCTTGGTTTTTCTCACAACTCCTTGCTTTCCTTCACCTCACATATCCTATCAGTTGCTAAATCTTATTATTTCTGCCTCTCTAACATCTCTCACATCCATTCTCTTATCTTTATTCACAGAATTACTACTTCAGTGGAGGTCATCATCACTCATTTCCTCAACAATTGAAGTTATACACTAATTGATCTTCCTGCCTTATCTTTTTCCTCTCCTCTTCATCCTTCACAAGCTACCAAAGTGATTTTTCTTAAGCACAGGTTTTATCATGCAGCTTCCCTACTCAGTAAACTTCAGTGGCTCCCTATTAACTGTAACATCAAATATTTCAACATGATCTCATCTTTTTCATTAATAGCTAATAATAATAGTAACAGCTAGCTGTTGTATAATACTTTAAGGTTGCAAAGCACTTGAAAAACATCTCATTTTATCCTTAAAATAACTCTGGTAGATAAGTATTGCTATTATACTCATTTTATAGATACTGAGACATAAAGAAATTGAGAGACTTGCAAGGACAGGGGGAATTCCAGAGAAGGAAATTTCAAATTAGTGTAAAGAAGACATTTCAACAAGAACTGTTCAAAGGTAGAATGGACAATATCAACAAGTATTGAAATAACTAAAAAATTCTTATACTTTTATTTTTCCGTCTTCACACTCAGCCAGAAATGCCAGGGTTTGGGTTTTTTTGTTTTTTTAGGATTAACAACATATCTAGAGCCAACAAGCTAACCCAAGTTGTCATGGATTTTCATATTAACTTTGATATTTGGAAATTTTATTTTTAGCCTCCATATTTGCCTTTTAAATAAACTTCTTATGTCTCTTTTAACTAGGATCTTTATTAAGATAGATGATATAGAGAGGTTACAGGTCAAGTGACTCAATTACTAGGTAGCTTATTGAAAAGACAAGGAGCTTCATCTTCTGGAAACTTCCTGCAAGCATGGTGGATTGTGCTTCCCCTGTAACTTTCTCTTTGTCATATCTTCATTGGTTCCTGGAGTTCTTTTCATTCCCACTCTAAGAGTGAGATCCTACCAGCCATGCTTGACTGCTTGCTGGCAAGGAAGCTGAGGAAGGCAAACAACATCCCTTTGGAGTTATGAATTAAACAATGTTTAATTTAATTTGGTTAAATATGTACTAAATAAAACTGTTTTTAACAGTAATATGGTTTTTGATTCCTCTCCAAGTAATTCAAAACTTACCTATAAATAGCAACACATTTATAAACTCTTTTCAGTTAACAACATTGTGCCAAAGTAGATAATTTTGCACCAATCATATGACATTTTTTTGGTATATTTCTCAACTTTTAAAAATACTTCAAGGATATACAGATTTCTACATATTAGAAAATAACATGCAAGGCTAGCTTTTTTCTTAGATTAAAATAGTCTCAAGTTATCAAAGGTGAATATTTTCTATAGTCTAAAAACTCATGCTTTTGGGAATGTTTATTATTAGGGAACTTTTAAATGAGCACCAATGATGTACTAAGTGTATAGTATATTTAATTCTTTACCTTTTCTTGTTTAGAGTGAGCGTTTTTTTTTTTTTCCTGGGTAGGAAAAGAGGAAAAGAATTTTTAAAAATTTTCTACCTTGAAAAAAATTCTGTAATTTAAAAATTACTTCATACAAAAATAAATATATAAAAAATTGATGCAAACCCTGAGATTCTTAGTTGCATGTTTTTACAGAATCAGTTCATTGATAAATCCATATAAATCAAATTATGTTTAGATTTAGGTTAGGTTTAAGTTGGGATTATATTCAAGTCACAAAGGAATCCTCTGAAAAGTTTCCTAAATTCAGAATTATTTCTTCAATCAGCTTTCATTTTTAAAAAACTTATTGTATTATCATATTGTTATTCTTTGAATTGCTACAAGTAAAACTTTACACTTATCTGACATATAAAGAAAGAGAAAAGAGATTTTTCTAAGTAAAATGTGCCTTTTATTCAAAAGATTGAAAAATCCCTCATTTGATAACCAACAATCAGAGAATACTGATTACAATTTGCCAGATAGCATACAAGTGAAGAATGACTTCATATGATATCTAGTCTAACTTATTTCCAACCATGGATTTACTCTACAAATGTTTGAGTACCTCAGGAGAGTGGCTAAATCTCATCAATTTTATTCAAATTTTCATCTCTCATATCTGTCCCTTTCTCTCCCCTTACACTGTCACCAATCTAGTCAGTATCTCATCTCCTCTCATCTGAACCTTATCATTTTGTCTTCTACCAATCTCTTCCCCTTCCTTCACAAAGCTGACAAAATAATTTTCCCAGGACACAATCTGATGATGTCATTCCCCTGTTCATACATCTTTAGAGGTTCCTGATATGAACTCCTCTGCCTAACATTTAAGATCCTCTGTATTCTGTTCCTATCTTGATTTCATACCACTTCTACTCATAAATTGTACATTCCAGCCAGACTAGACTACTAAATATTTCTCATATTCAGCACAGATTCACAAAGATTTTTTCCCATGTCTGGAAGACCCTTTTGCTGATGTTTGCTTCTCAGAAACCTGTCTTTCTTCAAAAGTTACCTTCCTTGAACCACCAGGTCATTAGTACTTTCTCCCTCATCAGTTTACCTCTTGTTATATGTGTGGTGAGCTGGTGGTGCAGTGGACAGAGCACTGAACTGGAGATTCAGGAAGATTCAAATACAGCCTCAGACACTTATTAGCTGTGTTACCCTGGACAAGTCACTTAACTGTTTCCCTCAGTTTCCTCATCTGTAAAATGAGCTAGAGAAAGAAATGTCAAAACAGTTTAGTATCTTTGCCAAGAAAACCCCAAGTGGGAGCATAAGTGTCATATATAACTGAAAACTGAATTATTACAAAACTTTGGGGGAAGGAAGGCATTAGCAACTAGGAAGAGATTAGGCTTCATGTAGAAGGAGACACTTAAACTGAGCAAAAGAAAACTATAAATTTCAAGAAACAGTAGTAGATGGTAGACATGGGGACCTCTTGTGCAAAATAATAGAATGTCATATGTGAGAAACAATTGAATTATATAGTTAAACTTATATTTGTATTATGTTATTATGCCACAATTTTCTGAATATTTATGATTCTATCTTGATACATATACTTTTATATAATTATAATGTTTATAAAAGTTATAAAATAATGAAGAATGAAATGAGCAGAATCAAGAGAATGCTTTATATAATAACTATAGTATTGTTTTAGGAACGATTTTAAGGAACTAAATCATTTGGACGATTTTATATTGGGCCAGTCATGTATAGAAAGTGAAATATTTTAGTAGATAGACCAATGGTACATGGGTATACTAGAGGAGGGTGGGGAGAGAAGGGAATACTAATTTATTTAGCACCTCACTTTCTATACATGACTGGCCCACTTCATTTTCCTATTAAACATATACTTGATGTCTTTTATACAACTGTTTGTGCATTTTGTCATTACACTACTGCCTCCATAAGTCCAACATGCATCTTTTTAGTACTTCATAAGTCACCAACAATTCTGATTCTTCAAGGTGTCCTATGGTTGAAAGTTATATAAAATTATGAATGTTAAAAACTTGGACTTTTGTGTCAATGAATAGGTTGGAATCCCTAAAAATGCTATTTTCCAAAACAGCATTCAGCTGCTTCTCCTTTTCAAGTTTGGGCCCATGGTACTCTCTAGTACACCATGGATATAATTATAGATTATAGATATAGATATAGATATATTAATAGAGTAATTCATTAACCTTCCCTATGTCTCAACCATAAGTACTTTTTATCTACTTACTTTTTCCCAGGGTGAAAAAGTTTATAAAACACAATTTATTTAGTTATTCTCCTAATGTTAGACATATAGGTTGCTTTTAGCTTGTTGGAGTTTTTGGGGGGGGTGGAGGGGAGAAGGAGATTAAAAGTAAAGCCACTACAAAACTTTTGTGCAAGTAGATATTTTTCTCTTTAAAAATATTCCCTAGAATATGAACAGACAATTCTCAGACGAAGAAATTGAAACTATTTATAGACATATGAAAATATGCTCCAAATCATTATTAATCAGAGAAATGCAAATTAAGACAACTCTGAGATACCACTACACACCTGTCAGATTGGCTAGAATTACAGGGAAAGATAATGGGGAATGTTGGAGGGGATGTGGGAAAACAGGGACACTGATACATTGTTGGTGGAATTGTGAACACATCCAGCCATTCTGGAGAGCAATTTGGAACTATGCTCAAAAAGTTATCAAACTTGTGCATACCCTTTGATCCAGCAGTGTTTCTACTGGGCTTATACCGCAAAGAGATACTAAAGAAAGGAAAGGGACCTGTATGTGCCAAAATGTTTGTGGCAGCCCTGTTTGTAGTGGCTAGAAGCTGGAAAATGAAAGGATGTCCATCAATTGGAGAATGGTTGAGTAAATTGTGGTATATGAACGTTATGGAATATTATTGTTCTGTAAGGAATGACCAGCAGGATGAATACAGAGAGGACTGGCGAGACTTACATGGACTGATGCTGAGTGAAATGAGCAGAACCAGGAGATCATTATATACCTCAACAACGATACTGTTTGAGGATGTATTCTGATGGAAGTGGACCTCTTCGATAAAGAGAGCCTTAATTGATCAAAGATGGACAGAAGCAGCTACACCCAGAGAAAGAACACTGGGAAATGAATATAAACTGCTTGCATTTTTGTTTTTCTTCCCGGGTTATTTATACCTTCTGAATCCAATTCTCCCTGTGCAACAAGAAAACTGTTTGGTTCTGCACACATATATTGTATCTAGGATATACTGCAACCCATTCAACATGTAAAGGACTCTTGCCATCTGGGGGAAGGGGTGGAGGGAGGGAGGGGAAAAATCGGAACAGAAGTGTGTGCAAGGGATAATGCTGTAAAAAATTACCCTGGCATGCGTTCTATCAATAAAAAGTTATTTAAAAATTTAAAAAAATATTCCCTAGAAATAGTTCAAGGAGGGAATCACTAGAGCAAAAAATATCATCCGTTTTGCAATTCTTATTATATACTAACAGATTAATTTCCAAAAAAGATTGAAATAATCCAAAGCTTTATAAACAATATAAGAGTGTACCTGTTTCACATAACTCCATTCCACTGAGTGAATTACTTTTGAAAATTCAATTAGTCGCAACAAATACATTGACTATATAAACTGCTTGGTAAAACATTTTATTGCCAGACATGTCAATGCAAAATAATGCTCTGATAATAATCTGAATGCAGCGTCCTAGCAATGCCTAAATTTTCCTAGGCAGTTTTGATTTCATGAAAAGAAAGTGTACTTTTAAGGAATTTGACCAAAAAAAAGAATATTCTTTGTCATAACATGTGTTCAGATTTTTTGTACAGAAAATATGGTCACAAAAGCTTAAAATAATGCCTAAAGGAAAAGAAATCTCAAGTGTTTCTCTAAATTTATTCAACCAGATGTTTATACAGCTGTACTCTTCAATCATGATATCTTCTGTTTTAGATATGTTTTTATTTTTCTTTGTCAACAGCATTCTATTCATATCTCATTTAAACATATGAGACATTTCTGTCTTATGGTGGGTGAGCCAGTGTAAACTGAACTAGTCCTCTATAGATCTAGCTAGTCCCAGACCACCCGACAAGACCATGTTTCATATCCCCTCCAGATGTACACCTGGCTATCATGCCATCTGCTCTGCTGAGCTTCTCCCCGCTTGGATCAGCATCCCTGGCCCTGACCCCAGAAAAAATGCCCTAAGTTCTTAAGGGAATTAATCTATTCAGCTTTGGAAATCTCAGCCTGGATTCAAGCCATCTTGACTAATGAACACGCCAGTGCAACTAGCTTACTCTATCTGACCAGCCTCAGACCTCTAGACTAGGCCAGACTTCTCATCCCCTCCAGCTATCTGTTCCAGTTGTCTTACTACCCATTCCCCTACTGGCCATCTTCAATTACTACCTTTTGCTCCAGATTCAGTAATCAAACCAACACTTCCATATACCAACATTATTTCTGGGAAGATCATGGCAATTGATTGTCAATTCACCATACTGGTGACTCCCAAAGTGCTCCTTTCCCTGTCCACACTATATATGTGATGTGTTCCCCTATTGGAATATAAGCTTTTTGAGAACAAGGACTGTTTCACTTTTGTATTTCTATTTGTAACCCTAAGGTAGTAAATAAACATTTATTAAGTATTTACTACAGGCTAAGCACTGTGCTGTGGTGAGCTTTTTCTTCTCAAAACGCAGCCAGGTGATAAAAGTTCAGATCTTTTATTATCCCAATATAGCCCGGTTAGCTTAGAGGCCTATCTCTCTGCTTGGTTCCAAGAGCTCTCTCCAAATGTCTTTAAATCCAAAGGTCTGGTCCTTCAGCCTCTGCCTCTGCTTTTCTTCAACCTCCAGCCAGCTCCAGTCTTCATGTCATTCCGGTGAAATCTCGACTTGTAGCGTCTTCCTCTCTCTCCCGCCTCTTCGACTGGCCCATTGGCCTATTTATGCTCCTTCCAGAGAGAGGGATTATGGGTAGTTCTACTTAGTACCTTGTTTCAGGTTTTGCCCAAAACATCTTCTTGTAAGATTAGATCAACTCTAATTACTTAGCAGTTAGTAAGGATTCCAACATCTCCCCCTTTCTTTTGTTTTAAAACATAGGGGGTTTCTGAGGGGGTACACATAAATCCATCAATATGGGCCAGAACTTTGTAACAGATATACATGGTATACATAAATCCATCAATATGGGAGGCATTATACATAATTTACATGAGTACATAGCAATATAACACAGGCTAGTAGTAATGTAACAACATGAATCAACCTAAAAATTTACACATGTCCATAAGTCGTAGAAACAGTCCAATAGGATTCCATTGTCCATTAGTTCATGTGCCAGGAATCCAATAGTTCCTGTAAGCCCTGAAGTACTGCAAAAGTCTCATCAACAATTTTTCATCTCAGGGAATCCAGTGATTCTTGCTGGTTTTTCAGGAACTGAAAGCTGAAGATTTTAAAGTTCTTTTGACAGTCTCATTGTTAGCCTTTTCCACCTGTGAAAATATAAGCAGATCCTCTTCCCCAAGCAATTAACCTATTTAATTCTCTTCTATTTACCAAGTTTGGGATTTCTCCTCATCATCTGGTAATTACATTGGAGTTGTTTGCATTGGATATTGTCTTGTTGTCTTAAAAAGCCTGTATTCTTCCCAACTGTAATCCTGATTGCTTTTCTGTTGGTTGATGACATCAGAGTCCTGAATTTCTAAAGTCTCTCTGGGTGTAACCTCAGCTGCTATCATGCCCCACCTGTCCTTTGATTGATACTTTGGAGCTGGGCCTTGCCTCTCATTCCTCTGGGTCAATATACATTTAGAGGCCCAATGAAAGCCTCCGTTACATTTTGGACATGGGGTTTTGGGTTTTCTCTCACCCTGTCTTCTCACTCTATCTCCATATCTACAATGAGCTCTCAAATGTCCAACTTTTCCGCAGTGAAAACATCGACGAGTTTCTCTAGAATTCCTCTGCCAAGAAGGACCTTGTCTTTCCATGTTCATCATAGTCTGGGCATAATAAGCATTTGTGCCCACTGTGGCACAGCATCTAATGATTTCCTCTAAAGGAGCATCTTTGTCTAGCCCCCATATAATTCTTTTGCAAACCTCATTGGCATTTTCCTTAGCCAAATGTTTAGTCATTATTTCTGTTGCTGCATTGTCTCCAATGGTTCTTATTACAGCTGTTTGTAAACGTCCCACAAAATCTGCAAAAGGTTCATTGGGACCTTGCTCTATTTTTGTGAAAGCATTATTTCCATCTTTCTGTCCAGGGAGAGAATTCCAAGCTTTTATGGCAGCCTTAGAAATTTGCTCATAGACTGTTATGGGATAATAAATCTGTTCTGAACTTTCTGCATACTGACCTTCACCAGCTAGTTGGTCAAAAGTGATTTGTACAACAGCTCCTTTTTGCCTATTGCGTTGGGCTTGAATCCTACATAATTCATGAAACTCCGAAAGCCACAATAAATTTTGTCCCGGTTCTAGACAAGTTTTCGTTATGGATTTCCAGTCATTCGGGGTTAGGATTTCATTAGACAAATTATCCAGTAACATCTTCACATAAGATGATGTAGCCCCATAAAGAGTGCAACCCTTTTTCAAATCTTTAATTTTTCCCAAATTAAAAGGAGTGTATTTTCTCTCTTTTTGACCTGAGGAGTTGAGCTCTTCAATCACAGGATATGCATTTATAAAATCAGATATATCTTCTCCTTCATTTTTTGCTTTAATTAATGCTTTTTCTAATCTTGTCAAATTCTGCTTTACAGGAGAAGCTGACTGTGTTTCTGTCTCTCTCCCTCCCCCTTGTTCCACCCATGAAGGGTTAATTGCAGGGGAAGGTCATGAGATGTGGAATCACCTAATTCCTCCTGCTGTGAAGTATCATACTCAGAATTGTAATTAACTCCATTCTCATCTGATTCGTCCTCCTTTTCACCTAGTAAAGTTGGCATTTCTTCCTCCTGTACTTTCCTTTTCATCATTCTATCACTTAAATAACTTCTTATAGCCAATTGTATTACATTATATGTATTAATTATTGAGTTAGGCCCATTTTTATCATAGAATTGACAAAGATCCTCTCCAACCAATTTCCATTCACTTAAATCTAATTCCTTATCAAGAGAGAAACAAGGACATATATCCTTTACAGTTTGTAAAAGTTCAGTGATTTGCTGTAAACTTATAATTAAACCTTGGCTTTCCATAACTTTGACAATGCTCTCTAAACATTTTCCTTGAACATAAACAGGCTGTTTTCTAAATATCTGTCCCATCTTAGATGAAATTCTACTTTAACTCTTCTAACAAAATTTCTTTGTTGCACTCACCCTAATTTCTGGGTTGAAGTCTTTTCCACTGGATCAGGATCAGAGGCTTTTCCACTTGAATGAGGATCGGAGCTTTTCCACTGAAATCCACTGAGGGGTCTGTTTGTCCCACGTTCAGGGCGCCAAAATGTGGTGAGCTTTTTCTTCTCAAAACGCAGCCAGGTGATAAAAGTTCAGATCTTTTATTATCCCAATATAGCCCGGTTAGCTTAGAGGCCTATCTCTCTGCTTGGTTCCAAGAGCTCTCTCCAAATGTCTTTAAATCCAAAGGTCTGGTCCTTCAGCCTCTGCCTCTGCTTTTCTTCAACCTCCAGCCAGCTCCAGTCTTCATGTCATTCCGGTGAAATCTCGACTTGTAGCGTCTTCCTCTCTCTCCCGCCTCTTCGACTGGCCCATTGGCCTATTTATGCTCCTTCCAGAGAGAGGGATTATGGGTAGTTCTACTTAGTACCTTGTTTCAGGTTCTGCCCAAAACATCTTCTTGTAAGATTAGATCAACTCTAATTACTTAGCAGTTAGTAAGGATTCCAACACTGTGCTAAGTTTCTAAGGATACAAATATGAAAAAGAATAGAAGTCCCTGCTCTCAAGAAGTTTAAAGTTTAGGATAAACTTTAAATAAAGGGAATTTAAAGGGAAAAGACACAGAAAAGAAAGCTGAAAGGAGAGAAAGAAGAGGAGTAATGAAAAAAGATAGTCCAAGGAATACAAGCTCGTGGGAAATGAAGAGATGGATAGCTTGGGAGCCAAATTTAAATGGAGATTTTGGGAGTTGCTCTGTAGTACTGAAGGTAGGTACTGATGATATGTGAGTATCAAAACTGATGCAATCTCACAGAGATTATGAGTTTTCTGATGAAGTTCCATAATACTTGGCATATAGAAACTACTTAATACTTTTTCATTCATTCATGAAAATACAAAAGTAAGGATCAAAAATTAACATAATACTACATTCTAAAAGCAAATTACTTCAAAGATTATATTTAAAAAACATAGAATAATGGAACAATCTAAAAATAAATAAAACTAAAATAGCAATAGAAGTTGGCATAAAAATAATGTTTATATAATAATATTTATAATACATGTCAGGTGATTATATTATCAATCATCTTATATCTGTCCTCAATACATGATATATCACTATTATGCTCATTACTTTGTCTGGATAGCTGAATAGCTTAGATTAATGAAGACCTGAATTCAAATTCTACCTCAAATACTTACTGATTATAAAGTCTTGGACAAGTTATTTAACTTCTTTTAGTCTCTACTTTCTCATCTACCCTTCCAAGGTTGTTTTGAGGCTACAAGGAGATTATATATATATATATAAAACACTTTACAAACATTAAAGTTTTTATAAATGTTAGCTATTATTTCTGTTATTTAGAACTAGTGATTAAATTTATGGAATGGTAAAAAAAAATCTTTTTTTTCAAACTCATATTTCTATCATGAATTTTATCTTTTTATAGTCCACTTAAAATATAGATATTACAAATCAGGTTGTCAGTGAAAAAAAGTTACCCATGTTGCAATATTTTTAAGGGCTCCTATGTGATTTTAATATGTATGTGGGGAAACATCTTATTACAGGAACTTAATTTATTTTGCTTTCCAAAGCAAATACTCTTTAAACAGTTAACAATAATAAACAGAACAACATTTTATATTTTCTGCAAATTATTTTTTCACTTCTGTCACTATTAAAATGTGGTCTATATAAAAAAATGTTTGCAAAAGTTTCTTGTTCCTTTCTTATATTAAGTTTGTCCCTGGAAAATGGGTTTATCAGCCAGTGTGGGTTTTGATATTTTCTTGAGCATTTCTGAGTGTAGTACTCCTGTTTCAGTGATACTATTTAGTTATAAATCATGGAACATCAAAACTTCTAGAGAATGGAAATCACAAACCTGTCAAAAGACAATGAAGAGATGCATGGTGGGTGTGAGTAGACCAAAGAATATCACCAATAACAAAATATACACAAGAAGCAGTGGAAAAACTATCATCAAGGAGATACATTGCCAGAAAAGGAGGTGAGCTGGCCATATAAAGAGAATGGGGGTTAAATAATGGAAAGTTTTCATGCCACATCGGTCCCCACATGTCAAATTATTTAGAAGATGCCCAATAAGTGGACCCATCTGTAGGATATGAGGAAAGACATGGATAAGAAAAATATATCATACACAAAGGTTTGTTTGTCTTGAAATCTGTACCTTAAAGAAGTGCAATGGGAAACCTTGGCTTTTTTTTTAAGCTAAGGTCTTCAACAGGTCTCAGTTTGACTGAAGCCATACCCATTCAGTGATTAAAGCTAGATGGTTGGTTGATAGTTCTGTAAGACTAAAGTGATATCCCAATGTAGAATTGAATTACATTGTGTTCAATTGTGGCTGATCAGACCAATATGATCTCAGAATACTCTGCCACAGGTCAGACACAAATAGTCCTTATGAACATTTGGGGTGGCTTCTCTAATTTTGCACATCTCACTGTTGAGGTGTGAGAAATGAGGGTTGAGAGATCTCCTGACAGCAATGGGATCCCCTAGCCCATTGAAGGCTTTGTTAAAGATTTTGCAAACCCCAATGAATACAACAGAGGGTTGTGGCAAGAATGAATTTATTATGTTGAGAAGAGAAAATATCTTCAGCGGACAAAATCCTTTAAGGACTTCTGCAAAGGTCTGGGCACATAGCCTTTGATTAAATTGGGTCTTCTTGGCCCGGAGCTGGGGGCCTTCCAATAGTGGGTGGTGACCATGCCCCATGCTGAGATTTCAAATTAAATGAGATTGTTTATCTGGGAGTTTCCCCTATGAACAGGGGGTAGGGGGAAGCCCTCCTCAAGGATGGGAGGCTTTGAGATTCAGGACCACCCTTCCCCCAAAGATTAAAGGGGACAGTTTAAATTAGGGCTTTTCCAATCCTTTCTCCCCTCCCCCAAAGATCAGGGAGACAGTTTACAACTTCACATTTCTTCTAAGCTGATTTAATTCTACTTTGCTCATAGAACACAGTAGCTTCTCTGATGAGGGCACTCCATGCTGGGCAGTCCTGTGCCAGTGTCTCCCATGTTATTCAATCAGTTATAAAATTGTTAAGAGAGACCTTGTATTGTTTTTTCTGAACAATGTGAGTGCTTGCTATGTGTGAATTCTTCATAATATCTATATATCTATATATCTATATATTGGCAAACTGTCTGCAGTACATCATTATTGTGTGCCTATACTAACTTCATGCCAGGAAACTCAATCACTTCCATTTGAATTGTTTTAAAAAAAATTCTAAAGATCACCTGGCAGGGTATTTTATCCTGACATTGAACCTGTTGACAATGTCTGGTTTGGTTCCCCATCTCCCCTAAGGGCTCTCAGCCTTCCTGAGAAGTCAGGAGACGGTGACAACTTGTGTTGAGATTGAAGCAGAGTGATACTGATGTGGGAGTAATACTAGATGGCAAACTATGTACAATAGCAAGTTGTTTATGTAGTCCCACGTGCTCAGTGTTTTTGTTACATTATATGAATTGACTCCATTTTCCCACCATCCTCAGGAGTCCTGCCTCATCACTTCTCTAGTAGGAAAGCATATTTTAATCACCCTGGCAAGGGGGATCTAGAAAGCAACAGTACTTTGGGGGCTCTAGAAAACAGGACACAACATTTGGCGCCCAACATGGGCTCTAGGTGACCCTGAATAGATTAAGTATAAAAATAGGCTCTAGGAAGCAGGACTCAACAGACAACAACAACCATTGCCTTAAGAGGTAGATATCTACATCAATGAGATCATAGATCTATTGAAAATAGTGTCATGAAACTCAATCCTTATATTTCTTTCAAAGATTACATTTCAAACATTTAGAGTAATGGAAACAAGATAAAGTGCATAAGGATCAAAGAAGGCCACAAACTGACTTAGGTTTAAAATGTAATGTTATCTATATTTTATTATATTTTCTTTTTTCTATTAAACATTTTTCAATTACATTTTAATATGTTTTGGTTGCACTGGGGACTCGTGTAGATGGTGTGTTTGATACTTCTGCATTAAAACATTAAAAAAAAACTTTAAAAGGACTTTATCAATGAATATTAAATTCTATAGCGTTCCATGAAATTCTAAAATTTAAAAACAATTATGTTTTGAATCATTTGAAATATTAACACAAACTGATTAAGGAATTAATATACAAAGAATAACTATAACTTTTAATTTGGATTTGAGTAAAAACTGTCAAATAATATTCTTTCATAGGAATGTTTTTTGGTGGTAGCTAGATGGCAAAGTAGTTAGAGTAACTACCCTTGAGGAGCTGAGTTCAAATCCCAAGTGTGATATTATGCAAATCACTTCCCAATTGCCTAGCAAAAATAAAAAAATAAAAACACCCCAAAACCTCAACATGTTTTTCTAAACATGTCATCACCAAAGTAGATGGAAACTTTCTCATGGAAGGAAGTAGTACCAGATTTGGCCGTTCATCATTGCTTGATGTTCCAAGAAGTGGAGTTGTCTCATGTAATATGATTTTAAAGCTAATCTCTGGTAAATTTTTTAAGATGAATTCATTTGAATGTCATTGTTTTGATCTGGGAAAGTTGTTCCACAAATTAAACACTAAAAAATGTGGACAAATATGACCTTATTTAATATGAAATCTATGGAATTCTGGGATAATTTAAAGAGATATAAAATAATTCTTTTCTCTTCATTAATTTTATTATACAAAATCATGATGTTTGGAATCAGAGGACCTAGGCTTAAATGTTAGCTCTTCCATTTACTTCCATTTGCACTACAATGGAAAAATCATTTAAACTTTGTAGGCATCAGTTTCCTCATCTCTATAATTAAAGAGTTAGTATAGATGACAAATCTATGTTCCTATGAGAAGCAAAACTAAAGAGATATAAGATAGCTAGTAAAATAATGAATTTAATTAGGCCAGTGGAAGCTAAGGAATAGAATAAATCTGAGACTCAGATATTTAGAATAGGCCAGAAGTTCAGTTTGAATTTGAATTAGAAACAAAAATCTAGTTTAGAGCTAGTGCAATCTTTGCTATTTATAAAATTCAGAAAAACCTTAGTTTGAATTAAGAGCAAAAGCTAGTATATTTTTGTTTTTTCTTCTCAGGTTATTTTTACCTTCTTTCTAAATCTGATCTTTCTTGTGCAGCAAGATAACTATATAAATACATGTACATATATTGTATTTAACATATACTTTAACATATTTAACATGTATGGGACTACCTGCCCTCTAGAGGAGGGGATTGAGGGAAAGAGGGGAAAAGTTGAAACAGAAGTTTTTGCAAGGGTCAATGTTGAAAAATTACCTATGCATATGTTTTGTATATAAAAAGCTAAAAAAATAATTTTAAAAAAAGAACAGAAGCTAGTTGAAATAATAAAAAATTACAGATTTATTTGGGGCCAAGGAGTTAAAGACCAGAAACAAAAATAGGCAAATTTTAATTAGCTCTAAAGAGGCAAGCAGAATCAACAGATTTGTATGATTTATCTCCCAAAATATATTCCATTGCTTTCTATTGCTAGTAGATGAGTTTTAAGATCTTTTGAGCTCAAAAGTTATGCCTCTATCAGTCTACATACTTATCTTTAGTTTGTAATCTCAGAATTTCCTCATAATCCATTCAGTTCCTATGCTGATGATTCATCTTGAAATGGAGATGATTCTAGATTTTCAAATCTCTGGCAATAGAGCACAAGCTTTTATGGACTCTACCAAACTAGAAAATCTTAGAATATCATCCCAAGGACAAACTGTATTTATGTTGTTTGGGGAACTAGCTCAACTAAGAGAAACTCCTTGCCAGAATGACCACTGGGTAATAATTTGGAGTGGAGGGGAGGGTACCACAATTCGCAAAGACCATTTACTAGAGGTAGAAAGATTGCAATCTTCTTTGATGAGAGAGAGTTCTCATATAAACAAGATTATAGATCTATGAGGAATTGAAACAAGTAACACACTAAAATGAAGTTTTTGTTTGCACAGGATGATTGGCTTGCACCAGTCACTCTTGACAATGGTAGGAGTAGAGAAGATACAAAAAGGACTATGTTTCAGAGCTTTGGCCACAAAAATTAGCTATGTGAGTGGTGGCAGCATAGGAAAGGTCTCTAATGAACTGTCCAAGAAGTAATAAGGATCTCTGCCCAAAAAATGACTAGAATAGTCTCCATTTTTACTCCTATGAAGAATGACCACAATGGATCACCTACTGATGTTTGCTTTTATAGCCTTAATGATCTTTGATTTTTAGAAACCCACTTCCCCAAAGATATATGGATATCCTGATATCAAGAGAATATATATATAATTTAAAGTGCATTAGAGTATTACAATGTTCATCTTTGTATTCCATTTTTTTCTTTGGTCTATTAGTAGTATTTCTTTCCTTTATTAAAATCCAAAGGGCAGGAATCTCAGTTTAACTTGCCCGTACACAGCTTCATGTGCAAGTTGGCATTTAATTCTAAAACACTAGTAGACATTTATATACTTCATGTTAAATGTTGTCCCTATCCTGTTATTGACTATTTTGGCACTGTCCAAAAGGCAAATAAAGGGGTTAAAAGAATAAACTCTACCTACCATGTTACAATATTTCATTGCTAACATTGAACTGAGGAAAGTAGGGACCAATATCATGAGCTGGATGAAAATAAATTAACTGGATGAGATTCAATCAAGACAAGACCAAAGGGCTGCTAGTTGTCTGACAGAAATGTCCTGAGAAAATGATGGAAGCTATATATCCATCTATCTATATCACCTGTCATTCTAGGGCCTGTGGTTTGGGTGCTAGATGAACACAAAATACAAAATCAAGGAGAATATATTTTCTCTTGGCTATCTAAGGCTTCTGTGGGATCAATCTTGTGCAAATACATGAAATTATTCTGACCAAGGAATAAGTGTAACCTTCACTAACTTAAATTTATAGCCTGAAAATTTGAAAAGGTCTTGTGTCAAACAAATTCTAATTACTAATGTCTTTCTTTGAAAGACATTTAGTACAAAAATGTTGGATAGGCTTACTATAAAGTTCACACAAACTGAAGAAAATGAGGTATAATACAAGGCAACATTATAAAGGACAGTACCAGTCAGGAATATATGAGTTCTACTTCTATCTTAGATATTTATTAGGTTTATCCTCATCAAAGGTCCCTGGGATAAAAAAGATATAATGTATGTAAAATGTTTTGTAAGCTTCAAATGGCTTCAAAAATGTCAATTATTACAACAATAGCTATTTTCCCCTTATGTTCATTGTTCTTTTGGTGAAACCCTGAATTGTTCTATTTTCTAAATGGTGACTTGCCTAAGCAAATTTGATGAAATTCCAGAATAGTTTTCTTCACCTATTGCAAATTGAATACAAATGCTTATTGCAAAAAGTGAAGTAGTTCATTCTATTTTCTCATCTTTTGTTGTTTTAGGTCAATAAAAATGGTTGGGTAGGAAGGAGGTGACATATTCTGGCTTGCTTAGATTTTATTTAATTAGAAAAATAGCCACATGTTCCTAACTCTCTTGATGTTTTTCTGATCTCTTTCTAGTCTTCCTTTGTAAAAAATGAAATAAAACTGCTAATTCTCATTCCCAACCTCTAATCAATTGATTCTGAACAGCAAATTATTTTCGTCAAAATGATGTGATTTCACCTAGAATTGAAAATTAGACCATCTAGGCTTTCCCTCACTCGCTTGCCAAAAGTTCTTTCTGTGAAGGTATAGTTCAAATATAGAAAATGAGCACAAATAACCATGTAAATTTCCGTTAGGCAGAAACTATGCAGATGATTCAGCTTTTTCAATCACTGATTATTTAATCAGATCTGTTATGCTATTGCTTACTATTTAGAGGTGATATTTTGAATAATGAATACATTATTTTTTATGGTTCCCTTTTGTCTGAGAGATCTCAAAGTATTTCAGAAATATTAATACAGCCTCATAATATTTCTGTGAAACAGATAAGCATTAGGATGTTCATTTTATAAGTAGAGAAAATGAAGGTCACATATCAGAATAACAGCAATTAAGGAAGGGATCCAAGTTTTCTTGAATCCATTTAGTGCTAAAATTCTAAAGAGCAGTCTCAGATAATTAACATTATAAAACATCTTATGTTTACATTCATAACTCTAATGTGCCATGTTTGTGTGACTGTTCCAACAAAGGATCTATTTGCAGTTCATCTTACATAATATTCCATATCCCATCTCCTTTTCATAGGTGTCTAGAATGTATTCCTGCTTATTCCTGCCCAGTAAAACTCTAGTTCCTCCAAAGCCACAGTTCAGGTGCTAATTCCAGCAGAAAGGTTTTCCTGATCTAAAACTTGCTCAACTCTCCCACTTAGTTCTTTCATCCTTCTGAAATTACTTTATGTTTACTCATCTGTGCTTATCTTGTATTCCTTTCCTCTTCCCAGTAAACCGCAGGCTTCTTGAGGAATGGTCCTAATTCATTTTGGTCTTTATATATCCAGTGCTTAATATAGTATACAATCTGTACTTGAAAAATGTTGAATCTAAAAACCAAATAAGCTAGAACAAGAAAACAGAAAACCCTTCTCCATACCTCAGGAATTTTTTAAAAAGAGTAATAGGTATTATAACATATCATTTATGATGATAAACTACACAATTCTGAGTTCAAAATAATGTTCTTCAAGAGTTTTGATTTGAGAAACATTGAGATATAATGGAAAGAGTACATCAGAAGACTTGGGTTTGAGTTTTTACTCGATTGCTACTTTGGCCTCTGAGTTTCAGTCCTCTCATCTACAGGATGAGGGATGGGAGGAAATTATATCTTTAAATGATTTTCCAACCCTTAATCTAAGAACCCAAGATTGACACTCCTAATTTTAAAGCAAAGAGTAGCAAATAAGAATTGTTATTTACAACTGCCAGATTCTACAACCCAACAATCAAAAGGGAATTATCCTGGGGCTTAACTATACACCAATGTATCTATTATCTGTAACTGATACTAACAGATATAATATTCATCACACTTCCCAGTTTTAGACATAAAATGGGAGGTTAGCTCCCCTTCCAAGCTATCTTTACAGCAGCTTCCCATATGAACTAAAGTCAACTGAGTAGCTATTTAAGTCAGATGGATTAGGTAGATACTCCTTTTAAAATACATGCACACATATACTCAAACACAATTCTGTTTAGCCCTTCTAGGTTCCTTGTGATACTTACTTCTGATATCTTATAAAATTATGATTGAATTCAATGTCTTTTACCTAAGTATCGACATGATAAATTTCATCTTCAATTTAGTGTTAGAAAAACTGTCTATGCAGAACAATGTGTATTGGTTTCTGTTTTCAAAAAATGAAAAATATGAACCATATAGCATTTTCTATTTTTCTGTTCCTACCAAAGAGTATAGAGCCAAATTTAGTATCTTATTTCTGTAATCTGTAATTTGAAAACTTCTATTGGGAACAATATGGAATATAGAAAGGATGCTGGATTTAGCATCAGAGAATCTGGGTTTACATCCCAGCTCTGCCACTTACTGCCTAGGAAACTGTGAGAAACTCACATCTTCTGTGGGCCTCTGATTTTTTAATCTCTAAAATGGGGTGGAAGGAGTTGGGCCATCACTAGAATATCTTTCCCCTCTAATTATTATGATCTCATTTCTCCTTCCTTCACAAATTCGGTTCTATCCCTCAATATTTGTATTACTTTAGGCAAGTCATTTCCCCACTCTGGGCCTTTTTTTCTCATCTGTAAAATAGGAGAATGAGACGAGATTAACTCTAAAATTCCTTATAACTTTATATAAATCCTATAATTTAAAAAAGTGTATATCTTTTGGTTTTTTTGCATTATACTCAGGATCCCTTCATTTTCCCTTTCACAAAGCCATCCCTTATACCAAATAGTATCTTTTATTTATTTAGTTGAGGCAATTAAGATCAAGTGACTTGCCCAGGGTCACACAGCCAGGAAGTGTTAAGTGTCTGAGACTAGATTTGAACTCGGGTCCTCCTAACTTCAGGGCTGGTGCTCTAACTACTGCGCCACCTAGCTGCCCCAAATAGTATCTTTTAAAGATTAAAATGGGGGTGAGGGGTGGAGGGGGGAAGGAGAAATCAACATTGATCAATTAAGCAATTGAAAAAGTCCAAAAATATGTTCATTGTATAATACTTATGGACTTTCACAAAGGGATATAGTAGAGGTATTCTATCATATCTCTTCATTTGAGTTATACTTGAGCTTTATCTTTTTGTAACATTCACTTTTGAATGTGTGTATGTATATGTTCTTTTTCTGTTGACATTATTGTAATTATTGACTAAATATGTAGATTTTTTATTCTGTTAACTTTACTCTGCACAAGGTCCTGTAGATCTTTCTGTTTCTCTATTAAACACCTACTATGGACAGTGACCTAGATACTCCAGCCCACTCTTTCTCTTCCATTCAATTCTGGAATGGTATGCTTTTCTAAAATTACAAAGTATTTTTAACAACCTGAAACTTCTCCCTGAATTCTGTATTATCAATGTATTCTCAAGACTTTCTTGTGTATGTATATGTGAGTGTATATGTATATATTATATACATATTTCCTGAAACATCTAAATCCTGCCAGAAATGAATAATAAACATTAGGTTATCTAGTTTGACACTTCTTTTTTTTCACATAAATATGTCATCATTCTAGCAAGATCACACCTTAACTCTGGAGTATTAAATAATTACACTGATAAAATTACTTTCTTGAGTCTTGTCACTTGAGATGAATACTGTAAAAGATTGCTAACCTATAAGGAGATTGAGGGGAATAATGTTTGAAAATCTAATATTTTTAATTCATCCTTCAGATGAATATGCAAGGTATTTGAGAGTCTCTATTTATGCCAAGAAACATTAAGAGAATATTGCATTGTACCATTTTTTTAGCATCAATATCATGATGATTTTACAGAGACTTAGAAGGTACATATTAGAAATATGAGGCAGTTGGTGACAGTGGTTAAAACAGTGGGTCTCAAGGCAGGAAGGCGTGACTCTGGGCAAGTCAATTAACCCTATTTGCTTCAGTTTTCTCATCTGTAAAATGAGGATATTAATAGTCTTTGTAGTATATTTGTTTAAAAAAAAAAAAGAGCACTTAACAGAATGTCTGGCACATAGAAGGTACTACATAAATACTTATAATCTTCTCTTTTTCTAAAACATTTTAGGTCATTTGATGTCCAGATTCTAAAATAACTGAGATAAAAAAAATAAAGACCAAAATATATTTACTGTGAATTAAGTGGATTATAGGAAAAGTATAAAAGAAAATTCTGGTGTCTTTTGACTTAGTTACCCATAGTAACTATCACAACTATTTCTAACAGAGTAAAAGTAGAATGGCATTTTCTTAAAGAGAAAGAACAGTTATAGGAGTAAATTAAACTGTATAACTTCATCAACTACTATGTTTATGGTGAATTTGTCATATGTGGACAAATCTACAAAGTTAAACACTTTAAAATAGCTCACTAGAGAAATTCAGTAAACACAAAGAAGATCTAGACAATAGCAGAGATCATGATTAAACTTCAGTAAGATAATTCCAGTCTACTTCACACAAATGTAAATTAGTTTAGATACTTTTAGACTTAAATGTTGAATCATTTCTGTGCAATATTAATGTTTACTCCATCAGAGTACTCTATGAGAGAGTCCATCTAGTAGGTGGTGAGTGAGATAATGGTTAACATCTACAATTCACACTCAATGGCAGATTTATGTTCTACCATAGTTGATTTCACAATTTAATAATCATAATCAATCCATCATCAAAATTCTACTATTAATAGTTATACCTGACTAGATCAAACATGTGGAAAGATGATAATATTCAATTCAAAAAATATTAAGCACCTACTGTGGACAATGACCCTGATACTCTAGTCTATTCTCCTTCCTCCATTCAATTCTGAGATGGATTACTTTTCTAAAATTGCAAAATTCTTTTCATGACCTCAAACTTTTCCATGAAACAAAGATTCATTTTCCCAATTTCAATTTTTTTTTCTTGGTGATATTGTATGGCTTATATCTTGGTTTCTGAAGAGTTGAAGATGAGGATCATTGAAAAAAGAATGGAGAGATGCATGGTGGATGTGAGTAGGCCAGATCATGTTGGAAATAAAAATGATATAAGCATGTCATTAGGGAAATGTCTGATTCAAAAAAGAGTTGATCAAGTCACATATAGTAGAAAGAACAAAGTACAACATCCTCCATTCTTCATTGCCTTCCTCAGGCCATTAGAATAACTCAAGGAAGATTCCTAGTCCTTTGGGAGAAACTTCACATGCCATATTTGTGAGCAGACATGAGTTGGAATTACAGTAGGAACAGACTTTATTGGATTGTGAGATACATGTTTTTGTCATCTGCATTGATAAAATCACCTATTCATTGGTGTATTTAAGAACTTGGGATATGAGAATACCTCTTGGAAAAACAAATATTTTAACTTTTCTTGTTGTAGTAATTCTGCAGCAAAGCAGACTACGACCCAGATATGTCAACAACTTAGTGACCTTAAACAGTATCCTGAGGCTCAGGAAAATCAGTGACTCTCATAGTCACAGAAAACCCTGACTTTGACTTCAGAGATAGGGTTTAGACCTTGCTTTTGTGCCTTAATACCTGGTTGAATTTTGAGAAATGACATTATCTCACTGAGTCTTAGTTTCAGAACAGTTGAAGAGGAAGAAGAAGAAAAAGAAGTAAAGAAGAAGGAGGAGGAGGAGGAGTTGTAGTAGTTAGGGGGCTGCTAGAGGGCTACAGTTGATAAGAGCACTGGCCCTCAAATATAGAGGACCTAAATTCAAATCTAAAGTACTAACACACTTACTAAATATATGACCCTAATTAATCCCAATTGCCTTGACAAAAAATAAATTAAAAATAATAACAGAAGAGGTTAGACTAGATGGTTTCTTAAGATTCTTTTGGTGCAGCTAGGTGGTGCAGTGGATAGAGTAACATCCCTGAAGTTAGGAGGACCCGAGTTCAAATCTGATTCCAGACCCTTGATACTTCCTATCTGTGTGACCCTGGGCAAATCACTAACCCCAATTACCTCAGCTTTAAAAAATAAAATTCTTCCCTTCATTTATAATCCTATGATTCTTCAATTCAGAGGCAGAGTTTTAGCCCAAATATTTTTGACTCCAAGGTGCTTCTTAGGACCTAAGGTTATAAATATTTTCAAAATGACATAAAACTAATAAAAACTTGAATGTTATAAATATCTATTCCTCAAAGTGGGCAGCAGGTGGCATCCAAAAGAACTATTTCTAGATGAGCAAATCAGATCAATTAAAACCAGGCTCCATCTATGGTGGGCAACAGCCAGGAAACTGGAGCTATGCCACTGGAGGCAGTGTGGGTAGTAATTTTGCCACTATTTTCATGCTGTATGTTTATATATATACATACCATATATGCCTTATATCAGGTATTTTGGATTATCTATTTCCTCTGGTTCTCTGGTATATACACATACACACACACATACTCACCATATATACCAAAATATATTTTTGTTGTTGTTGGGGAAGGAGGAGAGTAACTAATAGTCAATACAATTTACTCCCTACAGGTCAAAATGAGTCCTTGGTTTTCAGACTTATTAGTCTTTCTCAACCCCAAATGCAGTATATCTCTGGCTGTGCTTTCTTCTAAGTGATGTTAAAATCATACTAGGTGTTTCCCTTTCATGTCTAGTCTCTTTCTCACAAAGTAATTTCTTTTTCTAGTCCTAAAATTATACATGTACTACATTACATATGTAATTATATATGTAATAGCTAACATTTATATACATGGACTATGTGGCAGATTATGCTAAGCACTTTATAAATACTATCTCTTCTGATCCTCATAACAATATAATTAATAATACTATTATCCCCATTTTACAGATAAGGAAAACTCAAGCTGGTAAGAATTTAAATGACTTTGTCCAGGCTCTCACGGTAAGAAGTTGAATTTGAATTAAAATCTTTTTGACTCCAGGACCTGGGGTCTATCCACTGTACTATTTAGCTGCCCTTATCCTTACATATCCTTGAAAGGTATTTAATTCAGTTTTTCTGCTCCCCCCACCAATACTTTTTTTTGAAAGGAGCAAAGTGGATAATGAAGGATAAAATACATATTTCATAAGAAAGGGAGCAACTGGAGTTTCTCAGGAAATTTGCCAAGTAGAAAAGTTTGAGAGCATGTCTATATGGATAGAGAATAGAATAAGTAGAAATAAGGGAGGATACTGGAGACTTTTAATTTATGCAATAGATGGTCCAAAAAAAGTTTCATTTGAATATTTTTTTGTAAATAAAATTATCTTTTAAATGTACTTAGAGAAACTCTAAAATGGTAGAATGATCAAATTTTGGAGGTAAATCTACTTGAGTGATTTTACACTGAATCTTTTTGTAAATGAGAATCTTTTTAAGATGGATATAATCACTTTCTAATTTATTTTGTTATTTATTGCATAAGTGTGAAGTGTTATAGTTCATATTTTTTTGAAAAGCACATTTTAACAATCTTAGTTGTCCACACTAATGAGAACCAGAGAAATAGATCATCCAAAATAACTGATATAAAAATAATTCCTGTTTAACATTGTAATACCATTCTTATGTTTTATTTGAATATAAATGTCTCTGATACTCTGAAAATTTACTTCAAATAAAATAAAGACGCTCTACTATGTAGACTGACTCTTAGGAGAAATTAGGAAACAATCTCGTTTCTCCATCCTGTCATCCTCCCCATCCTATCATCCTCCCTCCTCCTAACTTCTCTTTACCCTAGATCCTAACTCCCTCCTCTCCTCTCATATTAGAATTTTTGTCTCCTTACTTAAATTTCCCTTGAATACTATGTCCCGACCTTGCCTTTCTTCACTTCCTCCATCCCTTTTATATTGTACATCTTTGTATGCACATTTTACTTCTCTTAGTAGAATGTAAGGGCCTTAAAGGAAAGGGTTGTGTCATGTTTCCCAATATGACTGTCATTTTCCCAGTACTTGTATTAGCCTAGCCAAGTAGGGCCCAAAAGTCAGCTGTGAGTTTTATTCCAAATCATGGAAGGTTCATATAACTCACCTGTAAGTAAGTACAATTGAGAACTGTTATTCAAGTAACCCCTATTAAGATTACTATAAATACTTGCTTGTATAAACATTCCACACTAAGCACATGCAATCACAAGGTTAAATGCCCACTTAAGAGACATTTCTTCCTCCCTTTTCTCCTAGGAAAAGAAATACATGTAGAAATATATCTGTATAGCTTTCTCTTGATAGGCAGTATGACTGAATTTTGAGGAGGAGATAACTAACACCTATGAGATAAGAGGCTCTGTGAAGGCCTTATGGCTAGACAAGTTTAGGATAAATATGTTGTGTATGTACAACACAGGTTTGAAAGTTGACTGTCACCCTTTTGTAGTTCACAAGGACATCCCTTTACCCATCAGCACTGAGACAATTTATGGGTACTGAAGACAAATGAGTTATTTCTAGGAATTCTTAAAGAGACACATAATTGAATTGTATTATTAATACAATCTAGGAGACATGAGATGAGAAGAAGAAAGAATAGGAAAAAAAATAATGGAAGCACAGGGATATCAGATAAAGGGAGAGGGGAGGGAAGGAGGAGAAAATGAAAAGAAGGTTGAGTTTCAACAGAAAAGAGAAAGTTCAAGGATAGATACTATGGCCCAAGAGGTGGCCTAGAGTTGAAGCTGAAGCTAACTCTTCAAGGATTTTGAGAAATTTCAAGAAATTCCCCCAAAATGTCTCAAAAATAAAAAGGTTAAGGATTAGGTAGAGATGAACAAACGTAGAGACATACTTCTGTATGATTAGGAATTTTCCAAGCTCCAACCTATCATGACAAAATAGAGAGGTTATTCTTTACTTTTCTTCATGATTTAAATCCCATAAAGTAGAGCAAGGAGCCAGACTTGAAGGTCATCATATTGCCCCAAACTAAAAACAGGTTTTTATTCATGACAGAAAATCAGAGAAAGGGCATATTACCAGACACAACAAGTAGGAACTCTAGAGGGTCATCTAATTTAACTGCCTCATTTTACAGTGGAGAAAACTGAAGCCCACATGGTTTGTGACTTTTCCAAGGTCACAAAAAGAATAGTATTTGAGATGGATATTTGTTAGGTACTGATTTTCTTGTCACCATTAGAGTTTAATATAAACAAGCCCAAACAGATGCTGAAATCATAGTCCAACCCAATCCAAATGGATAATAAGAGCTACAAAAATCATTAGACTAATAGGCTTGAGTAGGAAGAAGATATATCTAAGTGTTTGAATTATATGTCGTTATTTTAGAGAATTGTTTTGCTTAGAGAAAATTTTGGAATCTGAATTTAGTTATGTACCCAATAAAGATATATCTTTATATCAGTGAAAAAAGTTTAACTCATATCTAGTATATACACACACAAACATATAGCTTATATAAACAGAATACTACTCTGTGACATAAATGCATTTTAGCTGGCCTCAGAGTCAGGAAGACTGATCCTTTGATAAATATTGGCTGTGAGACTCTGGACACATCACTCAACCTGGAAGTACTCTGGCTGACTCTAGTCTAAGAGACTGTAAACTGCAGAGAAAGTGATAATTTGAGTTGGTAGAGGAAGTGTCTTCACCCACTCATTCCCTATACCAAAGAAAATACAGGTTTCCTCTTGTTAATTGGGTGTGTTTTGCAGTGGCCTTTTGCTTTTATGTCCCAGCTGCTGCTTCACAGTATTTCTAGAATTACAAAAGTAAACATTGCCAGAAGTAATTGGAGTTCAAGAACATTGCAACCAAGCATCTTAAAAACATAAAAAGCAGGGTCACTCTACCTGTTTGCCAATTTGGGAGGGAAACAGAATTTTGTAGGAAGGTTAGATTACGGAAATTATTTTTAAATGAAGGTGAAAAAAATAATTATAGTTCAGTCATCTCTACCTTTATTTCATTACAAGACAGTCAGTTGAAAAAAGTGAACTAGTTACAAAATCCCAGTAAACACTGTTGGCTACAGATATGTTACCTTCACTTGCATGTTAGCTATGTTACCAGGAAGAAAGTTGCTCAGAACCATATTTCAAATGTTTTCATGGATTTCAGAACTACATTTGTTGCATTTGTTTTAGCTAGAGGATTCAATCTATTTATTCTGATCTCAAAGATTGGAATTTTGCTGGCCAGGCTTCTGGGACCTAGACTGAGTAATGAATAATTAAATTACTGTGTA
The DNA here is from genome assembly GCF_016432865.1 of Antechinus flavipes. Taxonomy (NCBI): domain Eukaryota; kingdom Metazoa; phylum Chordata; class Mammalia; order Dasyuromorphia; family Dasyuridae; genus Antechinus; species Antechinus flavipes. The sequence goes on along the minus strand of NC_067399.1, from coordinate 157,388,817 downwards.
TAAATGAAAATATCATATAAATTGCTTAGAAAATTTTTACAGTTCCTCTAAGGTAGGATTTTTATTATCTACTTATTCTTTTAGTCATGTTGGACTCCATGACTCCATTTGAGATTTTCTTGGTAAAGACTGGAGTGATTTGCCATTTCCTTTGCAGTTCAGTTTACAAATGAGGTAACTGAGACAAACATTAATAAGTTACTTGTTCAACATCACACATTAATTGTTTGAGACTGGATTTGAACTCATGAAGATGTGTCTTCCTGACTCCAGGCCTGGCCCTCTATTCACTGTACTACCTACCTTCCTGTAATATGATATTTTACCATAAATAGTTTTTCAGTGTTTTTCCTTTAAACCAAATGGTTAAACTTTGAATATTTAAAAATCTCCTTTTACTCCTAAGTAGTTTCCTAACATCTAGTCCTGTCTTAATCTGATTGACAGATTTCAACTAACCCTTGTTAAGAAAAGACAGAGTGGGCCCCATTCAAATTGCTGATGCCAATTTTTGCTTGAACAAAGTGGGGAAAGAGCTACTCAAATCAAATTTAAGAGACAGCTTCATCGAAAAGAAATATGAGACATATGATTTCTTAAGGGGATAGTTGTAGGTGGGGTTAAAGGAGAGAATCTGGAACTCAAAAATTATTTTTTTTAAAGTTTAAAAAATTGAAATATTACAAATCTAGCAGAACCAGTCCATTGAAAACTTTCTTGACAGGAACCATGTCTTTCCTGCAAAGTAGCAACAACCACATAAGTTGGCATTTTGAGGAATTAATTGATAAAACACAATGAATACAAATTTTTTTGAAGGTGATAATATTTTTTTTTTTGTAATTTTGCTCCTAAACACTAGCACAATGCTAAACATAGTAGATGCTTAATAAATGCTATTTGAATTGCCTCTCTCAGAGGGCAACCAATGCCTTTGAGCATATTGATGTTAAAGAGATTCAAGGGGAAAAGAGTTCCATCTCAGTTCTAGCTTGGTGTGCTTGCATAATATCCTGCTACCAGATGGCAGAGCCAATTGCTTATGGTACTCTATCATTTCAAAACAAAATGCAAAAACCATATAAATGGATTTATTGACTGCAAACAATATTTTATGTCTAGTTTATTTGTAAGAAGTTACTAAAGTTTTTTTTTTTGGTTTTGAGGGTATTTTTTGTAATTCCCTATTGCTTCCATACATATTTCCTTAAAAGGCAGCTAGGATAATAGGATTAGCTTGTTAGATTTGAAATGAGTAAACTTGGATTTAAGTTCCACCCCTAACACATTATGTCCCTGCTAGTTCCTTGAGAGTAGGAATTGTTTTGTTCTAGGCATATGGTAGGCATTTAATCTATGTATATTGTTGCTGTCCTAATAGATGTTTAACTCTGGACAAATGAGCTAATCTCTCATGGCCCCAAGCAATTGACTGGGACTGTGAATTGTAGATCTTCATTAGTTTTTCTCACTTTGGGACTCGATGCACCTAAGAAATCACAAATATAGACCGGCAAAAAAAATAATAATAATTAAGGTTAGATGTTGGGGACATAAAAACAAGACAAAAATAAACCTTTTCCTCAAAGAGTTTATATTCCTCTGGGGAAGGAGTAATGTAAGAGTTATATAGATAAATACACAATTTGAGAAGGAGGAGCAATCAGGGGATTAAAAACTAGGATCTGAATTAGGCCAGGAAGGAAATTAAAGGTTCTAAGAGGTTGAAGTAAATAGAGTGAGTGCATTCTAGGAGTGCAAAATACACTTTGTAAAGGTGGAATGCTGAGTATAAAGAACAGAAAGCAATCTGTTTGCTAGACCATAGAAAAGATGAAGGGAAACAGTAACTAGGCTAGAACAGAATTACCAAAATTCAAGATAAGAAGTTTATATTTTATTCTGGGAGCAATAGGGAACTCCTAAAGCTTTATGATCAAGGGGATTAAAGAGGTCTGTTTTCAAAAGATTGCTTAGACAGCTGTTTGGAAAATTATTGGGGAAAGAGAAAGACTAGAGATAGAGAGATCAATTAGAAGCCACTGAGGGATTTTGAACCAAGTGACATAATCAGATCTATGTATCAAGAAGATGATTCTGCTAGTTGTATGTTGTAATGAGTAGGGGCAAGCAGATTGTTAAGAAGCTATTGCAATATTCATGGTAATAAGGGCCTATACTAGTGTGACAGCCTCAAGAAGAGAAAGAGGATGAAGGAGGCATTGCAGAAGTGAAATAAGTTGAAAATCAATTTGATTTTGTGAGTAAGTAAGAGTGAAAAATCAAAAATCATACCAAATTTGTGAAAATGGAAGGCAGGCCATTATGAAGTACTCTCTCTTTCTCCCACACAGTACTTTTAATAGTGTCTTTGTCCTTTGTCCTTACTATAGCTAATTCTGGTTAGTCTACTAAAATCCTCTCTGGATGGTAGTCAATGGCATATCTAAACTTCATGGAATATTCCTTTAATGGATTCTTCCAAATTCCTTTCCTGAACAACCCTATTGCTCTCCCAACTCTATTTCATATTTGCCATTCCTGGTGTGTATTTTACCTCTTATCCCTAAATAAATCTATCTTTTTGGCAGAGAGAGAGAGAGAGAGAGAGAGAGAGAGAGAGAGAGAGAGAGAGAGAGAGAGAGAGATAGGATGGATAGACAGTGACATCAAAAGGAAAAGTAAGTTCTTAAGGAAAAATAGTAAATTCAGATTGTGATATTCTAAGTTTAAGAGACTAGCAAGAAATAATAGCAATGACTTATTTATTAAGCACTCTCTCTGGACTTTTTTTTCCCTAAACTCCCACTTGCATTGGTGAGGCAGATCCCCAAAAGATGGTTTCTACTGCTCCTCATGGTTTTGAAAGTTAACTCTCAAGATTTGGATTGCTAGTATTGTTTCTAATGGACCCTCATCAGTACGCTCCCAATCAACAAGCAATCAAAAGACACTAACTTTTTAGAAAAGGAATTTACTGAAAAGATGTGATATGAACAATTGGTACAAAATAGTTCCTCAAAATCAGAATGCATAAAGCCATAAACATATATGGTCTCAAAGAAGGAAGTTCAAAGTTAAAGGACAATGATAGTGAAAACATTTGTATGCACATAGGAAAGTGCTGCCTCCTGACTTCAGGCCCTGGAAGTCCTTTTTTCTCTTTGTAGAGTCTTGTTGAAGTTCTTAGTTGAAGTTGCCATTTGTATATTGGATTTAGCATATATTTCTAACATGTTTAACACATTGGATTACTTGCCATCTAAGGGAGAGGATGAGGGAAGGAGAAGGAAAATTGGAACACAAGTTTTGCAAGGGTTAATGTTGAAAAATTATCCATGCATAGTTTTGAAAATAAAAACTTTAATTAAAAAAAAAAAAGAAGTTGCCAGTTGAACAAGGAGTCCAGCTGGGTTCTAAGGGTCAATACTTCTGTTGAATTCATATTTGGCACTTCTTTTTGCCACTAAGGAAGAATTTAACTTTCTGAAACTTTTGTTATCAATGGGCAATTGTCTTTACACATCTGTTTTTAGGTAATCACTCTGTCATCAATCATTATTACTCTAGAGAACTTGTTATTGAGACTTCTGAATATCTTGAACTCACCAGCTAACTTAGGAAATCTTCACTCAGAATTTTTCTCATTATATCAGATCAGAAAGAATAAGCATTAGAGAACAGAAGCAGATATTCACAGGAACAAAGTGGCCAGGTGGGGAAAGGGCCAGTTGCCCACCCCAACCTAGTAGCTCTTGGAGGCAATTTAAAGTATTTCTGCTTCCTTGAAATCACAAAGGATCAAGAGATGAGTACCTTGCTCCTTTTGAATGCACACTCAGTTCTGGTTCAGCAGACAATAAGAAGACCTCATAAACACATAATGTGTTCCCTTTCCCACCAATCCCTCATGACTAAAAATAAGACTCCCCAAAGTTTCTAAATGGTTTGAATGAAAGCAAGCAGAAAATATCACTTTATGCTTTAGGAAATGATCTTCATAGGTCATGCTAGGTGGCACAGTGGATAGAATGCTAAACTGAATGCTAGTCAAGAAAGACTTGAGTTCAGACCTGGCCTTAGACACACTAGCTGTATGACCCTGTGCAAATCACTTAACCACTTTTTGCTTCTGTTTACTTATCTGTACAATGGGAATAGCAAGAGTACCTATCTCAAAGGGCTGTTGTGAAGATCACTTTCTTCAAAATATATCTGAGGTTTAGGCAGTGCCAACTGTAATTATCTCCATTTAGCAGATTAAAAAAATTGGCCCTGAGTAGGTTCATACCTTGCCCTTTAGGCCATATCTCCTAAAGATCAAAGGAGAGCTTCAAACATAGGTCTTTCCGTTCCAAGTTCAACATATTCCCAGCATTCTCTGCTTCTCCTTTTGCAGACAGAGTGATGGTAATGGAAATCAGTGTGATGGGTGAAATTGAGTCACAAAAAGAAGTCAATTTGGTTCACACAATTCTCACAATTTTCTTATCAGACTGCAATGAGTAAATGCGTGGTAAGAAAGCCAAAGAATCACGTAAAAGCTATTTTTTCAAGAAATTTGGTCACAGAGGAAAGAAAAAAAATGAATGGTAGCTCAATGAAATAAAAAGAATGAAAAGGTTTGGGTAGTTTTTTATTGTTTTTATTTTTTGGACTGGGGAAATGAGCATATTTGTAGGCAGATGGAAAATGCATAGTGTAAAAGAAAATATTGAAGATAGATAGGAGAGGAGGAGTGATTCCTGGAACAAGGATGGGACTAGGACCAAGAACATGGGATTAGCCTTGGCAAAGAATGGGGATCATTTTCTTTGAGACAGAAAGGGGAAAAGAAAGAATGGCTGATGATACTGAGAAGTTATGAGAAACAGAGGAGAGAAGTGTGAACATATGCCTATCAGATGGCCATGTGGTGCCATCAGTCCAGGAAATTAAGTTGAGCCCTTGAAATAAGTTCAAATCATTTTTCAGTCATGTCCAAATCTTCATGACCCCATTTGGGGTTTTCTTGGCAGAGATATTGAAGTAGTTTGCCATTTCCTTCTTCATGTCATTTTATAGATAAGAAAACTAAGGCAAACAGAAATAAGTGACTTGCCCAGGTAATAAGTGTCTGAGGTCAGATTTAAACTCCGGGAGATGAGTCTTCCTGACTCCAGACCCAGTGCTCTATGCACTGTGCCATCCACCCACTCTAGTAGAATAATAGACAGGTATATAGAAATTATAGCAAAGTTTAGAGTTTGGAGATTTAGTGTACAGAGGAGCAAGACAATGGACATGAAGATAATCAAGTGAATGCAAAAAGGATTAAGCCCCTATTATTTTCCAGGCAAGGTCAGAATAATGTTGCAGACCCCAGTATTGGTGTGTAAGAATCAAGGTCTGCAGTAGATCATCAGATAATAAAGTGCCTACTAGGTATTTCAGGAGAAAGAATATCAATGGCTAATGAATGAAATAGATGAAAATAATTAAAGAAGCAGGCAGGCATAAATAGTGATATAAATAATAAGGCAAAAAATTTAGAAGAGGCCCACAAGCATGCTTATAGCCTTAGCATCTTGCAATAGGAAAATAGAAGGCAGAACATTGTTGGGGAAGGTGGTTGGTCTCATGATAGAAATCTCATTACTAAAGAAAGGCTTAGGAAACTTCTTGAAACATTGTATCACATAAGCAGAAGTGCTGATGAATTAGAAACATCAAGCAGCCAGGTATTGCCTCAGAAAAGTATTAAAAGTATGGCTTTATATTCTCCTACCTGTATCTAGGGTTAATTTCAATGTTTTGTTTTGTTTCGTTTTTGAATAGCATTGCAGTCATACCTACTTGCCAGGGTTAGAAAGATATAGGGAGCCAGGGAAACATTCTACTCTATAGGATCTGAATGGATGAGTTCAAATCCAGCCTCAGACATTTACTGTGTAAACTGGGGCAAGTCAGTAACTTAGCTGTTTACTTCAGTTTTCTCAACTGAGATGGAGATAATAATTGCACCCATCTTACAGGATGTTTATTGAGTTCAAATAAGATAATATTTGCAAAATACTTAGCACAGTGCCTGGCACATGATAGGAACTACATAAATACCAGTTATTTATTATTATTGTTATCACTATTGTTACTGTTATTGTTATAATGTCATATACTACAGTTTCATGTCCTTGACTCAATTTATAAACTCTCCGAGGCTGGGACTCTGTTTGTGTCTCATACAATATCTATCATATGGTTAAACAAAGACAAGTATTTTTTAACTTTTTGAGTCCTGGACTTGGAATAAAGAAGACCTGGCTTCATATATCACTTCATTAGCATGGAGCTTCATTCTCCCCATCAATGAAATGGGAAAAATAAAGCTATTTCCTAGGGTTGCTGAAGAGTTCAAAGGAGATAAGGTCTGTAAAGCACAATGCAAATCCTAAATCCCTCTACAAAGGTCAAGTATTCTTATTTCAGTCCCAGGCTTTTAACAAAAATTCATAAAGCAATTGTCTTTAATTCCTAGCTCAGGTAGAGTAATTATTATTCACTTACTTTTATGTAAAATTTTGCCTGTGGTAGCAGGCATTGGGTAGTGCCGATGTTGGATTCAAGAAGATCTGGATTTGTTATGCTCCTCACACATATCAACTGCAAGTCACTTAATAGGCAACTGGGTGGTACGATGGATAGAGGCCTGGAATTAGGAAGAACTGAGTTTAAATCAGGTCTTGCACACTTAGTAGCTGTGTGATCCTTGGCAAGTCCAGTTAACTTTGTTTTGTTTCATTTTCTTCATTTGTAAACTAAGAATAATTATAGAAAAACCTCTCCCAAGATTCTTTTGAGTATCAAATGAGATAATAATTGTAAAGAGCTTAACACAGTGACTGACACATAGTAAATGCTATAAAAATATTGGCTGTTCATTATCATCATCATTATTAATGACTCATTTTCTTAGGCAATTCTTTAATAGAGTAAGTTGCAAACAAGTTAAATAACTGCATTGATAGAATTTCCACATTGACGGTGACTTACCCTGTTGGATTCAGTGCTCCAGACACTCTTCTTCCTCCCCTCAAAAATGAACTGTGCAAAATATAAAAAGAATGATTAGGTCTGAAGTTCCTTCTAACTTTGACATTCTATGGATTTTCTTTTTTGGGGTAGGGGAGGGGGTTCTGATATTACCAGCCAAGAGAAATACCAATGTAGAAACCCTATGTATGCAAATATGCAATGCGTCTACAACTTATCTTCTTAGAGTTGTGTAGAGAATTTCTATATATCCCCAACAATATAAAACATATATGTATTATCAACCAGATAATATTTTTGAGCAGTCAGAATGTCACAATTTATTAATATCTGAACAAATTTCATAATTCAAACACAACCAACCTGCACATTTTACAATTACAATATTTGTAAACAGTTAAAACCCACTGACTCTTTTACATCTTAGGACAGAGACATTTAGAATCAAGGCAATGACATGATGGTGAATTCTGCACTGTTAAAATATTCTCTTTGTTTAGTCTCTTTGAACTGACTAATTAAGCATTCATTATAACACCATTTGTGACCAAAAAAATTGAAATTAGATGTAACATAATTTTTGCAACAGCATTTTGAAAATTTAAAAATTTTCCTTTATACAACAAATGATTCTGTAAGCCCAAAAGCTTGATTACAGGTGCATAGTTACTGAATTAGGCTTTAAAGTAAAATAACAGTCAAATGTTAACACAGTCACAGGAAAGCAAAATAGAGCCACTTGATAGGGTTACAAACTGTAATAACTACCAAATATTGTCAAACCATCCTCACTAATAAAAAGACAACATCAGAAAGGGTATGTCAAACTGCAACTCTGAAGTATTATTTAGAACCATCTTCTAACCTGTGGATGACTGGAGTTGAACTGAGCAGGCTAGACATGGGAGAATCAGAAATCAAAGTCTAATTTCAAAGTGAAGAAAATAACTTACAAGCAACACATTTGCCAGGGCCCTTCCCCAGTGGAGGAACCAGAGAAAGTATGGGAAGATTTCAATTCTAATACCAATGGTTGTTCAGTGAATCGCAGCCCTGCCAATGAAGAGTAACAGCAACAATGAGACAAATTTGATTCATAACAAAGCTTCATGACTGGAACAGAAATACTTGTCCAATGCTTATCTGAGCCCAGAGAACATCTGGTACTAGTCAAAGCAATACAATAATTCTATGAAACAACTCTGGGATTTTGCCGTAGCTAAGATCATCTAGAGAATGAATGTGAAAGATTGTTGTTCTGACAAGCTTAGAACACAGCTTTCTTTTTGGGTCTTAATTCTGGAAAACAGAGTGACTCCTAATATCTTGACATGTTTATATTTATATGTACACACATATAAAACAATCTTGGAAGGCATCATCTGTACTCACACAGCACATAAACCCTGTAAAAGTTTCATCTATGAAGATTATATGCCTGAGAGAAAAGGGTAGAGTCTTAGAGATCTAAACATTTAAAGAGATGGTTCTAACAGGCAAATTCACTATCAACAACTTTTTCTCTATTTCTTGTAATCTGAGTGAAAGTTAAGAAAAATCAAATAGGTATTTTGGCTGTTTGGTTTCTTTTCTCACAAGACTGATTTACTACAGATATTCATAGAACATAGAAGTTGATCTTCTTGACAAGAAGTCTGGCATGGGGAAAGTGTGATCTAAAAGAAAAGCACTAAATGATAAGAGAAATAGCTTAAATTTTGGGTCTGTGCATCTTTTCTTTCTTCTTCTTCATCTTTTTTTTTGCAAGGAAGTTGGGGTTAAGTGCCTTACCCAGGAACACACAGCTAAGTAATTGTCAATTGTCTGAGGCTGGATTTGAATTCAGGTCCTCCTGATTCCAGGGCCACAGCTCTATCCATTGCACCATCTAATTGCCCTTCATATTTATTTTTCAATATGATCTTGAAACATCTTTTGACTGTTCTAGGCCTTCTTTAATGTTGTGTTGTTCAGTCATTTCAGTCATGTCAATTCTTTGTGACCTCATTTAGGGTTTTCCTGCAAAGATACTGGGGTGGTTTTGCTATTTCCTTCTCCATCTCATTTTATAGATGAAAAAACTGAGGCAAACATAAGTCAAGTAACTTACCTAGTGTCACACAGCTAGTAAATCTGAGCCCAGATTTGAACTCAGTAAGAGGAATCTTTTTTGATGTAAGCCTGGCACTCTATCCTTTTTCTGTCTACAAAATGAGGAACGTGGATTAAAAGACCTATAAGGTCCCTTCTAACTCTTAATCTCATAACTTAAACATTTAAAAAATTCTTTTGAAAACTACTTCTAGTAAAACTACATTTTAAGGAAAGAAATATATATTAATATTAAATTATAGAAACTTTTTTTTTAAAAAAAGATGGATAAGTAGGGAATGAGGAAGATGAAAGAAAGAACAAATACAAATTATCAATGTTCTTTGCCAACTTTTGGGCTACAGAAAACAGGTTCTACTACAAAAAAATCCACATTCTCCTGAATATATGAATTATAATTAGACATGGATGAACCGGTTTGGCCATAGAGAAACCTAATACAAATATTTGCCTCTCAAATCAAAGTCTGAGTGTTTAATTTGGATTACCTTTCCTCCCTACTGTAGACTGGCAAAAGTACAAAACAATATTACCAACATTTGCTAAACTCTTGTGTGTGCCAAGTGCTATAGGCCTTGGGGAAATGTAAAGCTTTTTTAGCTTTTAGCAGGAACAATCCCTGCCCTCAAGGAGTGATCAAGGCATTGCTACTGGTCCTCTAGCAGGTGGAAAACTTACTTTGGCAGTTATATCCCAACATGGGATGACAATAGAGCTTTTAGGCTACATAGCTCTTCCCCCAATCCTACCCCTCCCCCAATCCCAACAGTCTTGACACTTAATAGTCATGTAGATCAATCACTAATAGATAAATAAACATTTATTATGTGTCAAGTACTGTGCTAAATTCTGAGGATTCAAAAACTAGTGAAACACAGTCCCTGACCTCAAAGACCTTATAATATAATGGGTGAGAGAACATGCAAACAAACAACTTTGTGCAGCATAAATAGAAAATAATTAATAGAAAATGGGCAATGAGGTGGCATAGTGAATAGAGCACTGGACTTGGAATCAGGAAAGCTCATCTTCCTTAGTTCAAATTTGACCTCTGATACCCTTGACAAGGCATTTAATCTTTTTTGTTTTGCTCTCCTTATCTGTAAAATGAGCTAGAGAAGGAAATGGCAAACCACTCCAGTGTCTTTGTCAAGAAAAAAACCAAAACTGGAGTTACAGTCAAACATGACTGAAAAATCAATAGAAAGCATGAGAATTAAGAGGAATTGAAATAATGTGACCTTGAACAAATCACTTTGCCAATTTGGGTTTTTCCTCATTTGTTTTGTGTGGAGATTGTACCAGATTATCTCTGAAGTACTTTTTAGCTCTAGATCTTAATTATGATTTTATAATATAGACATTGGGAAGCCCAAGTTTTTTTTTAAATTTATTATTACTCTTATTTTGGAGAGGTAGAAATTAAAGCTAGAAGAGGTAAAGCTTTATTTATAATGTCTGATCACACATCTACATAAGAGTCTGAGATGGGATTTGAAGCCAGGTCTCCAGATTCCAAGTTTAGTACAATGTCTTTATAAAGTAAAATAATTGATTGGATGATCTTTGAATTCCACATACAGCATAGGTAAGCCTGCCTGGATGACACAATAAGGCACGAGATAAATAGGAAGTCACACAAGCCATATCAGTCAAATTTCCACCTTGACCAGTAGTAATCACTCTTCCAACTCTGATGTGCTGTCTCTCCTATTAAAATGGGAGCTCTTTGAGAGAAGAGACTGTTTGACTTTTCTATTTGTATAGCTAGTGCTTTGCACATAACAAGCACTTATATACTTTTTCCATTCATTTATTTCACTTCTACAGGAAATCACATGATCCAATAATGTTGTTCTGATTAGCATCATTTCACAATATTCTAATTCTAATTACAATCTAATAATCACCCCACTCTGTAAAGTTACAAAACCTTGCTATGCTTACCATCAGCAGAGTTTTCCGTTTGTAACATCATTCCCTTTTGCAATGAATCGACCTGTTTCCTGAACCAGTTAATGAGGTTAGTTGGGATGTGCTGGTATGGCAGTAGGGTTCGTGGGTTCTTCTATTGCTACATCAGCACTATACTCAGGAAAGATGTAAAAATTAATCTTGGACTTATACAAATTCTGAAGACACTTTCAAAAGAGAGAGAGAGAGAGAGAGAGAGAGAGAGAGAGAGAGAGAGAGAGAGAGAGAGAGAAGATACTTCCCTTCTTGAATTAGAGAGGTGGGAGCTAGGGGTATGGAACATTGTTTATACTCTCAGACTAAGTTGATGTGAGATCATGCATTACTTTCTATTTTCCCTTTTCTTTTCTATTTTCTCTTATAAGATCTGGCTTACTTGTAGGTGAGGCCAGAAGAAATGTATTTAGAAGTAAAGATAATGTAAAATGTCAACATCTCTCTCTCTCTCTTTTTTTTTTTAGAAAGGAAAGTTACCTCCTACCCAGTTTCTCCTATAACAGTACCAAATATATATATATGTATATATATATATATATATATATATATATATATATATGTATATATATATATATACATATATATATATATTCATAGCATTCAGGAATTCTGCTCCAGTGCCAAGTCTCAGAAAGAGATACTAATATTAGAATTTAAGTTTAGCACTGGGATGAGATGGAGTATACAAAAAGTTGTGCTGGGAAAAATAGAGAACCATGTTTGTAAATTTTCTTTAGAGGTTTAGATTTACATTGTTATATAAAAAGCACTAGAATGGAATTCACAAGGTTTGGACCCTGCCAGAAGGTAAAAGAATCTGGAGCAGTTTTAGGAAGGATTTTGAACTTGAGGGTCTAGAATCTGAATCATATACTAAAAAGGCCAAAACAATGAGTGGGAAAATATTCTCAATTTCTTACACCCGATTTCTTTTTTGCATAGTATAATTTCTTTCAAGCTCTATTTGTATATCTGACAAGTAGGATTTTTTTCTCTCTTCAGAGGAAAGCAAAAAGAGGACAGTTCCAACCCTTTCCAGATACTCAAGGTAATACGAACAGTCTTTCCTCCACTCCTTCTGTTCCCCACCCAAACAATGCTTCTCACGAAATAAACATGTGACAAACATCACAGAAGAAGCATAACCAGAATTACAAGGCTATCAACTCTAGGAAATGAAATTGTAAGAGAATCCAAGATATAATACGTAAGTTATATTGAATACTTCTTATGAGACTACATTCTAAGAAGACTGTCAGTTCAGAGCTGAGATTTGCTTTTGGAACTAAAAATATAATTAGCTACATCTGATCGGGTAAAGAGTCATGGGAAATAAATGGCCTCCAATTTTTTTTGTTGTTGTTGTAGGATTTAATCTAGACTTTTAGTTCCAGGTTTATTACATATTTCAAAATTAATTTAAGAGACATGTTCTCTTTTATGCTGTTTTCCACGAACTGCAATAAATCTGCATGAAAATACACATCAGTCCCAGAAGGAGAGAGAGGTTACCAGTTCCGGACTCCTTATTTACCAATCTAGGAAGTACAATTTTATTGCTGTCTCCAGAATTCATCACCAAGCAAAGGAACAAATTTCCTGGGAAGAATACACCATGATTCTCCCTCATCAGACCTCATGTGCCATTCTTTCTTGTAATGCCACTTTTGTCCTCTAATGCATCATTGTATATCAGAGTTACGTGTGGCTGTTTCATCCTTTTCTAGACTATATATAATTTTATGTATACCTTCTGTCTCCCTTAATGTTTACCATAAAGCAAAGTACATTTAATTGGAAAAATAAATGTACAGGATAATTATTTCAAACTGAACTTAAAATGACACTTAGAACTAAGAATGGACTCCTCCCTGGGTTTTCTGTAGTTACAGGTGCAGCAATGATAGTTACTGTTTATGGGGTCTTATGACTGAATGATTCATCAGCTAGTGATCAGGCAAGGGGATGAGCTCTGCTCTTTACAAGTAAAGGCAAGGCTGGACTTTACAAATTAGATATACCCTGTTGCCCAGACCATACTCAGAGCCTTCCCAGCATGGTAGAATCTGCCAGTGTCTGTACTCCATTAGCATAGCCTTGGAAAACCCACAATCATCTCTATTCCATAATGATAAATCAGAAAAAGACTTTGTGGAAGATATTCTAATTCTAATAGTGGTTCAGTTTTCTCATCCTTGATGTGAGGAGATAGATATAGGTTAAACTAGTTGAAATCTGTGGGCCTTTCATCTAAGATTCTATGATTGAATGAACTCTGTCATTTCTTCCATGGCTTAAAATTCTATAAAGATTAGACAAGATTGCTTCTTTGTGTCTTTTTGGGTACCTTCTAGCTTCCTGGCATAATCTTATCAGTTAATACAATTAAAAAAAAAGAAATAGCGTGCCCCAAGTTTGTAATAAATTAATAAGCAAGAAGGATGTGTTTATGTTTTCAGAACTTTTCCACCTAGTCTGATTCTCATCTTAATTACAATCTCGAGGGAGCTAGGACCATATAGAACAGCACTAGACCTGAACTGGTCTATTGGTTTAGCCAGGGGTTTTTAATATGGGGACCATGGACATGGATCAACTTCAGGATGTCCATAAGCTTAGATGTGGAAATTATATCTTTATTTTTACTAATCTATAAATGAAATTTAGCATTTCTTTCAATCATTTAAAAACAACATTCTGAAAAAGGGTCCTTAGTCTTCACAGACTTTCAAAGGGGCCTATGATATAAAAGAGGTGAGAAGCCTTGATCTAGTCCAATATTAGATAAGATCTAACCTGAGAAAACTGAAAAGTCTGGAAATCAGGTGCCATTTATGTAGCTTGTCATCTCTCAGCATTTACTTTAAATATTAGCCTACTCAATAAAGTATATTAACTTCTATGTAAAAGGCTGAAATTACCAAAAACTTGGTATTCAGAAAAATAATAAAGATAATTTGATAAATTTCCATATAATTCCTTGATTTATTAAAAAAAAAAAAGACTATTACTTTCAGACAGGTGGCACTTTATTGTTGGAATCTTTACAAACTGCTAACTCATTAGAGTTGATGTTTTGGGCCAGAACCTGAAACAAGGTACTAAGTAGAACTAATTAATACAATGCTTGTGTTTATACCTTTACTCATTGGAATTCACAAGTGTGGGAGATTCACAAGGTAAACTTTGTAACTTTGTGAATTCACATCTCCCTTGAAGCTCTTGGGGCCAGAGAACACTATGGGAGAAACCCATAATCCTTCTCTCTGGTATATAAGAAGAAAGCAGAGGCCCATTGGGGAGAATTCAGCCAAATTACATGGAGAGGGGAGCATCAAGTCACAAGAAGCCATGAGTCGGAGTTGAGCTAGAGCCAGGAGAGAATTACGTCAGAAGGCAAGAGAGACAGATTCATCTTTGTGCTGGCTGGAGGCTGAAGGGAGCAGAGGCAAAGGACAAAGCTGCAGGAGTTCTCAGAACCGAGCAGAAAGATAGGCCTCTAAGAATCTAGCTATCCGGGCCCAAGGAAAGAAACAAGACTTGGAAGGAGAAATAAACATTTGTATTTTTACCAGCTGGCTGCATTTTGGGTCTCTCAAGGTAAAAAGGTGACCCTAAATAGAAGCAGCACTAGGACCATTTTGGTTACAGAACAGATGACACTACCTGCATAGTCACTGTACCATCGTTCTCTCCATGTTTCTTGGCCCACAAGATAGGTCTTTTGAGCTCCATGGGAGGAAATACAAAATATTTCCCCCATGAGAATCCTCTGAGAATCTTTATCCCATTTGAAGATAACTTGAAAGATAGGAAGGTACCTTCATTTTTCCTTGGTGGCCAGGAATCAGATATTCCAACAATATCACCCCTTGGTCCTCTAAACCATTCATGGGTTGGAATTATACAATAATCCCTGGTTGTTGTATAGTCAGCAATATAAGCAATAGTGGACCTACTTTTTTTCACCACACTTGTCAATACCCATGGGGTTGACATGGTTCCTGCTATCTTCTCCATTATCTGCTGCTGTAAATATCTATACTTCTGCTCTTGGTCCCCAGACCAGTACTACTGCTCAGGTTCTTAATAGTTGGATGTGGCTGGCAGAAAGAAATCAGAGCATTGATGGGATTATTCCCTGGTGCAGGCAAGGAAGAGGTTCTAGTAAAGATCAGTTTAGTTCTGTGACCCCCCCCCTTCTATGGAGATCATACAGTCAGAAATCCAATTTATGTCAAACCTCTGCTAAGGTTTGGAGGTCCTGAGCAGCCCAGCAATATTCTGTCAGAAATCCCAGTCATGTTCTTGATGGTAAATTTTTCTTATAAATCTACTTATGGACCGCACCATCTTTGTTGCATTCCTTTGGGTCAGAACTCCACAGCACTCTGTCCATGACATCTTTCCCCTTACCTCTCCCCAATGCCACATGGTGTCTCTCTGTGGTGTTTTTCTTCTTTAAAATATAATGGTTTTCTCTGGGAGCGAACAGGTTTCTTGGGGAGATTTACTGGAGGCAGCCTTAGTTTCAGTTAAAAGTAATAATTACCCAAATGCAGCCAGGTGCTAAAAGTTCAGATCTTTTATTGCTTCCTCCAAAATAACCCGTTAATTTTTCTTAGAGGCCTATCTCTCTGCTTAGTTCCAAGAGCTCCCTCAGAATGTCTCCAAATCCAAAGGTTTGTCCTTCAGCCTCCAACCAGCACCAAGGTGGAAGATGCAATGAATCTCTCTTGCCTCAGAGAGAAGGCCTGTGGGCTTCCTCCAAGAGTGCTCCTCTCTGACCCCTGGCAATGTTCCGAAGTAAACTCTCTAACCCGAAGCTAAGAGCCTCTTTTTATATGATCTCCCAAAGGTTGACTCCTCCTTCTGGAGGCACACCTAAGGGAGGTGTGAATTCGGATATCTCATACTAAACCCTGAAATCTCCCAAAGTGTGAACTCCAATGAGTACTTAAATACATTAGTGAGCTAGAGGATTTGCTAAGTACCATGCTAAATTAGCACTTTGTAAGGATTCCAACATCTCTCCTCTCATCCCCCTTCACTATCCTCTGTTCTCAACCCCCACCAAGCCTTATGATGTCTTTCTCCTTCCAACGAACTCTTTTAGGATGCTAAATCCCTTTTAGGATGTAGCCTGCCAGCTAAAGGCATGCCTCAACCTTTTGAGATATTTCCTTTTTCCTCCCAACTAATGTAAGTTCCACTAGGGAACTTGTCTTTTCCATCATTAATTATTAAAACTCCCTTCCTTGCTATATGCTCTCCCACTCTACTTCATATTTATCGTTCCTGGTGTTTATTGTATTTCTTCATTTTGTCTGTAAACTCTTTTTCTAAATGAACCTAGCTTTTGCCAAAGAGAATGGCCATTGTGCATTGTTCACATGAGCAAACCCCAACATTCAGTGCTTTTACTAAAGTACATCATTTGGTGTCTACTATCATTTGCTACATCAGCCAAAACACTACTGGCCCTGGTAAGTGTTGACTGTGCCCAGCTAAGAAGCTTGGGCTGCACCTGCAGCCACTGCTCTATCTCCCCTCCTTTGCAGAGGGTTGCTCTAATTCTCAATGGACACTACCTTCCTTTACTCAGCAGAACTGTTGTCAGTAATGGTACCTAACTCTGTATTCCTATGCAGAGTCTAGGTGCTACAGATGAAAGTGCCATTCTCTCTGGTTGGTCTGTCCCCATTGATGAAGTTTGTAATGTTGTACCACAATTCCCTTTTAAGCCCTAACCCAGTTTCCCTAATTGTCCTACTCAGTTACTCTGCCTCAGGCTATAATCATTCCTTCTTAATGTTTTATAGAATAAAGGTTTTATATCTTAGACATCATTAGAATATCAGAAGCCTCTCCAGTGCCTCCCTCTATTATGTCATTTTAGGTGCCTCCTCCCATTATGTCACCATTCTTGTTGCCCTATAAAAGAATCTTGTATCCAACATTCACTGCTGGATTCTTAGAGAGTCAATAGTCTCATTCAGACCTGAGACCAAACCATGGATCCATTTGGTCCAGTAAATCTCTTCCTTTCAAATAAAACATTAAATTGCTCTCTACTCTTTATCCTGCCTCAGTTTCTCTGGCACTACAGTCTCTCACTGGAAATTCTAGAGAAAGACAGAAACTTTAAATTGGTGCAACATCCCTGATAGTAAATTAGGGGTACCATTGTTGGATTTGTTCATATCTCCTGTCAAGAAATGTCTTCAGGCTTTTGGGGAGAAATGAACATTGTCTTTTCAAGTTGTTATCAATATTTTGTACCAAAGCATCACAACAGAATCCACATGGTGCAATTCTAGTTGCCTAATTAAAGAACAAAGAAAACTCAAAAGTCATTTCATTATCACTGTTGTTAAAAAGTACTAAAATTCCAAGGATCTGCTTTGGTGTGTATTCTTTCACTCTTGGAGGTATTTCATGGTACCCCTCAGTTGCTAGATATGTTCATTTACAACTATAGGACTAAGGATTTCTTGTTTATTTGCACAGTCATTTCTAAAAGCCATTCAGAACCAAATAGTACTTTCACTATGCCATTCACACACAAATATGACATCCTTAAAGCTGGAAGAGGCTATCTTTCAATGTTTATGACCATTAATAAGACAAAAAATCTAGTACCAGCAAGGGAAAAGCACAATCCTTTTGAATTTGTCCTTTTTTTAGGCTGGGGAAAATCTTTTACAATGTCCTCAAATTCATTCCTATAAGATTGCCTTAAAGGTAAACTAAGGAGATTCCCCTTATAGAATTTGGAAGAATTACTGGCTGTAAAGTATAGAGATAACAAAGATGATAGGCACTTTACTGAAATTATTTTCAAGTTATAATTTTTTAAGGACACAGGATATTCACATAGATCTTTCCTTGCTGATGGCCAAAGGCAATTTGCTCTCTAATCTCTCAGGGCTTTGGCAGGGAAACTCACTTTTAACAACCAAAATCTCTAGAGGCAGGCCAAAATCACTAGAAGAAGCCTGAACGTTAATCCAATTATTTTTCCTCTGCGCTTCCCATCCACCATTTGGAAGAGCTAACTATGCTCCAATCCTGCATGACTATGCAGATTGTTCTGGGCTGGGCTTGATTCAGGCCAATCCCCACCTACTTTAGTTTTGATATAGGAACAAAATGAATCTTTCAACAATTAACAAAAGGAGACTTAGCTTCAGCAGAAAGATAATATTAAAAAAGAATGTGCATTAAGGACTCTTTGAATTGATATATCTGAGTGAAACTCTCTTTTTTAGGAATCTTATTGGTAAGACCAGACAAGTGTTTTGGACTTTGTGCACTTGGACCTTCTTATGGTTATTTTGTATTTCAGTAGTTAGAAGTTAATATCCAGTCAGCCTGAGTACTCCCGAGTCAACCAAATCTCAATGATGGTCTCAACACCTTTTGAGGAAAAATGAGCCTAACTTGCCTGTAAGCAGGGGTTCCTATCAAAGGAGAGATTCATATGTGGCAGAGCAGATGGATGTGAAGCATAATTTGGGGCCAACCAGGAAGGAGGCATTTTTTAAGGAGTTCTGATTCAAAAAGTGCTGTTCCAATTGTGGAGAAGGAATTAGAATAAGGCAGAAGCCATCCAGGGTGGATGGCTGTGAAATGTGATCTGAAGCTAGCCAAGAAAGGGGGTATTGTTTCTGAAAGTCTGATCTAGAGGGTATTTTTTCCAGACTGAATTTGGGGATTGGAGGGAGCCGTTGTAGGAATGATATTAAGAAGTCTATAGTGAATGGATGTTTTCAGGTCCCAGTGAAAAGAGATAATGACATCATATATTTAGCTATTCAGCTAAAATCTATGAAAAGGTTAAGAGAATTTTCACTGTGTAGTTTTTGTCTTCTCTAGAGAATTGAGTAAAGGATTCATTTTGCTTTTTTGCAATATTCAAAGTCTATTATTAATGAAGATCTGAACAATATTTTAATTGTCAATATGCTTGGCATTAATAGTACACAATTATAAAAGAAACTAAATGCTTAGACTTACTGAGTACTTTGCCACTTAAAAAAAAATCAATCCTTTTACTGGTAGTGCTTACAACAACCATAGAAAATCCAGGACTATAAGCTTTTTTTTTTTTTTTACTGGAATTGTGATCTTAATTGTACAAGGAACTCCAGGTGAAAAATCCCTTCTACCAACTCAGAGAAACATTCCTCTGTAACTTCTAGTCTGAGTATTGCTTGGGGGCCCTAAGAAGTTAATTTGTCTGAGGTCTCACATCTGAAGTCTTTCTGCTCTGAGACTTGTTTTTTATTTACTATACAACTTTTCCTGCCTTAGATTTAATTTCATTAGTCAGTCAACAGGCATTTATCAATCACTTCCTATGTGCTTAAGAGATACTGCACTTAGCACAGGGGATAAAAAGAAAGAGACTACTCTGAAGGAGTAGGCATTCCAAAATGGGAGATATGAAAACCTCTAGGCACAAACAAGAAACATACACAAACTATAAATATGTATACATATATTGGATTTAACATACTTAATGTGTATTGGACTACCTGCCATCTAGGAGGGGGGGAAGGAGGGGAAAAGTTGGAACAGAAGGTTTTGCAAGTGTCATTGTTGAAAAATTACCCATGCAGGTATATTTTGTAAATCTGTTTTGTAAATAAAAAACTATCATAAAAATAATTAAAAAAAAGAAACATAGACATACAGAATATATGAAGGTAATGTTTATGAGGTTGAGGTTCAGCACTGAATGATGGGGTTTTGATAGAAATCACTAATTCAAATATGAGGTGCAAAGCTCAAGGCACATGTGAATTCACAATGGCTCTTTGCCAAAAGATACCTTTATTTGCGAATAGATGTTACAAATAAAAGGAAGAAGTGAATTTACCACTAAGAGTTGTATATATGAAATAGTATCAGGATAGCAGATAGTTAGCAAGGAAAGGGATTTTTAACAATTAACAATGGAAAAGACAAGTTTCCTAGTGAAGTTCACAATTTATCAAGAGAGGAAATATACCATAAGGTGGGAGTATGCCATTGACTGACAGGCTAAAGCCATAGAGGAGTTTAGCACCCTAAAAGAGTTAGTTAGCTATAACAAGGAGAAAAACACCATGAGGTCCGAGGGAGAGGGTGAGAGAAAAGACAGAGGCAGAATGTTGTGGTGGGCTAACCCAAAAGGGGTTCAGCAAAGATTGTGTAGGCTATGGATAGATTTATAAGGGACATTTAACCTCAGAGGTTTGACATCATAACTTGGTTTTCTGATTGGATACAGTAAGATGGAGTTTTCCAAGATTTTTATGGGGTGGAACTACAAGGCTGAACTGATCAAGCCCTTCCCTGTTTGCCTTAGGGAGTATTATAATTTTATCAGTACTTCAGGCTTTTTCTGACACCCTCATCTAGTTACCCAGGACCCCATCAATGTAAAAGGGGAAGTTTTAGCAACTGAGAGGTAAGGTAGGAGAAAAGAGAGCAGGAAAGAGCCCCCGGACAAAGTGAATATGAACCAAAACTTAAAACAAATCAGGAAAACAAAGAAGTAGAGAGGGAGCAAAGCATTCCAGACTTGGGGAACAGTCTTGTACAAAGACATGGAGATGGGAGGTAGGATGTCATGTTCATGGAACTCTAAGTCAATGTAACTGGATCATAGAGTATATAGAAAGGAATAAAAAGAAGTCTGGGAAGCTAGAAAGGGGACATGTTATGAAGAGTTTGATAGATTTATGAATTTATGAAAAATTTATGAATTTATGAAAAAAATATGAAAAATTTTGAAATTTTATGAAAAAATTATAATCCATTTTCTTTTTTTAAAAAGCCATTTTCAAAGTAACATATGAAAGACCAAAGTAAAATTATGTCATAAAACAGTAATTGGTCAATGTAAAATGAATATAATGGAAGGAGGGCGTATGGAAGTTATGTGGAATAGGTACAAGAAGATCCCCAGGCAATGGTGTATCTTTAGATATGATATAGATATCCTTAGAGCTGAAGGAGCAAAAGATGATTTCAAAGACTACTGCTCAGACCTTCACTTGATGAGGCAGGAGAGGCAACAATGGGGATCTCTCATGAGTCTGTGAACACTATGATACATGATAAGTTATATTACTTGGGAAATCTGACTTTATCCAATGGACATACAGGGGATTAGCAAATGGGTCTATATGTCATCTGTCAATGGTTCATGCTTCCATCAGGAGTAAATGTATATAAATGTCAAAAGTAAAAATTAAAGCCCTTGACAAGTAACTCGAGCCTAGAAATCTATTTATTGACTTGGAATTAATATATTTGCCTCGTGGCCTTTCATTAACTAACGCTAGAATGATATTGTTTCTGACACCTTCCTTGGAACACAGTTTTCATTCCAACTTGCAGGCTCCTTCACATAAAAGACTAGGATAATTAAATAATAATTGTGGCTTAGTTCTTGTAAATTCTTGTAAAAAAGTTCTTACCTACAAACTACTGTAGCCCCTAACTATTAAGAAATTCAAAAAGCAAAAAAGTAAATATTTATAGTATTTTAAGAGATTTTCTGTGTTTAAAATTTATATAGATATAAAAATAACACATTCACTATTTGTATCATTGCAAATAATCAAAAGAGCAATGGAAAGACGCATTTGGTATCCAATAAAGCTGCGACATGTAATGATGACTCTTTAAAAATATGACCATGTTATTCCTTTGCTCAAAAGTTTTCAATGACTTTATGTTTTCTTGGGATAAATCAGACTCTTCAGTCTTATTTTTAAAGCTCCCTATGATATGCTCCAATCTATCTTTCGGCACCCTTTTTAAATGATAGTTCCCTCAAAAAGAGAGCCTCAATTGCTCTCCTACTCTTTTAATGGCTCTGCTCCTACACTTGAAATGCTTTCTTGCCGCCAGTAATTTCTAGTTGCTTTCAAAGCTCAATTTGTGTATTATCTTCTAAAAGTCTTTCCTGGTTATTCCTCAATCATGACATACCACCTCCCATTTCCATTCCTTTGCAATATGCAGTTATAAGATCATAGGTCTAAAGTTGGAAGTGACTTCAGAGCTCAACTTCAAATCTCCTCATTATACACAAATGAAGGCTATATAATCCGTCTAAGCTTAAAACAGGTAATGAGCATCAGAGGTGAGATTTGATCTCAGGTCCTCTAGAATGCCTAAAATGTATTCCCTTCTCATCTCTGTCTGAGATGAGATGCCTCTCTTTTTTCAAACTGCAACTAAAGTATATAAAATTAAAGGAAAGGAAATGTTGAAAATCATACAATACAATAGCGTACATATAAGATTATGTACACACAGAGTATACATACACACACTTGTGTATATGTATGTATATATGCATGTTTGTGTATGTATACTAGTTTCCCCATTAGTATGTAAACTACTCAAAAGTAGGATTTTTTTTTTCTGTTTATTTATATCCCTAGCACTTAGCAATGTACCTGCTAATAAGGTAGTAGATATTTAGTAAGTGTTTATTGCTAACTGATTCCCTTCCTTTATTGATCTTTCCCTCCAGATGCCTGTATTTATTCATCTGTCTAACTACTATATGCACTGAGTAAAATGGAAGCTCTGAGAACAATACATTTTCTCATGTTTACACTGAATAGAACTAATACCTAATATTCTATAGTTTCTTGCATATAAAGAATACTTAATGTTTATTGTGTGGAATTATGGATAAAAGAATACAAAAAGGGATATGTATAACTAGAAAAGAGCTAGACAATCTACCTGTCAAGAATGAAACAGCTTGAATGGTGCATTGTTATCATCAAGAGAGACTGAAAGCAAAAAGAAGGCCTCTAGCATGATAAAATAGCTCTTCTGAAGAATATTTATGGAAAAACGTGAAGAATCCTCAAGGATAAAGAAGCTTGTTATGTATGTCAAAAGAACTATCCATTTTGATGAAATGAAAAATCCTTCAAAATAATAAAATATCAAACTATAAGTATTTACCTAAACCATAATTTTATAGATTTTTCATATGTAGCAAATACCATCTACTGAAAAAGACATTTTTGTATATATTATCCATAGAATTTTAATGAAATGATGTTATTGTATTATTTCATACATCATATTTTCTTCACCTTCTGCTTCTTCCAACTCCTTTTTTGGTTATATCAATAGGTCAAAACTTATTCTAATATTTGGAAATACATTATTTTAAAATTTTTTAAATGTCACAATGATTTTCAACATTTCCTTTTCTTTGATTTTTATATTTGTTATGGTTTCATCCTATTTTGTATTTCCTGAATGCAGTTCTTGTTTTATAATTTTATAAATCCTTACTTTCTAAATTCAGAACATTAGTGATTTATTTTTCTATTTCAATAAGAATACAAATTAAAATATTAAAAACAATGTGTAAATAAAATAGAATAAAAATTAGTTTTCCATTTTTAAAATGTTATAATATTAAAAACAATTTTACTACTGTGTTATGACAATCTTGCATTCCACTTTTTTTAAGATCAAAAGAAAAGTCCTTCTTTACAAATTCTACTTCCTGGAGTCCTCACAAGACAAAATCCCTCAAATCTTAAGTATCCACTATTACTAGAATACCCAAATTGGAATAGGAGATGTATCTTAGATTCTCAAATGAAGTGAGGATTATAGGATCATAGGATTTAAAGCTGGTAGGGACTTTAATTTAAGGTTATTGACTTTATATTAATCGCTTTCCTGTTTTCTATATTCTGGTCAAACTCACTATATCCACAATATGACATCATCTACGTTGGTTCATAGACAGAGGTGGTTTCCCTACTTGGAATGCACACTCTCTTAGTTCTACACAGCTCAGGGACCCCCTAATATAGAACTTCCTGCTTTTGTATGCATTTAAAATTTACTTGTATGTTGCATTTTCAGAAGAAGGTAAGTTCCTTGAGAGCAGGGACTGTTTTATTTTTGTCATTGTATCTTCAGTTCCTGGCACTATCCCTTATGACATAGGAGGTACTTAATAAATGCATGATTAATTGAATTGGATTTTTGCAAATTCTGTGATAAAATAATGGCAGCCTGTCTATTCTCGAAAAGCTTCACATTATAAGCAGGATCAAGCCACTCTAGAAGGGAGACAATGTTTTTCAATTAGCCTGTGTTTTCTGCAATGTTTTAGGAGAAGGAAAGGAATAGTAGTAGTAGCACTGGAAACTACTTTAAGCCTAGTCCCATGGAAATTTTCCTGACCTGCTTTCTGGAAGTCACCCAACCTTGATTACAAGCAGGAATTTTTATTATCTCAATGGACAGAACAAGCTGCTGAGCTCTAGCCTGGTATAATGTGATATTATCAGTTACTTCCTTATTTTTGTGGGTTGTTAGAGATCTATGTAGCTTCCAGTCTCTGGAGAGGAAGTTTAAAAAACTGGAAACAGTCATTATGCATACAAGTGAAAATAAACAAAACTCTCCAGGATATGCCCAGTGATCTCCAATACTTGTGGTTTTATTAACTGGTATCCAACAGTCACTGGTATTTTTGAAAAACATGCAATAAATTGTTTGCGGCAAGATACATTGCAATAATTATAGACTTCAAAAGTTTGTCATCATTTCCTCCATCTAACAAACAGCTTAGCAAAAAGAATATTTTTAGTGTCACAGCTGGTGTTCCACTCAAAATGTGTTAAGCTTTGGAAACATATTTAAAAGAAAAATGTTAATTAAACTGTTCCACTGAGTCATAAGATAATATCTCAGGGATATAACAAGGAAAACTTGATAAGATAATTATTTGCAATTATATCTGGACATTACAGGCAATGAGATAATTAGAATTCATGCTATCAAAGAATAGCCAGTACAGCCTAAGTAATATATTAATCATATATAAATACTGGAGAAGTCTGATGTCCCTCCATTGAAACAGATGGCTAACTTTTTGTGATTTAGCAGGTAAAATCTTAAGGAGCTGTTTGAGGCACACAGAGTTTAAGTGACTTTCCAGGGATCACATAGTTAATAAGTTTCAGAGGAAGATCTGAAATTACTCCCAAGTCTAGCATGCTAATCATACTATTCTAGAATGAATCATATTTTGAATAAAGAAATTACATTGGATCAAAAGCCTTGAATAATTTACTAAGGGATTGCACTGACTTTTCCACCATTCAGATATATTCATATAAAAAAGTAGTATTCAATATAGTGAATAGAGACATAACCTTGAAGTCATAAGGAGTAGAATTGAAGACCTCCTTCTGACACATATTGGTTACATGACTAAGGGTAACTAAGACTGAATTCCAAGAAGGTTATAGTGTTTGTTAGTGTGGAGAGTTTCCACATTGGAATTAGTGACATGAATGAAAATGATATGGGGAGATAAAAATTTCTCTTGTGGGGCAGCTAGATGGGCTAGATGAGTTCAGTGGATAGAACACCCAGTCCTGAAGTCAGGAGGACCTGGGCAAGTCACTTAACCCCAATTGCCTCAGGAAAAAAATTCTCTTGTGTAACACCCCCTCTGAAATGCTCAAATTCAGAGGTTCATATCCCTACAAGATGGCTAACAACTATTTGTAGGCTTATTAAGAAAACTTTGAGGTGCTGGGGTTTGTAGTACTGTAGCTCCTGAGCCTCTGCCAATATGTTTACAATAAATCAGAAACAAACATCCCCATTACATTTACAAAAGGTATTTGAAAAGATGATATAGTAAGAAAAGTACTGATAAAATTATTCCCTCTGACAGAAGGAAATTAGATAACATACATGTTATCTATATATACATATATAAATATGTATATATAGATAACATATATACATTTGTGGTGGACCCAGTCTGAATGTAAGTAGGAGCAGAAGTAGATGTTGAGAATAATCCAAATTTGGGGTTTGGCAAGTAGTGACAGTTAAAGAAAGCAAGAGATGTACAATATGACAAATGTGGAAATATATTTGAAAGGATTGCACATGTTTAACCTAAATCTAATCACTTACTATCTTAGGGAGAAGAGAGGTCAAAGGGAGGGGGAAATATTGAAACACAAAGTCTTAACAAACATGTTGAAAATGATCTTTACATATATTTGAAAATTTGAGGAAAAAGAATAAGAGATTTGAGAGTAAAGGGCAGTGTTAAGAGTTCAAGCTTTGGGAGTAAGGGGAATATAAATGGAGTAGGAGTGATGGATTGGCAGAATGATAAGGGATTTAGAGATTACAGTTAATATGAAGATGAAGAATAGTTTAGGGAGGAGTATGGAATAGGTAGATATGGAATGACAGCAGATTGTTACTGGAGAGAAATTACATTAGATCAAAAGCCTTGAATAATCTTTGGAGAATTTTAGATACATGACAACACAAATGGTTTTTAAGGCTACTGCTTACAATGATGAGGCCTTCAAGTACTCCTTTGAATATTTCTGAAAGAGCAGCTTCACATGTGGAATGTAGTTCACATTCCCCCCACTTCCCCACCCCACTCCGCTCATTCCTTAGCAATGGCTTTTTAGTCTTAGAGAACTTAAAAGTCCTACCCATTAAGGCTGATCTCTCACTGAAAAAATATTGAGACAGCCTATGAAAATTAGGAGCAAAAGGATGGTAAAATACTAGGTGACATTACCTTGTGTTAAGCAGTGTTAATTTCTGAAAAACAGAAAGACACACAATATCATGTGTGTTGTTTATAATAATACTTAGTAATTTTAGATGATTTTCTGTGGTCACCAGTTGCTGAATCAGGCTATAGCTATTTTTTGATCAGGAAAGTAGAAGTTCATGCCTCAAAATAGTCATATAATATGGAATTGTCAATTTTTCTGAGCTCCCAAATACCAATTTAATTTTTATACTATAATAGGCTGGTGCTTGGACAGCTGCTCTTCTCATTCTAGTAGTTAAAAATGTAGTAAAGAACAGAATTAGATTTGAAAGAGTTCGTAGGAATCACTTAATTCAAACCTTACCTAAAGTATGGATTCATTCTGTGGTTTCCTTGGAAAGTGATCTTGAAGATTCCTTTTTTCTTGTTTCCCCTCCCTACCATGAGCAACTCACTAACCAGGTCATTTGTGAATATGTTATCAGGAAGTTCTTTTCCATTCATTCTAATTCCCTAGGGGGCAAGCAGATTGAATCTTATTTTTTTCATATAACATTCATTTATATATTCAAAGACAGTGATTATAGATGAAAGATTGTCATCATAGGAAAGTTTAAGACCTCTCTTGCTCACAGGAATGGGGACATTTCAATGATCTCTTGAGATACCTTTTAACTGTATGACCAATAAGTATTACTGTCCTTGCAGAAAAGAGAAAAATTTGGAGACATGCTAAACCTATGATGTGTATAGGAGTTCAAATGAGGTCTTTTAACTTATTTCTCCATCAGAAATTGTTGTGACTCCCAGACAGCATTTCCTGGCATTGAATTACACTGGACCAGGAACTGTTTTGTTCCCAAAGATACCATAATATGCTCCAGGAACATTGACTATTGTTCCGGTAAGCTTCAGTATAAGTTATTCTCTAAACTCGACTTGCTGTATCTCATTTCCAGTTGTTTATGAGGTCATTTTTCATTTTTCTTCTGTATCTAGAAAATATCCTTGCACTTAGTAGGCCCATAATAAATATATTGGATTGAAGCTTCAAAACAAAGGAATCTTAAATGTAAAATTTCAAAGTTACTAGATATGATTGACTATAATTTATATTTAGCATGGGGACAAGTCAGTGGAGAGGAAGAGGATGTGATGGAGTATAAGGTTAAAGATAATATAGTTTGCTTAAAGGAGTTTAAAGAGTCTATAAACTTAATTTAAAAATTATTAATTTAGATAAAGTTGAAAGATATAAGATAAATCCACAAAATCACAAATCTTTCCACATATTACTAACAAAATCCAGGAGAAAAATGTAGAAAAATAAATTTTATTCAAAACAACTCTAAAATATATAAATGATAAGGTAGTTAAGCATTTAAGAGACACTCAGTACCTATGTAGATACAACTTTGAAATACTCTTTACAGAAAAAAAGGAAGACAACAAATTGAAGAGAAATTAATTGCTCATGGTTAGTCTGTGTTTACAATATGTAAATAAAAACAATTCTAAAGTAATTGATAGAATTAATAATATGCCAAACTACCAAGGATTATTTTGAATAATAAGATAAAATTAAGTTTGACAAATTCTCTTGGAAGTCTAAAAGGTCAAGAATCAAACGTAAACTAATGAAAAAAGGAGAAGTAAAGGGAGCTTAACAGTGCCAGATTTCAGATTATTCTACAAAACAGTAATTATCAGAATTATTTGCTAGTGGTTAAAAAACAGAAAAGTTAATTAATGGAGCAGGTTATTAGATAAACAAGACAGAATCATTTGAATACAGTAACATAATTTTCAATAAACTCAAAGACACTAGCTACTCAGATAAGGACTCATTATTCAATAAAAACTGTTGGAAAAGCTGAAAAGTAATATAACAGAAATTACAGTTAGGCCAACATTCTCCCATTATATTCTTAAAAAATTCCAAGGGAGCTAAATATGACCTACATATAAAAAGTTACATTATAAAAAAAAAGTAGAGGAGGTAAAGAACATGTACTTCATAATTACGCATGAGAAGAATTATCAATTAAATAAAATATTGACAGATTACAGATGATTTTAATTATATAGCCGAAAAGCTTTTTCATAAGTAATATCAATGTAATTAGAAAGGAAATAGTAATCTTAGTAAGTTTTTCCTGATAAAGTTCTGATATTGGAAGAGAATTGATACAAATATCTGAGAGCAAGAGCTATTCTCCATTAAATAAGTAGTCAAAAGGAAAAAAAAATAGATGTAGTGAGGTTTTTCACTTGTCAAAATAAGGTACCAAAACTGTCATTTCCCCTTGATTGTCATCGATCATTATGTCAATGATCATTATGATTATGTTTAGCTGTGGTCTTTATTCCTTATTGGACTTGGCTTCCCTCCAACTCTCATTGACTCTGACCAATCAAGTTCTGCTGTCTTGCTCTTCCAACATTTTGAAATTCACAAGATCACAATCTAGATTCTCCATTTCTAATACTCCTTTACCTAAGGCAGGAAATATAGACACCACAAAGAAAGAAGCAAGGCATTGTGTTCATGGTTTCATGAGTTGGGGCACTGGGGAAGAGTAGGCTGCTGGAGTTGGTTCATTTTCCCCACCTGGAAACTAAAAGTAGTCTTGCCCCTTCCAATCTGAATAGCACTAGGCAGGAAAGTAAATGATAAACCTTAGCTTTAGTTGCTTTGTGCTTTTTGAATATACACCTACTTCTGACTTAGCAACCAATCAAAAGTTTCTTTGTCACATAATTGATGGACCAGAAATATTCATTGAATACTTATACAAGTTTTGAAATAAAGAACAGAACTCTGCTATTTCACATTACCAGGTAATTTCAGAAGTAGGCTCACCAAACTCACATGCTCTCATCTCAGGACTGAGTCTTCATTGATCAACAACCTGTTACACTAAAAATAAAAGTGTTACTATAAGGCTAATTGTTTCCTTAAAATTACAGATGCTATTTACTTTCTCATGAGAATGACATAACCACTTGCATCCTCCTCCTCCTCATCTTCATTATAATTATTATAGCTCATATTACTTATTGTCTTAAGTTTTTCAGATAACATGTGTTATTTCTGATCTAATGACAATAAATCACCCTCATTTATAAACTATGTGCATAAACCAAACAAATAAAATTCTACATGTTATGTCTATTTTATTATGGATCTCTATGTAATTTTTAAATGTTTAAAGTAGAGAAGTGAACCAGAAAACATATTTTTGGAGAAAATGTGCAATAAGCTTTTTAAAATTTAAAATTTAAATTTCCCATATGAATTATTTTATTCACTAAACCAATTCAACATTTTGCCAGGAAATTCTGTAGAAAATCTTTAGGTTTACATTGATATGTGATCATTCAATTGATTTCACATCAAACCACCAGTAAGACTCACAGTGTCCAGGGAAGCCAAAGCAAGAGACTAGCCAGTGAAGCAGCTAGCCTTTTGATACACAGCTGCTGAAAAAAGGTTTAATCCAAAACGTGATCATTTATATGCTGACCATGTTCTGCATCCTGGTTGAAGAAGAGGAGAGAATATTCAACAGAGCCAATAACAGGAGAGGGATTATTAGGCTTCTGTATTCAGGCCAAGTGATTATTGTAATCACATGCATAAATTGACTTACTTGAGTTTCTGTTTTCACAACTACAAATAGAAGAAACCAGGACAACACAATAGTTAACGTGTGTATATGAGCAAATCCTTTGCTATGGTACAGTGAGTTAAAAGTTCAGTAATGGCATGCTACCAAAGACATTTCAGCATTTTTTAATTAGAGAGCCAATTAGTGATGGAGCCTCATTATATTTCCCTTTTTTAAGAAGCTGTTACCTTCCCACATTGAAATTTTCAATAGCACAAATAGTTTTTTTCTTAAAGGGGGTGAAATCATGGTACTTAGATTAGAGAATGAGTCTGAAAATTTCCTTTTTGTCTCTTTAATTTGGGGATAAATTTATTAAATATTCTCTATTGTTTCACCTCTGTGAGGAATAAATTAATCTTAGCAGTGAAACCCCTGGCTATTTTATTTTTAATTTATCAACATCATTATGATGGTGATGAATTGCCTACCCCAAAACCCCAACAGAAAACAAAAAAACTAGAACTAGCTATGCATAGACCCTATTCTATTTCTTAATTCTGTCTCCTATATGGTGCTGAGCAAGTTCCTTGATATCTCTCAACATTTTCCTCATCTATTATTGGAATGGGTCACTTCAGCCCTTGAATCCTCTGATATCAGATATGTTCCTAGAAAAATCAACAACAAATAAGGGATCTTTTCTTTTTTCAACCTTTAGGTAGATTGCAACCTTTCTATGAAAGATGTATTTGGAGCTGTTATAAAACAGGACCTGAAATCAGGTTTTTTTGACTTATTGTCCACTATGCTTTTTGACTCAACCAACCCACTATGTAATATCATGAAAAGTTGTAAATAGAATTTTTATAAATGAGTATTTTATACACTTTGTACATGCCACAGTAATGCCTTTAATACATTACAAACTCTTCTACTCTCCACAAATTAGAATTCCAGTTCAGAAAAGTACTATTCTACTTATCCCCACTAAGCAGGTGCTGAGTTGCTGTAGGCAGTTTTCCTGAAAAAAGTCATTTGACTTTCTAGTAGTCAAAAGCATCTTCTATATGGGAATATGTATACATACTCAGGAACCCTGAGACCTAGGTTCTACATAATAACTCACTGTTATCCACAGATTATATCTTATTCTTGTTTCCATTTTTGGCTAAAGCTCTAAGCTCAAATTTCCTCTAGGCTAGTTTGGTTCCAAATAAGATGAGTGATATGTTTTTCTAAAAAGGGATTATTTATGCATCAAATTTGCAGGGAAATAAGTGTCTGAGATAGATAGCAGAAGTATATTCAAATCATGTGACAGGAAGGGTGATGTGACCTTCACCGTTCCTGTTTGAGTAGTATTTTAGAGAAAAATAAAAATAAAAAAAGAATCATGTTGGTTTACTTTGATAAGAGCTAATAATACTAGTGGGAAATAGTTATATTGTTCCATTGCACATATTTTACAGGGGATATTATTACCATAACTCAAGCCTCATAGGCAGAAAAAGGAAACCCACTGAACAGCAGATTTAGCAGTAAGCTCCCTGCTTCTGGACCTTGATATTTTTGTTCCAACAATTATGAAGGAGGCTGCAGTAAGTATGAAGTTGGTTAGACATTGAAGATGTCAAGGTCATCCACTGCATCCTGGGCCATTGCTTTGACTTTTGTCTTGACACTGGATTTTGATGTCTTTAGAGAATAAAGGTGATGACTTTGTGCAAACGCCTGCTTAAATCCAGTTCACGTGTCTGTGATGTCTTCAAAATCAAAGGATGAACAATAAAACAATAAGGAATTGTCCATTCATTGAACTGTGCCTGAAACTAGCATTTCTTTTGTGATAGAGAAGTTATCAGATAGCCAGAACCTTTAGACACTTAATTTTTAATTGGCTTTTCTATTAACAGAGTTATCTTTTATCAATATTCATTCTGTTAAGGCATTGGAAGAGGGCTCTAGGAAAAGCCAAACATACCTAGTAAGAGCCCAAATAGTTTGAGCCAACTGTGGGATAGTATTATAACAGTAAGCCTGCTGTGAACCCATATGTATAATCTCATGCCCATGTACACAGAAATACATATACAAAAAAAAAATACAAACATGCATATATGCATTGTACACAACACTGTGCATGTTGCACTTGTTGCACATGTTTGTGT
Organism: Antechinus flavipes; assembly: GCF_016432865.1. Classification (NCBI taxonomy): domain Eukaryota; kingdom Metazoa; phylum Chordata; class Mammalia; order Dasyuromorphia; family Dasyuridae; genus Antechinus; species Antechinus flavipes. The sequence goes on along the minus strand of NC_067399.1, from coordinate 157,356,325 downwards.
GTGTCATATACATGTCTGTGCTTCTAGTAGGATGTGATCATACATGCATGTATATATAGTTTGCATATGTTTATGCACATGTGTGCTTGCAAGTAAGTATATTATATACATGTGGGTCATAAGCAAGTGCCTACAAATATGTGTTCATGTGTATGTGTATGAGTATGCATATATGTTATACAAGTAAATGTGTACTGTATAAATGCATATATAAACATATATATCGTCAATATATATATATATGCATGTGTACTGTGCATATTTATATTGTTCATATGTACCATATTGTACTTGTATTTTATATGTGTACTATGTTGTGCATTATGGAAGAGTACTATGTATGTTGTTCTGAAAATATATAATTGACATGTATGTGTTTACATGTGTTCATATATATTATTTTTGTTTACCTTGCACATGTATGTTTATGTATACATCCACACTGCTTTGTGGGTAAACTTGGACCTTCATCCTCTCTGGACCCTTCAGGAAGAGAGGGCGAGACAAAGTCTGTCCTGCCTCTGCAGCCAAGAAAGAGGCTGCTTACCCTCTTACCCCACCAAGGCTCAGCACCACCATAAGTGCGGAATATCTTCTCCCAAAGCTGGTCCCTCTCTTTTAGATGATCTCAACATACTACAACATCCTGCTATATGAGATATCAGAGCAAAGTTGAAAATATATTTATGGATTTTGACATTTAGCATATAGTGAATTGATATCCTTTTAAGTCATGGTATTTATTGGTTTTTTTGGTTGTGTTCCTGTGTTTGATTGGTTGGGTTACATAATGTGACCACAGTGCTTCATGGAGCTTATCATGAAGATCACCTACTAAGGACTAATTAGAATAGAGATTATGGAGAGTTAGGAAGTGGACTTTGGGGAAAGTATAACATTTTTTTTTGGGTAGTTTAAAAAAAGGACAACTGGATTATGGTACAGCATAGATCATCCTTCCTGAATATAGGGTCAGTATTCATGACTGCTCCATTCTGTCTTTCCTCTATTAATGTTGAGATAGATATTCTGGAAGAAAGCAATTTTAGTCGAAGAATGCCAAGAAATATGATTGTGATACAAATATCTGTCTCTTTCAAATCTCGGTTTAGTAAATAAAAGACAATGGTGTTAAATAGTAGAGGCTGGCTCATACCAAAATCAGAATCTTAATAAAGGAGGATACATTGAAATAAGTCATCATTCCTTGACCCAGGGAATTTTATAACAACTACATTCATAAAAGTTAAGGAAACAAAGAACAAACTATGAATCATCTATCTTTGTCTAGTATTTGTGCAGGGTTTGCTGGGTCTGGCAGATCATTTTTCATTTATTTTCTTTTTGAATCTTGGCTAAATTGAACATCTCAGGAGGTCCAACTTGATGGTATCAATTGCCCCTGAGAAATGATCTATCCAATTGGGGATGAAAGATAAAGGATAAAACTCCTACTTAGTGATACTGTCTATATATTTTAATATATAATAATTATATATATGTTTAATATGTAATAAAATCTACAATATAATAAAATAATGTACAATACAATACAATATGAAATTTATATATAATTGTAGTAGTCATAACTCCCTACTTTTAAAAATTAAGATAATAACATCATGTTCCAAAGAAGTAGAGGGTCAGAAGAACCATTCTATTCACTTCTTTCTTGACAACTTCCATAGGTTCATCATCTTTCTGACTCCTAGCTGTGAAGCTAAAATAAGATAATATTTGTAAAACTCTTTGTAAACCTTTAAATGTTTTATAAATTTTAGCTTTAAAAATGTTTTTTATTTTAACTTGAAGCTATAATTCTTAACAATAGTCTTGAAGATACTGAAATGCAAACATTCTTGTAAATAAAATGGAATTAGATTACCCCTTCTCATAATACTTGCTGTTTTGTCCAACAGAAAAGCAAGTTACTTGGAGGTACACAGGTAAAGAGGAAAGACTATCTGGACACTTCTCTTAATGGAGAAGAAATGATCCAAAGAAAAGAAAGAAAGAAAGTCTGAAGAGTTCCTTCTCTAAGTCCTTAATAAGACCTATTTCAGTCAGATTTCTTCCTGAAGATTGTATAGTCTACTCTTTAGTCTCCTCTGAGGGATGGAGGCAGCATCCTCTTGTGCATTCCAACATCGATGCCAGACTTGAGAAACAGGGAAGATCTTTCTTTTTAAGGGACACATCACTTTCAAATGAAAAAGGTCCAACTTGGTTAAAAACAGAAAATTGCTACCTCATTTTAGTAGTCACCCACTTAAAAATGGCCCCTTTCCACAAACCTGTTGTTTTGGCAAAAATGTGCACAAAATAAGGTTCTAAGTGACTTTGACATTGCAAAGGATGGCAGAGTAGGCAGGCTCCTAATACTCCCCATTGAAATAATCCACTAGAATGCGATGGTCTGTGGTTTATAAAAATGGTAGAATCAAATTATCTTTTAATAGCAGTTGGATATTTGTTATCTCTAAGAATGATGCTAATATCCAGTTCTTATATAAAATGTAAAAATTGGTCAAAGTACATATCTTCTAAAAATATTTATGCCTAGATATTTGAGAAACTAACCAAACTCAATTTTAAGTTTTTAATTTATATTTTCTCTAAATTTATTAAATTTAATTTGTCTCTCTAAATTACATTTAATTTATGTTCTATCTTTCTCTTTCAGTTTTTCTCTCTTCTCTCTTTCTTTTCTTCTTGCTCTTACTTCCTTCCCTTCCTCCTTCTTCTTCCCTTAATGTCTCTCCTTCACAGCTTCCTCTTCCTTCTTTTTAGATGTTCCATGCTACCTCTTGACTAATACTCGTTAGCTAGTTCCAGGCTCTCTCTAACTAATGACTGTTAATCCAAGATGTTATAAACTTCATGTCATTACTAGTGGTTATTTTCTTGAAACTCCTTTCCAACTTGTTTAGATGCCTTTATGAGAATTGCATATTATGAACTGGTTCACATGAAGAAGAATATAATCATTTATTCCCAAATAGGGATTCATTTCACTGGCAGCTAAGTTAGGGCAAATTCAGGAAATTTGGCATACTTTCTTTTTGGACAAAGATAAACTCATCATTAAAGTTAAATTGGGACAGGAACTAACTATTACAAGTAGGTTCATTGTAACAACTATTTTTTTAAATCTCATCTATCTTAAGGCTTTTCTGAATGAAAAGATCTGTATCGATAGTGATAGAGCTGTCTTGAGAGTACAACTGATTCTTAATGCTTGATACAGCCTTCTACCTCCACCCCTTCCTCACTTCCTCCCCTTCCAGACTCTCACTCTTTTTCCAGAGTTAATCTACTACACCCTATTACAACAATTAACTCTCTCTCTCTCTCTCTCTCTCTCTCTCTCTCTCTCTCTCTCTCTCTCTCTCTCTCTCTCTCTCTCTCTAATGATCCTTTAGGTATGTCAGTCAAATACTTTTTGATTACCTGCTATGTACCAATCACTGTGCTAAGGACTTTGGGGATACAAAGGATCTCATAGTTTTCAAGGAGCTCATAGTTTAATGACATTTATGTACAAAGAAGATATAGACAAGAGTGATGACAGAATAAATTGGAAATAATCATCAGAAGGAAGGTAGTAGAATGAAAGGGAATCAGGAAAGATTTTTTCTTGAAGGTGGAATTTTAACTAATATCTGAAGGAAGTCAGGAAGTAGAGAAAAGGAAAGAAATAGTTCTAGTCATATATGACAGGGAAAATGCATAGATTCTGAAGCTGGAATGTCCTCTAAATCACAAAGGATGTGGAAGAGTAAGATGTGAAAAGACTGGAAAGATAGGAAGTGACCAGGTTATAAAGGGCTTTAAATACCCACAAAGGATTTTATATTTGATCTTGGAGGTAATAGGGATTTTGGAATTTATTGAATACTCTCAAATGAGATGAAGAATAATAAATTGCTCCTCTGCTTTATTTTATGGAGTCTTTATGAGAAGAACCAGAACAGGTCAGAGCTCCCATCTAGGAAATTTACTAACATCCAGGCAGTTTTTTCTCCATGACATTTTCACATGCTGTCTGTACTTGATAGACATATGGTTGCAACTGCCCTGAAGGTCCAATCCTGATTCAGAGAGAGGCAGGTTGGGAGCTTTCAATTTTGAGGGGAAAGATAGAATGGGGAGTGTTTAGTGATAAGGATAGATGTGTTTGTATTGGAGAGAAGTCCCACAGTTGACTATTACAGAAAGAATGAGTTATTACCTTTTCCTAAACCTCTGATTGATTGATCACATACCCTTTGGGATCAAGTTATGGCCCTCCATTTAGAAGATGATAGGCCTGATTTTCAGAAGGAAGACTTGGTTGGTTATGGCCACATGACCTTGGACAAACTAGACTTTGGGCAAGTTATTTTGACTCTTTATTTCTTCATTACCTTATCTGAAAAACTAGGGAATAGGATTAGATGAGCACTAATGTCTCTTCTCATTCTCAAATTCCATAATTTTTTAAAATGTATTTTTCCTGGATGACTTAAAGAATTTTAATATTGAGGTAACTGAAGAAATAAGTGCATGTAAAGGCCTTTAGGGGGAAGAAAATTGTGTTTTTGCTGTGATTTATCACCTTACTGCTCTTCTGTGAACAATGTCTACTGTAACCTTTTTTTTAAATTCAGAAATGTTTTGTTAAAATCCAATTACATTTTATTCTCTTTTTATATTTATCTTTTGTGAAAGAAGTTAGATCATAATAATTCTCATTTAAAGTTTTAGTTTATGCTAGAATAATTATTTAAGAAATTCAATAGATGAAAGTGTGCCTGCACAAATTAATACCATTTATTTATTTTAAAGTTTTAGATCAAGTGACAACAGTCATGGAAATTTGTATACTGCCCTCTGCTAGTAAAGAAAATACTATTGACAGGGCAAAAGAAAATTCCACATTCTCTTCTCTTTTATAGTTGTGGTAACTAAATCATGTATGAACCTGACTGTGGGACCTTACTACTTGAATTCTTTCTTTGGGAATTTTTATAGTACTTTTTCTTTAACATGGAAACTCTGGGTTTTGGCTATAATATTCCTGGAAGCTTTAATTTTTAAATTTCTTTCAAAAAGTGACCAAAGGATTCTTCCTATTTCTACTTTGCCATCTGGTTCTAAGATTTTTAGGAAGTTTTCTTTTTTCTTTTTAATTTTAATAGTATTTATTTTTCCAAATACATTCAAAGATAGTTTTCAGTGTTCACCTTTGCAAAATCTTGTGTTCCAAATTTTTCTCCCTTTCTTCCTCCTCCCCAAGACAGCAAGCAATCCGATATAAGTTAAACATGTTGGGCAGTTTCCTTCTTGAAATAGGATGTCTAGGTTCTTTTTTTGGTCAGTCCAATGATTCTTAAATTTTTTTCTCCTTGATATGTTTTTTAGGTGTACAGCTTTTACTATGAAATACTTAACATTTTTCCTATATTTTCAATCATTTGACTTAATTTTAATATTTTTTGTTGCCTTATGGAGTCATTGGCCTCTAGTTATCCATTCTTATTTTCAGGGAGTTTTTTGTTTTTGATTGGGTAGGGTTTTGTACTTTTTGTACTAAGCTGCCAGTTCCCTTTTGAATTTATTTATTTGTTTGTTTTTGCCATCAGTCCTATTTCTTTTCTATTTTTTTCCTCAAGCACTTTTATTTCCTTTATAAAAACTTTTCAAATTTAATACTTGATTCATCTCTAGATCCTAGTTGAATTTGTGCTCAAATTTATGTATGCTTTGTCATCATTTTCTGTTTCTGCGCTGCTTGTGAGCTTCTTCACCACCATAATAGCTCTTTATGATAGGAATCTTTTGTTTGCTTATTTGCTTTTGCTCACTCTTCCAGCCTTCTTCCTGACTTCAGATTTAATATTTAGTATAGGGTCTGTGGCACTTACAGAGGGAAAGACTAGGCTGATTCTATTATTGCTTTCTTAGAGTCTTGCATATTGTGTTATTGCAACATCTCAGGGATAGGCTGGAAACCTACATGCTCCCACTGATCCCAAAATGGTCTGATCCAAGGGCAAAGTCTGATTGTTGTTCCCATGGTCTGAGCTCTGCAAATTCCTGATCTGGATTGGGTCAAAACAAGAGTAAACTGCTGCTGGACTCTGACCCTATGAGTAGGAAAACTCATTTAGCTCAGAGTGGCAGAATTGTGAATTTCCCTTTGACCTAAAATTCCTGTCCTGGTTATTCCTCTGCATTTTGGGCTTTGTGCTAGAAATGACAATCTGCTCTGTATCTGGGTCTACACCATATTGCCATTGTTGCTTGTGTCGGAATTTCCTCCTTTCTTGGTACGCCATCCAGGGCTTCCCTCCCTATTAATGCCATGTCCCCTTCTCAATTCACCTTGGGTCTATCACCAGAATTATGTATGGGTAAAAAAAACACCAAAAGAAAGGTTTGGGTGTGTCCTAGTATGGGGTCTATGACTGCCTCTTGCCCCAGTTATAACAAACGTCCCTGTCTATCTTGTATGCTGAGCTGAACAAATAATTTTCTGGATTTCCTGGTCAAGATTCAATCTGATAAAATTTCTAGAACTATTTGGAGGAGTTTTGTGAGGAGAAACTCCTTGTACTTTTTTTTTTTTAATCATTGCAACATCTTGGATCATCCTTCCTTTCTTCCTTTCTTCCTAAGTGACTTGTCTAGGGTTATACAATTAGTAAGTGTTTGAACTCGATTTGAACTCAGGTCCACCTAATTCTATGACTGGTGCTCTCTCCTGCCCCCTCTATCACTATCTATGTGATCTTGGGCAAATCTTCCTTCTTATAGATTGGTTTCTTAATATATCAAAGAGGGAGTTGATCTAAGCCATTTTTAAGGGTACTTTTAGCTCTCTAAGTTCTAGTATTCTGAAGAACATGTGGTTTTGCAAACTATAGACAATTTGTCCATGAAAGGAACAAATCAACTCAGATTTGTAAGAAAGCATTAATGACCTTCACTGAGAAGGGAATATAAGAAGATAGTCATATGAAAAAAAAGTAGGAAATCATGTTTCTTTTTTTTTTTTTAAAAACATAAAAGTTAAAAAAAACTGGCTTAGGATAATTGTGTCTCTCTTTTCAAAAGCTAATTAAACTATAAAACATAATCATAGTATCATTACAACAGATCTTGATTGAATTTTAAAATGTTTTCATTTGTCTGAAATATGGTTTATTAAAAGCTAGGTGTCAGTTAAGCAGGGATATTTTTAGTTAATTGTGGGTGGTTGTGGGATGGTGGTGGATAATGGAATAGATGCTGAATAGAAATCTTATGTAAATGGGTCTTCTGAAGTGGGCTTGACTATCATTGATAAAAGAATATTTACCACCTGCATATACATAGCAGGTATAACTTGTATCTTAGACACATAAAATTCTTTTAAAGTTGCTAATGTAGGGAAACATTTGATATATTTTTCTTTAAGAAAAAAAAAATCTTATGATTTTATACAGTTTAGTTTTTTCATCCTTGTCTTCAAGGGAGCTTCTAACACGATGGGACAGATATCATGCAGACAACTATGTACAAACAATCTAGGTAGAGAATAAATAAATAGTATTGTATATATTATATATAATAAACAAATAAAAATAACAGAGAGAAGGTACAGAATTAAGAGGCATTAGGAAAATTCACACCAGTATTAAGTTAAAGAATTTAACCATCAAAAGTATTTTTTTTTAATTTCTAAGCATAAAAAGTGACATGTCTACAAATGTCCTTTGAGAAGACTAATCTGATGGAGTATGTATGCAGATCAAATCATACTATTTTCGCTTTTTTATTTTTTTTGTGGTTTTTTCCCTTTTGTTCTGTTTCTTCTTTCACAATATGACTAATGTGGAAATATGTTTCCATGATTGCACATGTATAACCTATTGCAGATTGCTTGCTATATTGGGGAAAGAGAGTGGAAGAAAGGGAGAAAGAATCAAAATTCAAAATCTTATAAAAATGAATTTTTAAAGCTATCTTTATATGTAATTGAAAAAATAAAATACCAACTACAAAAGAAGAAGAAGACGACTATTCTGGCAATAGTATGCAGGATGGGTCAGAACAGAAAGAGACAGGACATAGGAAGACTAGTTAGAAAATTGTTACAATAGTTCAGGAAGAGGAATTTAGAATCTAGATTAGGGTGAAAGTGGAGAAAGAGAAGATAATATAGAGGCAGGACATGCTAAGACTTGGCACCTAAATGTGGATAGTAAAGAAGGAGAAAAAAACAAAATGATATTAAGATTTCAAATATGAATGAGTATGGGAATAATAATGCCATTGACTAATAATATGTCAGTTCTTTACCTATAAAATGGGCATAATAATAGCTCCATTCCCTACCTTGTAAGATTGCAGGCTACAATATGTGAACATCTTATGATGGAGCTATGAAGCTCCAAGTAAGCTTATGAAGTAAGTGAAATTGGTCTTTTGTTTCTTCTTCTTTGCCACAGTGCAAATAATTTTTTTTCCTTTGAGCTTGCTAGACATCTTAAACTGATTTGAAGCCTTATTCCTTCATTTATACAATGATGTACTAACCATTCATTATGGGGTTAAAGTGAGAGAGAGAGAATCACAGAATCTCATAATTAGAAGGGACCTCAGTAAGCACTTAGCACATCTTGAAAATGGAGTCCTTCTACACATATTGACAAGTGGTTATCCAATCTTTGCCTGAAGATTGCTAGTGAGGTGGAACCTACTTATGTACAACTGTCAGTCCATTCAACTTTTGGTAAACACTAATTTGGGTTTTTATTGTTGCCATAATAATAAAATAGTTAAATAGTGAAGTGGATAGAAAGTGGGGCCTGGAGTCAGGAAGATTAATCCTCCTAAGTTCAAATACATGCTCGGATACTCACTAGCTATATGACTCTGGACAAACAAATCTTTTAACATTATTTGTTTCAGTTTTCTCATCTGTAAAATGATCTGGAAAAAAGAAATGGCAAGATACTCCGGTATCTTTGCCAAGAAAACTTCATGGGATCATGAAGAGTTGGGAAAAACGGGAAATTTATTATATTTGGGGACAGCTAGATGGCTCAGTGGATAAAGTGCTGAGCCTAGAGTAAGGAAAATGTATCTTTCTAATTTCAAATCCAGCCTCAGACACTTAATAACTGTGTGACTCTGGGCAAGTCACTTAATCCTGTTTGCCTCAGTTTCCTCATTTGTAAAATAAGCTGGAGAAGTAAAAGACAAATCATTCCAGTATCTCTGGCTAGAAAACTATAAATAAAGTCACGAAGAACCAGACACAACTGAAAATCAACTGAACAACAACAAATTGTTGTATAGAAATGCTGTCAATTTTTGAGAATTTATTTTATAGCCTATAACTGTGCTGAAGCTATTGTCTCAGTATTTATACCAATTCTCTATGATTTTCCAAGTGTACCAATCATATCATCAGCAAACAGGGATAGTTTTATCTCTTCTTTATCTATCTTTATGCCTTTAATTCCTTTTTCTTTTGTATCCCCATTGCATTTTATATTACATCTGTTTTTTATCCTCTCTCTGTTGAATAAAGTCAATCCTAAATCAAAGACTAATAAAGACATATAATACTTTAGGAAAACTTCTTCCAAGGTATTCTTAGAATGAATTCCAAATTGTGTTTTCCCTTCCCTTAAATACTTGGATATTGTCTTTCTTTGTAAGTGATAGCAGGATATTAAAGCTATTACTACTTTGGGGACAGACAGGTTGATATTCATGATATTCATATTAAATCTTGGGGAAATAATAGAATTTTAGAAAAGCTCTAAGGAAAAGGAATATAATAAGAGGGAAAAGACAAGTATATTTTAATAAATGCTCAGGATTATAGACCTGGTTCTATTTTGTTTAACTAATAAGAAAACACTGTGGCTTAACATAGGTTCTTCAACTTCTATCGTTCAACCCCTATTCTCTTAACTTCTTGTTTACCCTTACTCTAAAAAATCAGCATTCTTGTATCTAAGCAAAGGGATTCAATTTTGTAATCACATGTTTACTAAGTCAAAGGTTGAGAAATTAAACTGTCTTCTGCAATAAGCCAAGTGGGTCACTTGACTTCTCTCTCACCTTTACATTAATCCCAGGTCAGTTTCTTTGCCCCTAAATCTATCATTCTGAGCCTGGATTTTATACACTTGTCTTTAAGAAAACCCTTTTTTCTACAGTGAAAACAGGAAGAAAGTCTGGAAACAAGTTGGAGCAACTCCATGGCTCTTCTAAATCATGACTGATGCTTTGTTTAAGAAAAAACAAATGGGTGGCTATAGATATGAGGAGTGAAGAAATGAACTCATAGTTTGGATAAGATAGGGAGAAAGAGCTATAAGTATTTTACTTTGAGGGTTGCAAAAAACCATAATCACTCAGATTTGTAGTTAGCTGAAGTCTCTCTTATGCTGAGTCAATTCATAAAATCTTAGCAATTTGGATCCCTTCTCAGAGGGGCCATCTAACTCAATTGATCTGACTTAAAGATGAAGAAAAAGAAGACTGGAGAAATGAAATAACTTGATAAGTCACAAAAGCTAATGGCAGATCTAATAGTAAAGTCTCAAGACACTTGACATTTGAAAGAGACATTCCCTTTAAGTCTGGGACTTTGAAACTTTATCAGGCCATATTAAAAGTGCCCTATTATCCACACAATCAAAAAAATGTCAGGCAGAAATTCTTGGCAAGCAGAGTCTTCTGGTAGTGGGGTTCCTGTTTTTTGTTTCCTTGATTAGGCAAGAACTTGGCTTTCCTCAGCACCAACTGCTGCTTTAAACATAACTTTCATTCAGTCAGATTATCACAAACAAAAAAGTCTTATTGGTCAAAAGACCCACATGGAGGTAAGTATGAAAAGAAAGAAAAAGACATAAATCAAAGTACTGTTACGCGACAGAAAAATCTTTCTAAGTACCTTAGCCAATATAATCAAAGATCACAAGACAGGAAACAAGCAACTATAAGACCTTCATAAATCGATTTCAAAAACAAAATATGTATTCTGAAACTTGGGGGTTACACAGGGTGAGATCCCTTAATCAGAGAGTAGGAGGCCAGAATTGATGTGATTTTACTAGCTGTGTGATATTGGACAAATTTCATAATCTTTTTTGAGCCTCAGTTCCCTTATCAATAAAATGAAAGGATTGATGGTCACTAGAAAATTTCTAAAGTTCCTTCTGGAGCAATGATTTGATTCTATTTTAAATTCTGGCATTTATAATGCTGACAGAATAAAAGCTAAATGTTAACTTTATTTGTAACTTATAGGAGAAGGGACTAGAGAATGCCAAAGTCCTTTATTCATTCTAGATGTTTTATGATCCTATGATTGAAAATTACCAAGTACCCCTTGCATTTACAAAGTTCTATGTCTTAATCAAATACACATCTATTTCAAGTCCTTAACACTTTTCACTTGGAGTACTTTAAAAGCTTCCTAACAGGTTTCATTTCTCTACTTTCTCCCTTCTTGACTCTATCCTTCATATAAGTAGCAAATTTCTAAATGATTTCTCTGCTCCAATTCCTTCAGTGGTATTGCCTCCAGTGTAAAATACAACTTCCTTCACCTATCAGTTAAGACCTCCAGAACCTTTTTCTAATCTCCATTTTCAGACTTATTTTGTACTAGCCTTCTTACACCCTAAATTCTAGCCAAATTGGACTACTGCTAGTCCATGAATTTGGCATTCCATCTCCCATCTCTGTTCATTCTCCCAAAACTTGTCACTGGGCTTAGATAACTGTTTATTACTTTAGGCAGGGAACATTGTTTTTCTGCTGTTTTTACTCTGTGAGCTAAATTTAAATTCTGAGTTTATAAGCAGCATTTTACAAAAGTTTGTGTTGCTCAGTTATTGACGTATGTTGGACTTTGTGATTCTGTGACCAATGGATACCATTCCAATATCATATCTTTTGGAATTTTAATACTGTCCATGGGGTTTTCTTGATAAACCTATGAAATGGTTTGCCATTTCCTTCTCCAGTGGACCACCTTTGTCAGAACTTTCCATTATGGTCTTTCTGTCTTGGGTAACCCTGCATGGTATAGCTCATAGTTTCATTGAGTCACCCAAGCCCCCCCATCATGAAAGGAAATGACCTGGGAGGAGCTTAATGTCAGCTGTTGTTTAGTTGTTTTTCAGTCATGTCCAATTCTTTAACACCCTATATGGCGTTTTCTTGGCAGATTTATTGGAGGGGCTTGCCATTTCTTTTATAGTTCATTTTACAGACGAAGAAACTGAGACAAACAGGGTTAAGTGACATGTCCCAGGGTCACACAGCTAATATGTCTCAGGCCAGATATGAATTTAAGAATATGTGTCTTCCAAACTCCAAGAATATGTATCTTCCAAACTCCCAGTGTCCCTTACTTTCCTAAAAATGTCCTAAAGTGAACCTTTTATATGAGCCTACCAATCTCTTTATATGATACTTCTAATGAAAACAAGTTTAAGTAGGGCCCAAATTCAGCAAAAATAGAAAGGAGGGAAATTGTGTCCTTGGTGCAGCAATGAAAAGAAGGTTGGAGCTGGAGTCTGAAAAAGTGAGTTTAAAACCTTAGCTCTAGCACTGCCAAATGTATGACCTTAAGTAAGTTATTGCTAAAGTTATTGCTTTGTCTTAAAGAGGAGTAATAATGCTTGTACAATCTGCTTACATAGGATTGTATTTGGTTCACCAAATCACATAACCTTTGCTCAAAACTATAAAAATGTGTTATTGTTTTATCATTCACTTTTCCTCCTCCTTTCAATATTCCCTCCTCAGAACCAGTGCTTTCATCTTTTCCAAAGTGACTTTTAGTATGAATAGCTTTAGTATTGTTAAATCATTATGCAATTAATCTTACACCATCTTTTTAAAAAAATCATATGTGCTGTTGCCTTGTTCTGTTATTTCAATCTTGTATTCTTATTTGGTTTTTAGAAATTGTGAAGAGTATTGGCTTTAGGAGACAGAAGATCTGGGTTTTTGTTATTGTTGTTATTGGTCCTATGTGACCTTAGAAAGTCCTCTAAACTCTGTGAACCTCATATTCCTCATTTAGAGATGGAGGAGATTGAAGTAAATAAATTCTAAGATCTCATCCAGTCTTGACCTTCTCTGATTCTGTGAATATATCTTGTTATCCCAAGGACTATAAACTTGAAAGAAATGGATTCATTCTTCTTTATATCCTGTGCAACATTAGTAACTTAGGCTCTCACAGAGTAGATTTATTCATTTGACTTGCTCAGGTCTCTCCTGACCCAGAATAAAATGAAATTTTAGACTAACCCACACTGAAGTAATAATGTACTTACATTCAACAGAAAAACCAGAGGATGGGGCAGCAAGGACAAAGACAACTTAGAGAGTCTAGCATAAGGAAACTAGGATAGGGAGTGCCTTCAAAATTAGATCACATGAGGCTCTACTGATAGAAGAGAAGTTTTAGGTGGTACATGATAGCTCTCTTTAAATATTTGATGGGCTCTCTTTTGAAAGAGTTTAGACTTAATTCTTCCCTTTGGACAGAAGGCAAAAATAGTACAAGTCTCAAAAGGGCCAATCTAAACTTAAAACACTATATTTGGGGGCCATTTTAAACAGTGGGATTGTCAAGAAAAAACAAAAAAATGCAAAAAATGTGGCAATATTTCATAAATGACAAAAAGGACACTTATTTACAGAACTGTAACAAGAAAGTAGAGTGTTACTTTTTTTGACCTCAAATGGAAAGAAAACTTGTCTTGTGGGAGACTCAAATTTTTCATTGCTATTTGCATGGATCATTAATTTTTGAGTTACAAACAAATTTTAAGAAGTAGCTGAATTTGCAGATATGAAATCTGCAAATAATGAGGATTTATTGGATATACTTATATTTATATAAAAATATAAATAAATATTTATCATATTTATATCTATATATAATCTGTGTTTTATATAATATTTATATAACATATACATACACATGTGCATTTAAATTGCATATAAATTTAAATGTGCATATACTTGCATATGGATTATTTGCATATATACACAGTATATATGAATACATATATATATATACATATGTAACACAGCTACTATACTGTAGTGTATGTAAACTGTTAAAGGATATTTATGACAAAAGAAATAATAACATATAAATATTTATAGCTATATGTATGTGTATTAACTAGATATATAACATATAACTAGATATATAAAATTATATACATGTGTATACATGTTATATATATACATGCATACATACATACATACATACATATATATAGTATGGTAAAATTGATGGTAAAATCAGTTCTCACAATAAGAAATTAATATTCACAACTGAATTCCTAATCCCTTCCTAAGTTTCTTGGCTGTTTTGTTAACAAGAATTTTGGGTGATAAGAAATCACAGAGCCTATTGGTTTTCATCCACAAGCAGAGTAATTTAAGTTTTGATAGCTATGTGTTCAGTTTAGGGTTTTTTTTTTTTTAATTTATTTTATTTTCAATTAACAAAGTCTCAGAAGAAGAAATAGCGTCAACCTGTCAGATTTCCTCCTCACTTACTAGTAGTCTCTTAAAACCCTTAGCTTTCCTCAAGGCTTAAAGGTAAATTCTATGTCCTAATAAGCTCTGTTCTGATCCTATTTGGTATCAGAAATAATCTCCCACCCTATCTCAAGTTAGTTTGTACATATTTTATTTTTATTTGCTTATATATGTTCTCTCCTCCCTTCCTACTCCTCCAGGACCATATATAAGCTCTTGGAGGGCAAGGACTGTTTCTTTGTAATTGTATCAAGTTGTGATTGTATCAACTATCTTTCCACTGGACTCTGATGGCTCTAGAGAGGAGAGAGTGAGGCTGATGACTTTGCACAGCCCTCTCCAATTCACTTGCATATCATGGCATCACCTTCCTGATGTCATGTCTTTGAGAACAAGGGACAAACAACAGCAAACCAACTACTCAGCCCAGCACCAGGTACATGACAGGTACATACTTCTTATGATTCTGCTTTAAAAAGATACAATTTCTTTAAATTAAAGAAGAAACCCTTTTCATTCCTGAGATATGATCAGACTGAGGGCTTAGTTCTTGGTAGTCTATAAGACATGTTACTAAAATAAACAAAGCCAGAAAAGTCTTTGCTGCTTAGCATCTGAGACTTAGTCTGTAGTTATGGTCTCTTGCCATTCTAAGGGCCTCTAAATACACCACATTTTATATATGAGTTCTTTTAAGCTGCTGTTACAGATTTAGTACTGCACTAAGAAGATTTTGGGGGGAGTGCCATTCAAACAGAATTCAATGTACTATATTTGTGGGCATTAAGAACTCTCTGAAGGCAGAAATGATCATTTCACCTGTATATCCTCATCACTTAGCCTAGGGTCTTGAATATCATAAGTGCTTAATAAATATTTGAAAAATAGAATTGAGTTGAATGTCATCTCCTGAACAAAACTATTAGCTCTAGGAGTTCTCCAATGGTGTTTTATGCTGTCTTGTATCATTTCTCATGTAAATAACATGTTTTCAATTCATTTTTGGCTAATAATTTTATTAAAGGGATTTTTATATGTGGCTAATTTACAAATGAAGACAGTTTTGCTGAATGTAAACCTATGGTTTGACTCTTGGCCAAATGATGATGACATAGATGGTGACAGGGGTGTCTCTCTGTCTCTATTCTGTGTCACAGGAGAATTGGTTGAAGAAATTGAGGCTATGTCACCTGAAGAAGAGTGTCAAGCATGTAAAAAAGTCATTCTATGGGTGAAGAACTTAACTGTGTTGTTAATTACATAACAAGTATGAAGAACTTAACAGGAGCAATGGGAGAAGGATGATGTCTAGAAGAAGAAAAAATAGCCTTTATGTAAGGAAACATTTGGTAATAAAATGAGCCACACAAAAATGGAATGGGTTACTTCAGGAGTAGATGATTTCTCTCCTTTGGAGAACTCTTCTTAAGGAATGACCATTTAAGTCTTTTACTTGGATTTTTGTGCAGGTTATACTTGAAGTTGTTTCTGACTTTTAGGGGAAAGTCCTCAGAGTTTTCAAAATGACTGAATTAAAAGTAAATCAAATCAGTCAAATATTCTGTGCTTACAAAGCAAAAGTAAAAATCAACTTTGGCAATATCTTGGTTAATCTACTCACCCAGCTAGAAAAAATGATAATTTAGGATTTGAAATGGAAGATATATATGAATAACATTGTCTGGTTTGTTTAGCTACATTGATAAAAATGACTGGAGAAATATTGAATCTCTATTAGAATTTAAATTGTGTAGATACAATTACAGATTGAAAAGACAAGTCAATATATGTTTATTAAGTGCCTACTAAGTTCTGGACACTGTGTTAAGCATTAAGAATACAGAATAAGACAGAAAATAGCCCCTGCTATGGAAGAGTTCACAATCAAATGAGGAAAACAACATGCAAACCACTAAGCATTAGCAAGATGAATACTGGATTAAATGCAGATAAACTCAGAAAGAAGGCATTAGCATGAGGGATTGGGAAAGGTTTCTGGAGTCTTTAGCTAGAAACTTGAAGGAAGCTAGGGAAGACAAAGGTAGATATGAGGAGAAAGAGAGTGAAGGATATCCAGGAGGACATATTCAGAGTCCGGAAAATTAAGGAGGTGAGTGTTTGTAAATAGGAATTGTGAGAGAAGCCTGAGAAGAATTCTGATTATAAAGGCTTTTAAAAACCAACATAGGATTTTGTATTTGGTCCTGAAGATAATAGGGAATCACTTGAATTTATTGAATTGAATTGAACTTATTTAATTGATAGAGTTAGACTTGTGCTTTAGGAACATTAATTTGATAGCTGAATAAAGGATAGCCTAGAGTGGGGAGAGACTTGATATAGGGAGATCAAGCATCAAATTGTTACAATGGTTCAGGAATGAAGAGATGAGGATCTGCACCAAGATGATAGTAATATCAAAGGAGAAAAGCATATATATATATGACAGGTATTAAGATAGAAACAAGACTTGGCAAATGAGAGGATAGTGAGAGATAGTAAGAAATTGAGGATGACATGTAGGTTGTGAGCCTAGAGGAAAGAGAATATGGTGGTATCTTTAAAGTAAAGGGAACTTAGAAAGAAGAAAGGGGATAAGAAGATTTTGAGAATATTTAGTTTAAGATGCCTGAGATAGCTAGATGGTGCAGTACCTAGAGCAGCAGCTTTGATTCAGGAGGACCCAAGTTCAAACTCAGCCTTAGAAACATGTGATCCTTGGCAAGTCACTTAATCCCAATGGCCTCATTAAAAAAAAAAAAGATGCCTGAGACATACAGTCTGAGATGTCCAATAGGCAGTTAGAAATATGAGAATAGATCAAGAGAGAGGTTAGGCTTGGACATATAGATCTGAGGATCATCTGAGTGGAAATGATAATTGAATCTATGGGACCTGATGAAAAAATGGCAATTATCAAACCAAGAAGACAACAACATTCTTTTAAGCTGTAGAATAAAATCTGAAAGGGCAATGAAGTCTAATTCCCTTATTTTTAATTATCAAAAATGAAGCTGAAAGTAGTTAAATAACTTGTCTAGGATCACAAGACTAATAGGTATCTGAGGCAGCATTTAATCTTGGGTCTTTCCAACTAAACCCACTAGCTTTCTGCTCACAATACAATTGTCACTTGGCAGTTGCCAAATAGTTTGATAAATAATATGAAATAGTGGAAATCATGCTGGAGGCAGAGGACCTAGGTTTGAATCCAAGCTCTTCCACTTATTACTTGTGTGATTGTGTAACTTAACACTTATTAAGCACCACTTATGTTTCAGGCACTGTATCAGGTGTTGGAGATCCAAAGACAAAAATGGAACAGTCTTTGCTCTTAGGAAATCTACGTGATATTAGGGAGATAACATGTAAGTACACACAGAATAAATACAAAACAGAAGGTTGTTTAGGGGGAGAAGGGCATTAGGAATTGAGGAAATCAGGAAAGGATTGCAGGGGAATGACACCTGATTTGAATCTTGAGGGGATTAAAGGATTCTATGAGATGGGAGATGAGGGGAGAGAGAACATTCCAGGAATGGAGGATAGTCAGAGCAAAGACACAGAAACAGAATATGGAGAACCACATGTGAGAAATACCAAGAAGACTGCACCCTTTTCTAAAGAGAAATTTTTATATGACCCTGGTTTGTAGGCATATAAAACAGGCATCCAAATCCAACATTTACTGATAATAAATATAATTTTGTAATCTCCACATTCAGTTACAAAATCCCATCTGGAGTTGCAAACCACCGTTTAAGAAGCTGGAGAGTAGATCATAGACTGAGTAGAGTGCAGGAAGGGGAGATCATAACTTCCTTATCTGTAAAATGAGAATATTGGTCTTTTTTCATAACTTTTTAAAATCATAACTTCCTTATCTGTAAAATGAGAATATTGGTCTA
Organism: Antechinus flavipes; assembly: GCF_016432865.1. Taxonomy (NCBI): domain Eukaryota; kingdom Metazoa; phylum Chordata; class Mammalia; order Dasyuromorphia; family Dasyuridae; genus Antechinus; species Antechinus flavipes. The sequence continues at coordinate 157,337,852 of NC_067399.1, read as the reverse complement.
GATCAGTAATTCAAGTCAAGTCAGCAAATATCTTCATCTTTTTTGGTGTCATGGACCCCAACTAGATGCAGCCATAGATAGAGCTCATCTTCTTGAGTTAAAATCTGGCCTCAGACACTCAGCAGTGGTTGTGTGGCTCTGAGCAAATCACTAATCCTGTTTGACTCAGTTTCCTCATCTGTAAAATGAGCTGGAGAAGGAAAGTTACCACTTCAGTATCTTTTCCAGGAAAACCCCAAATGGGGTCATGAAGAGTTGGACACAATAGAACAACAAATCATGAATCCTTTTGGTAATCTGATAAAGCTGTGAACTCCTATCAGAACAATATTTTAAAATGAATAAAATAAAATGCATTAAATTACAAAGAAAGCCAATTATATTGAAATATTGGTATCAAAATATTTTTAAAACTTGTGATATAGACTATATATGCCTTCTTATTAATGCATTAAATAACACAATTTGTTGAGTCATTTCAGTCATGTCTGACTCTTCATGATTTGAAGTTTTTTTGGCAAAGACATTGAAGTGTTTGCCATTTCCTTTACCAGCTCATTTTTACAAATGAGGAAACTGAGGTAAACAGGGTTAAATGACTTGCCCAGGGTCACACAGTTAGTAAATGTCTAGAGCCAGATTTGAACTCAGGAAGATGAATCTTTCTGGCTCTAGGCCTAGACAGTCTATCCTCTATGTCACTAATTGTTCCAACAAGATAATTTTAAGAATAATTGAGTTAAATTTTATTTGAAAAATATTTGCTACTATATTAAAATACAATTAGGAAAATATTTTAAAATTTTGTGTTATATAACATGTGTAGTTCTTAATATATAAATAATAAAACAATGCATCTAAAGTATAAGCAAATTAGAATTAATTTTGTTCTTAAAGACATATCATTTGGAAGACTATTGTTGCTTATCTTGAATTAAAATGGAATGGTCTTTGGACAAGACAACAAGAACATTATGTTGAATTGATTTTCAAATGTAATGCAATGTGAAAAACTGCCATTTCTATTAATTAGAGCCATCATCACTGCTAATACTATTCTAGTTTATTACCTACAATTGAAGGAAATGCTAAATTTCAATTAGAAGTTAGTAAAAATAAAGATGTATTTTTTTCTTATCCAATTTCAGAGTGCAAGTTAGGAATCCTTGATTTAGCAAGCTTTTAAATTTCCTTCTCACTCTATTTAAGATCCTAGAAAAAAAGGAAATACTGTTGAAACTGATTCTTCAAAAGCCTTTGTAGGTCAAATTTTTTTTTCTAAATAACCATGAAAATTCACTCAGTCTAAAGAGAAACACTTATTCTGTGATATAGGTAGAGTTAACAGTTTTACTGATCATTATTGCAGTTGTGGTATAGATGAAGTTAATTAATGAAGCCCTGGGCATATATATTTTATGTTCAATGAAGCAAATGATCTCTCATTTCATTTGAATTGCTTTCCTTAGATGTTACTTCACACATGTAATTAGTTCTGTAGTGGTTTCTTCTGGAAGCTATAACAAATATAATGTAATAGGGAAAGGAAGGAAGTAAGCATTTATATAGTGCTTACTGTGGGTGCCAGGTTCAGTGCTAAACACTTTACAAATATAATCTCATTTGATCCTCACAACAACTTTGGGAGCTAAGTACTATTATGACACCTACTTTACAATTGAGGAAACTGAGACAAACAGGTTAAGTGATTTGCCCAAAGTCATGAAGCTTGTATGTGTCTGATGCTAGATTTGATTTTGGATCTTCCTGATTCTAAACTCAACACTCTTATCTACTCTGTCCCCTAGGTGTCATTAAATTCTAGGAGAATTTATACTTTAGGATAATTCTAGAACAATTATTTGTCAAACAAGCTGATCATTAACCTATCTTTGTTTAATTAATATAGAAAGTATAAATTATCAAGGTGTTTGGTAAGGTCATCTCTGAGATTCCTTCCAATTCTAATTCCATTAATTGACAACACAGATTAAAGGAAAATGCCTTAATTGACTAAAATTCTGAAGAGCTGAAAACCTTCCACTATTCCATAGATATTTTTTCACTTAATATTTTATTTTTCAAATTTCATGTAAAGATAGCTTTCAACATTTATTTTTGTAAGATTTTGAGTTTCAATTTATTTTTCTCCTTTTCTTCCTTTTGTCTCTCCCCTCCCCAAGACAGCACAGAATCTGATACGGGTTATACAGTACAGTCATTTAAAACATATTTCCATATTAGTCATGTTGTGCAAGAAAAATCAGAACAAAAGGGAAAAAAATGAGGAAGAAAAAGCAAACAAAAATAAAAGGTAGAAGTGGTATACTTTGATTAGCATGCAGTCTTCAAAGTTCTTTCTTTGGATGCAGCTGAAATTTTCCATCCCAAGTCTTTTGGAATTGTCTTGTATTGCTGAGAAGAGCTAAGTCTATAATAGTTGTGTGTCCTCATCTGTAAAATGAGCTGGAGAAGGAAAGATACCATTCCAGTATCTTTTCCAGGAAAACCCCAAATGGGGTCATGAAGAGTTGGACACAGCAGAACACAAATCATGGATCACACGATTTTGCTGTTATTGTGTCCATTGTTCTCTGGTTCTGCTCACTTCATTCAATATTAGTTCACCACACAAACTTTTTAAACTGAGGTTTTATTGGATATACTTTCAGAAATTTTGAGATGATAGTTTAAGGTTAAAAGTTGGAAGGGACCATTGAAGTCATCCAATCTAAAGCTTCTTAAGCCATGGGTTGCAACCCCATTATATGTTTGCATAATTGAATGTGGGAGTCATGAAAATTTGGACAACACTAAAAGTTGTCAAATACTCTTCCAAGATTTAATTCTTTATGTAAAAATAGACAAGCATGTCCATCTCATTAGTATGTATATTTGCTTTTGTCTATAATAAATGGTAAAATTATATGTACACCAAAGAACTCTTTTTCTTATGATTTATTATCAGTAAACATTTGATTTGTATACCTATTTTAGATATCTATATACCCAAGATCTATACCCAATTTCTCCGACAACAAAGGTCTGCAAGTGGAAAATGTTTAAGAAACCCTAATACAGTCCATTCCACTTCATTTTGAAAATATGAAACAAAGGCTCCTGAGAAATTAAATGACTAGTCTGGTAGAAAATCATCTACTTCCTCAAAGTACTCCCAAGACTGAGAACTTTCACTGCTAGACAGGGTCAATTGCTGAAATTCCTCTATTTAAGGTTCCCTGAAGCATAATTAGTTAGTTTGATTAGACAATCATTTTCCTTGATCCATTTTAAAAGATCAGTCCTTCCTAATGGGATTTGAGAATGAAAAAACATCTTGTTTACACTTTGAAACTTAATCACATATGACTACATTGTCCTGGGATTATAGTAAAGTTCCTTAACATGTATTGTACATTTTGTGATTCCATTAATATGAAATAGGAGGGGAAACTCGCTTTACAATCTTTCCCCAGTTGAACATTTATTATCTCTAGCAAATAAACAGGAGCACTTTGGGCAAAATCTAAAGTCCCAAATTCTCTATAATTCTTCTAGTGGTGATTTAATCATTTTCATTTCCAGTGTTTTCCCCCAGTGCTTTACACTAAAGCATCTTAGAATATCCCATGTAGCATAGCTCACAGATGATTTAAAATTAACATTATTTTGTATTTCTAAGAACAACTTAATCAGGGGTGTCTTGGCAAATATTTAACAACTGGCTCTCTGGAGGGTATGTGTGGATGTGTTATGGGAAAGTGCCCATAACACTCATGAAAGTTTAATTTACATTATAAACATTTTCTTCATTACATTTTAAGGTCTAGACAACCAACAAAACTATAGATCAAACCCTAATCTGTAGCATTTGCTGATTTCTGAGATGTAAGTGTTTAACAAATAGTTCTTGGGGAGGTAGGAGTTAATCTGACGCCAGCATGTCCTTATAGGATGCCATTTTATAAAGTTCTCATAAGTGATTGCTTGTCTTGGGGTTTGCAAAGGCTTTCCCCAATACAAGGATAAAAGACAAAAAGGAAAAGGAAAAGAAAATAAATCTTCTCATCTTAAAAAGAAAGTCTGGTCCCTACAGAGATCCTAGAATATGCTTCTCCATTAGGATTATGGTCCTAGAATTAACAGTCCCTACTTCAGTTGAGAAACCAAAACTATTGGTGCTTTTGTACTGGCTCTTTGGTACTGGGAGGAGAAAAAGGTAGGAAGAGAAATATTTACTTTTTTTTTTTTTCTCACTGAAGGTTCTCTATGCTCATTTGAGTATCAGGTGCTACAACACAACAGCCCTTGGTCTCAAGGAAGTTGGGGTTTTTGCCCTTTTTTATCCCACTAAAGGTTCCCCTCTACTTTGGATTTATGTATACAAACTAGTTTTAATCCTGGAAAATTCTTCTGGGGCTCCATAGATCCCTAAAACACATAGGAAATCCAGTTGAAGGTGAAAACAAAACATTTTCTGATGTCCCATCCTGCATAAGGCACACCAAAATGTCTCTAGAATATGAGAAATATGCAGCTGAGGTGAAAAGTCCCAGTGGGCAGAAGCAGGAGTGAGGTGTCGGGGAGGGGTGCTAAAGATTATAGTTTTAGGAATAAGCAAGTGCAAACAGACTGAGATTTAGTAGATAAGGTCTAGAAAGTTGCTTGAGGTACATAGAAAACAGAAAACTTTGACTAGTAATAAATGTCAGAGACAAAGTTTAAATCCAGGTTTCTCTGATTCTGATTTTAGTTACTGACTTCCAATATCATGGATTAGTATGTTGATGATTTTTTAAAAATCTGTAATTTAAAAAAATTAAGTGATTTGCCCAGTGAGACAGCTAATAATGTTAAGTGTCTCAGGCTGGATTTGAATTCAGGTCCTCCTGACTCCAGGACAGATACTCTATCTGCTGCACCATCTAGCTGCCCCACAATAAAGTGTTTTTAATGAAGTTATGTACATTGTGTTTTTTAAAAATTCATAACATTATTGAATATTTAAAAGATTACAAGTAGTGTAGATGTAACCTTTATATGCACTAGGAAACCATAAAATTTGTGTGACTCGCTTTATAGTGGTAGTCGGGAACCGAACCCACAATATCTTCAAGGTATACCTGTGTTTGTTAGGGCTGTTCCCTGGTATTTCTGATTCTAAGTCCGCCCATCTATGTGCCATGCCACAAGTTTTTTTGGGTTTAATATAGAGCATAGCACTTCTGGGGTTACTGGAGGCTTTTTTTAACCAAAAGTTAGGCAAAAGTAAGGCCATTGGAAGCTATATGCTTTTAGTCTTTTAAAAACTGAAGCTGGCAGCCAGGGTGCTCCAAGAAACAAGAAATAGTTGCACAGGGTTTGGAATATGTATCATGATTTCATCTTTCTTTCCCTTCTCTCTGATTCTGGGGTGTGTAGTTCCTCTTCATTTGCGACATTTTAAAGAAAAAAAATCAGTTATTAGTAAATAGTTGAGCTGTGCCAGTTAGGTCCAAGGAAGCACTGGTTCTAAAAATGTTTCTAGTTAGGTTTGCAGGGGGAACAAAGACGGTCTGTGAATTCCTGGATTCCAGTTCTTTGGCACAGGAGAAAAAAGGCAAATTTGGATTGGGATGAGTGATGTCTTTCTTTAACTGGATGTTGGGAGGCAATTTTGGCTTAAATGTTTAGGAAGTACTTGAACTATGCTTATTAAACTCTGTATTTTCATTATTTCAGCTCAAAGAGGTCAGGAGCCTCTTGTGAAAAAGAGGGGAAGGTTAAAACAACAGCTGTTTCTCTCCTTTCTTCTTTATTTCTGTTTCTATTTTTATCCCTCTTGAGTTCTTCTTTACTGCTGTAGGGAGAGAGACTTAACTTTGCCTGGACAAAGCAGAAAGACAGTCAGATTTGGACTCAGAAGATGGGTTCCTATATGATGTCATTTTGTTTCTCTTAGAGTAATAAGGACAACAACTGTTGGCTACACAGATTTGTCCAAATCAGTCAATATTATGTGTATTTTATTTCATTGATATTTATATCTAAATTTAAATGGTTTAAACAACTAAATAAAACTCTAAATCACAAGGTCACCATATCTTTCCTTTCCCAGACCCTTTCCATATGCTATTATAGATCTCTATTACTCTTTAGATATTCCTTCAATATTCACCAGAGTAAATTTAAACAGATCTGCCATCATCTCCCACTTAAGCTTCTTCCAGCATTTTAAAGCTCATTAGGGCTTAAGAAATGATTCACTAAGTCTTACAAGACCTTTGAAACTTTCTAACTTGTAATGCTTTCTTTAAGATACATGCTTGCTCTATTCATTCTTGATTCTCTGGGATTCTTTAGGAGTCTGGGAAAAATAATATTTAAAGAGGACTTATCTTGGACAGAGGACTGTCACAGAGTAGAAGTCCTTATTTCTATAAACTGCTTCTGTTTTAAAAGTTGTATTGGGAGAGACAGAGACAGAAAGACAGGGAGAAACAAACAGAGAGACAGAGAAACACAATGACATAGAGACAGTGACAGAAAAAAAACAGAGAGAAACAGGGAGATTTGATTTTAGATAATAGTCAAATATGAGGGTGGAGGATCTAAGAAATACAGAGGTAACCTGACCTAGCAGTTAGACAGACTGCTAGATTTAAAGTCAGGTAGAGCTTGGTTCAAATTCTACCATAAACAATCCCCTTAATATCTCTGAGTTTGTATAATAATAACAATGATAATTATTATATCTGAGTATGTTTGATAACATATATGTTCATTATTAGGAATAATAATAATGAAACAGACTCAGAAGTTGTGACAATTATTATTATTATTATGATGATACTTAACCTACAGGGCTGTTTTGAAAATTAAATGACATTAATACTTAATATTTAATACTTAAAACACATTAAATGGCTTGTATAAATGTCTTGATGATGATGATGAATGTAGTCATGACATCAGGGAGATGTGGAAATCGCTGGCCTGATTGGTTTTCTTTTTGCTGAGTTATTTCCATCTTGTCTGATTCTTTGGGACCCCATTTGGGATTTTCCTGGCAAAACTTCACAGAAGCACTCATGATTGTATCCTGCAGTACAGTCATACTTTTTACGCTCCATCCCTACCCATCCCCATCCCTCCTCCTCTGCCCAGAAAATGCCTGATGTGCATTCCAAGAGGAGTCATCTTCCTGACTTTAGACCCTGCTTATTGTTTTCCACATGAACTCTTTCTTTCTGGGCAGCTGGGGAATCAACTTTTGTGAAAAATGTCTTGTGCAGGAAATAACTAAAAATGTCCAGGAAATAATCTTTGTTATCATAGTAGAAATTGTTCTAGCAGCTTTTAAATCAAGGAAAAGTATGAACTTCTTTAGATACTCTGTATTCTATCATTAAAAAAAAAAGTATCCTTCCTGAAACTAAAACCATGATTTTCAGCAGAATTATGAGGATAGAAAAGAAACATCTCTTCTCAGAGGAAAAAATAATGATTAGATGATTGTGTGTATATGCATACATGTGTGCTTGTCCCTGGATGCACAGTCAGCTCTTATTGCTATGAATAGAAAGTCTGATTCATCCAGTGAGGGTGCATGCAATTTCATGCATGTTGCTAAAGTACCATATATTTACTCCCTAGGCAAAAATTCAGACTTTTCTTTGAGGTCCCCATAACTGACTGTTTTAAATGCGTAGAGCCTTATCAACTAGCCTTTCTTCAAAGGGGATAAATTAGGCCAAAGAAGAGAGACAGAAGGAAGCCAAGGAATCTGAGAAATCTAACTGATGGAGTTTTAGTAGTTCTGGCCCAAGAAATGTGTTAGTATTGCTCTGGGGTGTGTGTGTGTGTGTGTGTGTGTGTGTGTGTGTGTGTAAGGAGGGAGACCTTGTACAGTTTTAGAATCCTTCAGTGAATGGCCCAGAAAGACTTCGGGAGACAATGTAGTGTAATACACTGCTGTAAACTACATTGGTTTCCCAAAGTATTTTGAAAGTGCTCACAAAAGCAGAAAGGATAAACTGAGCCATGTGGACCCTTTATGAAGGGATAGATTATGGTTGTGCTTTGCAAGAGACTAAGTGCACAGCACAACAGAGCTATTGTGTGACCAGAGTATTCATATTGAAAATAAAATATTAGCTGGGTGGTCTTGAATAATGAAGGCATTTTATGACTCCAGCAAAGCATATGTATAGCTGACTGATCCACAGATTACACTTACAAAGTCTGGGAGCATACCAGCAGCCGAGGGGTGAAGCAGGCTGGGGTAAAGGTTTAGCATAAAAGAGCCGCTGATCAAAGGCCCTCAGGAGGACTAAAGAGCTGTTTATCTGTGACCTAGGAATACAATAGCACCAGGAATACAATTTCTTTGAAAAATAGGACTTGTTTCCAAGAGGGTCCTTACACAGCCAGACTTCAGAGAGACCGTCTCAATCCTAGACCTACAGGGAAACCAGAAAGCAAGAACAACAAGGAAAAGTTGTGAATAGTTTGGGAAGCAGCCTGACCTCCCGGCCTGAGCACTGTCCTGGGAGTTGGAAGCTGGGAGGCGGAATCCCCAGGCTTGCCATGTGTCCTTGGACAAGTCATCTAATTGGCTTTTTGGGAGGAATAATGATAACTAATTTTGATATTACAGGGCTTTGGGGGAAGATTGATTGTGAAAATATAGATTGCTCAATAATATTTTAGCCTGTGGGCAATTATTTAGAGGCTGGAAAACATTGCTAAAAATTTAAGGGAGAATCCAGATAGTAAATGCTTCCTATTTCTCTACCTTTCTTGCATTCGTGTATCTTGGGGTCCTCTTTGCCACCTTCCACCCCTAGCCCAATCAAGGACAGAGGCTGGATTCTAAACTGATCTCAATTTTTTCATTCTGATATAAACTATGAATCATTGACTTTGGGTCAATCAATTAAGTAATCCACAAGCATATACTGATGTCTATATAGTGTTATGCACTGGAGAAAAATTAAAATGAAACAGTCCTCACCATCAAGGAGTTCCTATTCTAAGGGAGAGAAAATATGTTTATACATAAGCTTATACAAAATATATACAAGGATTTGTTATTTTTATTTCTTCCCTGTCAGCTGGGGGAATCAGGAAAAGTTCCATATAGGGAGTAACATTTGAGCTGAATTGTGGAAAAAAAATGTTTAAACAAAAGTAAAGAGGAAGGAATAGGGGAGTTGGTCTGAGGGCCATGGGAAGAGGTATTTGGAAATTGTTCTAGTCAAGAATTCTATCAGATGACGTCATCTTTATCATCATCAAATATGGAACACCCACAGGATGATTCAAATTTTACAAAACTCCTGTGGATGATCTGTATGAAGGAATTTAATTTTTAAAATGCAATTAGCAACAAAATTAATGTGTCATAGCCAAACAAAAACACAATGCTTAAATGACCATAGGAATTGGTTTCTTCTACTTCTCAGCCTGAGCTCTTCAAATGGTAGCTGGAAACTAGTAAACAAGGGAGGTGGGCTGCACCTGTCATAGCTTTTCAGTGGATTAAGCAGAACTGGGGTCATTGTCTCAAGCTGTCACTCTTTCATCTTCCCCAAGCATGGCCCCCAACAGGGTCTCCTTTTAACACTGGGACAGATATTTATTTACTGATTTGTCACAAAATGCTTCACTGTGTAGAATGATTGGGATTATCAGCAGCATGTTAGGTTAAAAAAAAAAAACCCTTGTAGTTTTGTGATTTAAAATCTCCACTGAAATTTGAACAGTTGGATGCAAGAGAGTTTCTCAGTGGGAAGAGCTCAAACTGCTTCGTTCCTCTGGACAAATTATTGTCTCATATTAATCTAAAGTTGCAGTAAGTAGCTGGCTATATTCTTAAAATGATATGGAAACCAATAGTATTTTCTCCTTTAGATTTTATTCCTTGTTACACTGGTGATTTTATTTTTGGAATGCCACCAAAACTGAATTTTCTAAAGACTTGCCTAGGTTTTTCTTGGATTTCTAAATTTTTTGCCTTCCAATTCACTCAACTGAATGTCATAGAATCACAGGATAAGATATGATTTTCATTTCTACCCTTTCCTCTACATAGGACTGTATTTGTTCAAGAATGTCTTAAATTGTATAACATTTTACACTTAATAAAACATTTTCATATATGTAATTTGACTTGATTCCCACAATAACACTATGAGATAGACAAGGAAAGCATTATGTTATCTCCATTTTATTTGAAAGATGAGGAAACTGTCTCAGAGAGGGTAAATGACGTGTATGAGGTCATGCATCTGGAAATTGTTGCCATGTCTGACTCCAATTCCAGTGTTGTTGTTGTTTTTTTCATAACTTTTTTCCAGGATAAGTAAAACTTTGAATTAAACTTCTTTTAGACTAAGTCATCTCAGTTTTTTTTAACTTCTTCATAGTTCCTATATCCTATTTATTCATTTGTTCATGAATGCATGCATCCATGCATATGTATTTCAGTATTTTAAAATGTCATTACTTTTTTTTTTATTATCAGTCATTTCACAATATAACCTCCTTGAACCTCCCTTTGTAAAAAAAAAAAAAGGAAAAGAAAAAGAAAAATTAAGTCAATTGATGTTGAGCTTGTGTTTGATAGCGTATGAAATATTCCTTACTCACAATCCTAATCATTTGAGAAGGAAGTAGTCACTTTCTGTTCCCAAGATCCAAGTCTAGCCATTGAAGTCAAACTGAATTTGGTTACTTTTTGGTATTATCTTTTAATTTACATTATTATGAATTAATTACATAATTAAGGTTGGTTTTAAATTAATTACATAATTATGATTGAATCAATAAATTTTTAAATCACCTATTATATTTCAGGCACTATTATGTTCTAGGTGATATGGTTATAAGGCAAAAATGAAACAGTTTCTTCTCTCAAGAAGTTTATACTCTGGAGAGTAGGGAACGAGGAAAAAAATACACACACACACACACACACACAGAAACAAAATAAAAACAAGGTAATGGGGGCGGGGGTGGAGGGGGTGGGAGAGTCATGATACTAGAAGTTGGGAGAATCAGGAAAAACTTAGGTAAAAGATGATGTCTAAGCTGAGTTTTGAACTAAACTAGGAATTCTAATAGCTACAACTGAGGAGAGATTACATTCCAGATGTTAGGTACAGCTAATGAAAAGAAATAAATATGGGCAATGTAGTGTCATATGTGAGGATCAATAATGAAGTTGATATGCATATGACTGAGAATATGTAGGGTAAAATATAATAAAGCTGGAAAGGTAGGTTGGGGCTAGATTGTGAAGGACTTTAAATGACAACTTGAGATATTTGTATTTGATTGGGAGTTATTGGAGTTTATAAAGTGGGAAAGAGACATTATCAGACTTCTACTTTAGGAGTATCCCTTTGGCAGCAGTCTGGATGATGGATTATAGTGGGAAGATATTAGAGGCAAGAACAACAATTAGGAGGCTATTACAATAATCCTGGTGACAGGTGATCAATTCCTGAACTAGAGTAGTAGCTGTGAGGAGGAAAAGAGAGACAGAATAGAGAGATATTCTGAATACAGAGTTGACAAGTCTTAGCAACTGATTGGAATTAGTGAGGAAGAATGAGGAGTTTAAGATACCTTTGAAGTTATGAACTTGTGTGACTAGAAAAATAGTAGTGTTCTTGACAGAAATATTGAAGTTTAGAAAAGAAGTTTGGGGAAAAGATAATGCCCTCTGTTTTGGAAATATTGATTTGACATCTATCTCAAAAGGTCAAATAGGCAGTTGCTAATTGAGGATTAGGAGCAGCTAGCTGGTGACGTAGAGTGCTGGACTTGGAGTCGGGAGAATTCATTTTCCTGAGTTCAGATCTGATCTCAGGTATTCACTAGCTGTGTGACCTTGGGGAAGTCACATAATCCTGTTTGCCTCAGTTTCCTCCTCTGTAAAATGACTTGGAGAAGGAAATGGTAAAGCACTCTATTATCTTTGCCAAGAAAACCCTAAATGGGGTTGTGAAGAGCTGGGCATGACTGAAAAATGACTGAACAATTAAGGATTAGTGCTCGAAAAAGAGATTAAGGCTGGATGTATAGTCTGAGACTCATCTCAGTTAAAACTGTAGGACCTGATGAAATCGCCCAGTATAAAAAAGAAGCCATGTAATTCCAATAAGCTTGGAATGAAAAATGCCAATCACATCCAGAAATTTAATGTGTATCAAAACACAGTATTTTCACCTTTTGTTTAATTATTTATTCTTTCTTTCTTTTTGGTCTGATTTTTCTTTTATAACATGACATAATATGTTTAAAGAATTGCACATATTTAATCTATATCAGATTGCTTGCTGTCTTGGGAAGAGGGAGGTCAGGGAGAGAGGGAGAAAAATTTAGAACACAAAGTTTTACAAAAACAAATATTGAAAACTATCTTTATATGTATTTAGAAGAATAAAATAACAATAGTATTTTCAAATATAATTTTTTAAATTTTAAATAAAAAAAGAAAAAGAACCCATGTAATTAGTATTTATTACTTATTTATTTGGGATAATTTTAGATGCTATGAGGGCTAGAGGGGGAAGAATAGAGAAATGAGTTCAGGAATCCCTTCAAAAGTTCAGAAGTTGCCATTTCAAATATTTATAGTTTCTTGTGCCAACACAGCTTAAGTTTAACTCTTTCTTGTTCCTTACTCAATCCAACTCTCCTGCTTAGCTTTTCTTAAATTGCTGCTAGCATTGTTTGTAGGTGATCTCTTTTAGGATTAAGGGGAGGCCAATAGTTAATCTCTGTGGCTGGAAATATTGACAATTATTAAAAATGAAATTAGCATTTAAAAGAGACTTTGACCCTATATAATAAAGAAAAACCAACAATATAAAAATGGAGACAACTGAATCTGAGGAAAAATTATCCTTTGGGGACAAATCTTCATACAATATTAATATATTAATGTAATATATTATATATATATATATGGTCCCCTATAAATAGGGATCTTAGGTGAAGGAGCTTTCCCTTATATAAGACTTTTCCTAACACCAAGGAATTTGTGATCTAATTGTTGGTATTCAGAGTTCTCTTTCTTGGGGTTTTCTTGACAAAGAGACTGACTGGAATGATTTGACATTTCCTTCTTTAGCTCATTTTACAGATGACAAACTGAGGCAAACAGGAGTAAGTGACTTGCCCAAGATCACACAACCAATGAGTGGCTGAGGTCAGATTTGAACTCAGGAAGATGTCTTCTTGTCTACAGGTCTGGTATTCTATCTACTCTGCTGTCTACTGCTGCAATCTAATCAATGATGCAATAATGATGAATTGGAAATAATTAGTGGATAATATGACATTATATAGTACGTTTTAAATATGATATAGTTTATAAGGTATAGGAGTTTAGTGTCAGCTGGAATCCTACTCTGATGTTTTATTATAATGTGAAAGTAACCCCAGATCCTTGGGAACCAAATCACAAAAGTGAAAGGCTGATTTAGAATCTTAATTCTACAGGAAGCCACTCTAACCCCCCTTTAATGCCAGTGACTTTCCTCTTGCTGACTATCTACAATTTACCCTGTATGTAGTTTATCAAATATACACAGTTTTTTGTATATTAGACTGGGAGTTCCTTGAGGGCAGAAACTACAGTTATTTGTACTCTGTAGTTTGTTTAGTTTAGCACAATGTCTGGCACTGAGAAGGTATTAAAGAAATGTTTAATAATTTAGGAATTGATCAGTACTCTCTTCCAAGAAAAAAAAGGTAAGTGATGATGAACTTTGTGTCTGTTGTCCAAGAATCAGCATAGCTAACTTTGGAGAGGCTGGCCAAAGGGTGATTTTTTTTTTCTAACTACAGAAATTCTTGAAGATCCTTTATTAAGTCATAGAGACATTGCAGTCTGCATTGGTGGACGTAGAATCCACATCGATAAAATCCCGGATACTTGAAGAACTGAGGTAAAGGGATTCAGAGAAGTTAGTGATTAAATAGAGATTTGAACAAGACTTTGAAGTCTGGGAAGAAATTTGAATAGACATGGGGTTGTATTTCACTTAGTGTACTAGCAGCAAAGTCTAATGAAAGTTGGGAGTTGGGAAAAAATCTCGCATAAGCCCTCTTTGAAATAGCAACTCAAAGGAATCTGAAATAATATGTGAATTCCAGAGAAGTTAGTGTTTATTCAATAGATATTTATTAAGTATCTTCTGTGTGCAAAATACCATGCAGGTGTTGGGAGCACAAAGACAAAAGATAATTCCTGTCCTCTTGGATCTTAACATTTTAGTGAGGGGGATAGGTGTGGGTTATTATATAAAAAGAAGTCCCTATGCTATGCCTTGTGAGCTACATCTGTTTACAATTGCTCTTTGAAAGCCTCAGGTGTTTAGCATTTTCCCTTCATTTTACTGTGAGCTCTAAGCCCTCAGGGGAAAAAAAAGTGGAAATACTGGTATTGGGTGTCAAGGGATGTGAAACACATTTCATTAAGTTTTGCACTCAGGGAATTTTATTTTGTGTTTTAAAGGTGGACATTTAGTAAATATTTAATCATAAAGAGCATTTCTATTCAGCAAACTAAAGAAATTAAAACAAACTTTTAAAGTTAACTTTTTTTTTTACTCAATTTTACTCAAAAATACTAATTTTATAAAGGGTCCTTTTAAATTAATTTCATGTTCTTAAAATATATAACAATGTTTTCAGCTTAATTTTCTTGACTAAAAAATATCTTTCTAAGTGTACCATATTCCTTCTTTAGCTCAATGCTTTGCCTGTGAAGGGTTAGTGGAGAAGTTTAAGGACTGATGACAACAGGCATATCCTTAAAATTTTAAAACTTTTAACTTTTTTGTCTTCCCTACCTATGTGGAAGCATATTCAAAACTACCTTTTTAGTTTAAAACTCCAGAATTTTCCCTTTAATAAGACTGTAAAAGGTCAAGAACAAAGGCTGAAATCTCTTGGCTGTAAAACAAATGTAGAAGGAATAAAACCTCTTGTCTAGTTAAGAACATTGCCTTTCCCACCCCCTGAAGTGATTGGGCTATAACCCAACTAAAGGCAGTGCCCTCTTCTCCATTCAGAAAGGATTAAGATATTGATCATACAGAAGGAAGCCCTTTCAATCCTTGCAGAAAGGATTAAGATATTGATCACAGGAAGGAAGCCTTTTCAGTCCTTGAGGGGGGTGATCAAGGAAGGAATTCAGTAGCTCTGGTAATTTTAGCAGAAGATCAAGAGACTATTGTTTGTTGATTCCAAAACTGGATTTTAGCATAGCATGTTACTTTTTTCTTCTTTAATATGGCTAAAAGGTGACATGTGACCTTTTTCGTATTCAAAATTCCTATGCATGTTACTTCTGTTTGTCTTCATATAGAAAGATGTCCAAGAGCATAAGGGACCATATAATTTTGGATATTTTTCTCTGTAAGCAAGAAATTCCTAGATTTAGAAAAATGTTATATCATGTCAGGCAAACGTGCCAAAAATTCAGAGCATGGTATACACACATACACATACACATATATACACATACATACACATATATATGTCACTTTTGCCAATCAAAGCCCCAAGGTCATGTAAATTTATGGGCTCAATCATGGAAAATTTCAAAAGGGGAAAATTGCTTAACAAAATTTTTTCTTGACCTGGGGCAGCAGCGGGGGGCCTCCTGGGGGTGAGGAGGAGGACAGAGAATCACCCTGATCTGGATGGAAAGTACTAAGCAGTAGCATCATCAGAATAGGTGAGTTACTGCTGCAGCAACAGTTTGGAAGATGGTTCTAAAGGAGCCTCAGAATAAGGGGTGATTAGAATATGGCTCTTTTCCCCTCCTAAACCACAGCCAACTAAAAGTGGAGAACGTAGTAAATACAAGAAAGAAACAGAGGTAACTGCAGTACCCAGGAGATCCAAGAGACTGAGAAAGCAGAATGTTCACAGAAAGCTGGGGATCCTGGGCAATTCTGCTACACAAGGGGTGGGTGTGTCAGGGGATAGTTAGCACACCCTGCACACACCCCTATGACTAGACTTTGAATTGCCCCATATTTTAACCAGAAAGGGAGCTTTAAGGCCATTTAATGTGCTCTCTATTGGGACATTGAAAAAACAAAGGGATTTGCTAGATTTATAGGAAACAGGGAAAA
Organism: Antechinus flavipes; assembly: GCF_016432865.1. NCBI lineage: Eukaryota > Metazoa > Chordata > Mammalia > Dasyuromorphia > Dasyuridae > Antechinus > Antechinus flavipes. The sequence continues at coordinate 157,321,710 of NC_067399.1, read as the reverse complement.
TGTGCCAGACTCACGTGAGATGCAGGTTGTTTAATGCCGTGTAGACTTGGGAATGGTTGCTTGGGGCCCAAACATAAGCACTGGATGATGAAGAAACTCTTCATTGATTGGTCTGTTGAATCATTAGGAGCTGAGAACTATTGCTTGGCAGGAAATGAATGCCATTCTCTCCAGGAACTTTAAAGAGTAAACTCGATCTCCACCTGTCAAAAGTCATTACCTTTTCTCCCTTTTTGACTTTGTGTACTTAGCACATTGCTGGGCACATAGCTGGTGTTTAATAAATGGGTTTGGCTAGTTTGTTTATTTGACTTTTATTTTGGAGATGCTTGATTTCTTTCCCTCATTTTTATGGAGGCGATCAGAGTAAGTGTCACACAACTAGATTTGGATTCAGATCCTCCTGACTCCAGGACTGGTGTTCTATCCACTAGCTACTCCCAGATTGAAGTCCTTTAAAAATCTTCTGTGGTCACTTCTCTTAGTGAAAGTGAAATTTCTTATACTGATTTTAAGAGAAGTAGCAGAAATCATGGGAAAGTTGAGATTTTTAGACCTTTTTAGGCTTGAGAGTGCCTTTTACTTATGATCCAATTTGCAAATTTCTTCTACAATATAAGTTTAAAGTTTTCTTTGATGATGGGTTTATAGCTGTAGAGCTGAAAAGGACCTCAGAAATCACCTCATGCAAATTCCTTATTATACAGAGAAGGAAAATGAAGCATAGGGAAATCAAATAATTAGTCCAAAGTCAGGAAGCATAGAGTTCAAGTCATATTTCATACCATTCCACTAACATAGGGCACTATTGCTACTGTTGGCAACAGGGACTTGATTGAGAAGCTTTTGAATAATGTGCCTCAGGAAAAGTGAGCCCCCATCCCTAAAGGCCTCACTTAGCTATCTGCCACATGAAAGAGACTATTGAAAAGACCACCCATCCCTGAAGGCCTTGTTCAGCTATGGGGCACATGGAGGACCCTAAAGAAAAGTCATTCTTGAAGGCTTCACTCAGCATTGTGGCCCATGGAAAAGTTTGTGGAAAAGAGTCTTCACCCTGAAGATCTTGTGTTTGTGGCACATGGAGAAGCCTGAGGAAAAGGGTCTTTACCCCTGAAGGCCTCAGTCAATTATTTTTTACAAGGCCTTCAGAGATGACAATAAATCTGCTATTGGAACAGGGAGTGAGGGAGGTGGGGAATGGCTATATTAAGGATAAATTTCTTGGCATGTCCACTCAAAATTACTGCTTGGTTTTTTTCCTGACTCCAGCTCTGGTGTATTCTCATACTGACTTTAGTCATCAGTGGAATCTTTTTTACTTATTTTAATTTATTTTTTAATTTTAATTTTATTTAATGTTATTTTTTTTAATGAGTAGGATCTTTAATAGAATCTTAGGATCACTTGAACTTATATGGTTACCAGAGAGAAACAGAGAAACAGGGAGAGGAAGGAGACAGAAAGATTAAGAGAAAGATTCTTTTCTCTTTCCAAGCAATTTTCTCTTAGGGGCTTGGCAAGAACTTCATTAGATTGGATTGATATTGGAGTGATTGACTTCAGACTAGCTTGTGGAGTTATACATAGACTCAGAGGTGTGTCTAATTCTTTCCACCAATCATGAGATATTTTCTGTGTAGTGGTGTCTCTATCTAATGATCAAAGTATTTTATTCTTCTCAAATGGAATAAGGCCTAGTTTGCATTTTTGATGAATATATTGATTCAATTGATTTGCCGAGGTCTTCTCTGATTATATTCATGTAATCAGCCTCTTAGCAAATATTTAGGATGTGTCAGGCTTAAGGCTAAGCACTAGAAATATTTTATAAATACAAAAAATATGAAATAATCTCAATTCACAATGAGATTACATTTTATTAATTATATTAATCGGGGAGTAGGTGGAAAAATATATATATACACACACACACACCTACACACACACAAATTAATCAAAAGAAAAAAATTATCCCATTTCATTTCCTAAACTCCCAAGAAAAATTTCAAAAGAATCTTTTAATTCAAAAAATAATTATTAGGGGAACTTCTGCCTTTTTTTTCTATTTCATATATTCTTACAAGTTTCTCATTTCAGACCTTTCTTGAGCAGGTATGATCAATGACTGGGAGAAGTATGAAGTGGCAAGATCCAGGAGGACTATTTGATACAGGCCCAACTGAAAGGTAAAGGGCTATCATCAATCAACTATGAGATGAGAGCATTTGAATGATCTTAACAGTCTTAATGGTAATTGAGACACTGCAAGAAAAGTCAGATTTCTCTTTGTGATTATTAGTGTATACACATAGAGAAAGGAAAGAAAACCAAAAATTAAAAATAATTTTAAAAAATCCAACTTGTAACTCAGAGTTTTAGTGTCCCTTTTATTGTGTATGAATTTTCTTTATAGTTATTTTCAGAGCTAGGAGAATCCAAAGTTGGAAGTGGCCCAGGTTTCTCTGGACTTCTCAGAGCCCCTGTTGTCAAGCTTAAGATCAAGTGGCTTAAGATCTTGTTCCAATTGCTTAGAATTATCAGTTGGCATCCAGGTATCTTACAGCTGGTGGGAAAAGAACATTTCCCACAAAGCCAAGTATTCAGGGAAGAGTTGGCAAGGAGTTCCATTAGCTTCTCTTGTATTTGCTGCTGGGCAGACCACCCTCCTTCCTCACTTAGAACAAGGAGGTTGATGGCTTCCTCCATTTCTGCAGCTGGGGTAAATGGGCCTGAATCTAGTGCTGGCATCAGTAATGTTCTCTGGCTGCCAGCCACATACAGAGGAGGATACCTTTGTGTAGTCAAAGAGTTGGGTTTTTTTTCCCAACTTCAGACACTTTGACTAATACGAGCAGGGTTGTAAGCTCAAAAATTTACCACTTAATCACATGGCAGACTTCAGCTCTTACTATTGTTAAACTCTTGAAGGCCGGCGGGCCCATTTTGAGGATGACAGTTTGGAGTTTAAAGAGCAGAAAGGGGCTTTTCTGCTTCAGCTCAGATAATTCCTGAGGGGGCAGCCAGGGACTGGTTCTCAGGCTGGTCATTTATAATTGCTGTAGTTTTGTGGATTTGCCCCTTGACCCTCTTCTTCAGAACACAAGGTAATCCAGGGAGGGACTCATCCACAAAATAGGGAAGGGTCTTTTCTGGGGAAAAAAAAAAAAGGCAGTTAGAAGAAACCTGAAAAAGGAGACTCTTATGCAATAGGCAGACAAAAAAATTGCATTAGAGGCTCATAGATGACTTCTATTACTTTCTTGAGTTTGTTCTTCCTAGGAAAAGAAAACATGGACACTACATTAGTATTCATTTATAAAGCTGTTGTTTTGGCTTTCTTGAAAAATCTCTCTCTCTCTCTCTCTCTCTCTCTCTCTCTCTCTCTCTCTCTCTCTCTCTCTCTCTTTCTCTCCTCTCTCTCCCTCTCTCCTCCTTCCCTCTCCCTCATTCCCTCCCCCCCTCTCTTTTCCTCCCTCCCTTCCTCACTCTTTCTATCATATGTCAGACAAACAGAGAGAAATAAAGAGAGAGAAAGGAATGGAGGAAAAAAGAGAAATAGAGAAAGAATAAGAGGTGGGGGGTAGGTGGTGGGGAGGATTTAATGAACTTGGCCCTTTGATATATAACAAATGCCACAAAATAGCAATGTTTCCCTTCCCCTACTCTACATTGGACTAAGATTTACCCTAGGTTGAATGTAGACATAAGTTTTTAGTTAACCACCTCAGTTTCTCTCTTGTTAGGAAACTTTCTATTTTTATGTATGGAACCTGAAGCTTTGTAGCTTACAATCTAGACCAAAGGGACGTGACCAGACATGAAGATTTAAAAAGCACATCTCAGAACCAGTCAGGCAAACAGGGTGCCCATTGATGAGACTGCTCCGAGTCATTTGGAAATTCTGCAGTAGTTAAACCTTGAATCTTACCTATGCATTAATGCATCCTTCCTAGATAAGGTTTTAATGCCAGGAAGGGTTGCCACAACAGAAAGATAATTTACTGTCCTTTGGAGAATAAATTCTTGGCTGAGGAATGGAATAAATGAGGGCCATCTCCATGGACCTAGTTGGCTTCATCCAACACATCAAGTGAGGGATAGAAATATCAAGCAATTCCTGAAAGGTTTGTTTCCATGCAATAATTAACATCCCACTGCCACACAGGATTGCTTGGCTTATGAGATGCTTTTTTTTTTTCTTTCTCAGCTAAAAGTCACCTAGACTCTGGAATGTGAAATGAATGATGCACAAAATTTTCATTTTAGAAGAGATCAAATAGACATTTAGAACAGATTTCTAGTTTTCTGTTTGTTGGCTACAGACTGGGGTGGGGAGATAATGCACTTACTTGAGTGAGATGGAGTTTTAAAAAAATTCTGTTTATAGAGCTTAAAGTAAATAAATTTGAGCAATGTGATAAAATGGGTTAGTGTCAAATCTGAGGTCTCCCACGGAACTGCAACTAGCAAGGGCCAGATAGCTATTAGGATCCTTTCTGTTGTGGTACCTGAGTAATTTTCCGAAGCCTGAGGAGTTGGCCAATTTATCTGATCCCCTGCAATGATGCTGGTCTCTAGACTTTTATTTGACCTTACTCCTCACAAGATCACACTCCTCACATGTTCAGTTGTGACTTAATCTAAAACATAGTTTCAAATATTTGCAATATCTCACATCAGTTTAGGACTATAAGTAATCTGTAATAGGGCATCAAGTCTGTAAATCCCATTCTCTTTTGTTGGTGACTTGGATCATTCATTCAAAATCAGATACTAAGAGGTGCTAGCCATCATGCAAAGTCCTGGGGAGAGATAAAGATAAAATATGATACCTGATTAATAAGGGACTTTTTTCCTATGTATTCCAGCTGTAATATGATATCTAGAGGATTTATCTTAACAAATAGAGAACCTTCTCTATCTTTGATTTTTTTCTTATTTTTAAATATTGCTGGTGACTTTTGTTTTTTATAACAGGTTTCTATCATTTTATTTGCCACTGCCCCCGTAAAACTCTTCCTTGCCACAAAAGAAGAAATATGTAAGCAAAACCAACCAACACAGCAGTCCTGTAAGTCAGTATATATAAGAGTTGTCAAATTGTATACATACTGACTAATAAGATCTCGTTCATTGAAAAGAAGATATGATTTAGCAGCAACATAGGCAGTAAGTTAAATAGGCAATACAATGGCTAGAACACTAGACTGATCACAAATCCTGTGTGACTATGGGCAAGTCACTTGCTTGCTATCTACTTCAGGTTCCTCATTTGTAAAATTAGATTATTAATAGTATTTATCACCAAGAGTTATTGAGCATAAAATGAGATTATATTTGTAAAGCATTTTGTAAATCTCAAAACTTTATATAAATGCATGCTATTACTATCTTTTGGGTTAATTCTGATTGTAGATGTAATCTATCTTTAAAATGTTGTGTTATTTCCATTTACGTTAATGTAGCCATTGTGTCTTAATTATACTTTCTTTTATCTGCCTCAGTTCATATAATTCTTTCCATGTTTCTCTGGATGCCTTTTATTCATCATTTTTTCCAACACAAAAATTATTTCACTAAGCTCTCATAATACATTTTGTTATGCTATTCCCAATTAATGGGAATTTATTTTAGTTCTGTTTTTTTTTTGTTATCACAATTGGAGCTTTTTAGTTATTAATATAGGAGATGTGTTGAAAGTTTCTTCATTTCTGAATAAAATATTTTAAACAGCATTTGGAATTTTTTGCTTCATAGTATCTAGATTTTTAAGCAGTATTGAAATTTTTTACTTCACTTAGACTTCAAAAGAAGATTAATTTGAACTTTTAGTAATGTGTATTCCTTTGAATCAAATTTATAATAATATAAGCCATTCTCCAATTAATAAATGGTCAAAGAATATGAACAGATAATTTTCAGATGAAGAAATTAAAACCATTTCTAGTCAAATGAAAAAAATGCTCTAAATCACTATTGATCAGAGAAATTCAAATTAAGACAATTGAGATATTACTACATACCTCTCAGATTGGCTAAGATGGTAGGAAAAGATAATAATGTTGGAGGGAATGTGGGAAAACTGGGACACTAATACATGTTGGTAGAACTGTGAATGGATCCAATCATTTTGAAGAACAATTTGGAGCTATCAAAACTGTGGATACCCTTTGATCCAGCAGTATTTCTGCTGGACTTACATCCCAAAGAAATCATAAAGGAGAGAAAGGGATTCACATGTGCAAAAATGTTTATGGCAGCCTTCTTTGTAATGACAAGAAACTGGAAACTGAGTGGATGCCCATTAGTTGGAGAATGGCTGAGTAAATTGTGTTATATGAATATTATGGAGTATTATTGTTCTGTAAGAAATGATCAGCAGGATGATTTCAGAGAGGCCTGGAGAAACTTATGTGAACTGATGCTAAGTAAAGTGAGCAGAATCAAGAGAACATTGTACACAACAACAAGATTAAACGAAGATCAATTCTGATGGACGTAGCTCTTTTCAATAATGAGATGATTCAAGCCAATTCCAATGAATGGTCTTGTGATGGAATGAGCCATCTGTAGAGAGAGAACTGTGGGGATTGAGTGTAGATCACAACGCAGTATTTTCACTTTTTTTATTGTTTTCTTGATTTTCATTTTCTTTCTCATTTTTTTTTCCCTTTTTGATCTGATTTTTCTTATACAACATGATAATTGTGGGAAAATGTTTAGAAGAACTACATATGTTTAACATTCATTGGCTTACTTGCTGTGGTAGGGGAGAGGGTTGGGGGAAGGAAGGGAAAAATTTGAAACACAGGGTTTTGCAAGGGTAAATGTTGAAAACTATCTATGCATATGTTTTGAAAATAAAAAGCTTAAAAAATATTCTTGTTAGTTTCCTTGAAACATAATGAGGCTCTATGTAGCTACTGTCAGCTAGTGCTTCTCCCCTATAGTCACTGATTTATTGTACTTCCTTAGTATTTTAAATTAACTTTCCTTATATGATAAAGTAATGGAGAAAGCACGTATCTAGAGATCAGGATGACTTGGGTTTAAATCCTACCTTTGTCACTTGCCAATGGGTTAATTAACAGACTATCTCTGAATCCTCACTCTATTCTTGCTTCTGAGGAAGCTGGTGGCACAGTGGAGCACTGGGCTTGGAGTCAGGGAGATATAAGTCTAAATATGGACTAAGCCATTAGCTGCATGACTGGACTGAGGACTTTATGTATCCCAAGAACTTAATAGTAGCTATGAAGCCTAAGGAATTAGGCTCTGGTAGTATCATGATTTAGTTGACCCTCCCACTCCCACCCTGTCATTGTGAAGCAATTATTCCTAAAAGTCAAAGAAGAGATGTTCCATGCTGTTGTGAGGAGTAGCTTGTCATGGAAAACAGCAGACTAAGTGGTATGCTTTCATGCTCTGATGCTACAAGAAGGCAACACACATTTAAAGAGAGATGCACTCCCCTTTATCCTGCCCCCACTGCAGGAAAGCTTTCAATATACTAAAGTGAGCCAACATTGCACGCTCATGAAATGGATGGAAAATATTAATATTTTCATTATGTACCAGCACAATATCATAACAAAACTGGAAATAGATTCCACCAATTATAGGCATGGCTATTGATACTCAAAGTTCCAATTCACTCAACTATATATAGCAGACTAGTTTCGTATAATCCCCTAAAATAACTTCAACTCAAATCCAGAGTAAAAAAAATAAATGCTGAAATCAGAGAGTTACTAAAATAGGAAGAAGGCAAAAGCTGCATGACCTGATATTAAAAATCTTCCCCTAGAGCAAACTCTAGAAATTACGCATAATAATAAGTGTTTGCAGTGTTCATCAGTGTTTGCAATGATATTTGAAGATAGGCTTGCTTAGACATTTCAAAATTCCCTTTTGAGTTTAATGGTATAAACTGCAAAAAACAAATAAACAAACTTTTCTGGCTCTTTACTTCTTGAGATTGTTTTTGATTTTTTTTTTTTTTTTTGGCTGAAGCAATTGGGGTTAAGTGACTTGCCCAGGGTCACACAGTCAGGCCAAAGTTAAGTGTCTGAGGCCAAATTTGAACTCAGGTCCTCCTGACTTGAGGGCTAGAGCTCTATCCACTGCACCATCTAGCTGCCACTTAACTGCCCCCTGATTTTCCTTTTATATATCTTATTTGTACATATCTTATTTTCATGATATCTCCCAAATTTAGACTGGGGGCTTCTTGACGGGAATGATAGGAAAAAAAAAACCCTATTTTTTCTAAGGTTTTTAAATACTTAGGTTTTTTTTCCTCTCTTTGTCTCCCCAGCACTTAGCATTATACTTGGTGCATAGCATAAACTGAATAAAAGTTTATTGACTTGTTGACTTGATGAACAGATCAACTATACCAAAAGAAATAAATTTTGTTGGAACCATCATGAAGGAATTCATTTTCCCATATTTTATCAAAAACCCCCCAATTTATCAAAACCCTCCCAACATAAAACGCTGTAAGACCTTCCTACAACTATATATATGGCAGCTATAGCTATGGTAAAACAAAACAAAACAAAACCCCCAAAACATCAGAAAAATGGGAGAGCTGTCAAGGACTGTTCCTTGAGGTAAGTATCAAACATTCTCACGGCAACTTTGGTTTCTTCAACTGAAAAATGAGGATAATAATAGTATTTACTCCCTAAAGTTATTATGAGAATCAAATGAGATAATATATGTAAATTGTTTAGCACACTGGCTGACACATAGTAAGCATTATATAAATATTAGCTTATTATTAGCTAGCTATTTCACTAAGAAAAGGTGGAAGATTCAAACTTTAAGCTTGAATCTGGAGGATAAATTTTTATAATGTAAGAAGATAATTTCTTAAAATGCCCTGATCTTCACTAGGCACAACACATTGCATATCAATAAAATATTGTCAATTAAAAACCTGTGGCTGTGTATGTCAAGGTATATGATGTTAAGACAACAATAGCAGCCTGAAATCAAAGCCCAGGGGAAGAACATATTAAAAATAATGAACATTTATATAATACCTGTTTCAACAAATACTTTATGAACTGTGAACAGATGGAAAGTATGCAAACAAAATCCATTCAACATTAATAAAAAAAAAACCAAAATAAAACATTAATTAAAAAAAAAAACAACTCAGGTCTCATCACCTTAAGGCACAAATAGAAGGCTTAACACTTTCTCATCAAAAATTAGGAAGAGATTTGACAGATGTTCTCAAAGCACATAACAAACAGAAACATATTTCTATTAAACAAATGCTATTGTAACAAGGAGATATTACATCAACAAGCAATAAAATAAAAGCTGACAATAGGTACATGTTGTTGGATTTGTTGAATACAAAAGAGAACATTTTTACTTTTGCATAAAATCTTATTAAAATCATTAAGATATGAATGTAATCAAAAGGGCTCAGTGATCAACTTCCACACAATAATAAATCAACAAAGAAACACTGAGCAAATGATTGAGTCATGTGGTTTTATTTATAGAAACAAAGGGATTTATGATGGGAATTCAGGATTACCTCATCTACACAAGAAATTATATAAAGATTATTATTATTATTATTTATTATTATCATTATTATTATTTTTATTTTTTTGTTGAGGCAATTGGGGTTAAGTTACTTGCCCAGGGTCACACAGCTAAGACAGGTTAAGTGTCTGAGGTCAGATTTAAACACAGGTCCTCTTGACTTCAGGATTGGTGCTCTATCTACTGCGCCACCTAGCTACCCTAGAAAGAATATTTTTATTATTTCATTTTATTTTTAATAAAGCTTTTTATTTTCAAAACACATACATGGATAGTTTGACAACATTGACCCTTGCATAGCCTTCTGTTTCAGATTTTTCTCCTCCTTCCCCCCATCCCCTCCCCTAGATAGCAGGCAATCCAGTATATGTTCAACATGTTAAAATATATGTTAAATTCAATATGTCTAAGCATATTTATACAATTCTCTTGCTGCACAAGAAAAATCAAATCAAAAAATAAAGTAAATGAATAAGAAAACAAAATGCAAGTGAACAACAATAAAAAGAGTAAGAATGCCATGTTGTGGTCCACATTGGTTCCCACAGTTCTCTCTGGGTGTAGATAGATTTCTTCATCACAAGATAATTGGAACTGGTCTCAATCATCTCATTGTTGGAAAGAGTCAAATCCATCAGAATTGATCATCATATAATCTTATTGTTGTGTATAATGATCTCCTGGTTCTGCTCAGTTCACTTAGCATCAATTCATGTAAGTCTCTCTGGGCCTTTCTAAAATCATCCTGCTGATCATTTCTTACAGAACAATAATATTCCATAACATTCATATACCACAATTTACCCAACCATTCTCCAATTGATGGGCATCCATTCATTTTCCAGTTTCTAGCCAGTTCTAGCCTACAAAAAGGGCTGCCACAAACATTTTGGCACATACAGTTCCCTTTCCCTTCTTTAGTATCTCTTTGGGGTATAAGCCCAGTAGTAGCACTGCTGGATCAAAGGGTAGCACAGTTTGATAACTTTTTGAGCATAGTCCAAATTGCTCTCCAGAATTGTTGGATTTGTTCACAGTTCTATCAACAATGCATTAGTGTCCCAGTTTTCCCACATCTCCTCCAACGTTTGTTCTTGTCTTTTCCTGTCATCTTAGCTAATCCGAGAGGTGCGTAGTGGTATCTCAGAGTTGTCTTAACTTGCACTTCTCTAATCAGCAGAGATTTAGAGCACCTGGAAAGATTATTCTTTTTAAATTTTTATTATTATTATTATAGGTTTTTATTTACAAGATATATGCCTGGGTAATTTTTCAGCATTGACAATTGCAAAACCTTTTGTTCTAATTTTTCCCCTCCTTCCCCCCATTCGCTCTCCCAGATGGCAGGTTGACCAATACATGTTAAATATGTTAAAGTATAAGTTAAATACAATATGTACACATGTCCATACAGTTATTTTGCTGTACAAAAAAAATGGACTTTGAAATAGTGTACTATTATTAGCCTGTGAAGGAAATTAAAACTAGAGGGATTGGGAATTCTATGTAGTGGATCATACTCATTTCCCAGAATTCTTTTGCTGGGTGTAGCTGGTTTAGTTCATTACTTTTCTATTGGAACTGATTTGGTTCATCTCATTATTGAATAAGGGAAAAAAGATTAAAAATTACAAAGGAATAGCAGAATAAATTAGAAGATATAGGAATAATAAGAAGTAGATGTTAGCCTCATCATCTTGTCTGCTACTAAAATTGTCCTAAAGGTGCTTTTGGTGAGTCTGCAAAAAATGAGCTTATTTTCCAATATTTTTATTACACTATTTATTTATTTACTATTTATTCCAATACTTGTTTTATTTCCTATACTTATTATTACAAAAAGTAGTTACTTCATACATATGTGTAATAGTCCATAGAATATGAAATATTAACGAATAATAGTAGGTGAATGATTTGTCTTAGTATTATTTTTATCTGAATTTCATCAAAAAAGATGCAAAGAATGACACAAATAATAAATAATAAACATTTGATAAAATGGATAGAGACAACTAGATGGTGTAGCAGGGAGTTAGGGGGCACAGTAGATACAATGTAGACTTGGAATAAGGAAAACCTGAGATTTAAATTCTCCTCTAGATATTATAAAATGGGGATAGTAATAGCACCTACATCACACAAAGTTGTGAGCATCAAATGAGGTAACATATAGAAAATGCTTTACAAACTTTAAAGCTCTACATATTGTTATTATTATTATTATTATTATTATTATTGGTGCAAGGTTTTGAGGGGGAAAGATATGGATTCAAATCCTGCTTCTAATACTTATTAGGTAATGACCTCAATCAAGTTACTTAACTTCTGGTGCTTCAAGCAATTCTCTAGGATTTATGAACTAATTTATGAACAATTGACCGTCTACATTCTCAATGTTGATATGAGTTCCCTCACTAGAAGTTCTTCATCTTGAAGAAATCACAGATCCTTTGCATAGTAAAAACTGAATACAAACTCTATTAAGCATGCTATTTAGAGCAACTAAAATAATTTCACATTTTAATTTTTTCAGTCAGTGAAGTTTTCATTTTAAAAATGGAAGGTGGGAATTATTGATGAATCTCTTCTGGAAAATTGAAAAAAGAGAATGACAAATTGGTTTACCTCATTCTAATCTGTAAATCAATTTTGTTTTCAAGAGAAATTTAATCACCCAAAACTTGAGAGTAGGTGATGATCTAAATTTAAGGTACTTCTGCATTCTATTCCTAGATAATGATGTGGATTTCTTTTTATGACACTTGAAAAAAAAAACACATCTTGTTTCTCAGCATCATGTTTCCCTTCCTCAAAATAATGATTAATGCTTTCATGATTTGGGACCCATGGGAGTAGAGTATGAAATTATATGAAGAACTTAGGTGGTAACAGATTGCCTAGTTAAATCTAGTGGTGTTGAAAACTAGCCAGGGAGTTACAGGAAAGCTGATCACACTTGCTTTTGTATATTCAAGCCTATAATTTTCCTCTTAAAATGTACTGCTCATTTACAATGGTGTAGAGAGGCTTAGACAACTCCTACCTTTGTGTACTTTGGCAGCTGCCAACTAATTTATTGCATTTTTCATGAGAAGAGGAATTTTCTTCATTTGTTCTCACAAAAGAGCATGGAAACAAGAATTTTCAAATAAGTTTTAATCACATAGTTTAAAAAGGAAAATTCTTAAAAATTTCCAAGGATATTAAAGGAGTCAAAAGAGAATGTAATATAGTATAAAAGCATTAGACCAGAAGTCAGGAGATCTGGGACCTAGCCCTGTCTCAGCTATATAATCTAGTTCAAGTCACTTAATTTCACTCTCAGCCTGATTCCTTACTTGTAAAATGAAGTGATTGGATTAGAATAATCTCTAAAATCCCAAGGGCCCATACCCAATATCCTATGGTCTTAAAAGAACAATTAATATGACGTTGGGGAATCCCTAAGGAGTCTTTTCCTCTTTCACAAACATCAGCAGTCTCAGTTACCTGTTCAAGATAATTGAAGCAAACTATAACTAGGTTGAGCTGGTAGGAACTTTGTCCTGGGGTGCTGACATCTGAGGAACACTTTCTTCCCTGTGACATTCTTCTGTTTATTGTCTTCACCTTGAAGGGTAGTAGAGAGGATGGAGAATAAGCATTCATTAAGGACCCATTATAGATCAAGCATTATACTAAGTTCTTTGAGATGCCACTTTGAACATTTTATCTCTATCTCAAAATTTACCTCCTTTCTAGCACCTTTCTTGGCACCAATGTACTTAATAAGAGTGGACTGTCTTCTATATATAAATTTAGGAAGATTTAATTTGAATCCTGCCTCAGTCACTTACTAATTGTATAACACTGGGCAAACCACTTAACCTCTCCTATTCTAATTTCTCATCTGTAAAATTGGGGTAATACTTGTATATCATCTATATGAATATTGTGAGGACCAAATGACGTAACACATATAAATGTTTATCATCATCATCACCACCATCATCATCATCACAACCCTACCCCTAACTGAATTTTCTCTGGGTATCAGAATCCTTAGTCATGTCCTTGTACATTGATCTTGGTGTACTAGAATGGTCCAGCAAATAAATGCAGAAATATACTAGCCTTTCTTCATTGTATAGCTGCCTGCAATGTTCTATTCACTAAAAATTTTCAAATGTTCAATATTTTATTGCCAAAACTTTCCTAGCTCAAAACCAAAATTATCCTTTGGAAAGGAAAGATAACATTCAATCTTCTAAAGAAATTTTGTTAAACTGTAATCTTTTTGAAAAACAATTCTTTAATAATTTATAGCTTCAGGATGATCCTTTATATGACTTCATAAAATATATATATATATATATATTATTCTTTCCATTCTCTCATTCAATTCAATTAACATTTCTTAAACTCCTTTTGGGGACAAGGCACCATGCTAGGTACCTGTTACACAAAGACAAACATGAAATAGACTGCATTCAAGAATCTTGTATTATGGTTTAGGAGGAGATATAGCTTGTATACCGATAAGGAAATTTAAAAAAAAATTTATGCTCCAACTTTATTTATTTTTATTTAATAGTATTTTACTTTTTCCAGTTATTCACAAAGATAGTTTTCAACATTCATCTTTGTAAGATTTTGAACTCCAAATTTTTCTTCCTCCTTCCCTTCTCTTCCTCCTCCCCTAGATAGTAAACAATCTGGTACAGTTTATATATGTACAATCATGTTGAACATATTCCACATTCGTGTTGTGAAAACAGACTCAGAACAAAAAAGAAAAAACACAAGAAAGAAAGAAACAAAAAAAGTAAAAACAATATGCTTCGGTCTGCCTTCAGACTCCATAGATCTTTCTCTGGATGTGGTGAGCATTTTCTATAACCAGTTCTTGATATTGTCTTGGATCACTGCATTGATGAGAACTGTCTATTATAGTTGATCATCACATAATATTGCTGTGCTTTTGTACAATGTTCTTTTGATTCTGCTCACATCACTCAGTATTAGTTCATGTAAGATTTTCCAGGTTTTTCTGAAATCCCACCTGTTCATTTCTTATAAAACAATAGTATTCTATTACATTCATATACCATAACTTGTTCAGTCATTCTGCAATTGACAGACATCTATTTAATTTCCAATTCCTTTTCCTTATAAAAAGAGGTGCTATAAATATTTTTGTACATTTGGATTCTTTTCTCTTTCAATACAAAAATAATTTGAGGTGAGTAAGAATATTATAACTGGTTGGTTGAGAGAAAGCTTCATAGTATCCAGTCTGAGAAAAACATAAGACTTCTCAAAGCAGAGATGAGTAGAATGTATTTTCTAGGGATGGAGAATAACCTATGAGAATGATGCATTAATTAAGTTTGGGGAGCAGATAATAATCTAGTTTAGTTGGAATATATTTCAGTTAGCCAATAAGCATTTATTAAGCCCTTATTACATGCTAGACACTATGCTAGGAGGATACAAATACCAAAAAGAAAGATAGTTCTTGGGACAGTTAGGGAGCACAGTGATTAAAATTCTAGCCCCAAAGTCAGGAGGACCTAAGTTCAAATCTAGCCTTAGAAACTTGGCATTTATTTGCTATGTGACCCTGCTAAATCACTTAATGCCAATTGCCTAGTCAAAGAAAAAAAAGAATAAAAGAAAAGAAGAAAGAGAGGCAGCCTATACTCTAATGGAAGGGAAGGCAACCTATAAAAAGAAAGCTGAAAAATGGAAAGAGATGTCCAAGAGGGACATGATGGCTAAAAGCAGAAAATGAGGGATGATGGTAGGGCCACAGCCTTTCCCTAAAATGGAGGTTGAAAAGAACTTGCCAAAGGGAGAAGGGATCTGCAAGAATGGAATCAGTTGACATGGTGATATAGTCTGGAGATTAAGGGCGTGTAAAGGCGAAAAGTGTAAGGTAAGCCAGAAAAAGTAAGTAGGAGTTGGATTGTAGAGAGCATGGAATATATAAGGAGATTTTTTTTTTTTTTATATGTAAGACGAAAGGAAGTCATTTTGAGCTTTGATATGAAATGGTTAGACCTGTGCCATAGGAACATTATATGGAATATTATCACAATTATACATTTAATCACAGATCTAGAGCCAGAAGGTGCCTTATAGATCATGTCCAATTTTTAATTCCAGGAAATGTGTCTTGTCTAAAGTTTCACAGGCATTTAAAGCAGAAGGTCTAGGATTCAGATTCAGATCTTCTTTCTTTCTTTCTTTCTTTTTTTTGGTTAAATATGTGTAGTTCTTTTAAACATTTCCAAATTTGTCATGTTGTGCAAGAAAAATCAAACCAAAAAGGAAAAAAAATGAGAAAAAAAGAAACAAAAAATCAAAAAATATGAAAAAAGTATGCTTCAATCCACATTCAGTGTCCATAGTTCTTTCTCTGGATATGGACGACATTTTCAATCACAAATCTATTGGAATTGCTTTGAATCGTACATTGTTGAGAAGAGCAACAGCCATCACAGTTGATGATCACATAATCTTGCTGTTACTGTGTACAATCTTCTCCTGGTTTTGCTTGCTTCACTCAGCATCCATTCATGTATGTCTTTCCAGACTTTCTGAAATCAGCCTGCTCATCATTTCTTATAGAGAAATAACATTCCATTTCTTTCATATACCATAATTTATTCAGTCTTTCCCCAATTGATGGGCATCCACTCAATTTCCAGTTCCTTTTCACTATTAAAAAGGGCTGCTACAAATGTTTTTGCACATATAGGTCCTCTTCCCTCTTTTATGATCAAACCCAGGTCTTCTAACTTTGAATCCCATGTCCTTTCCACTGTGCCACACTGCTTATTATCTTCAGCTAGAAACAAGCACAGTGACTTCTACCTTTTTATATCTTTCAAAGTTCACAGTATGTAACAATCATCACCATCACAATATCTTATATTTGTGTAGTATGTTAAGATTTTCAGAGTTTTATGTGACTTGTGCATGTAGATATTCAGTGAATATTTGACTATGGTTAATTATCTATGCTGATATGGTAACTTCCTTTCAAGAATTTTAAAAGCACTGCAAGCTTTAATTATATCTCATCACACTCTCATAAAAAAGTATCATTATTCCCATTTTACAGGTGAGGAATTTAAAAGTCAGAGAAACTAATTGACTAGCCCCAGGTCATAAATTAATTTAATAGATTGTTATTTAAATTATATTAAATATTAGGCCTATGATTAGGCCTATGACTTTCCCTTTAAAATATACCTTAATTTTTATAACGTTAACTCCCTTCAAGTAGTTACTTGTTTATGATTTTAAAAGCTGTTAATGATTTATCAGCTTAGTTTCTCCTTCTTCATAAATAATGGTGAATCTGGATGGATTAAAATTAAACTAAGAAGTACATGTGGGGGAAATTGATCTTTAATTTTTTTTAATAAAAAATAAAAATACGCTAAGAAATTTAACTATTATATAATAATTCCACACTGAACCAAGTTACTAGAAAGAATGTTTCCATCCCACAAGAGGAATAAAGTGTTGCCTCACAACGAAAAATAACTCAATTTTAGGTTTATTAAAACTATTGAAATAAACTTCAAATTAAAGAATTAATTACAAACATAAACTATATACACCAGATCTAAAATGTAACAAAAATAGAATCCCTCCTATAGATGTGGCATATAGGGCAGAGTATAAAAGGACTATCACCTCCCTCACATAGGACACTATGCAAGGTTTTTCCTTTGTTTGTCCTTTGTTTTGGAAGAGGACTAATGACATCATGGGGTGATGTTTCAACTTGCAGTGAATTGGGTTTAAGTGGGATAGTGTTGCAAAAAGTCATCAGGCTTATTCTCCCTTCCAGATTCACTGAAGTCCAGTGGCAGGACAAAATTTAAGATAGCTGCTGATGATCTTTGATTTCTGACCAAGTTCTAAGCACTCCATTGTTATGAGTTCAAATGTTGGAGTTCTTGTTCTTCTCAAAACACAGCCGGTTTAGCTTAGAGCCCTCTGGATGTCTCCAAATCCAAAGGTTCTGTCCTTCAGCCTCTGCCTCTGCTTTCTTCAGCCTCCGACCAACACAGAGATGGAATGAATCTCTTGTCTCCTTCACTTGGGGCTCGGCTAGCTTTCTGGTGAGTCTTTCAGACCAGCTTGGTCTCAGTGGGGTGTGTGCAGGAGCCCAGCCACCAGCTACAGTGGTGTGAGATGAAGATGAATCTGGTTGTCGGCTGAACTCTCCACTCGTAGCTTTATCCTCTGAAGACTCTTCGTCTGCCACCAGCCAGCCAAGTGGAATATATTCTGCCTTGCCTCGGGAAGAGGGCTTCTGGCGTAATTCCGCTGAAATCTGTCTAAGTGCTCTCTGCACCAGTCGCTCCTCTCGAGTCCAGCTGAACTCTCTTCTGCGACCAGCCAGCCAAGAGGAAAAAATGTATCTTGGAATGGCTGTCTCGCCTTATATGTGAATCTTCTGAGAGAATGGGATTATGGGTTTTCTCCCATAGTGCTCTCTGGCCCAAAGAGCTTTAATGGAGGTGTGAAGTCCCTTGAAGTTAGAAAGTTTACTTTGTGAAGCTGGCATACTTGTGAACTCCAATGAGTAAAGGTGTGAACACAAGCCTTGTATTAATTAGTTCTACTTAGTACCTTGTTTCAGGTTCTGGCCAAAATCTTCTTGTAAGATTAGATCAACTCTAATTAGTTAGCAGTTAGTAAGGATTCCAACACTCCATAGTATCTGCTCCAATCACCTTCATAGCCTTTGAAACAAATTGTTCTCATCTGCCTATTTTTGTGAGGATTAACCTTCACATGCTTGTTATAGACAACCCATTGATTTATTGACAGTTTGAGGCTTGTTGGTTACTCTCAACTTGGTTTAGTCCCTGTGCCAAGATGGTTTACTGAGATATGGCTATTGTGCATGCTATAGATTCCTGGAGCTACAGGTGAGAATGGAATGCCAAGTAGATACCAAAAATGGATGAGCAGTCCTGAAAGAAAGTATGTAAAGCATATGGAAAAACTGAGGAACTTCAGAACATTGTGACTAGAATGATTAAGGGCTTCCAGATTATGCCAGGGGAGAACTATTAGATTTGAGAATTTTATACTAGAAGGAAGAAAATTTAATTAGGGGGATAGTAGGATGATAATGGAAATCTTTTAGTACTTGAAAGGCTATGGAAGAGAGATTAGATTTGTTTTGTTTGGTCCTAGAGGGCACAAGTAGTTGCAAGTTTAAAAGTCTGAAAGATGCAGAAAGGAAAAACTTAACAGCTGGAACCATCCAAAAGTAAACTTTGCCATTTATTCTTTTCAGTAATGTCTGACTCTTCATGATTCCCATTTGGGATTTTCATGGCAAAGATGTATCAGAGTGGTTTGCCATTTTCTTCTCATGTAGAGATGAGGAACTGAGGAAAATAATATAAAGTGACATACCTAGGGTCACACAGCTAGAAAGTGTCTGAGGCCAGATTTTAATTTAGGAAGATGAGTCTTCCTGAGTTCAGACCTGGAACTCTATCTAGTATACTACCCAGCTGCCCTAAAAATAGAATAAGCTGTCCCAGAATATAATGAGTTTGCTCTCTCCAGAGGTCTTTAAGAAAAACCTGTTTTCTACTGTATAGCTGGGTCCTGATTTGCCCAAATAATGAATCTCTCTAATAGACCACATTTGAATTCCCACTGTATATTTTCAGTGGGCTGGAACCAATGATTCTATTTTACATCATTAAAACTTTGAATAGTGAAAATTTGAATACATATGACCATCTTGAGAGACTTATTATTTGCATTAATAAAGACTTAGATAATATCTTAAAATTGAGGGATTTGAATTTCAAGATCAATGGTTTTTGATCTAAGATCCGTGTGATAAATTCAGGGTCTTTCAGTAATGGGAAAAAATTACATTTTTATTTTTACTAACCTCTAACTGAAAGGTAGTATATTCTTCAGTTTGTTAAAAATATTATTTTAAGAAGGGTTTCATGTATGGGGACCATGATGTTAAAAAAAAGTTAAGGGCCCGTAGATTAAATGATCTCTAAGGTCACTATCAGTTCTATATCCTTTGATCTCTATAGAAGGATGAGTTAATAATTTTCTAATACACTTTTAGCTGTCACTGAACCAAATGTCATATGAGATTTTGAGAGCTTTTTTCCCCCCAGTGCCCCCTGCTGGATGTTTCTCAGTAAAGGTCTATTTATCCTGGGTTAGTTACTAAAGCATCTGACCACAAGCTTCAAGTGAGAACCAAGTTCATCAAAGGTTTCTTGTGAGAAGTTTCTATCAGCCAGGTCAGAAGGAGGCACCTCCACCTTTGCAGAAGCTGACAGGCAGAAAAAAAAGTTGATTTAAGAAAATGGATTATTCAGGATGAAGGAAGATGGACTGCACCTTTAGCCAGATCTCTAGAGAGGTGTCAAAGACTATTGTTGGCAGATAAAGTATCTTCTTGGCACCAAGCCAACTCTGATACATGAGAAAGAAGGGGAAGCAGGTGTGCAGCCGTTTGGTTATCTGCTTGAAGGTGATAAATTGGTTACTGATTACAAAAAAACAACTCACCATCCACCTGGATATTTCTTCTCTTCCACCCCTGTAATTGTGAGAAGTGGTAAATGAGCAGGAAAGGAAATGTATCTCTTGAAGTGGGAAGTGCTAAGTAGGTTATTAAAAATGAATAAAGCCAGTCAAAGAATCAGGAGGTCTGCTTTGGTAACAGAATATATAAAGATACACAGTTCTCAGAGCCCTTACAAACAAAAAGCCTGGTGGAATTACCTGGCGATCTTTTCAAATGTTAGGAAGATGTGTTGGGAAATAGCATTTATAATTGTGATTGTCCAGTATACTGCAGGTCTCTTGAAACACATATCAGGTTATTTATTTTGAATCAAGAGATGACATGGCCTAGTGGATGTGGAATCAAGGTGACCTAAGCTTCAAGTACCACCTCTAACATATTCTAGTCTTGAAAACCTAGCAAATCACTTACACCTCTCATGTGTCCTATGATTCCGATGAGGAAGACTAAAGAGAATAATATGGATGCATAGGAAATGCTATTATTTGTTTTTTGTTTTCAAAGGGGACCAATGATAGATCCCATGGATTAGTGTTTTGACTCCCATGTGGATTGGACTTAAGTGGAGCAGAGTTGCCCAAAGCCTCATTCTTTCTTCCAGAGATATTGAAAGTCAGTGGCAAGACAAAGTAGGATGACCACTGATGGCCCAGGATGCAGTGGATGACCCTGGCATTTTCAATGCCTGACCAATGGCCATTGGAACAAATTGTTCTCATTCTGCCAGAAGAGGTCTTATTCTTGAGTTAGACATATTTTTAATTCATTGCTGGGTTTGATTCCTGTTGGCTACCTCAACCTGATTTTGCCTGTCTGCTGAGACAGTTTTAAAAGACTGTGGCCGCTCTGCATGCTTCAGCTTCTTAGAGCCACAGGGAATGAATTAGTCAGCTTAAATTATGAAAAGAACTTTACACTTAACACAGAATGAAAAAAATCCTAGAATGATAAGATAGTGCAGGAGTGCTAAAATTCAGAATGAGTTGAGATGGTTGAGGAAAGCAAAGGACAACAACAACAAAAAACTTATGAAGTTATATTGAGAAAAAAGAGAAAGATCAAAGGAGGAGGTAGGATCAATGCTTGGCACAGATGGGATCATTAATAATGGAGGACAAAGAGAAAATATTACTTCTCAATTCTTAATGATGTTTTCGTTTCTCTGCATGGAATGGAAAGGTAAAAAAAAAAAAGGCTCATAGAAATATGTAAGAGAGATCACTTAATTGATGCGATTAAGTCACTATCCCAAATGAAATATATCTTCAGACACTGAAAGATCTATTCAGATATTACTGTTGAACTATTGTGAGTGATCTTTAATAGATTATGAAGAATGGGAAAGGTAAAGAAGGATTACAAGGCAAATATTCTGATTTTCAGAAATGGCAGAAAGTAAAAACTGCAAAGTATAGATAAACAAACTTACTTTCAGTCCTAGCAAAATTATAGACTGTTTTATGAAAGGAATAGTTAGTGAATTTCTAAATAAACAAGCAGAACTAAATCAACAAGCATTTATTAAGTATCTACTGCATACTTAGTGTGCAATGTGCTAAATACTGAGCTTACAAACAAGAAAGCAAAATAGTCCCTGTTCTCAAGAAATGAATATGCAAATAAGGGAGATAATACATGAAAATGCAAAATGCATATAAAGTAGATATAAAGTAAACTTAGAGGGAGAAACTAAAAACTGGGAGGGCCAAGAAAGACCTACAGAAGGTAGTACTTGAGTCTCAAAAGAAATCAGGGATTCCAAGAAGTGAAGGTGAGAAGGGAGATTATAACCAAACATAAAGGACAGATAACTAGCAGAGAACATGGAGATGGTAGCTGGAATGTTGTGTGCAAGGAACAATAAGTATGACGAAAAGTTAGAGTTCATGGAGGGGAGTAATATGTACAAAGACTGAAAAAAATAGTATGATTCTGAAGAACTTTAAATGTTAAACAGAAGAGTATAAATCATTGGAAGTCATTAGAGTTTATTGAATAGGAAATAGTGTGTCTACATCTGTACTTTGGGAAAATCAATTTGCCAATTGTGTAGAGAATGGTTTAGACTATGGAGAAAGACTTGAGACAGGTAGACCAAGTAAGAGACATTAACAATATTACAGCTGGATGATGATGAGGGTCTGAATTAGGATGATGGTGTGGTAGGGAAGACATTTGTGAGGGATGTTGTAGCATTTGATGAGATGTTGGTGAATGAGAATAAATATTTGAATCCCAAGGTTGAGGATCAGAGTGAATGGAAGAATGATGGTACCTTGGATAGTAAGAATGTTTGGAAGAGAAGTGGATTTTTGGGGAAGAGATATTGAGTTCCATTTTGGCTATGTTGAGTTTGAGATACCATGGGACATCTAGTTGAAAATATTCAATAAGCAGGTGGTGATGCAGAACTATTCCTCTTAGTTTTATGTGATTTGCAGATTCCATTATCCAAATCACTTTCAAACATGTAAAACAACAAAGGGCCAAGCACAGATCTCTGGGCCATTCCACCAGATATCTCTTGCTAATTTTACATCAAATCACTGATGACTATTTTTGGGCACCTGGCCCTTTAATTGGTTTTACATCCATTTAATTATTCTATCATTTAGCTTATTATTTTTCCACTTTTTTATTCTATCATATAACATTATTTTTCCACTTTTTTTCTACAAGAACTACATGAGATGCTTTACTAGGTATTTTATTTGTTAGACAGAACTTTCATTTGACCATGTGTTCTACTCAGAACCAGTTACTTTACCTTGTTCTCTGCTTCTTAGTTGTTACTGTTTCCTTCTACCCATTGCCAGTACGTGCATAATCTCCTATGTCAGTTTTCTGTCTCTGTGGTTGTTTTGGGGATTACTGTTACAAACTGATCTATCTACTTGCCATCTAGAGAAGGGAGTGGAGGGAAGGGAAAGAGGAAAAAAAAAATTGTATGTGAGGTTTCGCAAGGTTGAAAGTTGAGGACTATTTATGCATATGTTTTGAAAATAGAAAACTTTAAAAAGAAAGAAAAAAGAAAAAAAATTACCAATCACAGTGAACAACTTGGATGGAATTTATTTCATTAATTAGAGTTTTATTTGAGCTAAAAAGCTCTTTAAAATGTAAACAGTCCTTCTTAGAGTTAAATTTAACAATAATTTACACCTTAGTATAAATAATGCAATTCACATAATCAATTTACTTTCTTCCTAATACCTACATGTACTGCCCTCATCTTTCACTGAAGGGTTGGAAGTATTGATGTGTGGAGTATGTGGATAATCTGGAAATACTGAGAGCTTCCTAAGAGTACAGGCTTGTCCCCAAAGCTGTAGAGAGGAAATTTGGCCCATTAAAGGGCCCTCAAGTTTTTGGAGAAAGAGGAGGAAACATATTGAGAAGGCAAAAAAAAATACCTTTTACTTTTTCCCTTTTTAAAAAAATTCTTTTCCTTTTTTGAATTTGTGTGTGTGTGTGTGTGTGTGTGTGTGTGTGTGCGCGCGCGCGCGCAGGCGATTGCCAATGTGTTGAGGCCTAATTTTTTCTTTTAGACTTTTCACTTTTTTTGGACAAACTTATTTGCTGCAGATCCACAAAGAGTAAACTAACATTAGCAAAAACAGGTTGGTAACGTAACTAAAAATACTTATAAGGGCTCTTGTAGAGGACCATAGATAGTGGGGGGAACTCTGGGTGAGGTATAAGACCCTTCAACCCAGAGGGAACCTGCTGACAATGTCTGGTTTGGCTCCCCATCTCTCCTAAGGGCTCTCGGGCTTCCTGAGAAAGGGGGCTCTGACAACCTGTGTGGTAATCTAAGCAGAGTGATACCAGCTGGTAAAGAGACAGCTACACACAATAGCAAGTTGTTTATGTGGTCCTGCATGCACAGTATATAGTTAGCACATGTGCAGTGTGCTGTGGTTATGTAAGGGTATTAAGGTATATAAGGCTGAGAGAATTTGGAATAAATGGACTCTGTGTTTGACCATCCACATGAGTCCTGCCTCTTCACCCCTCTTCTTAGACCAAGGACTCAGGGTGGTACTGAGATCCTCCAGAGAGCTAGTCTGGACACAACAGACTCTGGTGGCAAAGATGAATTTAAGATTTCATAATTTTCCAGGCTTCCACACTATCATATATGATAAAGGATGAGAGAATATTGCACAGCATTAAATGCTGATTCTGGGATAGAAAGATTCCATATCCTTAGGAATCACTTGCCTTAGAATGATTATAATCTTGGCTTAGAACCAGGGCTCCAGATTTACATGAACTAGAAGTTAGCTCTTAAATCAGTCTTTTTATTTGTGCCTTCACCATGGGGATATCAGAATTTGGCTGATTTTGATCTCACCCAAGCGTGCTCTAGGAACACCAAAATATAACTGTGTCAATTTTTCCAATATGAAAGTGAAAGATAAAAAGGACTTTAATTCACCTGCAAACACTGAGGCTAAAATTCAGTAACCATAACATAGTCTTTAATTAACTCCCCCAAAATGCAAAACATAACAAATTTGCATATAAATTCATGAACCGTCAAAATAACTCTAATCCCTTCCTTGTGGAGGCTTTACTTTCTCTAGGGCCCTTTACAGATCTTTGGACCTATAGTTAGATCCTAGGGTTAAGAACTTCTCTGAAAAAGAAAAAAACATTTGGATTTTCAAGACTCAACTCACCCCTCTAATGAATGGTCAATATTCCCTCAAAATGTCACTTGGAATCACTCAAGAACTGATCACCTTTACCCTCCATTTTCATAGTCCATAAGACACACATTCCTAGTTATGGGCAATTTTAGTGTTGGCTCCTCCACATCATGCTTCTATCTTTTGCTATTGCTTGGCTCTAGTTCTTGTTCATTGTTGGAACTCCTTGCTTGGTTGGGTCCAGGAACTTTGCTTTGTCTTGGAACGCTTCCTTTTTCTCTTTAGGAGTCTATATTAACCAAATTTAATAGAATATGAGGAATGTTATGGGCTGTATTTACACTTTATGGGACACTATTCTTTGATTCCTTGCTGATTCTGATTCCTATTTTCAAACTTGTAGATTCTAGGCCTTCAGTCTTGAAGAATAAATAATTCAGGACCTCATTCTGAACTATTCTCATCATTTCCCAAGAACTCTCTTACGATATTCTAGTGGAAAAGACAGCTGGAACTAAGGACAGGCTTGATGTTAAGTAGAAGGAAGTTTCTTCTGGTCATATTCCCAGAATTTGGGTTTGACCCGTTGCCATTTTACATTTTTACAATAGCTTGGATAAAGTCTTAGATAATATTATATCTGCAGATGATGCAAAGATGGAAAGGATGGCTAAGAAACTGAGCAACAGTCTAGAGAGCAAAATTCTTAATAGGCTAGACCATTTAACTGAGACAAATAAATTGAAATTTAGGAAACATAAATGTTAAATTTTATGAGTTCAAAAAATCAATTTTCACAAATATAAGATAGGAAGGCATAATTCACTTTTTAAAATGTGGATATTTTAGAGGATTGCAAATTCAATATGAGTGAATATCATGATATGGTAGCCAAAAAAACCAATTTTATTTTGGATTTCATTAAAGGAGGGACAGAGTCAAAAAGATATGATAGTATCATGGTAGTCTGCCTTGATCAGATCCCATACAGAGTTCAATGTTCAATTATTGGCACCACCTTTTAAGAAGTACAATGTTAAGGATCCAGAAAAAGGCAAACATGATAATAAAAGGTCTTTTGCTCATGCCTTAAAAGGATCATATGGCCTGGAGAAGAGAAAACTCGGGGATTAGCAGGATAGCTATTACAAGTGTTTTAAGGGTTGTACAATGGAAGAGAGATTAGACTAGTTCAGTTTTGCTTCAGAGGAAGAGCAATGAATAGAAGAGAAACAGTTTAAGTAAGGAAGAAAAATGTCATATACCTAAATGTGAAATGAGTTTCTTAAAGAGGTCATTTTTTCTCTCTTCTTTCAGGTTTTCAAGCAGTGGCTAAATCTCCAGTTGTCTAATATGTTATAGAGGAATTGCTTTTTGGATATGGTTAGATTAAAAAGTGTACTGATTACTGTTTGACAACCAAATCTCTAATAAATAAATAGATAAGCAAACAAATAAATACGTGTAACACTCTTTAAAGTTTAGTCTGTATTAACATTTTATAACTTTCTTAAGGCTAAACAACCAAGAAAACTAAATTGTTTAAATCAAGCCCTGATTTGTGGTGTTTGCCAATTTCCAAGGTGTAACTGTGTAAGCTGGTTTGTGATGGTTCCAACACACCCTTTCTTGAACTATATTCTCAGTCAGCATTTATTAAGAGCTTATTATTTGACAGTTACTTTCCTAAGTATTAGAGATACAAAACAAAGTAAAATCACAGTCCCATTTTCTACTGTAGTGATGACATGCAAATAACTATGTATAAAGAAGATATATAGAATAAAAAAATGGAAGGCAATCTCAGAGGGAAAACTCTAAAGTAATAGATTAGGGAGAAACTGGAGGCAGGAGAGAACTTCTTGCAGAAGATGGGAAGCCAAGGGAAGCTGGAAGATAGTGCTGAGGAGGGAGAGCATTCTAGGCTTAGAAGACATTCTGTGCAAAGAATGGAGATGGAAGATGGTTTGATGATGTTATTTTCAAGGAATAGAAATTAGACCACTATGACTGAATTGTAGAATTTGTAGAGGAGAGTAAAATGTAACAAGACAAAAGTAGGGGGGAAAAAGTCAGGATTAGGAAGATATAAAGGGATTTCAGTTGAGATTCTGCAACATAAACTTGTGGTGGACCTACCTTTCAATGATGGCTATCCACCAACTTGTGCAGATTTCACCTCATCTATGATTTAGTAGATAGTCTTTGAGAGTTGCTTTCTCTGAAAACTTTTTTTTACCCAAGAAAAGGTTGGATGACCATTTGTCAGATATGTCATAGTGGTTTATAGATTGGTTTAGTTGAATGATGGAGTCTTTTTCAACTTTCAGTAGTTTCTGTGATTCTGTGGCTAGTAGGGTAATGAGCCTCTCAAAAAACAGCTGCAACAACAGATAAATAGTCCAGTGCTTGCTGTTTACTTGAAATCTTTTTTAGAAGCGGCTAGAAGTAAAAAGGATAAAGCACTGGCTCTGAGTCCAAGAGTTTACACTTTTACTAGGAACATGATCCTGGAAAATTCTTGCTGCTTACATTTTCTCAACTGTAAAATGGGGATAATAAATATTTTATGGGATTATAAAAATCAAACAAAATAATATTTGTAAAAACTGCTTAGCACAGTGCCTGACATACAGTAGGCTCTTAATAAATGCTCTTTCCCTTCTTTCCCCATTTTCTACATTGGTAGGATCTATCAGAGTTTCTGCCCCATTGTTATTGCTCTTGAGAACCCAGTCATCTCTATTCATCTTTGATGAGTTGTAGCATCAAAGGAGTATGTTAGTGAGGATAACATTATCTTAGTTATGAGCTACTTTATATTAGTGTAGAAAAAAGGACTGGCTATTGCATCTGATTCTTATGAAAATGTGCATAATGCTGGTGACTGGGAAGTTCTTTTTTATAGTTTGCAAAAACTTGCAGCATAGGGTTGAACATAAAATTTCCAGACAATAAGTCTAGAGAAAATAAGGATTTTGTGTACCTCACTAAAGCCAGGCCAGCTATATCTCCTCCTACGATTTTAGAGGTAGCTTCCTAAAGAATTGGGGTGTCTTTTCTCCAATTACATAAGCTTAAGCTCCCATTCTGAATGTGTTCCTCTAACTATTAGTACCAATAACTAGTACCCTGTTTCCATTTAATTAGCCAAATTATCTTTTACAAAGAGATAATTACAATATTTCCCTTCCATGCTTTAAGGGCACTGCTCCTCCTTATGCCATTTTGTTCTCTGAGAAGAATGAACTTCAGCTTCATGTAGTTTTGAGGTATGTACTTTCCAGGTGTATATCTTCCACTGTTAGGTGTTGCTAACCCAATTCCATTTAAGTAATTGACATCAATTTTTTTTAATTATAACTTTTTATTGACAGAACCCATGCCTGGGTAATTTTTTACAACATCATCCGTTGCACTCACTTCAGCTGACTTTTCCCCTCCCTCCCTCCATCCCCTCCCCGAGATGGCAAGCAGTCCTATACATGTTAAATAAATCGACATCAATTTTGCTTCACAAAGGGATATTTACTTCGAAGATTTAGCAAGAACAGAAATACTAATATTTCTCTTCAACACTTTGGGACCCATTTCATCCCCTCCCCCCAATATCAATTTAGCCTTTAGGGAGAGTGAGCTCCAACTTAATGCAATTTCTACATAGTACTGGTTCAAAGTCCTATTTAAATGTGGACACATTGATAGATAGTTCCCTTTCTCACCCACTATTGGCCTGGATCCCGAAGGCTGATAGTTCGTACTCAGTGCATCTATACTATCTTAGCTTCAAAACCTGACATTCACTCAGCTATTAGATTCCTGGATATTTTGTGTATCCTTCTTCTGATTTTTCAAAGTTCACAAGGCTATAAACTTTGTTTTATAGTTTATAGACTCCAGAGGGTGAGAGTCTGAGACCTCACCCTTTATAGCACTGTCTCTCACTGGACATCATCTGCCAGAAAGGAATCACATAAAGAGAAAAGCCAAAACAAGATAAAAAAAGATAAGGTCAACCAATGCCTTTTGAATATATTTTCAGTACCTCTTCTGCAAATGGCAACAATCAAAAAGGTTGCACTTCACTATGTGGTTAGCTGGTCAGAACCAATTACAGAATGTCTGCATATGATCCAACTTTCTCCAAGATACTTTCATAATATGTCATCACAACTCTCGCAGAAGCAAGCTGCCCATCATTTTCCATGTGGAGAATTGTATCAGCAGCAATTTGCATGCTGCTGAGGATTGGGCTTAGTGACCCTTGTTAAACTTTTATATCTCTTACCTTATTTATATCCTCATCCTCATCTCATTTAAGATTCACAAAGGTTTTATAAGGTCCTTGTTTCTCTTTCATTCTGGAAAAGGACCATGACATCAGGGAAGTCTTGCCATAATATGCAAGTGAATTGGAATTAAATGAGGGGTGACTGGGCAAGGACATTTGCCTTACTTTTCCCTCCTGAGCCATCTGGGTCCAGTGGCCAGATATAGATCAGGACAACTGGAGATGTCCTCAGATGAGGTCCTTATGACCCGGAGCAATCTTTAGAAGACATCCTGAATCTTCTTTATACCTGAAATGAATTGTCAACCACAAGCCACTCAGTATCATGTACTATGTGCCAAAAGTATATGCTTTCATATTCTCTCAAAAGATTACACATCTCCTGAGACAAAAGAAAGTTGGTTGTATATATCCCCTCACAAAAGCTTTGTGAGGGCTTTATGACCTTATGATCTTATAATCCTCATTTAATAGAAGAGAAAACTAAGGCTCAAAGGTGTTAAGTGACTAGTCCCAAATCACATAGTTAATTGGAAAATCAAGTCTCCTGCATCAGTATTCTTTTCTTCTATGCTGTAAGGCTCAAGTGAATTGTAGACAGTGGAAGAAAACACATAATTGGAGTCAGAAAATCTGGATTTGAATCATTATGGTGATGTGAAAGGAGGATTGTATTTGAAATTAGAGAGACCCTAGTTTGAATTCTGGCTCTGTCACTTAACCTCTTTGTAATTTGCTTTTCTAATTTGAAAAACAAGGGAGTTAGGTTCCTCTGTCATGTTTAATACTTCATGAGCCTATCTGACTCTTCATGACTCCATATGATGTTTTCTTGGCAAAGATAATGCAGAGGTTTGTAATTTCCTTCTCTTGCACATTTTACAAATGAAGAAACTGAGGCAAAGAGAGTTAAGTGATTAAAGCTGGATTTGAAGTCAGAAAAATCAGTACCTGCACTCTATTCTCTGGGCTACCCAAGAGGCTAGATTTTTAGATCTCTAAGGAGCCCTTCAGTTATAAAGCCTATAAATGAGCATAATATTATGAAGAGAACTTTACCATCCTCTTTTTGTTTTAGAGGAACAAGCTGACCAGCTAAGGAGAGATTTCCACTATTTTATTTATGAAAATGCAAGTGAAAATAGGCTTTTAAAAACGTTTTTTGCTCTTTCTCTCTCCCATTAATGCTTTCTTTTAGGAAGTATACTGGATAGATCTATACTAGACCAGGAGATGGGGGTTCAAATTCCAGCTTAGTTTATGGTCATAAGGTAAACATAGGCTGATATAAAGGCTGATAACAATATGTATACTAAGTATCTCAAATGGGCATTGTCAGCAAAACAATTTATAAAACAGAAGAGTTATAAAGAGAATTATTGCTAAATAGGAGGACTGTAGGAGAAGCTAGATGGCACAGTGGATGGAGCACTGGCACTAGCATCAGGGGGACCTGAGTTCAAATGTGGCTAGCTGTATGATCATGATCATGGACAAGTCATTTAACTTGAATATGCTCAAAAAAGGAGGAAGGTTGTAGGTCATTATTGCCTAGTCCCTGAAGTTACTCTTTACCTCACCTTTTCTCTTATTTTCTCTTATGATTCAGTGAAGAAAGACTAGTGATTAATATTTTGAGAGAATTTAGGCAACCAACTTTCTTTTGACCCAGCATATGTAAGCTTTTGAGAAAATATAAAGTTTCAATATATAATGCATGCTCTTGAATGTGTTTATTAGATGGTTCATTTCAGAAATAAACAATTTGGTTGTATTTCTTTTACATCCCAGTGTGTGTGTGTGTGTGTGTGTGTGTGTGTGTGTGTGTGTGTATGTTTGCATACATGTGGGAGAGTTGAAAAATTAAGCTAATAAGAAAGAACAAGAATGATTTGTCTTGCAACATTTTAACTCTTTCAATGTTTAATATTTCAATTCCGATATTCATATTCTACTGAATTAGATATATAGTTTCCAACTGGCATAATTCCTTGAAATTCTACCTAGAAGGTCCCCAGTGCAGTGCTACAGAAACCTAGTGTTGGCCCTGTGTTATTTAACATGCTTATCAATGACTTAGATAAAGGCAGATGACATGCTTATCAGATTTGCAGATGATTGAAAAATAGGGAGAACTTTGAGATCATATAGTATGAGAATTAGTTAAAGAAATTGGTAGTATTTACTTTGAGCTATAGAAGACTCAAGGGTGGTATGGCAGCTATCTCCAAGTATTTGAAGAGGAATTCTTCTTATGTATCGAAGAGGAATTATTTTTTTTCTATTTGACTCCATATCTATCAGTTAGTGAGTCAATAAATATTTCTGAAGTGTCTACTAGGTATCAAGTACTGTATTAGGCACTAGAGGAAAAGAAGCTGACTGGAAAGAAAGGCAAAAGATTGCCCCTATCCTGGAGGAGCTTACAATCTAATACTGGAGGCAATATGCAAATAATAATGTACAAACAAATCTATGAACATGACAAATTGGAAATAATCAACAGAGGGAAGGTATTAGGGGAGATTAAGAAAGACTTCCTGTAGAAGATGAAATTTTAGCTGGAAATCAAAGGAAAAGAGGGAAGTCAGGAGGTAGTTTAAAGAGGGAGAGATTATATAACTTGATTAGGATATGAACTCAATACAGCTAGGTGGTGAAGGTGATTCCCAGCTGGCTGGGAATCAGAAAGATTTGTCTTACTAACTGTATGACCCTGAGCAAGTCACTTAACCCTTTTTGCCTCAGTTTCCTCATTTGTAAAATGAATTGATCAGGGAAATAGCAAACCACTCCAATATCTTTGTCAAGAAAACCCTAGATAGGGTCACAAAGACTCAGATAAGTCTGAAATGATTAAATGACAACAGTCTTTACTCCAGATGCTGTTCTGTTTCCACTGCAATATGATACGCTGATAGTTTCCCAACTCATATTAACTGAGAATGTTGTAAAAAGACTCTATCATTTTAATCATAATCCAGTGTTACTCCTCCACCTTTTGTCTGTCTTCTTGTGGCATTTTTATTTTAAATATTTATTTGCATATATAAATACTTCATAACAGCCCAATAATTATCATGCAGCCACAGATGAATGACATGATGATGCCTCATACAGGGCTGTGTTAGCCCCAACTGCAAACAAATAATTATCCTTCAGATTTACCTGTTTAACTTAAACTGTAATTACCAGGCAATCAAACTGCTGACAAGTGTAGCTACTAATTATCTAAATGAGACTTAGACTGTTCATAGTTACCTAGTTATTTTTAACTTCTTTTTCTGCTCATTAACAATAAACATGGGATAAGTTGTGGTTTGATATCTGTGCTTCTGCCCTTCCTGCAAGCAAATTACAGACTGATTTGTTTGCTCCCAGCCTAACAATTCCCTATGTCAAATGAATTTATCTATTCCCAGTGAATGGTTCTCATAATAAAATTCCCCGAAAGAATTCACAAGAAATTGGCCATTGCTTAGCTGATGCATGATGGAAGAGCCATAAGGTGGCAGCATTTACCAGCAAATAAAAAAATCTCACTTCAGTGCTAGTCCTTAGATCCCATCTGCACAGGGCTCTCTTAATTTAGAGGACTGGGAATAGCCTTTGAATTTGAATATTTCCCATGCACAAGGTTTTTTGGTTAAGGAAGTAGATTATCTTTAATATTTAGTATGCCTTTTTTGAAGATTTCTTGAATATCCATCTGGATTTTAGTACCATGAGGTTTTCTTGGCAAAGAGGTTTTACCTTGTTGACAAAGATCCATATATAGTCAAAAGTATGGTTTTTCCAGCAATAATATAGGGCTGTGAAAGTTATACTATAAGGAAAGCTGAGAGCTACAAAATAGATGCTTTCAACTTGT
This sequence comes from Antechinus flavipes, assembly GCF_016432865.1. Taxonomy (NCBI): domain Eukaryota; kingdom Metazoa; phylum Chordata; class Mammalia; order Dasyuromorphia; family Dasyuridae; genus Antechinus; species Antechinus flavipes. The sequence goes on along the minus strand of NC_067399.1, from coordinate 157,288,732 downwards.
GATACTGAAGAGGGCTTTTGAGAGTTCCCTTGGACAACAAAGAGATACTTAAATTAATTCAGGCTATTCACTGAGGAGCCAAATACTGAAACTGAAGCTTTAATACTTTGGTCACATAATGAGAAGATGAGAATCATTGGGCAAAACCCTGATGTTGGGAAAGATTGAAGGACAGTAGAGGATAAGATGGATAGAGTGTCATGGAAACAATGAAAGAAGTACCTGGCATGCCTATGGCCACAACTATATGTTGTTGGACACAACTTTATGACAACTTCAGGATCCCAGTCAGCCCCAAAAACAACTTCCATGTAACTTTAAAGAGTAACATGTCTACCTATACGAGGTACAATTTCCATCACAAAGGAGTTCAGAGGAATTTGTGAAAGAAGAGGGATGGTTGGGGCTGCTTGATTTGGATTCAAAGGACTTTGGGTTCCAATTTTTGCTTTGCTGCTTATTATTTTTCTCACTTTGAACAAGTCACTTCCTTTTTTTTAGACTTTTATAAAATGGGAAGAGTCACCTTAGATTAGCTGTATCAAAGTCAAAGGCTGCCAATCCTAAATGGACCACAAAATTCTTGAGTGAGGCTAAATTGTAATTGGGAAATGTTTAACAAAATAAATAAAAATACAATACAACATAGAAAACATTATCTTGTAGTTTTCTAAAGCAATATGATCCATCAAAGATCTGTTTCTGTTTGAATTTGATATCTTTGGATTAAATAATAATAATAACAACTAGTATTTACATAGCACCTACAAAGTGTTACACTCTATGAAAAGCAAATTTTGTCTCATTTTATCCTTATAATAACCCTGTGAGATAGAGCTATTATCCCATTTTTACAGTTGAAGAAGCTGAAGTAAACAGAAGTTAAATGACTTGCCCAGAGTCATATAGCTGATAAGTGTCCCAGACTGGATTTTAATTTAGGTCTTTCTGAGTCCAAGGTCTATCCATTCTATCAATTCTATCTAGTTGTCCCCCAAGGTTAACTCACAGCTATAAAAGTATGATTATAAGGTATGGATCTTATTGCAGGAATCTGAAAGGCAACTTCTATGATGGTAGACTTGTTTACTAATATTTTACTGATGGATTTTAGATATGGATCTACCTCCTGATGATTGATTGATTGAAAATTGTTGAGTGAATCATCTCCTCCATGATCAATAAAAATTAATTGTAAAACAGCATTTGCCTCTCCTGAATTTCTAAATTTGGAATGGATTTATCTCTCTTTCTCCATGCCTTAGGAACAAGAAAAAAATATATGGCAACATGTAAGAGAAGCACATGGCAACTTGCCTGTTTATAGAAACAAACTCGAGAAGGAAGTTAAAATTCCTACTATATGCCTTTGTATTTAATTTTGTTCTAAGTATAGATCAGAAATTAAGATTCCCAAGAATTTACTTTCCATGAATGTCTAAAGGTTCCCAAGAGATAAAAGAGTTGGGTACTTACTACTGGGCTTATACCCCAAAGAGATATTAAAGAAGGGAAAGGGACCAGTATGTGCCAAAATGTTTGCGGCGGCCCTGTTTGTAGTGCCCAGAAACTAGAAAATGAATGGATGCCCATCAACTGGAGAATGGTTGGGTAAATTGTGGTATATGAATATTATGGAATATTATTGTTCTGTAAGAAATGACCAGCAGGATAAATACAGAGAGGCCTGGAGAGACTTACATGAACTGACGCTAAGTGAAATGAGCAGAACCAGGAGATCATTATATACCTCAACAACAATACTGCATGTGGATGTATTCTGATGGAAGTGGATTTCTTCGACAAAGAGAAGATCTAATTCAGTTCCAATGGATCAATGATGGACAGAAGCAGCTACACCCAAAGAAAGAATACTGGGAAATGAATGTAAACTGTTTGCATTTTTGTTTTTCTTCCTGGGTTATTTTTATCCAATTCTTCCTGTGCAACAAGAGAACTGTTCGATTCTGCATACATATATTGTATCTAGGATATACTGTGACATATTTAACAAGTAAAGGACTGCTTGCCATCCGGGGGAGGGGGTGGAGGGAGGGAGGGGAAAAGTCAGAACAGAAGTGAGTGCAAGGGATAATGTAAAAAATTACCCTGGCATGGGTTTGGTCAATAAAAAGTTATAATTTTTTTTAAAAAAGAGTTGATTTACTGATTTACTGGAGGGAGAAAAATTTCTTCAACAGTATGCAGTTTGGAGAAGAAAGAAAATTGCCCTAAAGCTAAGAAACTTTTAAGACTTTGTCATAGGAGCCAGAAAATCTGGACTTTTTCAGTTATCCATGATATTGCTGTTAGTTGTTTGGATAATACAAGTGAAAGGTGAATAGGGTGTGTATGTTCAATAGCTTTAAAATGTTTTTATTTTGGAGGGGAAGGAAGAATTAAGAATGGTAGTTTCTTATGACCTCTGGGGGGTCCTTTATGTTTCTGAACTTTGATAAGTAGTAAGTGGTAGGTGAATTAAAGGTGGCCCCATATTCAATGTCCATATTATAAATTGACTACCCATGTGAGAGTTGGAGATCCCTTTACTCACTTTTGAGGAAACCTAGACATGAGCCATATGAAAGCTTTTTTTTCCTAGGAGATTTTTTCCTGAATTTACTCCTCACAGATACAAGTAAAGAGCCAAAGAAAGATAATGAACAACTCTTTTGGGGGTCTATATGATCTCAGAGTCTTTAAAGGACTCTGGACTATGGGTAACATATAAATGATCACAATTAAAGTGATGGAATTCTAACTTCCTACTGGGCCATTTGTCCTAGAGGCAACATTCTGGGTATAAGATGGTCCTTTGGTGATACCATCAGGCTAATGGAATGGTAGATCAATAATGGATTCCATATTAGAGCTCTGACACGAGTGAGAAAATAGCATAGCTCTGCTTTTAGGGTATTCTAGGGGGAATGTTACTCTTTTATAGAATACCTCCTTTTGATTTCTTGCTGAGGGATCCTATTTTTAACCTTAAGGATTCCCAGGTTTTCAATTCTGGTCATTCATAGACTCATAGATCTAGAGAGGAAAAGGGAAGAGACCTAAGAAGATATTTAGCTCCAAATTCTCATTTTACAGATGAATAAACAGAGGCCTAGGATGGTTAAATGTCTAGTTTGGAATCATATAGATAGTGCTAGGGATAAGATTTGAATCCATATTTTCTGACTACAAATCCAACATTCTTTCCACTGTACAGTACTGCTGCTATTTAGATCAGTCTGAGCTAATAGATATATCTAAATTCAAATTAGCATAATTGCATTTATATGCAAATGTGACACACTAATGTGTTAATTCCTTGCCCTTAATAAGCTAGTATCTTTTCCCTAGTCACAGCCCTAATAAGAGATCACTGTAAAGTAAAGTTAGGGCAACATCCAGTCATAATTCATCCATATCCAGTCCAATGGGAGATGAAACAATCAGGGAGAGGCTTCAAGGATTAGACTTGAGGAATCTGGGATTTAATATTACAACTTGTTTTAGATAAAAATATCTGCTTTCTTTTTAATGGAGATAAATAAGCTTTATCATCTTCCTTCTTTCCTCCCTTTTTCCTCCCTTTTTCCTTCCTTCCTTCCTTCCTTCCTTCCTTCCTTCCTTCCTTCCTTCCTTCCTTCCTTCCTTCCTTCCTTCCTTCCTTCTTCCTTCTTTTCTTCCTTCCTTCCTTCTTTCCTTCCTTCCTTCTTGTCTTGATTTCTTCTTTCTTTCTTTTTCTTTCTCTCCTTTCTCTCTCCCTTTCTCCTCTTCTTTCTCCTCCTTTTTCTCTTTTCCTTCTCCTCCTCCCTTTCTCTTTTCCTTCTCTTCCATCTCCTACTCCTCTTCCCCTTCCTCCTCTTCTTCTTCCTCCTTCTCCTCCTCCTCCTTCTTTTCCCTCTTCTTCCTACTCCTCCTCTTCCTTTTTCTTCTTTCTTTTATTTTTGGTTTTCTCTTTCATTTCTTTAGTTATATTGATTAAAATGAGTATTTTTATTCAAATATACATGTAGGCCTAGAGTCTTTCATTGAAATTTTAAGTTAAATTAATGAGCAAATATCACAAAGTCAATTTTAAATGGAAGAAAGTGATCATGTCCTAGAATTCTAGAAATTCTCATTAAAAAATAAGTCTAAAAGCAGATCAAATTTAACTGAGTCCCATATAGAATGAAGATGCATATGATATAGTTGAGAAGTGTTAAATACCTGCCCTACCACTGTATTCCAAATATAGCCAAATTAGATTAAAGTATAACTGGAAAGTATTTAACAAATTTAGAAATGTCTCCTTGGCAGCCCAGTGGAAGGTGAATTGGTGTGGGAAAAAGCTTAAGGTGGGGGAGACCAGTAAAAAGGTCATTGTAATGGCCCAAGGGAACAAAGTGATGAGTATCTGAATGAACTAGATTTGTGGTTGCATAAGAGAAGAAAAGGAGATGAGAGATGATGTTGTGAAAGTTGAAATAATAAGATGTGGATTCATGGGGTAAGAGTGAGTGATGAGCCAAAGATGACAATAAGTTAGGAATCTGGGGGAGCGAGAGACTGATGATACCCTCAGCAGTAATAGGAATGTTTGGAACAGGATAGAGTTTGAAACAGAACAGAATGAGCTCTTTTGAATGTGTTAAGTTTAAAATGTCTACAGTATGTCCAGTTAGTGGTACCCAAGAAACAATTTCCAAGAAGCAATATTTCCAAGGACAATTTACTCCATCATTAATAATTTGGAATTTTATATTTATTTTTTCCTCTTAAGATGAAAAAATTTCTAAAAGGATCTGTAGACCTAAAACCAAATAATTTTCCTTTTTTAAAACTACCAAAAAAGAAATCTTACTATAGTACATGTCTGAGCATCATATTTGAAAGTATTTGAATGTGCACCAAGCAACCCTGTTTCTTTACTCATTATCATAGATAGATGGCATGAGAGTTATGAAATTTTGAAATGTATTGTATAATCATGTATAACATGGAAGATTATGTATATAATTTTAAATAAAATATTTCAGCACTTTAAAAAATATTCAACATTACGACTCTATTGAGATGGTCAGCAGGGGGCACTCTAGGACAAGAACTCCCCCTAATCATTAAATAAATCCATGACTATCTTGACTGCTTATTAATTGCTAATATAATTGCTCTTTTATTAACCAGTATCCTTTTCTTTCCTTGTCTTATTATTAATATTTTCAAGGGAGCTGGTTAATTTCTAGAGCAACCTGGATTTCAACAAGTGTTTGCCTCAATTACTGTGACTTTTACAGAAAACAAAGTTTCCCTCTTTTGGGGGCATTGCTGTAATTGTAGCAATAAAATAAATTTTTTTTCTTGCTTTTGTCGTCTGGCTGTTGATTGATACAAGACCAACTAAAGAAGACTGAGTAAAGAAAACAGATGTACCCTATTGTAGAAATCAACTAGACTTCCCAGACCCACTATTCCTCTCTCTACCCTCTTGTACCTTCCACAGGAGAACATTGTTCAGTCTAAATTCTTCTTTGTCTGAATAACTCGTTGTACACATATGTGCATATGATTCTGAAGTAGCAGAGGATACTCCCTCTTGAAAGTGACATAAATGGCTATGAAAATAAGAATGTTTACTTATGTTTGACTTGATTGTGAGCCTAGTCCCATTAAAAAAAATCTAAGGTTGAAATGTGATTCCTAGTATGATTAGGGAGATGATAATACTGTTCAGACCTTATCTGGAGTATCCTCTTGAATTCAGGGACATTGATAAAGTAGAGGGCATCTAGATGAGAATGGACCTAGGCTCATTTGGGAAATGAGGTATGATGTGGAAGCTGGTAGGCAATTAGAGAAATATTCTTATGGGTTACCAGAAAAAGAACATGCAGTGAAAACCACTAACAATGAAATATTTACACTTGATGCAGTTCTGTTCCTGCCAGGTCCTGTCTCTCCCCTTCTATACAGTCTTCATCCCCTCTCTTTGCCCTTATTTTTTATTTTTAAGGCTTTTTATTTTCAAAACACATGCATAGATAGTTTTCTACCTTCACCTTTGCAAAACCCTGTGTTCCATTTTTTCCTCTCTTCCTTTCTCTACCCTCTTCCCTAGATAGCAAGTAATCCAAAATATGTTAAACATATGCAATTCTTCTATACGTATTTCCACGATTATCATGTTGCACATGAAAAATCAGATCAAAAAAGAAAAAAAATTAGAAAGAAAACAAAAAGCAAGCAAACAGCAGTAAAAAAAAGGTGAAAATACTATGTTTTGATCTACACTCAGTCTCCACAGTACTATCTCTGTTCAGATGGCTTTCTCCATCACAAAATCCTTGGAACTGTTAGCCCTAGTTTTAATGCTTGATCATTATTTTTCTTTCGTTTCAACACTACTATCCTTCTTCGTTCAAGCTTATTCTTATTATATCCACCAGGGGTCATCATTTCAGAAAGCTTTAGTCTCCAAGTCAAACAACATTTCCAACTGATCCTTATTCACTTGCTAGGAAATTATAGGTGAGATTTTTAGAAGTACCTTTTTCTAAATATTGCTGGAAGTTGTTGTAGAGCTAAATTTGTAAGCTGTAATGAAGCAAAAGTAATTTTTATTCATGTGTTAAAGAATACTGTCAAAGGCCCACAATTTTAGATTAAGGTTCAGTGAAATACCTATCTTCAGATTTTCAAGGTGGGTCTTACTTAGAACTGTGGTTGGGGAATGGAAGGTGGAGCCCAGAAGTGATTATTTTTCCTGCGAAATTGTGTTGAATGATAGAATGGGTATTTGCATGGACATGCAACCCCAAATGAATTATTTTAAAAATAGACAATTTTTTTCAAAAGAATTCCTTTAAAAAAAAACCCAATAAAATTAATCACATTTTCTTTCCGTCATTTTTCATTCTTGTCTGACTCTTTAAGACTCCATTTAGTGTTTTCTAGACAAAGATACTGGGAGCCATTTCCTTCTTCAGGTCATTTTTACAGATAAGGAAACTAAGGCAAACAGGATTAAGTGTCCTGCCCAGGGTACACAGCTAGTAAATAAATGTCTGAGGCCAGACTTGAATCCTCCCGATTCTAAGTCTTCATTCTATGCACTGTGCCATGTAATTGTCCCTTGTTGATTTAAGAGAAATCTGAGAAGGAAGAAAGGAATGTGACTTTGTGACTTTGTGGTTGTAGGAGAATTCTTTATGGCTTTCTTTCTTTGTCATGAGAGACACTGTCAAAGTTAGGTGCTTGTACATATAGGATCTGGGTGGTAACTTCTATATATAGAAAGGAATACTTTTTCTACTTTTTTCTTTGTTTAAACCAGAACTACTGTACAATGAAGACTATCTTCTTTTTCCAACCAAATATATTTGTAAATCTGAGCCTCATCATTGACAGTGGGTCATAATAAAAAAGGGAAGCCAGGTAGGCTCATCAAATCAGACATTTAGGACTGGAAGGTATCTGAAGGGCCATCTAGTCCTCCCTGTCCCTATTTTAAAGATGAAGAAGATAAAGATTTAAAGATAAAGATGATAGAGAGATTAAATAATTTGTTTGATGTTACACAGTGCAAATGAAAGAGCTGAGACTTAACCATGTATCATAGATCTGGTGCTGGAAAGGACTCTAGTTGAATGTTTTCATTTCTGATATAGGAACTAAGGTCTAAGTTGTTGACTTTTATAACAAAGACATGGTTCAACCCAGACACTAAAATTTCAAAGCTGTTGCTTCAGTCTGCTGTGTTATGTGGATTCTCTCTAGTTCCTCAACAGTTGATTGATCCTTTTTTTTTTTTTCTGAGTGATTTAAGGATTTCCAGTTGATAAGGTATATCTAGAAGGACTGCCATTCCTAAAACAGTGGCAGCATCTATATTGTTAATGGTTCAATATATATTGTTGTTCAGTTATTCAGTTATTTCAATCACATCCAACTCTTTGTAACTCCATTTGGAATTTTCTTGGCAAAGGTACTGAAGTAGATTGCTATTTCCTTCTCCAACTCATTTAACAAATGAGGCAAACAGGATAAAGTTATTTACTTAGGATCAAATGACTATTAAGTGTCTGAGGCCAGATTTGAACTTAGGAAGAAATCTTCCAAGTCCAGAATTCTATCCACTGCATCATCTGGCTTCCCCTCAATATATATGAAATGATATTATTGTTTTATACACATTATTCTTTTAGGTTAAAAAAAAGCTCATGGATTTAGTATCTATTAACATGTTCCTTTCCCCCAGTTTTGCAGCTAAAGGCATGGAAGTCTAGAAAAGTGAAGTTGTTTGACTAAAGTCACAATGGCAAAGATAGGACTCCAACCTAGACTTAAACATTCCTACAAGGTCTTTTTTCCCTAAACCACAGTTACCTCTTTGGATCCTGGGGCATATTCTCAGAGAGGAACTCTAAGAATACACTACTTTTATGATTAAAATATATATTCCTCATGTTACTTTGATTGCAGTTCTAACTTTCAATATATGGAATATATGAACTCCATGAAGACAGGTATTATTTTGTATCTTTGTACTGTATGATTTTTGTCTTTATATTCTCAGTTCTCTACACATAGTGAGCAGCTGATAAATGAATTAACTTGATCCAAATTGACCTGAATTGCACTTGACTTTTGGAGGTAGAAGTAGGTAATTGGTTTGTTTGTAGAATAACATTGATACAATACTTATGAGAAAAGCTCCTTATAAATTTTAAAGTTCTCTAAAAATTCACATTTATAGATGTGAATTTTTCTTGTTTAACTACAGTTAACTTTGCTTTCTATTTATTTATCCAAGTACTTGCCCTGCCTGTACTTATGGTCTCCGAATAGTATTAGATTTGAAATAATGTCTTTCAGGTTCAAGATATTTCAAAGCTTTCTTTTTATAAAGAAATGAGAGAGGTGTCACTATTACCCATTCAATAACAGCTCACAACTTTGGACATCAGGCTTTGTTTTTATCAGGAGATGGAATTGGAGTCACACTTTCATCTTCTTAGAAGATGCCCGACAGTGTTTAATTTCCACCTAGATAGTTGTCAAAGATGGGCAAGCTGATAGGTGTGTTTCAACAAAATAAGTTTCTTCTATACCATATACAGAGAGCTTTAGTGAAGAGGAGTGGAAAATCAGAAGAGGATTTTTATTTGCTCTTACCCTTAGTAACTTCCCACCTGAGTTTTCATGACCTTTAGGCATCTTAGGAGTAAGATTTCTCAGTCTCTTGGAAGTGCAAGACCAGAGGACTCAACTGGTTCAATATTCTCACTTTACATATAGGGTAACTCATGCCCAGAGCAGTAATGAGACTTATCTCAGTAAGAAGTAGAGCCAGGATTGAAATCTGGTCTTCTGAATTCAAATACAGTGTTCTTGTGTCTATTATTTTGTTGTTGTCATTTGAATCTATAATTCCATTAATGTAGGGAACTCCTTTTATGGAAATATCATCTACAGATGAAGATCAAAAAGTCATAAGTAACTTATGGTCTTCAAGAATGACTTGGGTGCACATTATAATACTTATATAATTATATTATGTTAATTATATCACAAGTTGCATTACATCCTATAATATCATATGTCATTGTTATATTATATTGTCATATTGTATTATATTATATTATTCATACCATATCCTATTATATTATCAAATATCCTCTTATAGTATACAGAAACTTTCCTTTAGTAATACAGATCTATAATTAATATGTAACATAGGATAATAGGGCTAGAAGGGACTTGAGAGATCCTCTAGTCTATATTATAGTGTTCATTTTATAGATGAAAAAAACAGGAATATGGTGGCTAATTAACAGAAATAGTAAATATTAAAGGTGGGATTTAACTACATCAGGTCATTTGACTTGTCTTCCCACTGTATCACATTGCATCTTTTTGTTGTTGTTGTTGTTGTTGAGGAAATTGGGGTTAATGACTTGCCCAGGATCACACAGCTAGGACATATTAAGTGTCTGAGGCCAGATTTGAACTCAAGTCTTCCTGACTTCAGGGCTGGTGCTCTATCCACTGCACTACCTCGCTACCCTATCTTAATAGCTACCTGTGACACTGGGAATTTCAATGACTTGCTCGTGGCCATATAGCTAGTATGGGCCAGAGCCAGAACTTGAAACCAGCTCTTTCTGACTCTGGGGCTTGCCCTCTAGCTAATTGTCTATGCTCCTTCTAACTTTCTACTATACTATGCTATTAATATCAATTATACCTTGGAACCCAGAATAAGAATTAATAAGGAAATGAGCCAGTAGCAGTTCCAGAGAGCAGTGGTCCATCTCCTTTATCCTACATGTAAGTCTGACCTCTCTAAGACCTGCCATAGCAGTTATATGGTTAATGTAGCTTGGGTGTAGTTGGGAGTCAGCAGAATCACTAACTAACTCAAGGCAGTCAAAAGGCCTGGTGTTCGAGTGCAGGTCAAAACATGCAGCAATTTTAAATCCTTCTTTTTCCTTTCTGTGGCCATGCAAGGGTTGATGCCAGTAGAGAGTAATGAATACACTCACGCCTATTCTGTTCAGTTCTCTACTGCCTGGGCCTATCCACCAGGGGAAAAAAAACAGTCTCCGACAGTCCGGGTGATTTTAGAATGAATAGTTGGGCTGGATGTGGAAGTCAGCGGATCTTTTCTAATGAATAGAGCTCTTAGTGTCTCCAATGCAGAACTATTCTCCTTTTGTTTTTTACTCTTTAGCTCTTTGTTATACAAACATCTGGAGGGTTGAGTATCATGTTGGTCATAGTAAATAGCTTAAAGGGAGAATACATTTTATATTTCCCTACACAGAAGCAAAATGGTGTCTAGGTCATGCCAGCGGGTAAACTGTAAAATCTCTGTGTGAAGTGGGTTTGGGGGAGAGACAACTGGCTATTTGTGAATAATGGCACATTCCCCTTTCCCCATTTCCCTATTTTTTCCCTCAAACATCTGTGAAGTAATGGAATATGGGTGAGACAAAGACTCCAGATCTTCTTCCTCATCAATTTGAGTATATTTTTTACTTCAACTCTTATAAAGATGTGTAGTCTTATAGATTCTAGTCTCAAAGAAAGCATCATCACCCAATTTTCAAAGCCAGTCTATATTAACCAACTAGCCACCTGGTCACTGCTATATTAAAACTCATTTATATGTGATCCTTTTATGCCATTTATAGTCTTTCTGAGGTTGATGTAGGTCAACTAAAACATCTCATTGATTGACCAATTTGATTAAATAAGTATTTACTGAATGCCTTGAAGTGCTAGGTAGAGAGTACAGTACAAAGTTAATAATGAAATAGTCCCTGTAGCCTTCAAGGAACTTACTTTCTATTGAGTGGACATAAGAGGTATTCATATGAGAAAATATCAAATGCATGCTAAGTACATAACGTAATTGAAAGGAACCATACTAATTATTGGGCTGATCTGCAAAGGACTTGGGCAAAAAGGTAAAGACTCCTCTGAGAAAGGGAGGAATTTTAAGAAAAGATGAGCAAGGTTAAACTTTTTGGACTTAAGGTGATGGATTAAACTGTATCCAAGATCTCTTGGTCCTTAAACTGGTTGTATGCCATAGGATCTTTTAGGTTTTGTACTTGATTAGAGCATTAAACTTTACTGTCATAGAAGATAAGGATAGCTGAAACTTTCTCTACCTCTCTCCCTCATTTTCCTCTCCCACTTTCTCCTTTCTCTTTTCTTCTTCCCCCTTCCCCCAGTCTGTTGCTTTCCTCTATTCTCCCCTCTCCTCCCATTCTATGAGTCCTTAGTATTTCAGAAACAGTGAGATGCCTTCTTAGAGGTGTTGCTAGAAAAGTATGTAATATCATTGCACAATAGTAGCCTTTGTGATGAGAAAATGCTTGGGGATTCAGGCACCTTATTTTAAATTGTCCTGTTAAATTCTGTCAAATGCTCACCCATTACAGTAAATGACAGCTGGTCTTTGGGATTATTATTAGAAGTAGAAATAGGAACTCTAAGAAAAAGAGAAAACCGTTCACTGTATAAATAGACTTTGATGATTGAGCTGTGACAGGCAGAATCATGCATTTTATATTTCACAAAATAAAGGCTTCTGTTACAAGGGCTTTTTATGTCTAGATTTGTCTGTTTTATTTTCTTACAAAACCTTTAGGCCAATGAATCCCGAAAGCCAAGTATTTGCAATAAATCCAGGGTGTATTCAGGCTATGTTTTTTGGAGAATAATATTGGAAGCTCAAGATCATGAACTGATGAAAAACTTTGCATGAACAAAATCAATGCAACTGGGATAAGGAGAAGCTGTCAAGTAGGAAAAAAAGATTTTTGCACCATATATTCCTCATAAGGCTCTGGTATCTTAGATACATAGGGAAAAAACAAGTACTTAAGACCAAAAGTGATTCCCTGATGGATAAGTAATCAAAGAATATAAACATTTTCCAAAGGATTGCAGACTTTTAGCAACCATCTATAAGTCTACTCCATTAACAAGAAAGTATGGGAATTTGCTATTAAGGTAGGAGAGAGATACTTATTCAGATCTCACTGATGTTTTTCATATAGAACTTTCTGTTTATCTACTTAAATCACCAAAGCTGCCTGTCTTGGAGTACAGGAAATTACCACTTGGTTCCCTCCTGCTCAACCTCTTTAATTGAGAATGCAGCTATTCTCATCCACCCCATCAACAGCATAAGGGCCAATGGGTAAGACTTCTGTGCTTGTTTTTGGAAATGCTTCTGGGTGATGGCAGGCTGCCAGTTTTTTCTCCTTGTGGTTAGAAAACTACTTGAACCTTGTACTTGGCCTTTGTTAGTTTTCTCCCAGATTCTTGGGCAAAAATCAAAATAATAAAAGGGAAACTTCTGCTAAATGTCTCAGTAGCATACCATTTTACTTTCTAGTAAGATGCTTTTGTGTCCTTTAGTGTAGTCATTTATGACCTAAGGTTTTCACTTTCTATTACTTATTATTCTAAAGTATGTCCATTTTTACTTTTGTGTTCAATTCAATGTATATTTAATACGTTTTTACTTATTTCAAGAAGCCACACTAGGAATATACAGAGATAAAAAACACCCAATATAATTGTTACCTTCAAGAAACTTATATTTTACTGGGAGTGATATGACATGAATTTAATATAAATCTAATACAAAGCAGAGTGTGATGATGGAAAAAAGTTCTAATAGACCATTCAAGGACTATCTGGACAGGGAAAGAGCTTTTTTAGCTAAGGGAATGAGGGAAGGCTTCATGGAAGAGATGGCACCTGAAATAGATCTATAAGAAAGAGAAAAATTCTGAAAGGTGGAGGTGGACAGTTAAGACATTCTAGGCCTAAGAGATGGTCAAAGAAAATGCACAAAAGTAGAAGATGAAATATCTATACCTCTGTTTTAGTTGGAACATATAATAAAGTGTTTTAAGGGGAGTAATGTGAAATAAAGAATAGAAAGATAAAAAAGATCCAGACAAGCTGAAATCTATATACCAGGTTGAGTTGCTGGTATTTTATTCTTTGGTCTAGGAGGTCCTTATTCTTCATGTCCATATATAAATTTTAGAGGGTCCACAAATTTGGATGGGAAAAAGTAACACTTTCCTTTTCACTAACTTCTAACTGAAATTTAGTATTTCCTTCTATTATTTAAATGTAATATTCTTAGAAGGGATTCGTAAGTTTAACCAGTCAAAGGAATCCATGACACAAAAACATTAATGACTCCTGATAAAGTCATCAGGGAGGCATTAAAGGTTTTTGTGCAGGAAAAAAAAAATCAGTGTTTTAGAAAGATTGTTTTGATAATTGTGTGAAAGTGTTTTTGATAGGTGAGTAGTGGCCAGGGCCTGAGCTGGGTGCTTGTGTGCATGGAGAGAAAGAGACTTCGGTGAGTACAGAAGTGGAAATAGAATTAAAAGGACCTAATAAGGAATTGAATAATGAATGAGGTGAGGAAGAGGGAAGAGTTGGAGATGACTTTAAGGTTTTTGGCATCTTTGTTAAGATGATGGTTCTATCCAAAGAAAATGGGCATCTCCTCCACTGCAGATGTTTTATTTGAAGTCTATACTTTGGAGTTACAAGAAATTCTAAGCAAAGAGAATTTCAGAATAACCATTAAGTCAAATTTTCATGTTCTTAATTGAAAACTAAGAAATAACAAGAGAATAGATTCTTTATTTCTGAGAATTTGTGTTAAGATTCACTCAGAATTCTTATTGTTAGAGAAACATGTAATCTGAAAATGGGAAATTCTTTCCATTAAGCTTTAATAACTAATTTGCCCCCTTGAGACTGGGAGACAGATTAAAAAGCTAGGACCACTACAGAATGCCAGATAGAGGTAACCTCTTTAGTGGGCTTGACTACCTCCATTGGCAGGCATCTCAGTAACAACAACTGTAATTGTCCTTTGATCATAATATGTGTGTCAGAAAATGAAGACTAGCATATTGGGAAGAGAGAAATGAGCTACTCAGGATCACAACTGTAATTGCATGACATTGTTAACTTATTTTCAGTTGTTGGCTCATTCAATTGGCAAGACAGAAAAAGCTGAAAACGTGCTCATTCTTTTCTTTGGAAGAAGCTGAGCCAGAAATTCCATGTGTTTAAGTTTCTTCTTGGCTGTAAACTCATCTCCTTTGGAAGCTGCTTTCAAGGCTCTAGGGTACAACTCAATATGCTATAACTGTAATTTAATGAACTCTGTTATTATGAAATTAATCTGATGAACTCTTGTTATCCACAGGGATAATGGATAAATAGCTCATGTACACCACTACTATCCAATCAATGTCAAGAGAACTAGAAGAAGGTTCTCTGCCTATTGAAGGTTTTATGGAAAGTCATAGACCAGAGTCCCATAGGATAAGAAGGCTAAAGGGCAATTTGCACCATTAGAGAGAGTATCAAGTTTGACAAGATCAGAGTTCCATAGAAGTGTTAAAATTGACATGCTATCCTAAGAGAATAAATGGAGTTCCCAGAGCTTAAATGGCTATTTCTTTTTGACTACTTACTGTTGAAAATAGAAAGTCATGTTTCCTCTTAGGAATGAGCTTAGAATGTAAGCTCCTTGAAGACACAGATAGTATCATTAAAAAAATAATTTTTGTATCACTATCACTATGCCTTGTCCATAATGATAAGTATTGGATAAATATTTGTTGAATTGCCATCTGGATGGCTATTGCCATAAAATACTGCTGCAAAACCAGCAGGGGGAGAAAAAGAATACTGAACAGTCCTTGGTGAAAAACAAATGATAGAAGTCAAATGGGCCTCTTAGAACAAATCCTTCCTCTTGCCAGGACAACATAAAAGTACTGGCAGAGGCTGTGGTATTCATGTGTATATGAATTGAACACATTCTGTATATTCTACCCTACCCCCAACCCTACAATCAGCCCCCACTAAGCAAGAGCTTTCTTTATTGCTATATTCAGTTTTAATTACATAGTACTTTTTGATGAAAAAATCAAAATCAGAAGTCAATGAAGGATTTCAGAGCTGTTCTCCCTCCCCAAAATGAATTTTCTCAGGCAATTGCAGTAAAACTTATTTCAGATCATACTAGGGTTAGCAGGTATATAATTTAAAGAAATAATAAAATAAAAAGAAATAGTATATTTATTTCACCTTGTTGCTTTTAGAATTGCTCACCTAGCAATGTGTTCTAAACTCTGAAAGATTATTGAAGGGAACAAGGAAGAAAAACACTTCACCAGTGATAAAAATACTAGAATAAACATATTAGTATCCCCTTTCTCATCAACATTTAATTTCTATTAGCATTTTGGCAAAGATTTAGATACAAAAGGTTGAACCTACCCCATAAAAATGAATAAAAGGGAAATGCAACTCCATACTTAGTTTTTCCGTTTATAAACTGGTGAGTACTCTTCCCCCACATTATAATTTGGGTGGGTTTCCTTCAAAACTATTAAACCACCTTTATATAGTCAGGATGATTCTAACAGTACTAATAGCTTGCTCAAAACTATTGTAAGTGAGATAAATGATAGCAGCCTTGTCTGAGCAGACGCTCCTAATAACTAGAGCATAAGCATAATATGTCAGGAATGGAAGCATTTAGATGCTGAAAATAAAAGCATCCTGAATCTCTATGAACACGTTAGTGTTCAATCACTCTGTAAATAACTCGTGTGTTGGACTAGTATCTGGTCATATTTCTTTCTCTGGTGTGCTAACTTCTTTAGAATAGGCAAAGGTCACATCATCTGAAGGGAAAGCCTACATGGGTTCCATCTCTTGCCCCAAAAGCCAAGAAGAAAGCTTTAGCAGAGAAACAAAGAGAAAGTCCTTTGTGAAAAATACTCAAGTCTTCCAATGATACCAAATGTTCTGCTGTTCTGTAATCCTCACCTCTGAGATAAACACTTTTAGAGTGAATTTAGCACAGTTGCAGCTGTTATCATTGCCTCTTTTAAATTAGATTTTCTATTTAATTTATACACACATGTATTTGGGGGGCTTGAATTTTCTTCTTATGAAAGAAATACAAGACAGATTTGGAGAATGAGATTCTCTATCACTTAAAGACAATTCTTTGAGTGGGGGAAATAAAGGAAGTAGAAAGGTTTGTATAACAACTGTCTCTCCCTAATTACTTCATCCCTTGACAGTAAAATGGAGAGGAGTGTAAAGAGACAGAAAAACAAAGTGTAATACAATGGAAAGAACCAACAATTTGGAAGCAGAGGACCTGATTCAAATTCTAACTCTGCTATGTGCTGTTTGATCTTTGGCAAATCATTTAACCCTTTGAAATCCCAATTTCTTTATTTGTAAAATGAGAGGTATATCAGACAACTTCTATTCCCTTTCAACTCTAGATAAGTGATCCTAGGAAAGTGAGGGTGAAATTTAGTCTCTAGCTATTTCTCAAGTGCTCGATGATGGGTTTAGGACATGACATTAATCTATCCAAAGGTAAGCTGGATGAGTCCTCAATATAGACTCAGGGACATTGAGGTTCAGTTTCCACCTCTGACATTTGCTAGCTGAATGGTCTTAGGTAAGCCATTTAACCTCCCTATGCCTCAGGTACCTTCCTAGGGTTCAGCTATTAAGTCACAAAAGGTTGAGATTTCTTCATTCTATTTATTATAGTATAAATTTCCACAACAGGGGTTCCCTATGGAATATCTTCACATATGTTATGTGTTAATCTTTCCAGTGTTAGAATTATATCTTCAAATAGATGGTGCTTATTCTAATACAAGGTTGTTTACATGAAAGTTTGAAGTATTTTTATCCCTCTTAGAATTTAAATTCCTTGTGATTAGAGATCATTTCATTTACTGTATCCTCAGACTCTAACCCTGTAATTGGTGCTAAATGAATTCTAGTTGATTGATCAACTGCTTGTTGATCATGTTTATAGATCATGTTTACAGAATTCCTAAATTTTTAAGTAGGTTGGATTAACATTCGGGTTCTGACTCACCTGTGGAGGTTGGGCTTTAGAAGAAATGTTGTGTCATGGATCATCAAAAATACCTACAAATCTAAGATAGATAGATAGATGAGCTAGTCCCCTGAAAAGATTGAAATCAACTGATGTGAACTTTTTCAATTTTTTTCCACTATCCCTCAAAATTTCTCAGCAGCATCATCTATTCCCTCTTTACCTCAAGTTACAGAGGAAAAAGTGTCCTTACTCCATATTAAGGCTAATCTCTCTCCCTATATTATTTAAATTTTTTTAATAATAGCTTTTTATTTTTCAAAATACATGCAATGAAAAGATAGTTTTCAACATCCATCCTTGTAAAACCTTGTGTTTCAAATTTTTCTCCTTCCTACCTCCCCTAGACAAGGTAATCCAATATTGGTTAAACATCTGCAATTCTTCTAAACACACTTCCACATTTATCATGATATTTTGTCTATACTCTTGATCCAATTATCCATTACCTAATGTAGGATTTTGTTGTTTTTTTCAGTTGTGTCAGACTTTTCCTGAATTCATTTGGGGTTTGCTTGGCAAAGATATTGAAGTGGTTTACCATCTCCTTCTCTAACTCATTTGACAGAATGACCCCTTTCCCATATTCCTTATTCAAGTCAATTCTTTTAACACATAAAAAAAGAAGAGAAGGAAAGAAAAAGATATTTTACAAAACTAATTAAATTAACTGGTTATGGTTCAGTTTAATCTTGTTTCTATTTACATTACTGTAGTCATAATATATATATATATATATATATATATTTTGGTTCTTTCTTTATTTTGCATCAATTCTTATGACTTTTAATGCTTCTCAATAATCTTCATACTCATTTTTTGTTATGATAAAATAATATTCCATTAAATTTATGTATTACAATTTGTTTATTCATTCTCCCCATGGTAGAATTCCTCCTCTTTTTAAAAAAGTTCTTCACTATATTTAGCACTATACTAAATATTTTGGTATTCATAGGATTTTTCTATATTTGACATCTTTGGGTGTCAGGAGAACTTCTATGTCAAAAAAATTTGACATTTTGAAAATTTTTTAGCATAATTCGAAATTATATTTTCCATAATAATTCATAGCTCCACCAACAATGTATTAATGTATGTCTTTATGAATCACCCAACAAGCATTATTTATATTTTTTCATGTTTGCCAATTTTCTTTACATGAATTTGTTTCCATTTTTATTTCTCTTATTATTAGTGCTCTGAAGCATTCTTTCATATATTTCTTAATACTATACAGTTCTTTAGAGAATTGTTTGACCACCTGTCTATTAGAGAATATCTTTTATCTACTTATCATTATCATTTTATTATTCATCATGTTTATCATTAACACATTAAAATCTCTTGAATATGAAAAAATAAAAATCTTCTCTCTACTTTCCTGTGGGAAATAATATTCACTATCATGCTTATTTAGGTAGACGATCCTGATCTAGCTTTCTCTTCCAAATTCCTTACTACAGAACAACACTGTAAACTTAACTGGTTCAAAACTGAATTAATTTGTCATCTAGTTTTGTTCCTTCATCTGACTTGGCTCTTTCTTTCAATGATACTACCATTCATCCAATTCATCCAGTATTTAAAACCTTGGTGTCATTGCATACCCAATGAATCATATCCTATCAATTTTATTTTCCCTTATATCTCTTGCATCTATTCTCGACTTTCTTAACCTCACTAACAATTTGTACATTTCTAGGACAAATCTTTATTACCACCTATTTGTATTATTACAATATTCTTGACAGGCTTTCTGATCTCTGTAGAGGTATGCTATTAAATATTTAATAAATTGGCTCTGAAAAAAAGTTTTGTATTCAGCATTAACATTTTCTCCACTACTTTCTTAAGTTTATATATTAACAAAATAATAGATCAAGCCTTAATTTGTAACATCTATGGATTTCTAAGATATCAATGCTCAAACTGAAAATTTAACAACCAGCTTTCCAGAGCTGGTACAAGCTGGTCCAGCATGCCCTTGGATTTATGTTGGGGAAAAAGACTCCTGTTATAAAAGCAGTTGACAGCGTCTCTCTTTTCATCCTTTTTTATCTACTATGTATACAGAGAAGCATCATGGTATAAATTAATGGGAAAACAGAAGAGACCTCAGTTTAAATGCCTACCTCTGACATTTAACTATCTTTATGATCATGGGCAAATTACTTGATTTCTTCATCCTTTTTTGTCTGAAAAATGAGGTTCATAATACATGTAGA
This sequence comes from Antechinus flavipes, assembly GCF_016432865.1. Lineage (NCBI taxonomy): Eukaryota > Metazoa > Chordata > Mammalia > Dasyuromorphia > Dasyuridae > Antechinus > Antechinus flavipes. The sequence goes on along the minus strand of NC_067399.1, from coordinate 157,269,022 downwards.
AATTATCTTCTATGATTGTTTTGAGGATCAAAAGAGATAATGTACATGATATACTATGTAAATGTCTGTTATTATCTTGACATATTTCTTAAAGCAAAAATTTTTAAGTCACAGACTTCTTTGGCAATTAGTCTGCCTATAGAGCTATATCCCTTCCCATAATTATGCCCTTAAATGCATAAAATAAAATACATGGAGTTACAAATGAAGCCAATTAATTTGAAATATAGTTATCAAAATATTTTTTAAAGTTCATGGTCTCTGGTTGAAGAATCCTTCCTATAAAAATATTTCATGGAGCAAATGCCAATCTAGTCCAGTTAAGAATGATTGCATTTATAGGATATCTAAGTACAGCTCAATAAAGTCTATATGAGGGATGAAGAGAAATATGATGACAAAAGCCTAGTGAGCATAAGAATGCCACACTTTTGAAAATGTTTGAGTGAGTCACAATTCATTTAAAACTCAAGCTGAGATGTCTGACCTTGAGAGAGGTCAAGTGATCTTCCTATCATAGAGTTATTAAGCTACAGAGAAGTTTACATAGTCTTTCACCTTATACATTGTAATAAACTGTCTACCTCAAACAGTAGACCCAAGTTCATTATGGACTTTTCAACTTTTTAGCTTCTTGTCTTTCTAGACATTATCTTTTGATCATAGTGCTTTCACTTTATTTTTTGGGGGGGTTCTGTTTTTGGTTGTAAAAATATGACATTCACCCTTAGGTTAACATTTGCTAAATACCCTGAATTTATATACATGTATCATATTGACTCTTGGAGAATGATTGCTCTATTTTCATATTCATCTATATTCACTTTCTTCCTGTAATCTTCTGGTAAGTGGACACAGTGAATGCTTTGAGATCATCCAAAAGAATGAAAGTATTTTATAGAGGGGGTGGGAAGCAAGGGCAAAAGAATCTGTGTCCAGAGAGGGCCTTGTGAGCTTACATCAAAAAAGGGTCTGGTAATCCAGTGAATTTTCCATTTTTTTCCTGAAGGTGGTGATGTTGGAACTTGGATAGAGCTATACATCTTGTAAATAGGAAAGGCGTTCTGAAAAGAGTACTACTCTAACCTCAAGTATAATGAAAAGAGAGATTTCATATGCTCATACTTAGCACAGTTGGCTGGACAGTCAAATAGTTCTTCACATTGCCTATTTTTGTCTTGTTCAAATTTTAGGAAGGAAAAATTGAATTGCAAAGTGACCCCATAGGGATTGTCTTGAGAGGCAAGAAAACTGTAATATGAATTATTTGGCAAGAATTAAAATGAGGAACTACTACATTCATACATAATGTCATACTGATAAATTGTTTTAGAAAACAAGAGTTGTTTGGTCAAAGATGATTCCTTTGGCATCTAAATTATACCAGTCTTTAATTTTAGAGTAAATATTTTTCTTTCACATTTTTATGTTATGTTCAGTCAATCAACAAATATAGAGAATTTCCTATATAGAAAGCATAATTAATGTTTGTTAATCTTCAATATATGCTTGTATTTTTACCTCTGAAATCTAATTTTTACTTCTCTTTTTAAATTCTAGTCTCTGATTTCTTCCCATTTTCTCAACTGTCCTCTAGCTCATATTGCTAATGAACTGCATTGACAATAAGGAATCCTTAGTTCTACTCAGTAAAAGTCACTCTGAGTATGTCATCACAATAATAATGAACTTTTAACTTGTTCTAAACTCTTTCACAACCATAATCTCACTTAAATTGTTATTAAATTTTGTACCATTTGTTAGCCTTTCTATCTTAATTTTTAACCGTATAAAATTTGTAATAATATCATCTTATCAAGCTGTGGATAGGGTTAAAGTTCAGAATTATTGATTGTTTATAAAAGGGAGAGCCCTAAATAGTGAAGTTCTCCATATAAAAGCCTTAAAGCCTATCTGGGGAAATTTGTCTAAAGGCTTTAGGACCGTTCAAATACCAATGTCAAATTATCACTTAAACGTGATGAGGTTACTAAATAGCAGAGAAACTCACTTCTTAATAGGCAAAAGTTTGCTTGTTAATCTATGTTTGAGTCAAGAGTAATTTGTCAGTACATTATTATTAGTCTTCCTTCAAAATGTTTTTATATAATGGTTATTTTTCCTTTATTTCTTTCATGGATGTAAGTCTAATTCCCACAACTAAATTAGCTTCTTGAGGCCTGATAATGTCATTCATTTATCATTTATTGAAGGACAACTTTGTAATGGGAGAAACACTTAAATGGGAGTCTGGAGATTCAGCTTCTAGTCCCCAGGTTATTATGTGATGGCATCACATCCATGTGCCTCAGTTTCCTCATTTTTAAAAAGAAAGGATTGTTCTAGAAGATCCTTTCCAGCACAAAACATTCTATTACCTTGGATTTAACAACTTTGTATTTCTTTATCTCTTCTCTTTAGTTTTGTGCTATTTGTAATTTTGTATGTCCTTGCTGTTTCCCCTGTAAGAATGTAAATTTCTTGTAAGTAGGAATTGTTTCATTATTGTAGATGTATTCCTGATACTTAGAATTGTGTCTGGCACATAGAAGACATCTTATATGTTGTTGGATGATATGAGTCTACATACTAAGAAAAGAGATACAAATATTAACATATAATCTATCATTAGGAAGTTTACAATATGGCAAGGGAACTCTCTGTTTCTCTCTCTCTCCCTCCCTCCCTCCCTCCCTGTCTGTCTCTCTCTCCCTTCTTCCTTTCCTCCCTCCCTCCCTCTCTTCTCCCTCTGTCTGTCTCTCTCTCCCTTCCTTTTTCCCTCCCTTCCTCCTTCTTTGCCTCTCTGTCTCTGTCTCTGTCTGTCTGTCTCTCTGTCTCTGTCTCTCTCTGTCTCTCTCTCTGTCTCTGTCTCTGTCTGTCTCTCTCTGTCTCTCTCTCTCTCTCTCTCTCTCTCACACACACACACACACACATACACACACACACGTACACAGTTTTTTCTATTTCTCTTACTCCAGTGCCTAGAACAGTCTTGGGCATAAATGTTCTTAGAAGTTGTAGAATATTGCTACTTCTTAAAATACTAATCGATAAAGATGATCATGATAATAATGAAAATGAATAGGTAGATCAAAGATTTTAAATGGTTTGTATGCCTTGTATGAAACAAAACACTTATTTTGTCATCTGTGATATGTTCCACGTTGGTTATTCAACATTTTTCTCTTCTTAAGAATGAAAAGAATGAAAATGGTGCTTTGAATGAAGAGAGTATTCTGTGAGAAGTTACAACATTCTATTGTTTAAGTTATATTTTTTAATTGAAATGTCCTATGTCTAAATTATGGATTATATTTTTTCATTGAAATTTCCTATGTCCAATTCTGATTTTCTAGATTTTAAATATAGAAACTAAAACATTAGGAACAATAATAAAAAACGTACTTATAATGTTTAACAACATAAGTCCTTTGTACTTATGTATCAATCACAAGATCCTAAAAATCACAGAAAACATTGATTTTTAATTTAGAAGAACTTTTAAAAATGTGGCATCAGGTTCAAATCAAATGCTACTTGAGTTTCAAGGGAGAGTTTAAGAAAATCAATTTTCCCAGACTAAAAAAAAAAAAAACTCAGAGAAAAACACAGCAATTTATATAGTGGTCTTTGTTATTTGAATCAATAGCTCTGTTCCCATGAATAGCTGAATAATCACTTTTTTGTATAGCGTTTGGTATCTATGCAGACTTATCTCTTCCCGACTTAGGCGTTGAACCTGTGTTAGATTATTTTTGATCATTAACAGTTTCCTATTCTTATTCTTATTATTTCTTTTTTCACCATCTGCAAGTCTTCCTCTGTGCCAGAAAGTGATTATTCCCTGCTGGGGAGTTAGCATGTATTATAAAAAATATGTTTTTCACATTAACATTTTTCACAAGAATTCTCAAGAGTAGAGCATAACATTTTTTTCTGAAGAGGAAATTGACATCTACTTTGTGCCTAAAACACTTCACATAACAAAACAAAATATATATGATCATAATTGTCTTTTACATATGAATAGATAGCATAGGATAAGGAAAGCACACAGACTTAGTAAACAGAAGATCGGTGTTCCAGGACTGGCTCTTCAACTAATTAGTTTTGTGATTTTAATTAAATAATCACATTTCTCTGTACCTCAGTTACCCTATCTGAATGTAAGGGAGAAGGGGAAGAAACTAGCCTAAGAAGTTGAGGAGTTATAGGGTTCTGAATGGAAGAAGGGTCTCAGATCTATTTTTATCCAGAACCAACATAAAGTCAAGAGTATATTGTCTGTTGTCTTTTTTAGGTCCATTTTTTTCCTGCTTTGGAGATAGCTATGACTAGATAGCTAGAGTCCAAGCTATAATTTTCTGGAAGCTTGAAGGTGAGTGGCCAAGTCCTGAATGATCTGTTTGATCCAGGCCAGCAACAGCAGAGGTATGGATTCACTCATTTATCAACTATGCTACATTTTAGACATGAACTTGGGATCAATTATATGTAGAAACTTAAATTTAAGCTTACTCATTAGGGACTAAAAAAGGGGGAAAATGTCTGGATTTCTTGCTATATATTTGCAGCAAATGTCCTTAATTATAATAGCCAACATTTAGCACCTACTATCTCCTAGGCACAGTGCTAGTTGCTTTTTTTAAAACCTCATTTGATCCTCACAACAATCTCCATTTTATGGTTAAGGAAACTGAGGCAAATACAGGTTAGGGGACTTGTCCAGGGTCATATCCAGTGTCTGAGATCAGATTTAAACTCAATTCTTCTTGACTCTAGGTCTAGAGCTTTATGTAATGTACCACATATCTGCCTAATTAATATTAATTGGTTAAAAGGAACTGAAGCAGCAGCAGTTAGCAATGCAAGAAATACACTGGAATGGAGACTCTGGTTAAAGGCACTGGGAAAAAAAATCTTACCTCTTACCTTAATTATTACCCTAAGGGTACTCTAGAACTCAAGTAAGATTGGGAAGCCAGGGGGAGCAAGACAAATGGGGATAACACCATGTCTTCTATAGCTTAAAGGGTCAGAATGAGAATTCAAAAAGTAAAATTTATAGAATAGACAAGATTACTATTATTTGAAAAATTATAAGCGATGAAGCCAATTCCTGTGAAGATTTTTTCATCATTAGATAATTTTATCAGAAAGACTCATTTTCCTGAGTTCAAATTTGGCCTCAGATGTTTCCTAGCTTGTGTGACCCCAGGCAAGTCACTTAAACCTGTTGCTTCAGTTCCCATTTGTGAAATGAGCTGGAGAAGGAAATGGCAAACCATTCTAGTATCTTTGCCAAGGAAATCCAAAATGGAGTCATGAAGAGTCAGATGAGACAGAAACAATTCAATGACAATGTCAGGATCCCATTTTGTTTATATATTTTTTAGCAACTGAGTCCTTCAAAATCCTGTTTTCTCACTTGTTCAATGAGTATGACAAAAATGCCCTGTTTATAATAATAGTACTGTTACGTAGGGATATGGATGGATACGAGGGTGTCATAAAAAGAGCATGCAGTTTGATGTTGGAGGATTTATCTCCAAATTCCCATGGGAGTATGGTGTATTAGATAGACTTCTTGGCTTGGAGTCCAGAAATGTGGGTTTATATCTGCTCTCCAAGTCCAAATGACAAGGTCTCTAAGCCCTTAGCAATCTCATCTATAAAGTGATAATAGCTAATATTTACATAATAGTATAGGCTGAACACTGTCCTAAACATTTTACAATTATTATCTCATCAGATGCTTACAAAAACCCTAAGAGTTAAGCACTATTATTATCACCCCAGTTTTACAGTTGTGGAAACTGAGGGAAACAGAGATCAAGTTATTTGCCCAGGGTCACAAACCTAGAACATATTTGAGGCTGGATTGAATTCAGGTCTTCCTGACTCCATGCCCACTTCTCTATCCACTGTGCTTCTCTATCCATTTGCTGCCTCTATCTCTAATATCTATCTTATAGATTTTTCATAAGGTCCAAATAAATAAATGCATCTAAAGTGTTTCTTAAAGTTTAAAGCACTATGTACATGTTAGTTAATACCAATACTCATGTGAACTTTGGCAAGTCATATCTCTGGTCTGGTTTTTATTTTCCTTAAATGAGGGATTCAGAATACATGACCTATGAGATTTCCTCCAGTTCTAAATCCTGTGATCCTAAATAATGCATGTAAATACAAAGCAGATTTTAAATGTACAGCTATTCTTGTTATTATTATCAACATATTTGATAGTAACATAATAATTGATTATTATTAAAATAAAAGTATTAATGAAAATATGGTTGACACAAATATACAGAGCTTTTCTTTCCTGGACATTTGTTGTTCAGGTTTTTTTTAGCTATGTCTAACTCTCCATGAACCCATTTGAGGTTTACTTGGCAAAGATACTGGCGAAGTATCAGCCCATTTTATGGATGAGGGAACAGGTTAAGTGACTTAACAATAATTATACAGCAAGTAAGTGTCTGAGACTGGATTTGAACTCAGGAAGATGAGTCTTTCTAACTCTAGGCTCAGCATTCTATGTATGTGACAATTGAGACACTTTGCTAAGGAAAATAAATGACCTATTCCTGTATATTCCTAAGTAGAACCTCATCCCAGTCTGCATATGACCTTGGATTCTTGAAGTCTCAGCCAATAGAACTAAAGACAAGAGCTTACAGAAGTTCAGGAGCTGGAGCCCATGCCTTGATGTGCTGGTCCTATTCACTAAGCTGGTAGATTTTCTAATGTAGAATTTCTGAGTAGCAACACAGCTAATGTGGAAATACAATTATGTGGACTGCAATAATAAATACTCTATATCAATTTACCTACTTTCTCAAGGAGAGGGGAGGAATAAAGAGAATTTGGAACTTAAACTTTAAAAAAACCCCAAATGTCAAAAAATTGTATTTACATGTAACTGAAAAATAAAAATAAGCAACATTATAAAGAAAAAATGCTTTAAAAGTTTTTATTTTAGCTAGATAATAATGACAATAATAATAGCTAACATCTATATAGTGAGTATTGTGTTTTTAAAATTTTTTAAAATAAATCTTATCTTATTTGAGCTTCACAAAATTGCCAGGAAAAAGGTTCTATTACCCCCATTTTACAGTTAATAAAACTGAGGCAGACAAAGGTTAAATGACCTGCCTAAGTCATCCCAACTAGTAAGTATCTCAGGCTGGATTAGAGTCTTACTGATTCCAGGCTCAGTATTCTATCAACTATATCACCTGGCTCCCAAATGAGCTGATATTCACATATAATACTTTAAGGTCTTCAAAGGGCTTTACTTATTCTATCTTACTGAATGAATTCTGTGAAGGAGATATTGTCATGTCCATTTTACCTATGAGGAGACTAAGTCTTAGGTTAATAGCTTTCCATCGTACCACAAATTTATCAATAGCAATGGAAATTTTTACTCAAATTGCAAATTGGTCATTCCAATGAAATAGAGAAGACAACATTTCTCCAAATACATGTAATAGTTTTCAGAATTCATTTTTGCATGACTTTGTGTTTCAAATTTTTCTCCCTCCCTCTGTTACTTCCTCCTGAAGACAGAAAGCAATCTAATATAAGTTAAATATGTGCAATTCTTTTAAACATATTTCCATATTTGTTATGTTGTGCAAGAAAAATCATACCAAAAGGGAAAAAACACATGAAAGAAAAAAAAAAACAAGCAAGCAAATAAACAAACAAAAAAGGTGAAAATACCATGCTTTGATCCACATTGACCCTCCATAATTCTTTCTCTGGAAGTGAATCACTTTTTTCCATAAGTCTATTAAAATTGAAAGGCAATATTTCTAAAAGAGTTTCCAACTACTTTATTGTCTGTTCCTAGTATTGTAGGGAAGCAGCAAATTCTAACTAGGTGTGTGACAATTGAAACACTTTTCTAAAGAAGAAAAAGACCTATTGCTGTATAGTCCTTTATTGTTCTACACAGAATCTTATCACAGTCTGAAGATGACCTTGCATTCTTGAAGTCTTAGCCAACAGAACTGAAGACAAGAGTTTACAGATCCTACCAAACCATATATTCTGGGAGTATGGCTTCTTTATGTACTTTATATCTGTTTGCCAAGAACAAACTTAACTTCAGGATGATCAATGCTTTGGCTACAGAAATCCCTGAAGACTATTTACTAAGAGTTGGAGAGAACCTCAGAAGATTGTTCTAGTACAACCCTACCAGAACAAGAAACCTCTCTACAAAAATCTAATGAATAGTTGATAGATTTTTTGCCTTTAAGACTTCAAATTAGAGAACCTACCACATTTCAAAGCAGTCTAATCTACTTTTGAAGAGTACTAGTAATTGGAAAATATTTTCTTATATTGAACCTAAAATTGCCTCTTTGCCACTTTCATGCATTGCTCTTCATTCTGCCTTATGTGACCAAGTAGATCAAGTCTGAACTTTCTTTCATGTGACTCATTCAAATACTTATAGACATCTATCTTGCCCTCTCTGATTCTCTTTTCCAGGCTAATTATCCCCAGTTCCTTTAATCAATTCTTATTTGACATATTTTGAGGTCTTCTTCTGACTCTTGATGTGGACTGATCAGGAGGACTATGGGACTATTACTTCCCTAGTTTTAGTCATGTATCCTTTAGAGAAATCTAAAAGCGCATCAGGTTTTTTTTTTCCTTGCCATATAATACTGTTGATTCACAGTGAGTTTGTGATCTATTAAAACCTCAAATTATAGAGGGGGTTGTGATCTGCATTTCTAGAGAGAACAAATTGATGAAATTATATAGCTCCTTGAAGCAATGAAATATTGAAGTATAAAGGTGGGGAGTCAATTGAATAAGTCAATCCAAGCCATGTCAACTAAATGAGAAAAGGCTTTGATCAATTTAAATGTCTCTAATGAGCCATGGATGACCTAGAAGTGATGTTGCATAGAAGAGCATTAGGAATGAATGAAAAAATTTGGTCATGACCTAAGAATCAACTATAAAATGTCAAGTCAGTTTGGAATTGAGAGAGATTTCAAGTCTAGCAGGCATGTTGTGGTGAAGAAGGTAGAAAGGAGAGAACCACCTTTGAGAAGGACAGGTTGGGGATGGGGTGAGGGGAAACCTCTTGGTCAGAGGAGAATCGTGTGAACGTTGGAGAGCTGGAGGACTTTTCCTCTTTGGAATCCTAGAAGAATCCCTGGAACAGCTGGTGGCAGTATTTGCATTGGGAGCTAAGTATAGACTGGAAGGAAATTCACTGTTCTTTCAGCAGCAAATGATTCCATAACTAAGAAGCACATCTTGAGAATTTTAGTAAAGGAACTTCCAGAGTCTATGAGTTATGCCATTTTCTGCATGTACTTTCTAAACTAGAGCCCACATGCACTTGTGGAAATGTGTGTCAGACTTGTGGGAGATATGTTATATCAATTGGTCTTACTCTGCTATTTCATAAATACTCTTTCCTAAAAGCTACTTAAGTCTGGTTAATTAACTGATAATCCAACCATAATCATGATAGGAAGTAAACTGATAGATGCTTGTGAGCTTTGTGTGACAAACCCTTCTTCTGTCAAAGTTAACTATCTTTTCAGGGGACACAGGAGCTACACTCTAGAGATCCAATTCATCAGTGACAGTGAGAACTAGAATAAGTGCTTCAGAACATGTACTATAGGTGAAAAATACATATTAACTGGCTAATCTCTGTTGAGAAAATTGACAACTATATAGAATTTAAAAATTTTCATATTCTTTGTTTTAACCAACAATATATGTGGTTTATGTTTACTTTGATACTTCAATGAACCTGGGAATTCTTAAATGTCAATTCTCTTTTCAGGAGTGAAGGTTACAACCTGACAAGCCTTTCTAATTACATGGGAGTCTTATTATTGTGGGCTAACTTGATTCAAGATGGTCCCCTGGTTGTTTAGGACTGTCACACTGGAGAGAAATAAGAGACTTGCAATCCATTCAAAAGTTATCATAAGGAGATTTCCTTAACCATAGGAGAGTAAGGCCATTTGACAAAGATATTAACATTGATTTGGCTTAGTATAATATCCCAGTGTTAATGATGCTGTCAACTCACAATCAGAATCTATTACTTCCTTATCCTAGAAGCTCTGTCTTTCTAATATGTCAAATCACACATCAAAGCACATTTAGTTTTTTTGGCTACCACCTCTCACTATTGACTCATGTTGAACCTGCCATCCACTAAAATCCCAAGATCTTTTTTCAGATGAATTGCTGCCTTTACATGCTTTTCTTCATCTATATTTTGAAGGTAAGTTCTCAAACTCAAGTGTAAGGCTTTACATCTTTTCCTATTATGTTTTATCTCATTAGTTTCAATCCAGTGTTCTACTCTATCAAGAATTCTTTGGATCTTTGTCAACAAATTTTTTAACTATTCTTTTTTTTTTGTTATCTAATATTTTGATAAGAATGCCATTTATGTCTTTATTCAAGTAATTGATAAATATGTTAAATGATGTTATTTGGTTTCAAAATGGTAGAATGAAGTTTGAATTGAACTAAATATGTATCTTGCACCAAATGCTAGCATAGTGATTAATTTTTTTCAAATATTTTGATGGTGAAAAGAATCAATGAACTTGAAATTCTGAGTAATGTATATAGTTGAAAGGTAGGTTAGTCAACAAGTCTTTGCAGAACTAATTTTGTGAGCAAGTAACTTGGCTGGAATGTGATTTCAGGTATACTAGAAAAACACATTTTGATCAATACAACATTACATGAATACACTGGGCAGGAGATACAAAGACAAAACAGTCCTTGCTCAGTAAGGAGCTGATACTCTCATGGGAGAGATAACATGTATACCTGTGAAAGACATATATACACAATCTGTACAAAATGAAAGCATATATATATATATATATATATATATATATATATATATATATATATATATATAACAAGGTAGAAAGACAGCCTTTATGTATGATGGGTGTGGAGGACATACTCTTTGTATAACATGAAATCAAATAGCCTCATTTGTTTACCTCTTAACTTGCTATTTAAATTTGTTAATTTTATTATCTGACTTTAGGATAATTCAAGGTTTGCTTGTATATTTCCTTATCAACCTAGCTAAGAGCAGCAACCAATTCATCAAATATTATTTTGTAAACTAGAGAAATGTCTTTCAATGATAGCAGTTGCTTATATTTCTCTATATTAAATTCTTCAGTATCTTAAGATTAACAATATCAAAGTTGCTGAATATAAAATTTATTAATGAGGAAATCAATAATAAAACAAAAATATAGAAAATTATTTACAGATTTTTAGCTGTGAGAATTACAATTCACATTTGGGGTAGAGGTCCAGGTCCGCTGTCCTTCATTGCTCTCCTGACTTCACTACTATTCAATGTGATATCCCATCCTCAGTTTTTTGGCTCCCATTTATGGGTTGTCTTTTCCTATTTAAAATATAAGCTGCCTAAGGGCAGGGACTGTTTATTTTGCTTATATTCATATCTTCTGTGCTAAGCATCATACTTAGCACAGGTACATGCGTAATGAAAACTTGTTGACTGATGGGTTACCTAAAAACCTCAGTGTTATGGCAGATGACTTCATTTCTGAGGACACAATCCCTCAAAGTACATATATCTCTCCATAAAAATCCCTTTCATTTTCTTTGAAAGATCTTTAAGGCAATCCATTGAGAAAGATCTTTCCCTCTTCTCTCTCTGTTTTCTTTAGCTTCTGTCCAGCCATGACAGTCAACAGTTCTTCAGCATCTACAAGCCATATCTCTGATAAATCTGTAAAAAATATTATTTCCACAATTTTCATTTAGTTTTTAATGCTATAGTAATAGTAACTTCATGTAGAAAGTGGTGCTTTTGATGAATTTTAAAGGAAAATAGGAAATTCCAAATAAGGAAATTATAAGAAACAGAAATGAGGAGGGAATGAAATCCAGGAATGTGGAACAGTTAATGCAAAAGGATGAAGTTGTAAGATAAAATGTCATAAATAATATCCAGTGAGTAGAGGAGAATGACTGGATCACAGTGATAATGAAGGGAGCAATATATAAGAAGGCTAAAGAGGTAGGACAGCACCAAGTTGTGAAGATGCCAAATATAGAAGTTCACATTTAATCTTAGAAGTAAGGAGGCAGCTAGATGATGCAGTGGATAGATTGCCAGGTTCGGAGTAAGAAAAACCTGAGTTCAAATCTAGCCTTACACATTTACTAACTGTGTGTCCCTAGAAAAATCACTTAACATGTTTGCTTCAGTTTCCTGGAACTGGATTAAAAAATGGCAGACCACTCCAATTACTTTGTCAAGAAAACCATAAGTAGGGTCACAAAGGGTAAGACATGATTAAAATAGCTGAGCAACAAAAATAAGAAGTAATAGGGAACCATTGTAATTTACTGAGTAGGAATGGACATGGCCACTTTGGTACTTAACTGCACAAGGATAAATTGACATAGGGAGAAACTTAAAGAAAATGATCAATTGTGCAATGATTGCAATAGTCTTAGTGATGGGTGATGAGATATTGAACTAGGGTGGTGGCTGAATGAATTTGGAAATAACGAGATGTATGCAAGAAATGTTGTGGCAGTAGAAATGATGGGATTTTGCAACTGGTTGGATTGTGGAAGGAGTGAGAGTGAAAAGATGAGAATGACATTGAAGACATAAACCTAGAAGACTAGGAAGATGTAACTGCCTCAATGGTAATAGGGAAGTTCAGCAAAGATATAGTTTTGCTGAGGAAAATAATTCTATTTTGAACATGGTGAATTTGAGATGCCTATAGGCCAGTCCAGTTTGAAATGTCCAATGGACAGCTGGTAATGTGGAATTGGAACTCTGAAAAGAAACCTAAGGCCAATTATGTGTGTGTGTGTGTGGGGGGGTGTGTCTACACACAAATACAAACATATATAGATATATAAAATCTACACAGAGGTGATAACTAAATTCAAGGGAACTGATGAGGTGAACAAGTGAAAGAATAGAAAGAAAAAATAGAAAACTTTCTATAGATCTGGAAAAGAGACTGAATAGGAATGTTTAAACAGGTAAGAGAGCAAAAAAAGCAGAATCCAGAGAGGAAGGGGTATCAAGAAGAAGGCTTTTAAACACACAAATGACCTTATTTGGATCCAAAACAACTATGTAAAGTAGGTACTGTGGGTATTATCAATATTTTATAATTGCCTACTATGCCATGCTTTCATGGTTAACCAGAGGATGTGTAGAATTATATACAGGTGGAAGATTTTAAAGGAGAGATGCAAAGGTTTTAATGAATCTTTCCAATTTTAACTGCCTTTCAGTTTGATTCTCAGTCTAAAAATCTGCAAGTGCTTCCCTGAATTTAGTATAATTGATATTATATGTTTTTAAAGGTGAGCAGAGAATTTCAACATCAGTATGGTTAAGAAAAAAACCAAAAGAAAAGCCAATTAATTTTCTTGGCCTTCCCTCATCTCTCTGGCTTCCATTTTCATTCCTGAGATCCTTATTTGTTTAGCTCCTAAAAGCAAGACAAGGCTTTGCTGATCTTGCTCATTAAAAAGAAGTAACCAGGGCCATGCATTACAAAGGAGAGTGAGAAAACAGAACCACCACTGGTGGTCCAGTAATCCGTAATTATTATTGCTTTGTATTTTGAACATCCCCCTTTCCACTTACAAACAGTTATATTATTAAAAAGATATTTTTCAGATGATAGTAACCTTGGCAGTGGTTGGCGAGGCCTAATAGTTTGACATTTCAGATCACCCACAACTAATCAACAGAACATGGCAAGACATTTGAAAAAGCCATTATAGACGTATGGCTCTGGAGTAATATGTCAAAGCCAGCACTAACATCTGTTATGTAAACTGGATGGTTTTTCACTGCTAAATGGTCACATGTCTGTAGGGAAAGTGTCTTTTGAAGGATGTAAGCATATATATAGCCAGGAAAGTAGATTGTGCTTTTGAATGCCACATATTTAAAAAAAAAAAAGTTGATACTACTAATGATAAAAACACTCAGTCTTCTCTCTCAAATGTATTTAGTATGCTTTTCTTCTAAACAGCTGCAGTCCCTGAAGGATATTAAGGGCTGTGGGTAATTGCTGCTATAAGTTGGAGGGTTAAAGAAGAAAATGAAATGAAATAAAATGGGTGTTTGGAGCTGAGCAGTCCCACTGCTGTAGTGTGGATTTCTTGAAAAGTCAGAGCCTAAGGCCCCAGGTGAATGAGTTGGAATTTCAAAAACACTCAAGTCCAGCCAGATGAGAAAAAGACAGGGAACTCACTTTGCCTCTATAAATCTGCACAATTCTAAATTGCTTAAAGCAGTTGAAAAAAAAATGGTGTACAGGATATCTCCCATCAGGTCTCTTAGCAATGCATTGGATTTGTAAGTGTTTATCAGCGTTGGTTTTGAAAGCATAATATCATTGTGCATTTCAAAAAGAAAGTAAAACTCTTTTAGAAACAAGTTGTTTTACACAGCTTTCACTAATTCTCAAACTCCATAAAATCATCTCTTATTTTAGTCAAATGATCCTAGTGTAGAAAACAAAATAGTTTTTAAATTTTGGTCTAGACCTATAACTTCACTGACTGGTTACAAATTCTATGATCTACTTGGGGCACAGAAAAGCTAAGGGACTTGGACATGATCATACAACTTCATATATTTAGAGGTAGATTTGTTTCCCAAGGCTTCCTGATGCCAAAGATGGACTTTATTTACTTTACCCTACTACCTCTCTTAATTTTTCATAACTTTCAGAAAAACTTTGAGTTCTCTTAGAGTGAAGCTTTTGAGTAGTTTGGTATTGGGTCTGAAATCTACTAAGAAAGAGAAGGGAGTGGAGGGGAAGGAGACTAAGGAAAAGACCTCCTTCTTTACTTTTTATTTAGAGATCTCAGGTTTGTCAGTTTAACCCCAAAGCATAATTAGTCAAAAAAATCACAGGATAGTAGTTCTAGAAGATATTTCAGAGAATATCTATTTCAGCCCCTTCCTTTTATAGTTTCACAAACTTAAGTGTTGAAAGATTAAATGATTTGCATAAGGTTATAGCTATCCGGTAGCAGAGACTAAGACCAAAACACATTCCTTCTGGTTGCAATTTCAATCCTCATATATGTTATCCAAATTATGAAACATTTTGACTTATGACTAAAATCAGAAATTACTTTATTTAGAACTTGAATTTATGCAATGCACTTGGTCCAGAGAAGATACCTCAAAACTTTTTTTGATAGTAAAAATATATTATCTATATCAATCTCAAGGGTTTTTTTTTAGGGGTTTGGGGTTTTTTGGGGGGAGTTGTTTTGGTTCATTTTTTTCCTATATTGTAAGCACAAATGTTCAGGTGATGCTGAATTCTTGCAAGTCTTGGAGCATTAGCATTCCTAAGAAATCAAAGTAATGAATGATCCAAAGATCAATGAAAAGATAAACGATGTACACAAGAAGGCTTCAGAACATCTCCAAGGATGATCCAAATCTAAAAAAATATTGTAAAGGATAATAGAGAAAAATCTATGATTGGAAAAGGAGGTAGGTCAGTCATATAGCAAGAGAAAAGGATAACAGATGGACAGAGTGAATGCTTCACTGGTCTCCACAAAATAAAACCAAACTTGGGAGATTTTCAGAATGTTCAGTAGCCCTTCTTTGGAGTTAAGCTGGCTTGTGATTTATATCAAAAGAGGGAATATGATCACAGGTTGAATGAAGTACCACATTCATTTGCATTCATTATGTTTAGAATGCAGTGTAGGACTTTAAACTTCCAAATTTGGTCAGTGATTTGACCATAATAAGGACTCATAATTTTAAAAATTGTGATGGAGGAATCTCACAGGCCCAATATACAACATATTCTGAAGTATCTATGTGCAACTGGGATGAATAGTTAACTGAATTAAACACATCTCTGCAAATATATTAAACATGTTAATGCACATCTATAAACAGATGGGAGCAATTTTCAATATTTATTATAATATGATTTTTCTTCAATACTTTAAAGATTCTTGATTTATTGCTGTGGGTACTCTCTCTACTAATATCTATTGTAGCTCCTCAATAGTCTGTGTGAATTTTTGTCCCCTTCACTCCCAATTCAATACTTCTTTCAACAAAATTACTTATGATCTCTCAATTGCCAGATCTAATGTTATTTTCTCAGTCTTCATTCTCCTTGACCTCTCTTCAGCTTTTGATACTACTAATCACTCTTTCCTCTTTGATATTCTGTTCTCTATGGGTTTTTGGGAGACTGATCTCTTCTGATTCTCCTTCTGCCTATCATCACCACTCTTTCTTTGTCTCCTTTGCTGAATCCTTTTCCAGGTCACACCTTCAGGTAACCCTCAGGTTTCTGGCCCATCTTTTCTCCTTCCTTGATGACCTCATTAGTTCCCATAATTTTAATTATCATCTCTATTCTGATGATTCTGAAATCTGCCTGGTTTGTTGTTTGCTAGAATAAACCTCAGAATCTGAAAGTTTTTCCAAGAAATTTATTATATCAGTTGTCTTGTAGAAGACAACACCAGCCATCTAATCCCTCAGGATCACAAGGTAGGAGTCATCCTAAACTTCTTACTACCTCTCACCCCCCCATATCCAAGCTGATGTGAAAGCCCATCGATCTCACCTTTGTAACATCTCTTTAATGTGTCCATTCCCCACTCTGAAACTGCCACTAATCTGGTGCAAGCCCTCATCTCTTCACACCTTGATTACTGCAATAGCCTGCTGCTGGGTCTGGCTGCCTCAAGATTCTCTCCACTCCAATCCATTCTCCTTTCAGTCACTAAATTGAATTTCCTAAGATGCAGATCTAGTTATGTCAAGTCCTTCCTCACTCAACAAACTCCAGTGGCTTCCTATTGCTTCTAGAATCAAATACAAAAGGCTCTGGCATTTAATGTCTTCCATAACACACTCTTATCTTTCCAGTTTTCTTACACCTTACACCCTAACACAAACTCTTTGATTCAATGACACTGGCCTCTATGCTCTTCCATGAAAACTAGACTTTAACCAGGGGTCCTCAAACTAAGGCTGTGGGCCAGATGCAGCAGATGAGGATGGTTATCCCCCTCACCCAGGGCTATGAAGTTTCTTTATTTAAAGGCTCACAAAACAAAGTTTTTGTTTTTACTAGAGACCGGTCCTCCAACAGTCTGAGGGACAATGAGCTGGCCCCCTATTTTAAAAGTTTGAGGACCCCTGCTTTTAAACTCTCAGCCCCTGGCATTTTCTCTGGTTGGACCCTATTTCTGGAATGCTCTTTTTCCTCCATTCTGATCTCCTTGGATCCTCTTAAGTCCCAACTAAAATCCAGGTTTCTACAGGAAACCTTCCCCAACTCCTCTTAATTCCACTGCCTTCCCCCTTTTAATTATCCATATATAGCTTCCTTTGTATATATTTGTTTACATGTTGTATTCCCCATTAGATTGTAAACTTTTTGAGGCCTTTTTCCTCTTTTTATATCCCCACTATATCAGACACAGTGCCTGACGTAGAGTGGATGCTTGATTAATATTTATTTAATAATTGATTGGTAACCAAACTTCTCAGCCACACTGATATTAGGACGATAAACACAGTTGTACATTACTAGACTGGGCCTAAACCTTTTCCAGGCTGATGGGACCAGAGAGAGGTTCTATTTCACTGACACAATCTTCAAAAATCCAGAGCCTTCCATGCTAGATAGGAAGACCTTAATGGAGATGTTACAATTTAAGTATAAGAATTTTATTTTAATTCGTGTCCAGTGTACTCTGATACTACATTTGTAGCCCTGCCAATGCAGGTCAATTTTTTCTTTGCAAAATATAGTCTTTCGAGATTTGTCTTAGAGCAATAAGAGTTAAGTGACAGCGCTGATATATGTCAGAGGCAGATCTTGAAGCTGAATTTTGCCAGTTTCAAGGCTAGCTTTCCACTGACTAGATTACATGGCGTTTCCTATCATGATCCAGTAATAAAGAGAACAGAATGACACAGCTTCTCCAGATTCTCAATTTCTTTTCTCTTTAGGAATTCTAAAGCAAGGTATGGGTAAGAAAGATGGAAAATTCAGATCATAGATGACAAGTTGGCTGAATAAAAATTTGGAATACAGATTTTTTATGCCTACAGATTTGGATTGGGACCATTATCAATCTCACTTTAACTCGACTCATTCTTTTCAGTGCCCAGAATGTATTCCTTCTTCATTTTTATATTTACTTAATACTTAACTTACTACAGGATTCTGGTCAATTGATGCTTTCTTGGGGAAGCCCTCTTTAATCTTTCCCCAATTGCTGGCTCCCCCTCCCACTTCAAATAGCTTTGTATGTGTGTATTATGAGTATGTGTATGTCTTCTGGGCGTATATACCCACATGTATGAGGGATGTGTTGTGTGTTATCTGTAAGCACACACATGTATATTAATATGCACTCTGTAAAGCAAGGATTGCCAGGTATGCAAACACATACAAATGGGTAACGTGGGTGTGTGTCACGTGTATATGCATATGTTGTTGTTTAGTTGCTTTCATTTGTGTCCAACTCTTTGTGACTCCTTTGGGAGATTTCTTGACTTCTGATGTGAGATTTGAACTCAGACCTTCCTGGTCCCAGGCTTAGACCTTTATCTATTGTGTCAACCAACTGCATCCCTCTTCCTCTCCTCCCCACATACACATAATATATGTATACACATATTATATACATATACATGCTATATATACACATACACACTGTTTATAGTATGTGGTATGTTGTATAGATATGTAAACCTACATAAATATATATGTATGCACAACATGGATGTATGCCATGTGTATATACATATGTGTACATATGCATACAGGTATAGCGTGTGGTGTACATGTGACTTACAGGGAGTACACACACACACACACACACACACACACACACACATATTCCTCTTCCTCAATTTTTCTCTAATGATACACACATACATAGACATACATATGTGTATGTGTATGTTTATTTTGTAATTGTATCCCAAGGCACAATGAGGTAGGGTTACAAAGAGAAAACAAAAAAATGGCATAGTTTCCATCCTTAAGAACTTTTTATTCTGACAGACCAAGAAAAGGAAAATTGTTTCCGATGAATATACTTTAGGACCATTTATTAATAAAGAAGAAGTATAAGAAACAAAACAAATAAACTATCCTTGCTTTTTACCTCTCTGATTTGTGGACCTTTGACCTATTTGTGATCAGTTCCTAGAAGATCATGGAATAATATAATGGAACAACATTCATGTTGTTTATCCTGTATTGGAGTGAGACTGCAATTTCATATTTTAAATCCTCCTCAATATTCTGCTGGGCACATGGCAATATTTTGTTTTGTTTTCCTTTTCTGTTTTTCTTTTTTTTTCTTATTCTGTTTTTTAAATAAAATAAATATAAATTAAAAAGAGAAACTATGATTGTCATCCTTAGCCAACAGAAAACTATTAGTTTTAAATTGTGATAGTTTTAGTTCTTGCAGTTGGTAACTTTATTGTATTACCAACACCTCTGGTCTTTTAGAGGATGTTTACTAAGAAGGAAACATGGACTATTTGGGCTTTTCTATGTGTGGGTGTGTATTTCCTAGCAGGCTTAATTGCAATAACATTTATATCACATAATATAGTGTACCGAAGTGGTAATTTTCCTATCATCTAAATTGCAGGCTGAAAATTGTGTTAAGGAAGGAGCAGAGAGAATGAATTACTGCTTTCAAAATGACTACTTTTAACTGACAATGTGACTGGCAAATGAATGTCAAAGATGGAATAGTGTTTTTGTGTTTAATGTTAGTCATCTCTAGCATAGTATTTTTAAAGTGTGGTTTAGCTTACACTGTTTGAATGTTAAATTTCTAATGAGTGATTCTATCAAACAAAGTTCTTCCACTCGATAGTATGTTCTCTTTGGGAAAAACATGCCAGTTCTTTGAGAATATAACCGGAAAGTTCCTCAAAGGCCAATCTAAGGCAAACCATACTCCCCAAAGAATGCTCATTATTTCAACATGTACTCACCATATAATTTTCCATTCCTGAAGCATTCAGTGAGGTGATTTCATTATCTCACAGGGTTGTCCATTCCACTTTTGGATGGTTCTGTAAGGAAATTTTTCTTTCTATCAAACCTAAATTTTCCCTTTTGCAACTTCTACCCATTTTTATTTCTGCTTTCTGATATGAGATATAACAAACCTCATCCCTCTGACAACTTTACAAGTACTTGAAGATAGCAATCGTGTTCTCTCCTCCCAAGCTTTCTCTTCTTTAGGCTCAACATTCTTAGTTCTTTCAACACATTCTTGTATGGCCTGAACTTAAGGCCATTCATCAGTCTGATTGCCCTTTTTAATGTGCTTAAGTTATTAATGTCCTTCTTGAGTGATTCAGCTGATAAGTACATACAACTGTGGACAAGAATCCCTTAGAAGAAATTGAATACTCCTCATAGTCAATAAAAGGGTGAGAAACATTCTTGCAATAGGATCTAAAAATATGACAAAATGATATCTATTCAAATCCAAAGCAAACCATTTAATATCAAAGTAATACAAGTCCATGCTCCAACCAGTGATGCTGAAGAGATCAAAGTTCATCAGATCCATGAAGATCTACAATATCTTATAGAAATAACACCAAAAAGATGTCATATCCATCATAGGGACTTAGAGTGCTACAGTAGAAAATCAAAATATAATTGAAATAACAGGGAATTTTGACCTTGGAGTACAAAAAGAAACTAGTAGAGTTTGTCAAGACAACTTGCTGGGTGGAGCAAAAACTCTTTTTCAACAATGCAATACTCTACACATGAACATCTCCAGATGGTCAATGTAAAAAATCAGATTGAATACATACTTTATAACCAAAGATGAAAAAACTCTATACAATCAGTTAAAACAGTCTGTGACTCAGAGCATGAATTTCTTATTACAAAATTCTGACATAGACTGAAAAGGAAAACCATAAAATCATATAGACATGACCTAAATAACATCGGTTATGAATATGAAGTAGAGATGATAAATACATTTAAGGGATTAAATCTGATAGATAGAATGCCCCAAAAATTATGGACAGAAATTCAGAATGTTGTGCAGGAGGCAGCAACAAAAATGTTCCAAAGGAAAAAAAAATGCAAGAAAGCAAAATGGTTGTCTGATGAGATTTTACAAATAACTTAAGAAAGAAAGAAAATGAAAAGGAAAGGAGGAAACAGAAGAAAACAATACAATAGGAAAGACAAGATCTCTTCAAGAAAATTAGAGATAAAATGTTCATGATAGAAGAAAAAATCATTGGGATTTAACAGAAGTAGAAGAGATTAAGAAGAGTTGGGAAGAACATACAATAGAAGGGCCTGATATGCTATAGTCCTTGGATTCACAAACGGTCAGACATAATGGAATGAACAGTAACAGTAACAAAGTGTCATGCTCAGAATATATGAAAAATATAGCCTATTTCTTATATATTATATTATAAAGATTTTAGCATCACCAATAACCATAGAGTAGTTACTTATCTAAAGCCAGATATTCTGGAGAATGAAGTCTAATAAGCCTTATGAAGAATTGCTAATAGTAAGGCTAATGGAGGTTATAGAAATCTAGCTGAGCTATTTAAGATCCTAAAAGATGATGCTGTTAAAGTATTACACTCAATACATCAACAAATTTAGAAAAATCCATTAGAGTGGCCAATGGATTGGAAAAGATCAGTTTTATAACCAAATCCTAAAGAAGGATAATAGCCAAGAATGTTCAAGTTATTGAACAACTATTCTCATTTCACGTCATAACCTTATGCTTATGCTTAAGATTGTGCAAGCTGAGCTTCAGCAATATGTGAACTGAGAATTACTAGAAGAGAAGACTGATTTTTGAAGAGGCTGAGGAACTAGGCCAAATTACCAACATTTGCTGAATCATGGAGAAAGCAAGGGAGTTCCAGAAAAACATCTGTTTCTGCTGCTTGGATTTCACTCAAGCATTTGATTGTGTGGATCACAAGAAAATGTGGCAATTCCTCAAAAATAGGGAAGTACCAGATCATCTTACCTGTCTCCTGAGAAATCTTTATGTAGTCATGAAGCTTGAATTAAAACTAAACATGGAACAACTGACTTGTTTTAAGATTGGAAAAGGAATATGACAAGGCTGTATATTGTTGCCTTACTGTTTGTTCAACTTATATGAAGAGTACAATTTGTGAAATGCCAGCCTAGATGAATCCAAAGCCAGAATTAAGGTTGCCAGGAAAAACAACAACAATCTCAGATGCAAATAATACCAATCTGAGGGCAGAAAATTAAGAAGAATTAATAATTCTCTTGATAAGGGTCAAAAAGGAGAGTATAAAAACTGAATTGAGGCTTCATATAAAAAGAATCTAAGAACTTGATCCCATCACTTCTTGGCAAGTAGAGAGAAAAGAAATGGAAGCAATATCAGATTTTATAATCTTGGTTTCAAAGATTGCTACAGATGGTGACTGAGATCATGAAATTAAAAAATGCTTACTCCTTGGAAGGAAAGCTCTGGCAAGTCTGGACAGAATAGCATCTATGAGTTATCTATCTGTCTGGACAGAATACTAAAAAGCAGTGACTTCATCTTGCCAACAAAGGTCTGAGCCTCTATGGTTGTTATTGTTCTCTCCTCTTCACATTCTTCCTGTTCTCTCAATATATAACTACTCTCTTATAGGTATAAAAATAAGCAAATCAGAAGTTAGTATCTTACTAATTTTTATACTTATTAAATAAGGTAACAGGTGGAAACAAGCATCATCTAAAGTTCAATCGGCACAGATTCTAGACAAGATTTCCTAGCAATTATCAAGTGCTTATTGAGCCTGGAGATATTGGAAACATTGTACTTTGGCTCCATACTAATATTATTTTGGTCCTCTTTGAGAAGGAAGGACAACAACCAAGTACTTTTTAAAATAAAAGATAGATACACCTCCCAAAAAAACCCAATGAAACTTTTACCCTCCTAAAATATGCCAAAAAAGTCTAGTCTCTAACTCTGAAATTGAATAGACTTTTCTAGTACAGTATGAAAAGAGTAATGTAAAAGGAATGTGACACTTGGAGTTAGGAAATAATATAATACTAAATGCTTACTTTGTTTAGGACATCAATAATATTATATAATGTATTTATTTTGCTGTTCAGTCATGTCTGATTTCAGGATCCCATTTTGGGTTTTCTTTAAAAAGATCCTAAAGTTTGCCATTTCCTTTTCCAGCTTATTTTACAGATGAAGAAACTGAGGCAAATGGTTTTAAGTGACTTAGGCTAGCAAGTGTCTGAGGCCACATTTGAACTCAGGAAGAGGAGTCTTCTTGACTCAGGCTCAGCATTCTATCCACCATTCTATCCACCCAGCCACTTAGCTGCCCAGTACATTCATTAGAGAGCTAGAAAAGAAAATGTGTTGAGATTTGAGAGGGAAGCCAATTATTGTGAGACTGAGATGGGAACAAAGGGAAAAGCAGAGATGACATTTGGGTTGAGATAGGTAGTGATTCAACAGGCAAAAAGAGGTAAGGAGAGCAAGCACTTAAAACTTTTGAGAAACTCTGAGCAAAAACTGTCAGGTGATAAGGGTACAGGATGAGTTTGAGGGACAAAGAATTCTGTTCAGTTAAAGCATGGACTATGAAGACAAGAGTAATTAATGTGAGACTTAAGTTTGAATTCTGCTCTGTTACAATCATCTTAGCCAAGGAACATCCTCTCTGAGACTCAGTTTCCTTATCGGTAGAATGAAAGACTTAAATGAAAATATCTCTAAGTTTTTATGCAGCTCTATTATCCTAAAATCATGGATCTAATGGTGAGTGGTTTTGATGAATGGGGAAAAACTGCAGGATTCATTTTTCAAGTGCTTTTTAATGAAAATTCTTAACCATCCATATCCTAACTTATTTAGAATTCAGTCTAGATTCTTTCTAGCCTTGAGCCCAAGAACTCATGTCTCTTTCCTTGTCCTAATACCTTATACAAATGAGAATCTATAGAAAGGACTTTATAAATTATAAAGTGCTGTATCAATCAGTCCATCAACAAGCATTTATTCAGGGCTTATTAACCACTAGAGTTACCAAAAAAACCCAAACAAATCACTAAAAAATAAAAACCAGTCATTTCAGTTCCCTGATCTTTTGATTGTCATCTATAAATTCAAACAAATTTATATTAAACTTTATATTAAATTTTTGTTTTTCTGTACTTTCCTGTCCTCTGTGGCCAAGCAGAATAAGAATAATTCTTCTTCCACTTGATGGATGTAAAAATGTTTCTTTCTTTGTTTTTTTTTCCCCTGAAGCAATTGAATTAAGTGACATGCCCAGGGTCATACAGCTAGTAAGTGTTAAAATGTCTAAGATCAGATTTGAACTCAGGGGTCAGTGCTTAATCCATTGTGCCATCTGGATGCCCCAGCAAACTAAGGTTTTAATAATAGCCTTAATGTAACTACTTCCCCCCAATGAATTCCATCATTATTTCATGGGTTTTATTATATAGTGCTTAGTATTCTATCATGGACAGCTAGGTGGAAATTTTTGGTTAGAGTGGTGGGCCTGGAGTCAGGAAGAACAGAATTTAAATGTGACCTTAGATACTTACTACCCTTGTGATTATGAATATGTCACTTAACTCTGCTTGCCTTAGTTTCCTCAGTTATAAAATGAGTTGGAGAAGGAAATGGCAAATTATTCCAGTGAATCTGCCAAGAAAACCTCAAAAGAGGCTGAGAAGAGTCAGATATGACTGAAAGTGACTAAAAACAATATTCTAGCCTTTCAAGAGCATCTCTGAGACTTAATTTTTTCATTTGTAAAATGAAGGGGATTGGAAGAATTGGCTTCAAATATTGCCCCCTACACTTAATTGGCTATGTTGTGACCCTGGCCATGGTCATTTCTTTAAATTCTTAATTTCCTCACATGAGAAATGAAGATAATAACATCTTTAATACCCACCTCACAGGGTAGCCAGGAGGCTCAAATGAGATAATGCTTCCCCAAAGCTTTGCAAACTTGAAAACCCTATGCAGATATCTATGGATGTTATTCTCTCTTCTTCACATTCTTCCTGTTCTCTCAAACCTATTATTGCTAATAGTGATTTATTTCCCTACAAGACCACTTTAGCCTGGGTGATAGGTACTTTTGTGTGAAAAGAGCACTGTAGCTTAGCAGACAAAACTTGGTAGAGTGAATTTTTGAAAGCCTCCTCCAGAGCTCTTGAAGACTGGATGTTTGGTGTTGGAACAGTTTCAAGTGAACTCAGTTATAAGGATAATAAATAAAGAGTAAAAGGTCGCAAGCGGATTTTTAGTTGGTTAGATTTTTTTTTTGTCTTTGGGATAGTACAACAAAATGGATAGAATGCTAAGAAGACTTGGGTCAGATTCTATTTTAGATACTAAATAATGGTCATCAGGAGCAAACAACTGAATTTTGATTTCTATAATCTATATAATGATGATAAGAGTACCTGGAGTATTTACCTCACAAGGTTGTTGTGTTGTTCAAATGTGTCAATATATATATATATATAAAGTGTTATTGTAAGTATTAGGGCTAAGAGTGCTGGGTCTAGAATCAGGAAGACCTGAGTTCACCTCTAAGTCACTGCTTGTAAGACCCTGGCTTGGCAAACTGCTTAATCTCTGGCTGTCTCTGCTTCCTCAGCTGTAAAATGGGGAAACAATAGCATCTATCTCATAGGATTCTTGTGAGGATCAAATGAAGTCATTATAAAAAATCTTAGCCTAACACCTGGCATAAAGCAGATGTTTAATGCTTGTTCTCTACCCCTTCTTAACCTCTCACCTCCCAGTTATTATTATATTATTAAAACAAGACAATACTTAGGAAAAATTTAGCTTACCAGTTTGAGTTAAAAACCTATAAAATTATTTTTGAAAGACAAGCAGGGCAGATCCAAAAAAGCTAGAAGCCATAATATTGACTTTTTTTTTATTTTTGGTTTTCATTCTCAAGAAGAGGCCTAGGGCCTAGCACATAGTAAGTCCTTAATAGATATTTGTTGATTGATTTTCATCTTTTTTATCTTCCAAACAGAAATGACAGCATAAAGAAATCACTTGAATGGCTTCATTAAAACATGCACACATAACAGCAAAATAAATTATAGTTTTACTTTTTGAAAATTCTAACAAGAGAGAAAATAACAACAACCCAAAATAAAACCCTGGAAAGGGTTTAATGTAAAACTTTTTTATCTCTTTGCATTTTTTCCTCCTTTCTGTTCCAAACCAGCTGTTTGCTTTGAAATCATGAGGCAAGGGAACTCAGATGAGTATTTAAAATGCTTTCTTCGCAAGAAGGTTTCATGCTGTCTTACCACCCCCTTTCCCATTTCCTACCCCCCATCCTCACACTAATATTCTTTTGTTTATAAAAACCTCAATTCTTTCACCTCTTTTTCTTTCTCATCGATATAACTGCAGTAAGCTAAGAGAATTTTCCTGTGTATCTTGACAGTGAAGACCTTGGAAGTTGTATAGTACCAGGTGAAGAAAGTAATTTCATGGTTCATGCTGTCGTGAATGCTCAATGGAGAGCGAGACCCTTTTGTTTAAGTTTGGGATAATGAAGGGTTTAAGTTTTAGTTCTGTCATATTAGTCATCAGAGTGAAAACAGAGGCCCATTTCTCTTTGGGGTTTGTGTAGATTGCTGCGAAGATAACTAAGTGAGCATTATAGGAGACTCTTTCTTTGAGATAAGGTAGAGAGGTTCCATTAACTGCCACCAAATGCATTAAGCAGGAAGTCAAAGCCCTCAGCTCTTTTTGCTGGCTGCTAGTCTGGTCCAGAAGACAATCAAACCAGAAGGGTCATTTTCTGCATGAGCTAACCTTTTCCTCTCTTCTAGTTTGAAGCCTTTGTTGACAATGAGATGCTCAGAGGGAACATTAAATTAACACTTCATATTCGCGCCTGTAAATTTACTGGCAGGCTGAGGAAAAGTCAGGGAAAACAAACACTCCATCATTTTTGCTTCATTTAGCTTGTGAATGGGGACACTCTCACCTGCAGAGAAAGGAGGTCAGTGCAAACAGGGATAATTTTAATCAGACTCTCAGCCTCATCCTTAGTTGTAGTGGATGGTGCTGCATTCTGCGCTTAAAGTAAAGGTGAGAGTGAGGTGAGACCAAACAGATAGATAAGTACTGTGTGGAATACTCAAGAGACTTCCTTCCAGTAACCAGGGAATGGCAGGCTAGTTGGATCTGTTACCAAGGAGACTAGGGCTAAATACTGTTAATTTGGCAATTGTCAAAGTCAAGTCATCATCTAAAAAGCGGATAAATTTAGTTTTTGGTGTGTTTTGGAGGCAACTGAAGCAAATAAGGTACAAAGGGACTAAAAGAAAACTACAAACTTTTTTTTTTTGAAGTGGGAGGTGTTGATAAGTATACTAGTGTTTTTTTGGGGGGAGGGCTATCTATCTTCCTGGATTTTTGTATCACTATTTCCTGTCCCTTCCTTAATCTAAACTAACCATCAGGATTGTGTTCAATGAAAAATGAACAGATTGAATTTGATGGTCTCTTTGTGAAAAGACCAACATTAATTCAAGCAGCGTTCATAGGACTTGTAAACCTGGGCTGGCCTTCTTTGCAATGATGATGGTGATGGCAATAGAGAGGGTTCAATAAAGGGAAGCTATTCAATCTGTACAATCATGTATATATTCAAAGACTTTTTTTATAATATATTTGTCCCTAAATAGAACCTGATCTATGATATTCACAATGTTTCCAGTGGGAGAAAAGTTTTTGTAAATTGACAGAAATTGAAAATGATATGTTTAGAGAACCCTATGTGGGAATGAACCCCTGAACAATCTGTATTTTTGTGTTTTTCTATCTGCTGTTTCTCACTTCCATTTTTTATACCTTGTAGGATTTCCTTGGGTTACTGCTGTTAAAACTTGACAAGGGTTTAAATGCAGCATTAAAAATTCTGACTTCTTGATTGATAGTGGTGATGTGATTCAAATACACAATACTCGAGGAATTAAGCTTTTCCTCGAAAAATCTAAGTTCCTGTAGCAATAATTTTCATAGGTATGGTATGGTATTTCTTGCACATACATACAGATGCAAAAAGGAAAGCCTAAGAGTAGATGTAATGATTACAGACACTGAAGTAGTTTCTTAGATTAGGAACAGTTATGCAAAGGAGAAAATGAATAAGCTTAGTTTGTAGTTTGCTAATGTATTTTTTGTTTGTTTGTTTGTTTTATTTTTGGTTTTTTCCCGTCTACTTTAGAAAGGGAAGGGTAAATGATAAGGAAAAAAAAGTGTGATTTGAAAATCATTCCCATTTCCCCTACCTAGTGCTGGTTCATTTACATTCAGGTACACATACTTTATTCAAGCCTAAGTGGGTGGGTGAGTCAAGTCCAAGTAGTCAGTAGTACTTCCAAAAAAGTAGTGCTTTTTTGGAAAAGGATATCTACTCTTTTGGGTTGAGGTACAGTTCCCATGATTCCCATGAGCCAGGACTAAAACATGAAAAGGCCCTCACTCAACTTGTGCCCAAAAGGCGATTCTTTGAGGGGGCCAAGGCCGTCATTCACAGGTGTCACAAGCTTATGAATCAAAAACGAGCCCCGACCTTTAGGCTCGGGCCAGTGTTTCAGAGGGCCGGGTGGATTAAGAGGAATTCCAGTTTGTAAACTGTGTGGGAGAATTAAGGACTAAGTGGGAGTGCTGAACTGGTGTCATGTTAAAATTAGCCTACCAGGTGGTCCCAGAAAGTAGACACAGTGTGTTAAATAAGCTGAAAGGGGAGGAGGGGGGCTTTGCAATTCCCTGGCTGTAGGGAAGCCTGGGTAAAGGGTGCAGCCCATGGGAGGTGGTACTGATGGAGCCATTGAGGCCCCAGAGAACTCCATGTCAGGCTTGGTTTGCTACAATCAGAGACGTGATTAGAAGCCTTTTGATCGCAGGTTTAGTTTTCTGCCTATCAAGGGAGTGGGGGGTTGGGATCCATATTAATGTCTTGCACTGGGCCCACATAATTTCCCAGAGGGTCACGAGGTCAGGTTTGTATTTAGTTAGCAGTAATGATCTCGTTAGGGATCTGAATGGACCACCGTCCAAGCCCATTCAGGGATATGAGCGTGCCTTCCCTTTACCCTTCTTTGCCTTCCTTGTGTGGGCTTACACGGGACATGAACTGTGATTAATGGACTTCCAGTGCTTAATAATTTGCAAAACAGTATTAAACAAGGAAAGTTGAGGACAATTGGAATTGGACACAGGAGGGGCAGGAGGTGGTTGTAAACAGAACCAGGACAATCCCAAGTGCATGGAATTAACTAAGATGGATGCATACAATGTCACAGCTGGCCACTGGCGGGGAGCCAGGCCTGCCCTGGGAGAGAAAGCGCCATTGGGATGTCCAGGTGGTCAGATTGAGCTGGCCCTTTTAACTTTGTAAGGGTTTTTTTTTTTTTTTTTTAAGAAAGGGAAAGTGGGGGGGGGAGGGAGGGAGAGAAGAAGGGGGAAGGCCTACTTTTTGCAGTGGGAAAGAAAGTAAGAGGAAGCCATTGAGCAGTAGAAAGAGAGAGATTAAGCAGCAGAGAAAGTGACAACCTGATAATAGAAAACACTCTCAATAGTAGTAATCCTTAATGTGAAAGGACAAATATGAAAGCTTTTTGTTCTCAGATTCTGATGAACTTTCTCTTCAGGAGTAACTGACTTTCTGTTTGTGCCATTTAAGTGAAAATCACTAAATGAAAGGTGGAAGTGGTTTGGAGGGGCCCCTGGAAGAATGTGCCTTCAAGGAGCATTTGAGGAAAATCTCCACCGATGGGTAGGTGTGTGTAGTAAAATAACAGTAAGAATAGTAAGAACAGTAATAAGAATACTTATTAATTGAAAGATGAGTCAGCAACAGGAGATTCCTTGTAATTTCCCTTCCCCCTTTTTTATTCTGCCAATGTTATATGTGGGGAGGTCACCTTGACTCTAGAGATCCTGCTTAACATTAGAAAATATCACAAAAGTTTGATTCTTTTTCCAATATCCATTTCATGAAGAAAACCAGATATTGATCTGAGTCTATTGAAAATCTCATGCACTCAGGCCAATTCATTCAAATCTAAACAACAGGAAGTTGATATTTGGGACGTCATTGTGAGGGATGGGGAATTGTTTGATTTGGATGAAAATTAATGACTTTATTAAGACCTAAAGAGAAAACAAAACCAAGCCAAACCAGGTAAATAGGTGATTGTAGATGTTAAGTTTATTTTCAGTCCTGCAGGAAGCCTGGTTTCTGATGCAGGGATGTTAGTCTCTGGTGCCTGTTCTGACACCACTATTTCACTTCCATACACTAATCAGAATAAAAATCTTTCTTCTCCTGCCCATCTAAATATTCTCAGTACTTTTTGTTAAGCTTATTTCAAACATGTAATCAAATGACTGCTGGAGTAGTAAGAAATTCTAAGTTCAAGCCAAAGAGAAAGCTTTCTCAGGTAATTATAAACTGTATGCATGGTTTCCTTCAATAATTACAAAGGAAAGTTGAAAAAGGAAAGGGATAGATGAAAGGAGAGAAATAGTCTGAGAGAAAGACAGAGAGACAAAGAGAAGAAGAAGGAGGAGGAGGAGGAAGAGGAGGAGGAGAAAGAAGAGGAGAAGGAAGAGGAAGAGGAGGAGGAGAAGGAAAAGAGAGGAGACATAGCAAGAGACCAAGGCAGACATAGAGAAAGACAGAGATAGACAGAAAAAGACACACACACACACACACACAGAGCACACAGCACACAACATTTAGAGCAACAAAGCTAGTTGTGGTGGGAAGGAAGCTCGAAGGATGTTATCAGGCTGATATAAAATGACAGTTCAGTGATGCTGTACTTTTTCGGCCCTACATTTTATCCGGTCAGAATGAATGACAGCTTTATTTTGTGATTTACTAGCTTCTTAGGATTTTTCTTGACAGCCATCCTTAAAGTGTCCCTTTCAGGGAATGGCAGGCCTCTGAAAAAAGAACTTTGGGCATTTCACCTCCCCCTTTCCTGGCTCCTGCCCCATCAAGCATTGGAAGTATTGATGACATTGTTTTTTTAGTTTTTTGTTTGTTTGTTTGTTTGTTTTTTCAGCCCAAATAGTCCTGCTTTTTCAGAATCTCCCAATTCATTGTCTTCTGCCTCTCCTGTCCTGTTGGCTTCTCCTTCACACCAAGATGCCCTCTTTAGATCGATTCTTAATCTAAATTCAATCATTATTACCAGCCATTTGCTAGAAATTCAACAAATTAAAAAAAAATGGTGGGTGGGGGCAGTATAAGTTCCTTCCCAAATTTATTTCTCTTTGACAAAAGATTGAAACGAACACAAAATTCATTCTGCCAACTCTAGGAAAAAATGAGCAATATTATTTTTATTAGCATTATTTTTTAAATGGGACTAGTGTTGGTAGGTAACAGTTCAGCCTTATTTTTTTTTTTTTTCTTTTTTTGCTGAGGCAGTTGGGGTTAACTGACTTGCCCAGGGTCACACAACTAGGAAGTGTTAAGTATCTGAGGTCACATTTGAACTCAGGTCTTCCTGACTTCAGGGCTGATCCATTGATCTACTAGCTGTCCCCCAGCTTCATTTTTTAAAATGTCTTTTAAGACAACTTAAAAATGACTTTCAAGTTTTTCTATTCTTCAACTGAGACTTCACATTTTCATACTCTTTCATGAAAGCTTGTCTCTGACAGGCATGACTTCAGGAAAAAAATGTAACTAATATAGTTTTACTTCAAGGCTTCCTAAAGTGTATTCTGAAGTATTTAGTTGAAATATTAAATTTTTTAAAATATATTTTTCTAAGCTGAATATTCTTGGTTTCATTTTTGGTGTCCATTTTATAAGCTTCCATTAGGTCTTGCAAGGTCAAATCCAAGTGCTTCATCAAATACATGTACTTCTGTACAAGGAAGAAAAAATCTAGCTTCTCACAGGGTAGAGTTAAAATTTTCTCTAACCAAAGGCATTTTATAGGTGTGCCTTATTTGATGCTGTGCTTCTGGAATATTAAAACCTCTTGAACTTAGTGCTCAGATCTACAACCTAGGAAAAAGTCTATATTACCATTTTATGAGGACTTGGAAAAAAATAATAGAAGAATAGGATTAACCTACAAAAATAAGGTACTTTTAAATTCTAAGCCTTGGGATAGCACACTTAAAAGGCAAAAAGGAAAAATTGAGCAAAATATTATTGGATATATTGCTGCAAGGCTCAGTTGGGCCTAATTTTAGGTGACAAAGAAAAGCACTTCTTATTCCTCTTTCTATATAAATGAAATTAATATCACTGGGAGATTTCTTAGACTATAGTGGGAAAGTAAAGAATAGAAATCTTTTAACATGATTCACCTGATCAATGTGTGTTTATTTGCTGATTTTTGATGGAATAGGCCATGGAATTTGGACCTGAAAGGGATTTCAGACATCATTTACTCTAATACTCTTATTGCACAAATTAGGAATGTGAGGCTATAAAATAGGTTAGAAATCTGACTTAAAGGTAAGTAGCAGAATTGGGTCTTACAACCAAGTTGTGGAAACACAAGAAGTCATATGATTATTTGTTTATGTATTAACTAGGATAATACAAACTCTTGAGGATAAAGATTATTTCATCTTTGACTTTTTAATAGTTATCTATTCATATATGTGTTACACATATATGGTTATAATAACTATTTTCTGAATCTGTTGATATCTGTATGGGCATATGTGTATGATATGTATATAATTATATTGGTGTCTATTTGTATGTATGTATAGATTGTTAGTGCCTCTCCCTTTTAAATTATCTTTTATTTATTCATCTATTTAGATGTTTTACTCCAAGTGGAATGTTAGCACTTTGATGGCAAGGACAGTTCTTTCATATGTTGGTTGGTTTTTATCTCTATATGTCCAGCACCCAGCACGTTGTCTTGCATGGAGTGGACACTTAATAAATGAATTGAATAAATCCTGAGTTTTAGACATATTTTGCTTTGAGGCTTAAAGTCAGTAAGAATTCTGAAAGGGCTCTTTCTTATTTGCATAAAGCAGAACAACAAACTTTGGATTTGGAGTAAGGGGCTCTTGACTTGGCTTCTGTTACCTCTATGACTTTAGGAAAATCATTTAAGTTCTCAGGGCCGCAGTTGGTTTATCTGTAAAATACTGTCGTTACATAAGATGATCTCTAAAATCCCTTCCACCTCTAATTTCTATGATTCTATGCTCTGAACTTGAGCACTTACTGAGCAATTACGGAAGAGTTCTCTTCCATTCAGAGCCTGTATTGCTTAGCAAGATATAAAAGATTTGCCAAGGTGGAATGTGCCCACTCTGACACTCCAGCAACTTCTTTATTGTCCAACTTGTGGGTGCATGATTGGAAAAACCTCCTCTCCCTTAGAGACGATTTTCTTCAGGACTGGCTGCCTTGAGAAATTTCCTTGACCTTGCTTAAAGACAACCACTTAAATTTTTGAGTGGACCAGTCTCTAAAATAAGTTTTTAACTGTGGTCAAGTTCTTTAGTAAACAAACTCAATGTTTTAAAAATGGTTTAGTAGCATTAAACTGTAGCCAATCTATGTGTGGTTGTAGATTTTATCTGGGTTACATTTCACTGAAAACAATGGAAAATGGATAATGAAATTTGCAATTTGTTCAACACAGGCTTCCTAATCGGGTTGCTCAGACCTGAGGATAGAGTTCCCACTTTGTTTTGTTTTGTGAAGTCACAACCTGAAACATTATAATAAAAGATATATGTCTACAGGATACATAGTCTACTTTTCTACTGAAGTGTGACATTTTAAACACTTCTACTGAAGTGTGACATTTCTACTCTACTTCCAGTGACAATCTATGATGTAATCATGGAACATTGTATCTCAGGTAAATGAAAACTGCACTTGATCTGATTTTAATATTTTTGTCATTGATCAATACCAAGTACACCTTCCAATGGTGTAAATTGAAAGGAATCCATGCCTTTATACCTAAATGACTTTTATTTATGAAGTCCTGTAAACTGTTTCCCAAGGAATGGACCATCCAAAATGGAATTCCTCTAGATGTTTTAACAGTGTATGGGAACAAGTAGAGTACAAGGGCCATTCATCTACTACCTCTCAGTTTTCTTTATCTGTTCTTTGTTTCTTAAAACTCGGTTTGATTTATTTTGTTTTTACATCACATTTATTTCTAAATATGTCTTTGTCTTTCATATTCCCAGCAAATTTTTTCCTTGGATCATATATGGAAACAAAGGGGAAAAAAAAGTTCAGAAAAACTACTCCTGTGGAACACATTTGAGAGCAGATATGATATCCCATAGCTATATGCTCTTCACCTCTGCAATGAAATGAGAGATGCACATTTTTTCATCTCTTTCCTAGTCAAAACTTCATAATTCTAATTTTGTAGTCAGGTTTTTTTTATATATATATTTATCATTCTTTCCATTTA
Source organism: Antechinus flavipes (assembly GCF_016432865.1). Classification (NCBI taxonomy): domain Eukaryota; kingdom Metazoa; phylum Chordata; class Mammalia; order Dasyuromorphia; family Dasyuridae; genus Antechinus; species Antechinus flavipes. The sequence goes on along the minus strand of NC_067399.1, from coordinate 157,234,412 downwards.
CAATTGTAGTATTCTTTGGAGACAGAGCTCTGCAGATAAAACAGGTTGGCAAAGATTAACTACATAGATACTGGGTAAGGTAGGTCAGTGTCTCCATGGAACTATTGAATGGTTTAAAAGGAGCACAACAAGACTATTTAACATGGCTAGAGGCTTGTTATGTTTATTTTATTTCTCTTCACAAAAGACATTCGTGATCATTCCAGACACATGAATTTGTGTGTGTGTGTGTGTGTGTGTGCGTATTTGACCCTGGGCAGAGAGTAGCCATATGATACTTTATGGTGATTGGCTCCACAGGATGCATTTGTTCAGGAAGATTCCTTTCTACTATAAAGGAGAGATTTTCATTTTTGGCCAATGGTTGGAAGAAAGTTCTCTAACCCAAGGGCTCAAGTTGATAATTTGATTAATAACCAATATATTTTTTAAAAGTACTATATTTCAAAGTTCTGTCAGTCTGGAGAGGAAAGGGTTTCACTGATCTGGGATGTTGCCTCTGGCAGGGTCAAGATTTGAACCCAAGCCCCCTGATTATTGTGCCAGTGTTCTTTATACTTATGGTACTATAATATCCAATTTCATACCACAGTTTGACCATTCCTCAATCAATATGCAACTAATTTGTTTCCAATTCTTTCCTATCACTAAAATGTTGATGTGAATGAATACTTTACTATAGTTACGGATAGCAAATGTGTTTAGCATAAGTCTCATAAGAAAGCATGAAATGATTTTTTCTTGGGTTGAATTGAATATACATGGGGAAATTATTTAACAACTTAGAACTTCAATTGCCTCATCTATAAAATGGGAACTCTATTTATTTCATACCTCAAGGTGCTGCTTTATGTAAACAACAACAATAACTAACATTTATACGATGCCAGGCACTGTGCTAAGTACTTTACAATTATTATCTTATTTCATCCTCACAATAAAACTGGGAAGTAAGTGCTATTATTATCCCCATTTTATAGATAAAGTTAACTGAAACAAACAGAGATTAAGTGATTTGTTCAGAATCACACAGCTAGGAAGTGTTTGAAGCTTTGAATTTGAATTGAAAGTCTTCCTGATTCCATGCTAGGTACTCTATCTAGGATATAAATTATTATTAAGTATTACTTTTTGTTTATCTAATTTATCTTTGAATACATTGTCTCTGTGTAGTTCTGACATTATTTAATTCAGTCTAAAAATAGGGTATTACTAATATTGATTTGTTAAAATTCTGGTTCAGGTTAAATGATTGACTTTGATTACTGAGGTCAACGAATATGATTGACAGGACCTGGTTTTATAGTCTACTAGATGTTGACAAGTCACCCAAGGGAAGATGGGAGACTTGTAGCTTCCAGGAATATGTGAGTCTTTTGCTTAGGATAAGAAAAGGCTATTTATTATAAATCACAGGTATATTAGAATATCTTGCCAGTGGATAGATTTTTCCTGAAAAGCTTCTGCTGGCGGTGACAAGAATCCACTTGAATAAGAAGGATCTTGTTAGGATATATGAAAGAAATCCATTTGCGTTCTGTGATATGAAGAGTGCATCCAAACGAAATGGGGAATACTGCTGCTCCCTTCTTCTAAAAGAAAAGAATCATCAAAGTTGATTGACTTGACTGTGAAAGAAAAAGGGAAGGGAACTGGTTTCTTTTTGAGAAACATAAGAATTCCTTAGAGTGAATTTTATTTTAGATTTTTGGCATTCACTCTGAAAACATTGTCTACATGAAACATATTGTTTCTTTCATTATAAAAGAGTATAGCATATTTATAAAAATTTAAAATACTCAGATAACAGAACAAGAAATAGAAAATTTAAATAACCTACTTACAGGAAAAGAAATTAAACAAATCCTAAATGAACTTCCAAAAGGAAAAAAAAATCTCAGAAACAGATAGATTTATATTTAAATCTGTCATTCAAAAAAACTATTCCAACATTATATAGACTGCTTAAAAAGACAGATAAGGAAGGAATTATGCCAATTTTCTTCTATGGCACTGTCTTGATAACTAAACCAGGAAGAGACAAAACAGAGAAGGAAAATTACAGAACAATACCTCTAATGAATATTGATGTTCAAAATGACCAATAACTAGAGAATTAATTTAATTAACTTAATTAATCAAATCAACTCTGTGATTTCACCTCACAGACTGGTGAAGATTACAAAAAAAAAAATGACTGATGTTATAAGGGATGCAGGAAGATGTGCATACTAGTGTATTGCTGGTCAAGTTGTAATTTGGTACTACCCTTCTCAGAAACATTTTGGAACTATATCCAAAAAAGTCACTAAATTGTACATAAAAATCCTTGTTCCTCCAATGCCGCTTTTAGGCCTATACCACAAAGAGACCAAAGAAGGAGGAAAATGACCTTTTTCCAATTTTATTTCAAATATGAAAATAATTTTTGGGGAATGTGTTGAGTTCAGAATTTATAAAATTAAGATTGGCTATGTTAATTGGTAACAGTGTTTACATATTTGGCAGATTTAATGAAGAAGAAAGACACAATAAAATTGGCATAGTATAAACTTCATTATGCATCCTCAAAAAGCCCTGTATTTCGCAGTAATGGAAAATGGTTTGAAGTCTTGATTCTGCCTTAAATTAATTAAAATTAACCTTTTTCAGCCTTAGTTTCCTCATTATGTATCCTCAAAAAGCACTGTATTTCCCAGTAATGGAAAATAGTTTTAAGTCTTGATTCTGCCTTAAATTAATTGTGGAGCCTTGGGGGTTTAATCTTTTTCAGCTTTAGTTTTCTTATTGGTAAAATAATAATTCATATTTATAAAGTGTTATGAGATTTATAAAACACCTTACAAATAATATCTCATTTGAACTTAATAACAATCTTGTAAAGCAGAGGATATTATGACATGATAAAGAAGAAGAAACTGAGTCTCTGAAAAGTTAAATGATTTGTTCAGTTAAGTAAATGTAGGACACATATAGATCTGACCTCATAAACTTATATGTCCTTTACAACAATACAGAATGAAATTTTTATATCTGTCCACTTGGTGTGACTCTTGACCATGTTCTTCCATAAGTTTGCAACGGAAGATCCACTCACTGAGCTAAGGCATTCCTTCAATTCTTCTGATATCCCAAATGTATATTTGGGATCACAAAGTATATCTACTATTGATTGTCTCTTGACCTTGCTCCATGACCAACCCATCCTCTATTTTTAGACTCATTTCTCCAATCACATCTTTTACTTTGAGAGGCAGCATGTGTTATGTGTTGCAGACTGCTTGTACGTATCACCCCACTTTCCCTTGCTTTTTATCTGATATCCATTTTCAATTAATTCTTTGAAGGCTATTCCATGTCTTGCAGGCATCCAACAAAAATGAGATAGGTTATATAAATGATCTTCAATTTATCTTCTAGTTCTAGAATCTCACTATTTTAGTGAATACAGACAAACTATTGAGAAAAATAGAATTATCTTCAGAGTTTAAATTGTTATGGGTGGTGAATTGGCCAGATGGAATTCTTTCCATCAAATTACTTACGCAATGTTCTGTATCAATGCTCTGAGTCTCACTCTAGCAATCATGTTAAAAGGGTTAAAAGGACTCTAATCTCTGTACTGGATGTCTCAAAGTGATCTTTGGTCAAAAGAAATAAAATTACAACTTGTAAAAAAATGACCTTGGTTTACTCTACTTTGCACTTATTGTCACATCTCTTCCTGTCAGAGTGAAGGAACAGAATATGTATGAAGAGACCAGAAACCTAAAGCAGTTGCAAAGAAATGCTGAGGTTAAAGTTGAGAAGGGCATTGGGGAGAAAGGAAGGTTAGACACAAGTAGATAATTTACAGAATCTTATAGTTAGAAGAGATCTCACAGTTTATTTTATGTCCAACCCTTACTTGAATATACTCTCTTCTTTAGAGAACTCCTAACAAGTGGTCTTGAAGGGTCCTATGCACATGAAAACCTGCAATATTTACTACTCAAAGCATCCACATCCCTCTGGCTGCTCTGTACACTTGACATTCTTTCTTTTCCTTTTTTTGTGCATTTGAAAGACTAAAGAACTACCATGATTTCAGTGGCCAACTATGACTCTAGAGTACCTATCATGAAGCTTGGTGTCTACCTCCTGACAGAAAGGTGATGGACTCAAGGTGGACATTTTGGGAGACACATTTCTGGACATAAATAGTGCATGGATTTATTTTACTTGCTATTATTATTTGTTTCAAGGATGTTTTATTGTTATTTTAAATTAAATTAAATTTTAAAAAATTAAATAAAAAAGGCAAAAAAGTCCATCGTATTATTTTTTTAAATGCACCTGTAAAATGAAAGGGTTTGAATAGAATCCCTTTGAAGTCCTTTGAGTTTTAAATTTCTGAGAGTCTATGAAGGACTACTTTCTTAAAATCAAAAAATGTTATAAGTAATTGCAATACCTATTCACCATATGTCCTATGAGTCTTAAAGAGTGGAATGTTAAGAACCAGGACAAGCCTATATTAATGGTATTCAATCATGAATATTACTATAATAGGAAATAAATTCAGTACTAGGTCCACAAAAGATGCCTGCTGTCTTGTCAAAATGGGCAGTGAATATTTGTTTCACCAGAGAGGATAGTTGGCTATTAGAAGAGCATTTGTAGGCATTATAGCAAAAGAATCAGCTTAGTGAATAATACAATTATGAACTGTACTTCAGATATTCAAGTGAAAGTGCTGAAAGGACCATATAATGGCTAATCTGTGTTTGTAGTTTTGCACTAATGGCATTTAACCTGCTGTTGCAATTGATCTCATAAATGGTATGAGTCCTTGAAATGAACAAAAAATCCAGGGTATAAAGAAGAGCATCCTTCTGATATAAATCACAAAACTTGAATGTAGTTGATCTTATCATACCAGTTATATTTGTAAATCCCTTCTGTCCCCTCACTACCATGTGTTGGTAAATCAAGGATCTGAGACTTTCTAATAGCTCAGTTCAAACTGTTTATAATTCAATAGCTAGAGCATTATAGAAGTTAAGTGATTTGGTCACAGAGCCAGAAAGTGTTAGTGGCAGAATTTGAATCCAGGTATTCATGACTTCTAAATCCAGTATTCTCTCTATGACTCCAGCCATCTTTCATTTAATACTAAAGTTTGCTATTTAAAAAACAAGTCAGCATCACCTAGCTCCCTGTTCATTTCTAGACAATGAATTAGACAAGGTTAGGAAGAAGAGCCTTAATAATTATCTGAGGCACAATATGAAGTGGGAGGACAGTAGTTAATCTGATTATAGTAATGACATTTCTAATTTATTTACTTGGAGTAGTGATTGCGGACTTGCACCATTATTAGCAGGCTTACTCTGTTTACAGGAATGGTGATAAATATTCAAAACTCTGCCTCTGAATAATGAAGTCAGGGCATTTGAACACAGACAGTCTATTTTGCTTTTCCCTGTCCTGTTATGTCTAATCTGATCTAATTGCCCAGTTTTGAACGTCTTTTCATGGCCATCGTGGCTGAGAATCATCACTGTGTGTTTTTCTGCTTTCTTTTAGAACTCCTCCTAGGCCTTGTCTTACAGTGCATCAATGTCTGATACACTTGTGACACAGAGAGCTTCAGCTCAGAATTAGTTTGCTTCTGAGCTTTTTAACCATCCATATGAATACTCCTTCTTTTGCTGAGATATGGACTGTTTCACATGCCTGATTAGTTGATTTGCCAACCTTATAATTATTGCATTTGTAATTTGTAAGTAGGATTAATTCCTTAAGACAGTCAGCATGTAGCACTATCAGCTGCATGCAAGACTGGAGCTTAGAAGTCTAAGCTCCAGGTTTTTGAGGTTAGACTATTGATGAAAAGGGGAAGGGGGAGGAAAGAGTTCTTGGATCAAATGTACTCATTGGCCCAGTTGTTTCCTAAAAATTCCCAGTCCAAACTACACCATCTCTTTCATTCTCTATCTCTAGAGCCTCCTGTAGGGGCTTTAAAGCTTGAATTTCTGGCATATGATCAATGAACCCTATCTTTTAAAAAAGAAAAAATAGGAGGTGAACAGAAGGGAAAGAACAATTTGTTATATAAAAGTCTGTTTTTCAGAGATTGTTGTGAAACTGAGGATTGAAGATTATTGGTAATATTGATTTGCCAGTCAATGAACTTATTCATGATTTTCCTTTACAGGAATGGGAAGGATCCTATTGTTCATGGTTATCAAAAACCAGTCCTTTGGGGATTGTATCCAGTTGCCTACTAAATACTATTGTTTCTCTTCGTAGTAAAGAATCAAGAATGAAGTGTATTGTGTCTATCTGATGATTATGAATGAACTATAAATATCCTTGTAGATTGCCCCTGATTTAATGATTTTAACCCCTGCCAAAACCTAAGAGTTTCAAATACATCAGATAGATTGCACAGTTTTTTTTTTTTTGGTCTTGTTTGTTTTGTCTTAAATTAAATGACAAAGATAGCTCAGCAAATTTGGAAATATGGTTTAGTAGTATTCTAGGGAAGATCAACATGCTTGGAGTAGACATCCCATTAACTTAGCAGTGGGTTTCAGGCTTGTTGGTTATCCTCCACTTCATAGCTTCTAAGAACCACAGGAGAGAGAGGGTAAATTCGGTGGATACCAAAGGTGGATTAGCAGCCTTGAAAAAGGGCTCAACAAACCCTTACACTGGAGTGTGCTCTTAGAAATCTCCAAACCCCCCATATTAACATATTTTGTTAATACAACAGTTCTCCTACTAAGTTATCACTAATGATACCCTCTTTTAATAGTAAAGTTTTGTATAAATGCATTAATTCTATTGAACCTCATAGGGATTGGTAGTGTCATCCAAATATTGTGGGTAAGAAGGCACACAGTAAGTAATTGCTTCAACTTGGTGGCGTTGAAAGTATGTTGTGATATTCTCCCTCTTTTTAACTTTATTTTTCTTGAGAGATTTTTTTAGGGAAGGGAGATATATTTTCTTTCACAACATGATTTATAGAAATGTTTGGATAACTTCACATTGCTTTCTTAATAAGAGTTGAGGATGGGCGTAAGGGAGAGAATCTGGAACTCAGAGTTTAAAAAAATGTAAAAAAATTGTTTTAAATGTAACTGGGAAAAATATTTAAAAACTAAAAAAAGAGAAAGTTTTGAAGTTGCCCATGGTATAATGGAAAAAGAAGTAGACTTAGAAGGATTTTAGATTTGAATTCTTGCTCTAACACTTACTAGTTATCCAACTAGTGCTAATGACTCTCTTTAAACCTGTTTCTCCACCTGTAAAATAGGATAACAATACTTATTTCATAGCATTGCTTTGAGTTTTGAATGAGATAATGTATGTAAATGTACTTTACAAACCTTGAAACCCTATATAAATGCCTATTATTGCTTGTGGGGATTTTGCTGGAAGTCTTTTGTCTGATCTGTAGCAGTCCCATCTGGAAACAGACCAAGAGAAGAGCTAGAATTGTGTCTTAATTTGCAGATTTGAAGCAAGTAGGCATGGATTCCAAGGACAATAGCACAAGTGACAGTTATAGTTGAAGAAGAGAGGGAAGAAGAAGGAGAAGAGGATCGAGGAGAGCAAAGGGCTAGAGGGGAGAGAAAAAAAAGGAGAAAAGAAGAGAAGAGGGAAGGGTAGAGAAAAGAGAGAAAAGAAGAGGATGGGAATAGAGGAAAGGAGAAGATGGGAGCAGAGGAATAGAGAGGGGAGTAGAGGAATAGAGAGAGGAAGAGAGATTAGGAGGTAAGGAAAGGTTAGGAAAAGAGAGGCTGACAAACTTGATGGTATTGAATGAAAACAATTGAAAAGTCAGGCATATCATTGTGTAATTCAGACAGGATCTTAGTGAGTTTCTGTGCTTGGGATGAAAGTATCACAAAACAATGATTATGCCAAATTTAGTATACAGCTGAGATTCTATTAAAAATAATATGAAACATCCAAATTAAAAACTTTAGCTCCAGACTAAGTGTGAGGGGAAGGGTGTAATGTGAGCTGCATCTGTCACCGGAGGGTTCTGGAGGGAAAATTATATCCTTCAATAGAATTATCAAGGCAGTCTCACTTTAGCTGTCAAACTCAGAGAAACAGAGCAAATGTTTTAAGTTTTGTGTCTTAGGTCTATGAAAGTATGAAATCTTAATGCTACTTAAATCTTCAGAACTTTTTTAGTGCATAGCCAGGTAGTGTAAAACATAAAGAGCTGGACTAGGAATCAGCAATAACTGAGTTCAAATTTAGCTTAAGACATTAGCTGTGTGTATCTGAACAAATTACTTAATCACTGTCTGCCTCGATTTCCTCATCTGTAAAGTGGAAACAATAATAGCATCTACCTACCAGAGTTGTTGGGAGGATAAAGTGAGATGATATTAATAAAGTGCTTTGTAAACCTGCTATTATCTATGGTGGGAGATAATATTAGACCAAAGTAGATTCTGGCTGTTTTTCCTGAGAGGGAGAAATCATTTACTAGGAGGAATTAAGACTTTGATGAAGTTCCCTCATCTGCAAAATAGTGATAATAATATTGTGCTAGCTACCTCACACGGTTGTTTGAGAAGGACTTTGTAAACTTTAAAGCTCTGTAGAAATGTAAATTGTTTAGTTTTATTTATTTCAGAAAAAGTGGAGTCTTTGTATTCAATTCTCCTTCCCACATGCTGGGTAGAAAAGTCTTCTTTGGGCATTTTTGGCAGGTTTTCCTAAGCCCCATTGGGGTAGGAATATAGAATTTCCTTTATATCTGGAGGTTGAATTGGATTCTTCCCAAAGAGCCATCATCTGGCACCCAATGTTCATCTGCAATTGGTAGAACTTTTTTAGATCCTGTATTCCTGACTTTCTATTACTCTTGTTTTCCTGATTACCAGGAAGCCTCACTTCCCCTTGTAAGAATTAGTATGAGTTTATGATATGTTATTTTTGAAGAGTTATGAGTATTCTCTGGAGATGTTTTGAAGACTGGCAAAATATCAGATCTTATAGCTACTTGCTAATAAGTTGGGCTCTACTTGGGGAATGAAATTTGCCTGGCAGGACTCTCAGTTCTTTTGGTTGGAGTGAATATCTTCATCATGCTGTTGCTTCTTCCTCTCAGTGCTCTTTTGCTTTAATGACAAAACTAAGCAAAGGCTTAGCTCCCCAGTCTATTTTTTAGCTCAGGTGATATGTAGTGAGCTTCCACATCTTTTCCATTTCCTAAGATTCCAAAAAACCCCAATGATTAAGCATCTAGGGCTCTCACCCTAACATGAAGAACCATGGAGGGAAGCTTTTGGCAATGTTCATGGTGACATGATAATCAATTGTGCTCAAATAAGCATGCACTGATATCAGTGAGCCTTTGGCTTAGACTTTAGGGTTTCCACATGTCCAACAGCTTGAATTTAAAATAATCTGGTTTGAAGTATTGTTCTAGATGTTTTGATTCCTGCCAAGTCATATCTCATTATTGATTTTCTCTGGTTGTGTAGACCTGCATATATCAGAAAAGGGTTTATCATTGATAGAATATTACTTCCTTTCTTCTTCCTTCCAGAGACATAGAGTCTCTTGTACACAAGCTTTCCAGATTTGCTTCTTCTGTTATCCAGGTAAGCAGCTTGAGTCAATGGGACTTTTCTTTTAACATACTGATCACTTGATTCAAACCAGGTCCAATTGTTCAGTGATGAAGAGAGCCATCCTCACCCTGAGAGAGGACTATGGGAACTGAATGTGGTTCCCAACATAGCATTTTCACTCTTTTTGTTGTTGTTTGCTTACATTTTGTTTTTATTTTATTTACATTCAGTTCTTTCTTTTTCAGAAACAAAATCTTTATTTCTTTCCTTTTCCAATCCAATGGTGCCTCAGCTTCTATGCACAATCTTTCAAATAGCAATGACAATGGTTCAGCAAACACATCAATAATATGATAAATCTTTGTTTAATGCCTACTGTATTTAGGCACATAATGTGCTAAATCCTGGAGATGCGAATAAAAAAAAGAAACAGTATCTTCCCCTCAAGGAGTGTGCAATTTAATGAGGGAAAGTAATTCACAAAAGGAAGCTGAAAAGGTGTGACAGTATGATGATGGTGGAATTGAAACCAAACAGCAGCTGGTGGCAAATGAAGAGATGATTGGGATATTAAGCCCTCTATAAATGAAGTCTATGGGAGGAGATTTTTGCTGTGCCCTTGAATCCTCCAATCAGAGAGGCAGAAGCAACTGAAGTTACTCATGAAGTGTATTAGGACAGATGCAATCTTCGTGATTTTCTGGGGTGTGAGTGGGACATAATGAGTTTCCTGATTTTCTTTAAATCAGAGAAGCAGATAACCAATGAAAAAACCAATTCTTTCTTTTAGGACTTGGAGATAGAGTTCATATTATCTAGGTTGATTTGAATTCAATATAAGAAGCCTTGGTGCTTTTTGAATATCACCTTTTTTATGTTGGGCATCAACTCACTGATAGTCTTTTTCTTTCTTTCCTTTCATTTTCATGGTAAAAGTAATCCTTCTTTGCAGAGGAAACAGAAACAAAATAATAGCTGGCCATCTTTATCTTTTTCTTTTCAGTTATCATTATCCCATTCACTCCAGCAAAGCATCCTATCATTTCTTTAAGCCTCAACCAAGCCACTCTCTTGTCCTTAGACATCTCCCATCAACTTTAGTTAATTTATTATCTTTGGATGATGCAGTGCATAGAGCTCTGATTCAATAGTCAGGAAAACTCATCTTTTTGAGTTCAAATCCAGTTTCAGACAGGCTGTATTATCTTGGGCAAGTCACTTAATCTCATTTATTTTATTTTCACATTTATAAAAAGTATCTGGGGAAGGAAATAGCAAATCACTTCAGTATCTTTGCCAAATAGACCCCGATGTGGCCACAAAGAGACAGACATGACTGAACAATAACATTCTTTTTATAAGCCTATTCCATTATTTGATATGTTTCCTGTATTATTTGGTCTTTTCCCATCTTCTGTTTATTTCTCTTAAAAATAAAAGTTGGTTGGTGAATTCCTGGAGTATCTACATATTTTTTCCCCAGATAAATCCCATTTTTCCTCATCAAAAGCACTGTTTCTCTTTGCAACTTAAGTTTCCTTTTTGAGTATTTCCCCTCCCTCTGGGCTGATTTTTTAGTCCTTGGAATCCCACCTCTTTCCTTTGAACACTTTGAACTCTGCTTTTAAAAGATTTAATGTGCGTGTCAGATTATGTTCATATTCCCTCTTTTTTTATCACAAATTCTCTTGTGATTGTTGTGGTTACTCTCTTCTTCTCCTATCTCTGCCCCCAGGTTTTATCATTTCTATCAATTTATTCCTCTCTGTGAGAATCAGATCCCAAATAGAATTCCCACTATTAGTTCCTCTACCTTTGGAGGATGATTAATTAAAGCAAGTCAAGAAATGGCAAAATCGTCTAATTTTAGGACAGAGAAGAGAGCTCCAATAGATATCTGTTTATCTCCTTCAATACAATATCATACCTCTGTGCCATGCTTGTGATCGATTTCCCAAACTCCTCTCATCTTTCCTCTTTTTTTCTCTAGGTGGTCAGTATCTGCGCAAAGACAAAATTGCATCTGTTTCATCCTCCTTAAATCTTTATTCAAGTATTCTGTCATGTTTTCCTTCTCTGATTTCTAGATTATTTCACATGATTATACCTTCTTAATATATAAAGTAGGGAAGCATGGTGGAGATAGAAGACCCATTTTCCTGAATTCAAACATAGCCTCAGATATTTGCTAGCTGTGTGACTGTGTTTAACTCTGCCTCAGTTTCTTCATCTATAAAATGAGCTGAGAAGGAAATGACAAACCATTCCAGTATCTTTGCCAAGGAATCTTTAGATGGGGTCACAAAGAGTTGGACATGAGTATTAAATGGCTGAATAACTACCTATTTTATAGAGAGTAGATTACTGACACTGAAGCAAAAGTTTGTGCTTGATCTTCTTTTCATTTCTCTACATTTTTTCCCTTTACTAGTGTTGTTTGTCCCATGACTCCCATCACTCTCCCACTATCCCTATGCAGATGACATGTTATGTTATATTATACTACATTATATATTACCTCATATAAATATATAATAATAGTAACAGCTAATGTTTATATAACATATTAAGGTTTTCAAAGACCTTTGCAAATGTGATCTCATTTGATCCCACACCAACCTGAGAAGGAAAATACTATAATTATCTCAAATTTACAGATGAGCCAGCTGAACCACATAGTTTAAAGCTAAACTTGTAAATCTTATTTCAAATCTGAGGCAAGATTTGAACTGAGGCCCTCCTGACTATAGGTTTACTGTGCCATTTGTCCTGCCCTTGATATTATTTTCTAGAATAATTTTCCACTGGTAATGAGTTTCAACCTCCTTATGCTCATCATACATTTCTTCATTTCCTTATATGGAATCTATAACTTTAATTCATCATAGATTATACATTCTTTGACTTGCTACCTCACAGCTTCATCAGAAGAATGTTGGCCCTTAGTTTTAGGAATAAGTTCAAGGATCATTAAGAGCACTATGACAACATAGCATTGCATATTACATTTATATGTGTGGCTTATCCCTCATTAAAACATTAGCTCCCATAAGGGCAGGAGTCATATCTAATATAAACATTATATATGCCCCAATACTTTTCTGTGAACATAATAAATATACAAGCACAATAAGTTACAATAATAGTATTTGTTAAATAAATGAACAAATGATGAAATACTTGACTTCTCTGCATAAGACTCCAGAAACAAAAGAAGTTATTCAAGTCAGGATTGAGGAAGGGGAAGAAGTCAGCTTGTAGTACTCTGAGCAGACCTCAGGGACCATTCTGTTTGGCTAGAGGTCTCCCCAAGAAGGCAAGTGGGCTTGAGGCTGACTTGGGAATCAGGCAAAGATCCAAGAAGGGGCACTGTGGGATGAAATAGGAGTCATTCTTTTAGGATGAAAAAGTGCATTGGACTGAGAAGCAATGTAGTTTGATTTATTAAGTTCTGGCATGGTCATTAACTTCCTTTATAACCATGGGAAAATTCATATCTCAAGATTTTAAGTTGATCCATTTGTATTCTTTAATTAAATTTTAATTTTTTGTTTAATGGATGTTCATATTCTCTGTCTTCCACATCCTTCCATCTCATAACTGAGACAGACAAACTCTTGAAATAAATATACATGGTTGAGCAAAACAAATTGTCACATTGATCATATAAGTAAAATCTTTATCTAAACTTGAATTTATCACCTGTATTTCTGGAGATAGAAGGTAGCATGTTTCACCATGAATCCTCAAAGTTCATCATTCATCATTTCATTGAGCATTATTCAGAGTAAAATACAAGTTGACTTATTGTAAAGCCAAAGTTGTTTGTCTTTATATTATTGTTGTTATTGTATAAATTATTCTCCTGGTTTTGCTCACTTCACTCTTCATCTGTCTTTCCAAATTTCTTTCAAACCATCTCCTTTATCAGTGCAATAGCATCCCTACCTATTTATATGGCACGACTTGTCCAGCTATCTCCAAATTATAGGCACTATTCTCCATTTCCAATTGTTTCCCCTGCAAAAAAAGCAGCTATAAATATTTTTGTGCATATGATTCCTTTTCCTCATTCTTTGATCTCTCTAAGGTATAGATCTACTGGTGACCTCACTGGGTCAAAAGGTATGAGCAGTTTTAATAGCTTTTTGGATATTGTTCTAAATTGCTTTTCAGGTTGGCTGGACCTGTTTGCAATTCCACCAACAGTACAATAATGGACCTGTTTTCTATAACCCCTCCTGCTTTTGTTGCTTTCGTGTTTTTTTTTTTTTTTTTTTTTTTTTTTTGGTTACCTTTACTTTGAATGTGAGATAAAACCTGAAAGTGTTGTTTTAATTTGTATTTCTCTAATTATTAGAATATTTGTTATAAATTGTTTGATTTCTTTGTCTTAAAATTTCCTATTCATATTCTTTGGCTGTTTATCAATTAGTGAATGATTTTATGCTCTTCGATTTGAATCAATTTCCTCTGAATCTTAGAAGTATCCTCTATATGTTTATCAGAAAAACTTGCTACAAGGATACCCCCCTCCCAATTTTGACTGCATTAGTTTTGTGGAAATTTTTCTAATTTTAATTGTAAAAAGTATACAGTTAACTTCTTTGATCCTCTTGGTCTCTCTTGTTTACTTCCTTGATCCATAAACATGACAGACATAAACAAATTCTTCTCCAATTTGTTTATGTTATCCTTTATGTCAAAATCATATGTTCATTTGGAACTTGTATTAGTATAAATTTGTTTTCCAGTTGAATTTCATTAGTATTTCTTGAACTTCTATAATCTAATCCTTTAGTACTTTTATTTACATGTCACCAAATAAATTAATTAATTTATATAATATAGTATTTTTTATTATAATGCTTCACTCTATCTATGGGCAATAAGTAGAGTTCTTCTGTGTGTTTTGTCATGTAGACTTCCAAGTTTTTCATATTTTCTTCAGTTATTTTAAATGAAATTTCTTTTCCTATATTTTCTGATTTTCTGTTAATGATGTTTATGGGGTTGTTTTATATTCTGCAACTTTACTGAAATTAGGTGTTTCAGTTATTAAAAAAATTGATGCTAGGGTTCTCTAGGTAAACCCATATCATCCATAAATAAAAGCAAAAATTCTTCTTTCACTAAGCTTATTTCTTCAGTTTCTTTGTCTTGCCTTATTGCTATAACTAGCATTTCTAACACCATGTTAAATTGTAATGGTAATAATGAACATCCTAATCTTATTGGAAAGAACCTAGTTTATCACCATTATAGATCATGCTGACTCTTAGTTATTGATAGTTATTACTTATCATATCAAGGACAAATCAACTTATTTCTAGTGTTTTTTTAAAATGAGAATAGCTATTATACCTTGTCAAAAGCATTTCTGAATCTATAGATATAATCATGATTTTAATTTTTGATATTAATATGGTCAAATTATGTTTATGATTTTCCTGATATTGAACCAGCCTAACATTTCTGGAGTACTTCCCATATGGTAATAGCATATACTCTTTATGATATGTTGTAGTTTACTTGCTAATATTGCATTTAAAATTTTTTTTAATTGTATTTATTATGGATATCAGTTATAGTTTTCTTTATTTTGACTCTCTCTAGTTTAGGTGTCAAAATCATACTTTTATTATAGAAGGAATTTAGTAAGACCTCTTCTTATCCTATTTCTTTTGAAACATTTTGCAATATTAGGATTAATTGTTCTTTTCATGCTTGATAGAATTTGTCTATAAATCCATTTAATCTTGGAGGATTTTTTGGCAGGCAGAGAGTTCATTTATGGCTTATTCAATTTATTTTTCTGTGATTAGGTTAGTTAAGTCCTCTATTTTTGTTTTGTTCTATTAATCTATACATTTTGTATTTTTGTAAATATTCATAATTTCAGTCTAGATCATTTTATTAATTTTACAATCATCCCTAAACTGAGTCCCTTTTTCAATGTATCCTGAATCTGTGATCCAGAAGTGGATAATGAGTGACAGAGTTGCTAGTTGGCACCTGTTCCTTAATCTTGTGCAAGGTTGAACCCCTTTGGATGGATCTGGGAACCCTGATCCATAGCCTTGGTCTTCTGCTTGTTGTACTTGAATGTTCCTCATGGCACACATCTGGATAAAACCATCCCCAATGTCCATAGACTTATTTGCCTGTGTTGAAATGAAAAATTGAAATAAAATTACTGTGATTTCTTTTCTTTGATTGCCTGACAGAACATAATTTGATGAATTGGTAGAGTTGTGATAGAGAGCTAGTTCTTCATCTTCCCCCATCTTGGCTCTGTCTTCCTTGACTCATTTGTAAATTGAGAATGAGAATATCCTGCTTTCTTCATAGGGTTGTCACAAAATTCAAAGGTGGCAATATCAATCAGCAAATATTTATTAACTGTCTGTTATATGCTTTAAATAGGAAGATACATGAAACCTTTCCTGTTATCTTTTAGCATGTTATACAAATTTAAAGCATTATTATTTTTTGTTGTACTCATATCCTCTTATAAAATACTTTTGAGATAACCTTAAATCAGGTCTTTTCTTAAAGGACTTCCATAGTCCAGACAAGACACAGGACCATCCTGGTTGGGCCTCCCACAACTACCACCTACCATAGTACATCTTCAAACACTCAGGGACCTGCCTTTGAGAATAAAGAGGCAGGGAACCATTTGGTTCGGAGTCCAGGCTTCTGTACCAGATGGTAGGTTTTCAATCCCCCACAAACTTTCAGTTCCCTGCTCCCGACCTTAAGTATCATTTATTAAAGGATGTAAATACATTTCACTGTTCAGGTGGCATCGCAACCACTCAAGCTTTTCTCTCGTGGTTTATTATAAGGCTGGCTAAATCCTTCAATGCATTTAATTCCCCGTTACCTATTATTTATTCCCTCCATCTGCATTGTGTGGGTTTGTGTATGGCATGTATATTTATATAAATTCTTATTTATCAGGTTCATAAAATATCCTTTATGAGAGGGAATGTTAGAGGGTGACCCAGATGCACAAGAGGAAATGTTTCATCTCTCAAGGAGTGCCTTATGTGCACCCTAGACAACCCCTCCCCCTTGTGGATCACACACAGAGTTTAATGGTTTTTAAAATTAGAGCATCTGTTTGCCTTAAAATTTATTGACCTACTGTGTGTATAACAAGTGGAACTTAAAATATAATCAGCTAGGATAGTTTTTGTTAAATCTGATTTTTGGAAATTGCATGTGGTGGAAATTGCTAAGTAATATTTCCTGCTATCTTCTGTGTTTGGGTATGTGGAGAGACATAAAGTTAATCATATATGTGTGTGTGTGTATATAATGGTATAGATACATATGTGTTTATGTATTAAAAGTCATTTAAGATTAAAATTGCACTAAGACTTTTAGGATGCCCTATGTAAGAAGATATATATATATATATATATATATATATATATATACATATATATATATATATACTTACATACATATACAAATACACATGTGTGGTATATGCATGTATTATATATAAACATATGTACACACTTAACACCAAACACATTCTTCAGAGTGAGAATCGACATAACGTAATGGATAAAGAGCTAGCCTCAAGAGGTCAGGAAGACTTGTGTTCAAGTTTTACCATTGATATGTATATTGACCATATGACCATGTGCTAGTCACATGGGAAGCAACAGAGGCAGGATTTGACTTCAGGCCTTCCAATTCTATAGTTAGTGCTCCTTTCATTGTTCCATGAATTTGAATTTTTAAATAAATGGTACAAATAATAACAAGCAATAAGCAAGATGAACTAGACGTTTCTCTATTGAATAGGAGACAAATTTTATTTCCTGTATCACTAACAAAGTTAGTGTTTGTTGGAATCTTTATAAACTGCTAAGGGGCAGCTTGGATAGAACATTGGTCCTGGAATCAGGAGAACCTGAATTCAAATCAGATCTCAGATATTTACTAATTATGTGACTCTGGGCAATTCACTTAACTCTGATATAAAGGAAGAAAGGAAGGAAGGAAGGAAGGAAGGAAGGAAGGAAGGAAGGAAGGAAGGAAGGAAGGAAGGAAGGAAGAAAGAAAGAAAGAAAGAAAGAAAGAAAGAAAGAAAGAAAGAAAGAAAGAAAGAAAGAAAGAAAGAAAGAAAGAAAGAAAGAAAGAAAGAAAGAAAGAAAAAGAAAGAAAGATAATGTGTGGTTAAGAGGATAAAGGGCTGGCCTTGAAGGCAGTAATATACTGCCTCAGATTAGAAAAGTCACTTCTTAACATGCCAAGAATTCTTTATATCTTTAAATTGCAGATGAATTATCTGAATAAAGGGAGGAAGTTTCTGTAGTGAGAGTTCCACATACTGGTGAAAATTCAGTTTTAGATTCAAAGGGATCTATGGGACTTGAGGGATTGAGCCCCATGACAGAAGCATTGTAGATACATACGCTTTATTCAAAAAAAATAGAAAACAATGACTAGTACTATCTGAATGCAAAGAATAACTAAGTTAAATGCAGTGAAATTATAATTACCCAGCTTTGCCTTAAAGAAGGTTTTTTTTTTTCCTCTCTCTCTTTTCTCCCCACCCCATCCTTAGACAGTAAGGAATTCAATATATTATAAACATGTACAGTTCTTTTATACATATTTCCACAATTATCATGCTGTATAAGTAAAATAAGATCAAAAAGGGAAAAAAAATGAGAAAGAACACCAAAAGCAAGCAAACAACAAAAAAGGTAAAAATACTATTTTGTGATCCACATCCCATAGTTTTCTTTCTAGATGCAGACAGCTCTCTCCATCACAAGCCTATTGGAATTGGTCTGAATCACTTCATTGTTGAAAAAGCCAAGTCCATTACATTTGATCATTGCATAATCTTGTTGCTCTTTTGTACAATGTTCTTTTGGTTTTATTAACTTCACTTAGCATCATTCATGTAAATCTCTCTAGGACTTTCTGGAATAATCCTGCTGATCATTTCTTATAGAATAATAATATTTCATAACATTCATATATCATAACTTATTCAGCCATTCTCCAATTGATGGGCATCCACTCAGTTTCCATTTCCTTGCCACTACAAAAAGGGCTACTACAAACATTTTTGTATTTATGGGTCCTTTTCCCTTTTTAATGATCTTTTTGGGATACAGGCCCAGTAGAGATACTGCTGGATCAAAGAGTATGCACAATTTGATAGCCCTTTGGGCATAGTTCCATATTGTTCTCCAGAATTATTGGATTAGTTCAGAACTCTACCAACAATGTATTAGTACCCCAGTTTTCCCACATCCCCTCCAACATTTCTTATTATATTTTCCTGTCATCTTAGCTATTCTGCGAGTTGTGTCGTGGTACCTCAGAGTAGTTTTAATCTGCATTTCTCTAATCAATAATGATTTTGAACATTTTTTGATATGACTAGAAATGTTTTTAATTTCTTCATTTGAAAATTGTCTTTTCATATCTTTTGGCCATTTATCATTTGGAGAATGGCTTATATTCTTATAAATTTGGATTGATTCTTTATATATTTTAGAAATTAGGTCTTTATCAGAACCCTTGACTATAAAAACTTTCCCCAGCTTTCTGCTTTCCTTCTAATCTTTTCTGCGTTGGTTTTGTTTGTATAAAAACTTTTTAACTTAATATAACCAAAAGTATCCATTTTGCATGTCATAATGTACTCTAGTTCTTCTTTGGCCACAAAGTCCTTCTTTCTCCACAGATCTGAGAGGTAGACTATCCTTTGTACTTCTAATTTCCTTATAGTATCACTGTATGTCTAACTCATGAACCCCATTTCAAGCTTAGCTTGGTAAAGAGTGTTAGGTGTTGCTCAATGTCTAGTTTCCAATTTTTCCCAGCAATTTTTCTCAAATAGTGAGTTTCTTTTGATATTCTTCCAATGGTTAGATTTTAGATTGTTTTAAATCTATAAAATAGGGATAAAAATCTAGTTATCCTATCTGACTGGGATGTGGGAAAACTCCAGGTAATGGATTAAAAGTACTTTGTAAACTTTAAAGTACTAGCTAAAATCAGTTATTATTATTGCTATGAAGAGCTTTGCCTTTTCTTGATGATCTGGAATAATTTTATAAACAATAATTAAATTGGGAGAGTTCAGGAAATCTGGGTGTTGGAGTTAGGAATACCTGAGTCTAAAATCTCTCCTCTGATGCTTGTGATTTTTGTATATATGGCTCAGAATCTTACTGTCTCTGAGTATAGGGGAGATCTATAAGACATTGATGGGTTGGGGTTTACTGTTAGTGAAGGCTATTCCAATAATAACATAATAATTAGATTAGATTATAGCAAAATCCCTCAATGATATCCTTAGGGAATTACAAGTATGGAACTTTTTCTTTGCAATACATTCCTAGAGAGATTTTTGAGTTCTTGAGTCTGCTTTTTATTTTGTTTTGTTTTATTTGATCTTCTCTCCATCTCTTGCAGACATTTAATTGTCTCTGCATTGTTATTACTGTAAATATGCTTGCTTCTGGTAGTCTGTACTGAGAAAATAACTAAGGTTATTAGAACTGTGTCTAAAATAAGAGTAAATAGTCATTTAATAGGTTCTAATATGAGTAAAATGTCTTGGTAGCACGGGTATATTTTTAGCATATATTTTGGCAGCTTCTCTGACCATTAATTACCAAAGGCTATTGAATTCTTGATCAGTTTAAGTCCTCAAGGGGAGACTCCTCACCACTTGTCAAAAATGTTGCAGACAGTATTCTCGCTTCTGTGTGGGTTGAACTCAAGGAACTCTGAGTCCTTTCAAGCTTTAATATTCTTTGATTTTATAGAGTTCAAGAGAAAATTTTGCTCTCAAGAGTCAAAGATAGATATGCAAAAAATTATGCAATTTCTTAAGCGCTTTGTGACTCAGTTTACCACTCATGTGTTAGGAGGCATGTGTTAGGATTGCATGGGCTACACTGCAATAGAAAAAGAAATAGTTCCAAAGTACCAGGCAGCATTCTTCAAAGTGAAAGACCATGAAGACAAATACTAACTAAAACTGTATTATTTACAACATAAGAAGCCCTTTTGATATAGCTCAAGTGAGTAATCACTAAGAAGCCAAGAAATTCTTCTAGCAGCAAATGATTTAAAGTAATTAACAAGAGGTTGTCAGTGAGATGCCTGTCCCGTAAGAATAGTGATATTTTCCCTACATGGTTCTGAGCCATAGTAAAAAATGACAGCATACATATTATCCTTGATAAAAGTCATCTCAAAAATGCTAAAAACTATTCTTTTGTGGATGTGTCACCATTTTTTGTCTATAAATTCTAGTTGTGACCAATGATAGACCAACTCCCTCTCCCTGCCTCTGGTAATTTATATACAGAAAAGCCTTTCTACCAGATGACAATTTTAGATAAATTTTAGTTTTCAGACTTCATACATTCATTGATTTAAAATATTGTTTTTTTAAAACATAAAATCAGAAAAGAGATAAAACTGATGTCCAAAATAGTAGAATTTTGGACAATAGATTTATTTATTTTTTCTTTCTCATATAAGTTTATGTTAGGAAAGGAGAGGAGAAAAATGGAGTGGAGTACCAGAAAGATGAAGAGAAGGTAATGTGGAGGACAAGAGAAAAGGGAGCAGAGGAAAAGTATGAGAGAGGCCAAGGAAGCTAATGTATCACTGCTTCTTGGTATTTCAGCAAGTATTTCAGCAAGGAAGCTAATGTATCACTGCTTCTTGGGAAGAAAGGCATTTTTATATCCTCAGGCATATATACTTATCTTTTGAAAAAAAACTTCAATTGATGCCTTTTGCTTTTATATCCAATTGATTTTCTGAATGTGTTCTTCCCCAATCCCACCCAGCCAGGCTTTCCTTGTAATAAAGATTTATTAAAACCTGAAAAAAAATGTTCTATAAAATCAATCATTGCACTGATGTGTCTGATAGCATACACAACATATCACCCCTGTAATTTCCCCCATTCTCTTTCCAGTGAAAGAAAGGGGGTATATTTTCTTATCTTCTCTCAGGGCCAAGCTTGGTCATTATAATGTAACATTCAATTTAGTTTTGCCTTTCTTTCTACTTACATTTTTGTAGTCATGTATATTGTTTTATTGCATCACATGTACTTAACTCTTCGGATGCTTTCTGTCTCTTGGAGAAGGGTTGATTTAAACCTGAAATCATAACAGTTACTTTTCTTATTAAAAAAAAACCCTCAAACAATTGTAATAACAATAGAAACTACTTGATGCCAATTATAAAATATGACTCCTATTATACGTGGAAAATAATATTTTTATTTTTATTTTTATCACTGAATTTTTGGAGGGTTGGGGGATGGCTTAGCTAGAAAGCACTAAATAGCAATTTACAAGCACTAAATTGTTTTTGTCCTGTTTCTTCATGCCTATATGACTATTGGCCACATCCACCTGTAGAACCCATAGACATCTTAAACTCAACATGTCTATGTAAGCTAAACCCACCCCTCTTCTTAGCTTCACTATTTCTGTCATGGGAACTACCATCTCTCAAATCATTTGGTTAAGAAATTTAGAAAGTATCCTTGATTCTCATTAATTTTCCCTTGCAATTCTGATTGTTTCTCTTTCTACTACATCTGCTACATCTGTATCTGTTGCCATTTATGTACATATCAGATTTGTTTAGGAACTCCTGGATTTTTGCCTGGACTATTACAATGACCTCCTAATTGTTTTTCTTTCCCTTTCTTCTATGAGATGAGTCATTCACTACAGGGCCTCCAAAGTATAGGCCTAAAGCATAAGTCTGATCATATCATTCACTTCCTGCTCAAAAGTGTTCAGAGACAACCTAAAAAGTTGAGTAGTCACAATCCGGGATGATGGACATCCAATAACTATTCTCTGCCTGCTTCTGCTTATTGAAGAATTCTGCCTGTTGGGCGGGGGAAGGAGGGAAAAGGAGGAGGGGGTAGGGTAGATACTAATGAAAAACTAATGTTGATAATAATGGAGAGAAAAAAGAGGACCCAATAAGAGCCATTTATGACTCACAATTCACAGGAAACAGGCAAGAGCAACAAAAATATCGACTCATAATGATGATAAAAGAAGTCTATGGGGGCTGAGTCTGGTGAGATATGTGTTTACAGAAGCACCAATTGGGAAAGGAGTGGCAGGAAAAGCAACAACCAAATAACAAATAGATTGAGATCTCCAACAAGTTCTTAAACAACTCTGAGGTCTGGAGCCTGGGGTTATCTAAAAAGCTAATATCTGACTAGAATCAAAGAAAATGTTTGGATAAAGAAGAAGTCAGTGAAGATTATACAAAAGAAAATAGCTATTGACAAAATGTGGGTAAAAGAGATCTATAAACAGACAAATCAGAAGGTATAGAAGATTGTGCTTTCTAAAAAATTCAGGAAATTAATGTATCTATCTAATGATGAACTACCTATGATTATATATATATATATATATATATATATATATATATATATATATATATATATCACAAGGAACTGAAGAGCCACTGAGAACTGAAGAATAGAAAAAACTGCAAAGAAATATAAAAAGAATCCAGAAAGAATTCTAAAATGATTATGCTAAATGAAACTAATATCTACATGTGTTTATATATTATATGTTTGTATCTATATGTCTGTGTCTGATTTCCTCCAGAGAGAGGAGAGATTCTGTGAGAAAAGCCTCTGATGCCAAGAAATTCTGTCAATTCCTGTGTTTATCATTGTGTGTTCTACTCATTTTTGGCCTAGTCAAAGAGACTTAGGGACCAATTATTCAAATACCAATTAATAAGTACCAATTACTGGATTGATTTGTAAAAAGTTCCATTTCTCTTTCCATACCTCAGTATATCCATCATTTTATAATCTGTGGAGAGACAATTGCATGTTGCACATGTGATTTATTTTCCAGAATCAGACCCAAGACTAGGACCTCAGACAGAAGTATATACCACCTTATATCTTTTATTTGTGAATAAGCATTTTCAAGGTTTGTGTGTTCCTAAAACACTCTGTGGTTAGTTTAAAGGTGGTTGTAACTCTACTTAAGATCTTGGACCAGAATGCAAGAGTTATATAGATATATAACATCTTTTTAAAAAATTAAATGGAACTTGGCTAAAGCATAAGGTTCCAACTATCCATTATAACAGCAAGAATTTTTTTTTTTTTTACTGAGTATTGTTGTAACTATATAACCACATAGACAGTCCATGGGATTTTCTTGGCAAAGATACTGATAATAGTTTAGTTTTCCTTCTCTGTTATATCCCCATTTTTTTTTTTTAACAGATGAGGAACTAAGGCAAATAGGATTGAGTGATTTAAGCAGTGTCACACAGTTAGCAAGTGTCTGAAGTCATATTTGAACTCAGATCTTTCTAATTCCAGGCCTGGTGCTCTATCCACTGTACTGCCTAACTGCTCCCTTCTTATTGAATAGGTCACACCTATAAAACTGAGATTTTCACTATTTTACAGCCCCACTCCAACATTATAGGTTTTGTGATCTAATGAATAGAGTTCCCAGTATAATTCCTTCAAAAGACTAGTTTGGTGAACTCATACTATTGATGTCTTGTGTTAAGGTTACTGTCTTATTATTTAGTGCCCACTGGGATCAGTTATCTTTGCTTCATCCCATGGTAAATACTTTTATCTATTTTAGAGCTCAGCTCACAAACAACTGTGCCAATTCCCCTATATTAACTGTTTTCATTAAAATGGACTTTAAAATTAAAATTGTATAGACATGTGGCATAAAGACTGATCTAGGAGAGCTTCCTTTAAAAAAATCTGCAACGTCCAAATCTTTGTACATTATACCATTAATGTTACTTATACATGTGATAAACATGCATTGGGTTAGAAGTAGTTGGGTTTTGTTTTGTTTTTTACAAGTGGAAATGTAATAAACACTCTTCCCTCAGAAAAGCACCAAGCCTAAAAATGTCATGGTGCTGTGTTTGTGCCGACTTGAGAGACAGTGGTATCAGATTCAAATCCCACATTGGCAAAATAAAGAGATGAGGGCTATATCTTTGTGATCCCAAATAACCAGTGACAAAACTCTTGAAAGCCTCACAAATCTCTGACTGATGAATTTACTTTTTTATTTTTTCATCTAAATAATGTATTGATACAGCATATATGGCCACCTACCACAGTGCCTTACATGTGCAATGTCATGCAGGTAATCAGGACTCATACTTGCTGAATGAATTAAGGATCAGTATCCATTTAAAAAAAAAAAAGACACAATGACATTTAAAGAAAGCACAACCTTCCCCACCCCCATCTGTCCCTGACAGCCACTGGAATTAAACTGAAGAATTTGTTGAGGATTTCATTCATAATCCCTTCAAAATGAGTTAGTACCGATATGTACTAAATGGATTATGCATGAGTCCCAAAACAAATCCAGTGGCAATTAATGTTTTAATAAACTGGTTGTTAGTGTATGCAATACCTACAACTAGTCAGGAGGGATCTTATTGTATTTATAAACATTAATTAGTTGTTTGTTACTGTGGAACTAAATTTAAAATAAATCTGCAACATCACTGGCCACTTGGGTGAAAAATCTCAGTGGTGACTAATTAGAAAATAGATGTGAGAGAAAAGTATTAATTAGTTGGCTAATAGCAAGATTTCTGCTAATTGAAATGAGGAGCCCCTATCTTGCAAGATGATGAAATATCTTAGGTGTGAGGGTGAAAGAGAAAAGAGACCCTTTGGGATTTAAAAATAAACATCAATATTCAGTTAACTCTTTCATGGCTCAATTAAAATACATTTTCACTATATGTATTATAACTGATTGCCTTCAAATTAATTACTCATTGAAAGAGTTAAAAATGTCAATGTCAATTAAGAAATAAAATATGTTCTTACCACTACTTCTCAGGCCTTCTCTTGTTTATGCCCTGTATCTGGGCAGATATAGACTTAGAGATTTAGAACTCAGAAGTTCCATTGGAAAGCAGAGTGTTTGGGACTGGTGGGAAATCTCAACCTAGTTATTATTTGTTTTAGACATCCATGTGTTTGTCAGCATGAGTTATCCTTCCACCAACGGTGATACAAACTTCTCTGTGCCTTAACAAAGTATCCTTTTAAGTTTTTGTGGCCAAAGATTAGTATGTAACATCCTTTATTATGATTCTTGAATTTCTAAGTAGAAATTACTTTCTACTTAGATTGAAATGTTTCCATATATACAGAACTTTACTGTTGGGAGAAATTCTAGAGATCTTGAAGTAACACTGAAATGCTAAAATAATTCTCCCCTCACTAATTCAGAGTTCTAATGCGTTTTTCTTCCATTATGTCAATAATGGACATATATTCCATTACGCAAGAAATCTTCAGTGCTTCCCACTGCCTCCTGAATAATTTTAAACTCCTGATCTTAGTATTCAAAGCCCTCTACATCTGGCATCAACCTACTGTCCCAACTTTATAACAGAATATAAACTCCTCCAGTAGAATACAAACTCATTAAGGCAAGAATTGTTTCTGTCTATAGCATGTAGGACTTGGTGCTAGGTACCAAGATTATTTTGAAAGCAAGAATACAGGACATGCTGTCAGGGAATTGGGAATGCAACAAGAATACAAATAATAATGATGCAAAGGAGAAAGAGGTTGATGTCAGGGAGGGGTCCAGGCAAACTACTATGTGAAATTCAAAGACTAGAGAGAATTTTTACCTGAGAAGGAAAGAAGGATCCATATGAACTGGGATTTCCAAACTACATAGATCATTTTGCAAATTTATGAAACTTAATTAGGAGTTTGTTAATGCAGAACTAAATTTAAAATACATCTGCAACATCACTGGTCTCTTGGGTAAAAAAGCTCAGTGGCGACTGTAATTAGTAAATAGATGTAAGAGAAAAAATATTAATTAGTTTATTTTAACTATTAAATTAACCAGTTTAATAGAATTCAGGGCCTAGAGTCAGGAATACCTGAGTTAAAATTTGAATTTAGACATTTAGTATCTATGTGCCCTAAAAAAGTCACTTATCTCTGTTTGCCTCAGTTTCCTCATCTACAAAAGGAGCCAGAAAAGCAAATAACAAAACATTCTAGTATCTTTTCCAAGAAAGCCCCAAAAAGAGTCATGAAGAGTCAGACATGATTGAAATAATAACATGACAATATTTAATTAAATGAATCATTGTATTCACCAAATTTAAATAATTAAATTAACCATTTTACAAATGAGGGAATTAAAGCTTTTTACTCTATATTTTGTCTGAGATTGAGGCAGAAATTTTGATAAATGACTAGCAGCCAGCCTTATTCCCTCCTCCAAACCTGTTTGCAAGTAAGCATTGCAGACATAGAATAGAATTCTATATTATTCTTTACCCTTTGGCTAACATTCAACATTTTCATCTTCCATTCTGGTATTGGCGGATCTCACCAGGAATCCATCTATCTGTATGCCTGATGGGCTTTGGAGTTTAAAGAAAAATATATCCACTGGAAATAATAAACAACCATTTTAGCCATTTTAATGTGACTTGATATTGGAGAAAATGTCTTTATGGATTGTAGCAGACAATGAAATTTCTGTTGGGGCCTTTAAATCACTTAATGTTGAAAGGGATTCCCAGATGGCCTTATCAGTGTCTATGTAAAATTGTTTGAGACTTCTATTAGCTAATAAATCAGACTTGGGTCTTGGTTGTCTGTCATTTACTCAAACCCTTGGAGAACCATAGTTACTGTATATTCCTGTACAGTATTTGAATTCAGAATTGAAATGCCTGCTTTGTTGCCTATTGGGATAGGAAATAAAACTCCATAATAGAATGTCATTTTTTAAAAGTCTGCATGTTATTAGTTAAGGTGATGGTGTACAACAGACTCATGGGATGTTTGTTGTTGTTGTTTCAAATATTTTATTATTAAAATCATTTGCTTCATTTTCTTCTGTGGTGATTTGTATAATTTGATCCATGATAAAAATGCAGGCAGGAATTAGTTCACCAATGCTTTTCCTTAAGCATCCATACAAACTTCACTCTTAATCCTTACAGAAGGAGGCTAAAACATTGACAAAAACAATAGAAGTTTCTTATTCCATACCCTGATAGGAAACATCGGTAAATTGTACCATGCTTCCTTCCTACTCACCATGGATGGACTTAATTAGTCCCACATGGATAGGTTTTATTAAAATAAAAATATATTTTGGCAAAATTGCTGCTTCCTTATCTTCTGCCTCATGGAGGTGACCTCTGATTTAAGTTTGCCATGCAATACTAAATGAGTATATATTGCTGTTTGTTTCTGATGGTGGTATACTGAAGAAAGGAGATATGAGATGGGGTAGGAGGTAGAATCATTCTCATGGGTTACAGAATTAGCAGAACTTTGAGAAAGGACCTATTCTACAGGAGGTTGGTAGAATTGGGGCTATCTAGGCACTGTTTTTGTCATGGGATAGGTAATAATAATATTTTAAACATTTATATGAATTGTGTTGCGTAAGACAGAACAGAGGCTGACGTATCTGGATCACAGTTATTAATATTAATGTTTTAAATATGTATGTTTTATAAATATATTTATAATATAAATAAAAATTTATTATATATTAACAATACAAATAAATTTATAAATAAAATCACAAATGTATATTTAAACATGTTTTTATATATTACTTATTATTAAAGCTTAATGGCTTGTATACCACTTAACATGTTTAGCACATGTGAGAATTCATACCCAAATTGTACAGTGAGCTTACCCAGACAAGACTGCCACAAATTCAAGGTACCTCATGGGCCTTCATTGAGTCAAAATCATCTCTTATGAGCCCCTCCTATTTTTAGATAGAGGGCATGATTCAAAATAAAGTCATTTAATGAAAGAACATGATAATATAATGAGTAATAAAGCATTTCTTCTGTAAATCAAAAGCTCATTCTCCCACAGATACACATACTTTTGGTAGGAATACCACACTTGCCATGGGAATACCTATGGCCAAAGGGCTCATATCTGATACCGAATGTGTCTTCTGATTAGGTCATTACTATTCTCAATTAACTCAAAGTCTCCTATGAACATGACAGTCTTTGTTGAGAGTTGCTGAGGATCTTACGTCGTCTCTGCTTGATGTTGTTTTGTTCTTATCATTACAAGTCATTGCCAATCACAGTTATAGTAGGAAGGCAATTGTGGAGCGCTTCTCTTTGTAGGTAAATTCCTGCTGAAGTCCTAAGCCTAGGTAATGTATACTCTGCATTATATAAATTATATATTATATTAAGCAGTATATTCTGTAACTGCTTTAAAAGAACTTTAAGCCTAGAGACTTTCATTTTATGGTACTTTTAGACAAGACAAAAACCTTAATACACAAAGTAATTAAGTAAAGGAAAATTCTTAATCACTCCTCTCCCATGGTGATGTGTCTTTTTCAGAGGTTAGTTTGGGTGGAATAGGTATTTCTTTTCATCAAGGAGATCCTTTGTCCCAGGGACCAAACTCTTTGGAATACAAAACCAGAATCACCCCAGCTAACTAATGAGTGCCCTTAAGTTCATGCCTAATTTTTTTCTCCTCTATTTCCTAGTCATTAAGACCTTTATGTCTGCCAGAGCCCTCACTGATTTAGGATGTAAAAGTCCATGTAAATGTATAATTTCCCAGTCTAATTCATCCCAATCAGAATTAATTTTGAAGCTACCTTCCTAAAAACCCAACAGTGACTATCTGGGTTAATACCCCTAGTTTCTCAAGCCATATATATGTTCACTCATATAAATTAGTTGGAGTTAGAAAAGTTCAAGAATATATGATAAATCCAAGTTTTAAGTTGTCGTCTTTTCCCTGACTAAAGAAATGCCATAAGTATGTAATCTAGGAAATAGCTTTGCTTACATATACATTATATCATTTGATACACAGCTATGGGAACTGAAGTTCAGAGATGTTAAATAAGTTGCCCAGAGTCATATAGCTAGTAAGAAACTGAGTCAAGATCTAAATATCCAAAAATAACATTCTGTTTCTGATGGCATCTAAAGTTAATGAGCTTAGTTGGATAACCCTTCCCAAAGCAATTTGGTTAGCTACCAAGATTAAGAAACAGCTATTAATATTATCTGAGAAATATTGTTTCTTTTCATAAATTCAAGGTCTCCCTTAAACCAAAAAAAACTAAGATTCCATTATATTATGGTAATTACATTTTAGTAAGTTAAATAGCTAGCATTTTTATAGTATTGTAAGGTTTGTGAAGCACTTTACAAGTATTCTTATTGTACAGCCTCACCAAAACCATGAGATTTAGGTGCTATTATTATCCCCATTTTATAGAGGAGGAAATTGAAGCATATAGAAATTAATTGACTTGTCCATGGTTTATCCCTTTAAGTGATGCTGGATTTGAACTAGTCCAGGTCCAGTGTTCTACTTTACCACCTAGCTACCTATAATTTAACAAAACATTCTATCACATGTTTCATATATTAAGTACTCACTTCCACACCCATATATTTAACCAGTTGCCAAATCTCACATCTCCTATTTCTATAACATATCTCACATGCATCCCTTTCTCTCCAGTTATGTGCCCAATCACCTGCTTCAGCCCATCATCACCTCTTGCCTGACTTATTTCAATTGTCTCCTATTGGTTCTCTCTGCCTCAAATGTTTCCCATTTGAACCACTTCTCTCTACAACTGCTAAAGGGAATTCTAAAGTTCAGGTCTTTGTTACTCAATAAAACCCCCTAGCTCCCTTTTACCTCTATGGTCAATTATAAAATCCTCTATTTGATATTTAAAAATTATTCACAAATTCTCTGTTCGCTGATTCAGCCATGATGATGTATTCCTCACATTGATTCCATCTCCTGTTTCTTTGTCTTTGCATTGGTTACTTCTGATTCCTGGAATGTCTCCCTTTTTACCTCTGTCTCTTGGAATCCCTCTTACCCCCTACAATTTAACCCAAGTAACATATCTACATGAATTCTTTTCTTTATCCCAGGGGCTAGAACCCTGCCTCCTAAAACAACTCTGCATAATTATTGTACATACAATCAATATCCATGTATGTCACCCTCACCTTGCCTACCCCCACTTAGAATGTAAACTCCAGGAAGTCAAGGACTTATTAAGTATTAAAAGATAAGATTTCAATCCAATTTGATTCCAAAATCAGTGCCTTTTTCTACTATACCAATAGCCAAGCTATAAAATTATAAGCTGCCTTTCTAACTGACCTTGAATCCTTACGTTGGAAAGAGATTTATGTCATTTAGATGTCACAGCTTACAGTCTGATTAGAATCAATGTGCCTTATAGTGTCCCTTAGCTACTGATATTTCAGTTGTAAGAATTCTTCCCCTCCCTCACAGTCTGCTGCTGATTGCCCATTATTTTTAGAGGTACCATTTGAGGCGATCATGAAAAATTGAGCAAAACTGTGAAAAGTGTGGAAATGAGAATTCAGACACAGGTAGTGCAACAGACGTGAAAACCTCCTTATGGAAGTAAAAGAAAGCAATCTCCCTACCCCAACACTATTTCCTTGGCATGGAAGCTTCATCAATCCTTTGTCTAAAGCAGGAGCACATAGCCCAGCAGGACCTGGAGTTGAATAGACCTATATTCGAACTCTTTTTTCTGATGTCTGCTAGTTATATGATCATGGGTAAGTCATTTAGCCACTTTTAACTTCTATTTAATTATCTGTAAAATAGGAATGATTACACACTTGTAGTATCTATCTGTAACTAGGTGGATAGAGACACAGGTCTTAAGCCAAGAAAATCTGAGTTCCCTTATTTAACTGTGTGACCCTGGGCAAGCCACTTAAACTTTATCTCAGTTTCCTCATTTGTAAGCTTGAGTAAATCATAGCACCTACCTCTCAGAGTTGTGAGGATCAGATGAGATGATAATGTAATATGCTTAGAGGTAGTAGCTGGCACAGAGTAAACACCATATAAACATTAACTATTATTAGTATCATTTAGTTTGTGGTGAGGCTTAAACATGAGGTAAAGTGTTTTTGTGAAGCAGTTCATCTACAATGACCTTTTTAAAAAGAGCCTCTACTATACCAGGGAGAGATTTTTTTGTGATGTTCTAAATTGCCCATACTAATTTCTTAGTGATTTTTTTCCTTGAGAACCTTGCTTTCTGTCAAATTTCTAACTTTAGTTCCTTCGTTAATTTTTCAACCGCTCTATTAAATTATTCCAGAGTTTCTGAATGTTGGTTCATTATTTCTGAATCTGTAGAATGTCATCTAATTTAATTTTTCATTTTGGGAGCATCTAGGTGGCACAGTGGATAGAGCACCAGCTCTGAAATCAAGAGGACCCAAGTTCAAATCTGGCCTCAGACTCTTAATAATTCCTAGCTGTGTGACCCTGGACAAGTCACTTAACACAAATGCCTCAGCAAAAAAAAAAAAAAAAAAAGATATTTTTCATTTTGAGTTTTGGGTTCTTTTCTAACGCAGAATAATATTTTTTCATCATGTTGTGATACTTTCTGGTTTCTTTGATTATTTGTCATTTTTTTCACTAATATTCCTACTGTTTTTTCTTTTGGGGGAATCTAACTTACTCTTTAGCTTTGTCTTCTGCTTTTCTTTTATTCTGTCCATGATCTTCAACTTCATCTTCCCTTCTGATTTGGTAATATTTTGCCAAATATCTGCAATGTCTGGATCCACCAAGAGCTGTTTCTTGTATGTTTTGTTCTATCAAGACCACCAAGGCTAAGTTATTTCAGAGCCTTTCTTGTGTTGAGACTTGGGGGAGGAAGGAGTAGAGCATCTGGTCAGTTTTCTATTATGAGCATATTCCCTTCATTATAGCTGGGTTTATATCCTGTCCCTTTCCCCTACATAGATGACTGACTATTGCTAGTTCTCCTCCACACACATTAGTCTCATTAGTCATGGGGATAGGTGAATGTGCTATCCTGTTTGCCCTTTGAAGAGTAGATTAAGGAGGGCTGTTGCCAGTCAGACTAGTAACTGCCAATGTAGCAATAAAGGAACCCTAATCAAAGATCAATTCCCTGGTAGTTGGGACAAAACCTTTTCATTATACTCTCAGCTGTTGTATGGCATTGAGTTGTATGGAAGCATTTTCCATTTTAATCTCTTCATGTAGTAATGTTAATTATCATATACAGGATATTACTGTTGTTTTATGATGGTGGTTTCTTCCTACTACTGGGAACTATGTAAATATCTTACTTCCCAATCTTCTCAGCTATTATTATCAAAACATGAAGGTCATATTGGCCACAAGTTTTTCTGGAGTTATTTTTTGAAGATAAATAATCTGCACATCTTTGAATTCAATTCATACATATATTAGGTGCCAACTGTATACTACATGGCAGATAAAATAAAAATTTAAATATGATATAATCCCATGTCTCATAGAACTTAAATTATAGTAAGAAAAAAATGACACATACACAAAATAATTAGTTCATAGATTTAAAGAAGTCACTTAGTTAAACTCTTATATTTCACAGATGAGGGTATTCATAGAATGAGGTTCATTAAAGTTAAGTGACCTATCCAAAATTGCATATAATGGCTTTGAGAGTAACCACAAATAATAAGTGAAGGAATAAGGATTTAAATCCAGTTACATCTAACTTTAAATTCAGTAGTATTTTCATTTTAGCATATTGCTTTCAATTAAAAAAAACATGTTTTATTATTTTTAAAATTTATTTTATTAAACTATTTCTAGTTACTTTTTAATCTAATTCAGATCACTAAGAGAGTGTTTGGAATCACATATAGTCTGCGATCTGTATGTTTGACATCTCTGGGCTGAATTTAATAAAATTAAATGCAGTAGGATTCCATGTAAAATCTTGAACTCGTACAAAAAAATTCTACTCCAAATGTACAAGATGGGAAAGATATTATAGGCAACAGCTATTTTCCAAAAGATCTAGGGGATTTCATGGATTGCCAGTTACTTATGAGCCAGTAGTATGATGCAGCAGCCAAAAAAGTTAATTCAGTTTTAGTTTATGTTAAAAGGAGACAGTCCCATTAGGTATTTCACACTTGGAAAATTTTATGTAGAATGTACAATATTGGGCTCAGTTCTGGCTCCTGAGGTTTGAGAATATTATTGACAAACTAGAGAGTATCCAAAAGAAATTAACTAATATGGTCAAGAACTTGAGTCCATGACATTTGAGGATAAGTTGAAGAACTGTGTATGTTTAACTTGGAGAAAAGGAAACGGAGTCAACATGATAGCAGTTTTTATGAATTTCAAGGGACAAATTATACTTCTTTGATTTGGCTCTAGAAGGTAAAAAAAACAATAGCAATAAATGAAAGATACAAAGAGGCAAATCTATGCTTGATATCAAGAAGCACTAACAATCAGAGCTATTCAACAGTGGAATCAGTTGACAGAAGAGGTAGTGGATTTCCCCTCCTTAGAGATTTTCAAAGATGTTAGATGAACTCTGGTCAAATATTATTATTAGGGATTGCATGTTTGTCTAGATGACCATTGAAGTTCCATCTATAACTCAGGTTCTGTTATTAAATAATACTTTATTTTATTCCCCAGTTACATGTAAAACAATTTAAACATTTAAAAAAAAGTTTTGAGTTCCAAGTTCTATCCTATTCTCCCTTATTCTTCTCCTTTCCTTTTTTTGTTTTGTTTTTTATTAAAGATTTTTATTTACAAAACATATGCATGGGTAATTTTTTCAACATCGATCCTTGCATAATCTTTTGTTCCAAATTTTTCCCTCTTTCCCCCTCCCCCCTCCCCTAGCTGGCAGGTAGTCCAATACATGTTATATATGTTGAAATACATGTTAGATCCAATATGTGTATACATATTTATAGTGTTATCTTGTTGCACAAGAAAAATCAAATCAAGAAGGAAGAAAAAGAAAAACTGAGAAATAAACAAAATGCAAGCAAGTAACAACAGAGAGAATGAGAATGCTATGTTGTTTTCCATACTCTGTTCCCATGGTTCTCTCTCTGGATGTAGATGTCTCTCTTCGTCACTGCACAAGTGGAACTGGTTTGAATCATCTCAATGCTGAAGAGAGCCACGTCCATCAGAATTGATTGTCATATAGTTTTGCTGTTGCTGTGAATAATGATCTCCTGGTTCTGCTCATTTCATTTAGCATGAGTTCATGTAAGTCTCTCCAGGCCTCTCTGAAATCATCTTGCTAGTCGTTTCTTATAGAACAATAGTATTCCATAACATTCATATACCATAATTTAATCAGCCATTCTCCAATTGTTGGGCATCCACTCAGTTTCCAGTTTCTTGCTACTACAAAGAGGGCTGCCACAAATATTTTTGCACATGTGGGTCCCTTTCCCTACTTTAAGATCTTTTGGGGATATAATCTCAGTAGAAACACTGCTGGATCAAAGAATATGCATAGTTTGATTAATTTTTGAGCATAGTTCCAAACTGTTCTCCAGAATGGGTGAATCTGTTCACAGTTCCACCAACAATGTATAGTGTCCCAGTTTTCTCCCACTCCCTCCAACATTCCACATTATCTTTTTCTGTCATCTTAGCCAACCTGACAGGTGTGTAGTGGTATCTCAGAGTTGTCTTAATTAGCATTTCTTTGAGCAATAGTGATTTGGAGCACCATTTCTTGTGGCTACAAATAGTTTCAATTTCTTCATCCAAAAATTGTCTGTTCATATCTTTTGACCATTTATCAATTGGAGAATGGCTTGAACTATTATAAATTTGAGTCGGTCCTCTATATATTTTAGAAATGAGGCCTTTATCAGATCCTTTGGATGTAAAAATGTTTTCCCAGTTTATTGCTTCCCTTCTTTTTAACTTTATATAAGCAAAATTATCTATTTTGTGATCAATAATGGTCTCTAGATCTTCTTTGGTCATAACTTCCTTCCCCCTCCACAAATCTGAAAGGTAAACTAGCCTATGTTTTTCTAATTTGTTTATAATATCATTCTTTATGTCTAGATCATGAACCCATTTTGACCTTATCTTGATATATGGTATTAGGTGTGGGTCTATGCCTACTTTCTGCCATAGAAGTTTCCAATTTTCCCAGCAGTTTTTATCAAATAGTGAATTCTTTTCCCAAAAGATGGGGCCTTTGGGTTTGTCAAATACTAGATTGTTATAGTCATTGGCTATTTTGTCCTGTGAACCTACTCTATTCCACTGAACAATTTCTCTATTTCTTAGCCAGTATCAAATGGTTTTTGATGACTGCTGCTTTATAATATAGTTTTAGATCTGATACAACTAGGACACTTTCATTTGCTGTTCTCTTCATTAATTCTTTTGAAATTCTTGATCTTTTGTTTTTCTAGATGAATTTTGTTATTATTTTCTAGGTCAGTAAAATAGTTTCTTGGGAGTTTGGTATAGCACTAAATAAATAGATTAATTTAGGTAGTATTGTCATCTTTATTATATTCGCTTGATCTATCCAAGAGTACTTATTTTTTTTTCCAATTGCTTAGATCTGACTTTGTTTCTGTGGAAAGCATTTTGTAGTTTTGCTTATATAGTTCCTGACTTTCCCTTGGTAGATAAATTCCCAAATATTTTATATTATCAACAGTTATTTAAAATGGAATTTCTCTTTGTATCTCTTACTGCTGAATTTTGTTAGTGATGTATAAAAATGCTGATGATTTATGTGGCTTTATTTTGTATCCTGCAATTTTGCTAAAGTTGCGGATTATTTCTAATAGCTTTTTAGTTGATTCTCTGGAGTTTTCTAAGTATACCATCATATGACAGCAAAGAGTGATAATTTGGTGTCCTCATTACTTACTCTAATTCCTTCAATCTCTTTTTCTTCTCTTATTGCCAAGGCTAGCATTTCTAATACAATATTAAATAGCAATGGTGATAGTGGGCAACCTTGTTTCACCCCTGATCTTATTGGGAATGGTTCCCAATGGGGGAGTTTACCCCCATTACATAGGATCCTTGCTGATGGTTTTAAATAGATACTACTGACTATTTTAAGAGAAAGTCCACTTATTCCTATATTCTCTAGTGTTTTTAATAGGAATGGGTGTTGGATTTTTATCAAATGCTTTTGCTGCATCTATTGAGATAATCATATGGTTTTTGTTAATTTGGTTATTGATATAGTCAATTATGCTAATAGTTTTTTTTAATATTGAACCAGCCTTGCAGAATATAAGCAATTTAATATGTTTTGCACAAGCAAGTATGTAAAACATTTCAAAATTAATCATTTTGTACAAGAAGACTTAAACCAAAAAAGAATGAAAAAGGAAGGAATGAAAGAAAGAAGGAAGGAAGGAAGGAAGGAAGGAAGTAAAGAAGGAAGGAAGGAAGAATGGACGAAGACAAAAATAGTATGACTCAATCTGTATTAAGTAGTATCAATTCTTTCTCTGGAGGTGGATAGCATGTTTGCTATCCTTTGAAGTTGTTTTGGGTCATTGCATTGCTGAGAATAGTTAAGTCATGCACAGTTCTTGATAATAAAATATTGCTGTAATTGAGTACAATGTTCTCCTGGCTCTAAGCTCACTTCACTTTGTATCAGTGCATGTAAATCTTTCTAGGTTTTTCTGAAATAGTAAGTGATTTCTTACAACATAATCATATTCCATCACAATTACATTTCATATCTTGTTCAATTATTTCCCAATTGATCTTGATGTCTAATTCTTAGTCTTCAGTTTCTTTTCTTCCCCAATTCTGTATCAACATTACCCTATTTAACCATTCTAGTATAACTGTAAGTAAAAGGAATCTGATATTAGTCTGACATGAACTGACATGATGAATCTTTGCAGCCTTTGTAATCACTATTTTCTAGATTAACCAAAGATAAAATAACATTTTCTAGAATTTTTTAGGAATTGAAATCACTGTTCTATAGTTTGCAGGTTCCATTAGCTTTACCTTTTTTGAAAATCAGGCCAATATTTAACCTCACTGTTCAAATAATATCTTTCTTGTTTTCTATAATCTTGCAAGGAATACAATTGAATGCTCATCAATATCTACTATCTTTACTCTAAGGCACACTGCGCTTAGGTCTGGCATTTTGGAGGGCCAAACAGTATAGTGAAAAGAATACTAAATTTGGATTCAGAGGACTTGTGTTAAAATCCTGGTTCTGTTATTTGCTAATGATCTTGGAATAGTCACTTAACTTTTATGGAACTCACTTCCTCATTTGTAAAATGTAGAGAGGTTGGATTGATTGTTCACTAGTGACCCTTCTAATTCTAAATCTATGATCCTATCTTTTAAACTCACCAGGAGTTGCTGAGTGCTAGTTTTCTCCCTATTATATTTTAATTCCATAGCATAACTCCGTTTTTATATTGGTCAAAGGTCATTCATCCATTTTAAGTTGCTTTTTATTTTATTTTTTCCTTGAGTGAAATTCTACCTTATTTCTCTCTCACTTTCTCCAACTTCCATTGAAAAAGAAAAAAAAAAAAAAACAGAATACTTGTAGCAAATATGCACAAATAAATCTAGTCACACATTGAAAAGCTCAGTTTATCATTCTCATTCCTCATTCTTACACACTACATAAACAGTTGATTGCCAAATTTTATCATTTTTCTTTTCACAATCTTCCTCTAATAATACATTCAGTTCTCTTTACTTACCTGGCTACCTCATCCTATTTTATCTAAACTATTGCTATACAAGATAACTGTATGAATATGTATACATATATCATATTTAACATATACTTTAACAGATTTAATATGTATTGGACTATCTGTCATCTAGGGGAGGAGGTTGGGGGAAGAAGGGGAAAAGTTGGAACAGAATGTTTTGCAAAAAAATCTTCTGTTTTTTTTTCCAAAAAAAACTTTTTTTAACATCGACCCTTGTCAGTGTTGAAAAATTACCCATGCATATGTTTTGTAAATAAAAAGC
This sequence comes from Antechinus flavipes, assembly GCF_016432865.1. NCBI lineage: Eukaryota > Metazoa > Chordata > Mammalia > Dasyuromorphia > Dasyuridae > Antechinus > Antechinus flavipes. Next base: position 157,195,856 of record NC_067399.1, on the reverse strand, counting down.
TATAATAACAAAAAAATAAAAAAATAAACTACTGCTATAGATTGATCTCCTTTTGATCTAATTGATCAAAATTGATCGCCTTTCCTTGAGTCTTTCCACAGTTGAATACCCTCCTCCACACAGTTGCCAAAGTGGTTTTTCAAAAGCTTAATTCTAATCATTTTAGTCAATAGTTCTAATCACTTCCCAATTTAATAAACTTTGCTGGTTACCTATTCACTTTAAGATAAAATATTCTCTCATCTTTATTTAATTATTTAAAGTATTCTATTTTCTGTAGCTTTTATAATGTACATACTATTAATATTCTATATTCTAATCATATAACTAATATGCAATAACTATTAACTATATCAGCATGTTAGAATTTAAGCAAAAATAAACAAATACATATTAAATATGCATACTTAAACTTATTAAGGAAGTAGTATTGTACAGTCACAAGTGAAGATATAAATGTGGGAATTATCAGCAGGGGGTGGAGGGGGGTGATATTTGAAGCCATAAGAATGAACAAAGGATCTCTATGTAGATATTAGCAGAAGAACAATGACTACAGCTATAGACATATATTCCATGTGTAACATAATGGACATATATTCTATGTATATACCTATATAGATATAGATATCCCTATTCTCTCTCTTTGTTTCTCTCTCTCTTATCTAACTACTTATGTATATATGAATATGTGAATACATATATATATATATATATATATATACACATATATATATAAACACATAACCTTTGTCCCAAAATCCATTGTTACGAAACTCTCTCCTTCCTACAGAAGATTAATATCCTGTGCTGGCACAATGGGCAAGATGGAGTAGGCAAGAGCAAAAGAGAGGAGAGTTCTTAAATCTTTGGATCTGCTTTCAGTTTCTTCAGAATTGCTTCAGATACAGCTGGTTTCCAACTTCAAGAAAAAAAGATAAATGATTTTAACACCACTTTATTTTGCTGAAGACTATGGTGAGAAGCTAAACTGGAAGTCTCTCTCAAGTTTCTGTTCCAGGGATTAAAGACTTCAGGGAACTTCCTTTTGAGTGACATCTAGGATTCTTTCTTGGTTGAGCTGTTACTTTACTCCCAATTGGAGAGCTCCTTTATACAACACTGACTGGTATATATTCTTATCATATGTATACTTTCTCTGACTTCTATTTTTCTACCAATTTAGACATATAGGTTTCTTGGTTAAGTTGGTTAAGTTGTAGAACTGATGTTTGCTGGAAAAGGAATCAAGTGTTGAATATAAAACTAATATTCTTTGCTTTCTAAATAATGAACAGTGATTAGAAGTCAACTTGAATTTGAAAATCATAACCCCTAGACTAACAATATTTAAGGGACCAGATAAATATAATTCTAACTCAGTATCCCCTCTTTGAGAAGAGCAGAATGTCCAATTCTTTGTAGGCATTGACTTCTTGCTAACCCTCCTAACAGGAATTATAGTTTCCCTGAAGAAGGAAAGAAGAGACTAGTAACATCTATTTTTTCTCCCTTTGATCCATACAACATTCATGTTACATGAGGAGAACAGCCCTTGCAGCCATTTGAGATCAAATATTCATTCAAAAGCTTAAAATGTTGTGGGGCAATAATGGTGATTTTATGCCTTGCAAAATATTGTCCCATTTATTTTCCTTATTTATTTCCATGAGGTAGTGTGACGCAGATTTTATTACCCATTTTAGCCACTAGAATCAAAACTATGTGAAGTCAGAGATTGTTTCCCTGTTTTGTTATTATATTCATAGCATATATCTTGAATTATTTTGAATGGAAATACTATCCCCATTTTACAGATGAAGACACTGACACCCAGACAGCTTCATTGATTTACCTGGTGGTAAATGTTAGAATGAACCTTATGTTTACTCATCTAACTGCACAAATCACTAATTTTTATTTTCTTTTGTATTTTTTTCTCTGTCTTTTCTTTTCTTTTTCTATATATGGTTTGAAAGGAGGCAATTCGAAACCTTGTATTTTGTTACAACCTTGTACCAAATGCATCATTTTCATATTTCCCTAGCAGACAAGAGCTGCAAGACCACCATACAGGATGTTCAGCATCACTTGAATATCTTTGTCCAAGCTGAGATTCTGTTTGGTTATTCAATGACATTCAATAGTTCATCTAGGAGATGGATGATCACACAGGTTTCCCAGAACTTATCATTAGTCCTTTATCTGAAAAAAACAAGCAGTTTCTAACCTGTAAATTATGTGTCATTTCTAAAAAAAGAGATGAGGGGGAGAAGATGGTGGCAGAAGAGACAAATGGAAATGAATTAAATAAATGGGCCCAGAACATGCCTTTCTTCCTTTTTGTTTCAGCTTATTGATTGGGGATTCTGCCCCCATCTTGAGAGTAATCAGTTTTTCAGTGAAAGGACAGAATAAAATAATTTCAAGCAAGTCTTTCCAATGGACTATCATTAATTTGCCTATTGCTGGCACTTGTTCATTCGGATCAAGATGTGTTTAGCTTTCCCTAAGTATTAGCTGAGTTGTACTCTGGGGATTTGCTGGGTTGATTGGCAGGGGGTGGGGGATGTAAGCCTAGGGGAGCATTAGTATGGAGAAAGATGTTGGGGGAGGCTGGCAGAGGAGGAGGGAAGAGCTGGTAAGGGCTAATGAAGGCTCTATGTTTGTTCATCTTTACAGAGTCACTTATTACCACTAATTGGGAGGGACAGTTCAAACAAGCACAGAAGAGCAGTTGTCACATGAGCCTGACATGGTTTTAAAGAGGTAGTCAGGACGGCTGCATTGGTTGGTCCTGGCCCCCTGAACTCCTGCTGCATGCTGGCTGGAAGCCTAGCATACACATCCTCCTCAGAGTGGAGGCTTTGTCAGGGAGCCCTATTAGAAGTCAGCAGTCTTAAGAAATCTGAGCAATACAAGTCATTTCAGGGAGCTATAGACAGACATGCAGCTGTCTGGGACACTTAGAAAGTCAACAGCTGACGGAAGGGGTGGACTTTGGGCTTGGCTCTAAATGGATTGCAAGATGTGATCTGAATTAATTTGTGGTACATAGTTTGAGGTTGTTTTCTTTAAAGAGCTCAACTGATTTTTAAAGAACATTCAGTTGTATGACCATTAAAATATTACTAACTTGACATAGATCATATGAGGGATGTGCCACTTTATCTTTTGATTATTTCCAACATAAGGACACATTAATTTCCTCTCCACTCTATTAAGTAGGGTTGAGTGATCACCCCACATTCACCCATCACTATATTCAACATTTCCAAATTATTTGGCTGACATTTATTCTAAGAGCTTCCTTTCTATTTTACTGTCCCATATCTTGGCCTTTATCACCCAAAACAACTGTATTGTTTTCAATCCCAGATGTAAGTATAACCAGTCTGCTTTGGACTCTGCTTCAGTTTTCAGACCAATATTTTAACTTTCTTTCACAAGAAAAAGTCTCTTCCTATCTAGTACAAAATTGTTAAGGAGAATTGTATCATTCCACAACCCCCAAACTATGCTAGGTTAAATTACTTGATTTATTTTATTTAGGAGAAATATGAATTATAAATGTCAAATTATGATCCCTTGCTAGGGAGGTGCAAAAGTGAGTGACAGATTCCACACATTTTCAATTAAAAAAAAGATCGAACAAAATAAGCTTTGACTATATTGTCCCTGAACTTATCTGTTAACATTTCAATTCCTATAAATCAGAATAAAAGCATGTCTTTAAATATACTGATGGGTATTGTGTTTGAATGACAGGGATAGAAATGGAGAATCCCATCCAGTAATCGACAGCTCCTTCAGAGTTATGTGCTGAGTTATGTACATGACATGTCCTGTCCATAGAGCTTATGGGTGATAGGAATTAGAAAGAAAGACCTATAGGCTGATGTTCACCTGGCTCCGAGTTGACTATTATCTGTTTTTCATAATTTTTACTTCATTTTGCAAATAAACCAAATGGAAAATTATTGCAGCTTGTGGTTCCTTGGGGAAAAAAAAAGTCATTCCTGTTTTGAACATTGAAAATTGTATTTCCTACTTATGATACAAGCAGATGAGGTACATCTGTGGGTTCACTTTGAAAATGTTTTTTTTTTTTTGAGATGGGTGTCAGACCTGTGATCAATGAAAAGAGTAGGTATAAGGAAGAACTATCAATTCATGAGGTTTCTATAAATCTCTCCCCACAAACCTTACTCTGTGTGTTTGTGTTTCCATTTTAAATTGCTATAAAGATGAACTAAATCCAAATACTGGTGAAGCAGCTGGATTTTTCTTTTTGAACAAAGTAAGTCTTAGTCCTTAACAAGAAACTAGATTTGTATTTCCCAGCATGAGAAATGAGAAATGATTTGCTTGGCATAACACTTCATGTTAGGTTTCCTGAATCGTATTAAGAATGAAATTGTTGTTCATTGATACCTTAAGATATAGTCCAATATAGGAAAAACAGTGTCTCCTTCACTTTTGCATGAATGCATTCAGTTATTTTCTTAACATCTGGAAGTCATTTATTTTGTCCTGGGACATCTGCAGGGGTTGTTTATGAATGATGGTTGTAGGGTAAATGGCAAATATGGAAAGACCTTGGGGTTTATTCTTGATTACGTTAGGCTTTACTGTGGATTGAAACAAACAGTTATATGACAAGTAGATGTAGTCCCATTAATAATAATAATAACAATAAAATAGTAATGTTATTCAATCTTTTTAATTGTGCCCAACTTTGTGATCCCTTTTGGGATTTTCTGGACAAAGAAATTGGGTTAGTTTGACATTTTCTTTTCCAGTTAATTTTACAAATAAGGAAACTGAGGCAAACAGTACTAGTATGCACTGTGCCATCTAGCACATTTAAATAATGCTCTTGAACCTTTACAAAGCATTTTGATAAAATTACTTTACTTGATATTCACAATGACCCCATGAGACTGATGTTATCATTGTTACATTCATTTTAAAGAGATACCTGAGACTCAGATATTTAAGTGACTTGTCCATGATTCCATTTGAACCCAAGTCTCTTCTGAATCTAAGATTGTCTCTCTTTCCACCATCGTACTACCTCTTCTGTGAGAAGACCAAGTAAACAAACTTATTACATCATCCAAGTGAAAATAAATTTATTTTGCTAAAATAAAAGCTAAATTTCAAAGAAATTTCAAATTTTAAAGAATAATTTGTGTCACAGCTCTCTGAAAACAAATAAAACAAGTCCCTCAATTCAAACATTATTATTTAAACATTCATTAAATAACTACTATTATAAGTCAGTACTGTGTTGGTACTGGAAAAAAAAAAACAAAGATAGACATGAAGTAATCCTTTCCTTGAAACAGATAGCTGGTACAATATATAGAGCAATGACCCTACAGTTGAAAAAATCTGAGTTCAAAGTTGGCTTCAGACACTTAACACTTACTGGCTATATGATGTTAGGTAAGTCATTTAACTCCTATTGTCTTACAAAAAAAAAAAAGAAATTAGTCATTGCTCTCAAAGGAGCTTTCATCCCAGAGGAGACATGATACATACACAGATAAATAAATGCAAAATAGATACAAAGTAAACAAGAAGAGATGAGAATTCAAACACAAGGATTTGTATTTCCATTGCCCAAAATATAACCTAGAACATAGTAGGCACTTAATACTTCCTGGTCAAGTGAGCATAAAAAACATCCAGAGGGGGAAAAGTATTGATAGTGAGGATGTCTAAGAAATGTTTCATACAGTTTTGGGAACCTGAGTTGATCTATTAAAGATGGTAAGCATTCTATGAGGCAGAGATGAAGAGGGAATGTTTCCCCACATATGGGAATAGTTTTTGTAAAAAACCAGAACTGATAGATATTATGCTATGTCTTACTCTTGAGGCACTAGACAGTCACTAATTTTTCAAGAGGGAGACGTGACATAATCAGAGGTACTTCAGGAACATTATTTTGACATGTTAATGGAACACTGAAGAAGGTAAAGAATGGAAGCTAGGAGATCAGTTAGAATGTTATTGTAATAGTATGGATGTTAAGTGATAAGGGTATGCACTAATGTGGTAGTCTACCATGACTATGATGACTACATGAGTCATGTTAGTAAAGAGGAGATGGGTACATGAGATTTTGTTCTTAGTGTACCTAAAAGATATATGAATGTATGTATGTTTAAATGAACTATTCACTGCTTCCTTGGTCTCTTGCCATAAAATGGCAATGATATTCCGAGTGAATATCCATTTATCAATCATTCAAAATATAAGGGCTTAATGAACCCTGTGCAGTGATGGTGCTATGGAAGATATAGAAACATATAAGACATTATCTTTAGCCTTAAGGAAATTGCAGTTGAGGGGTAAATCAGCAATTAGATTTTTAGAAAGAAGAATGAGGTAGTCAGTACTTTATTCCAGAAAGATTATTTTGGTAGCTATGAGGGAAGAAGGAAGGAAAAAAAAAGATTGATGAAAGTTGAGGTGAATGTGGCATTTTCTTATAAAAAGATGATGAATTTGTTGCATTGATTGGCTCTTCCTTTTACTTGAACACTTAGAGGCTATCAAAAGGTTGTTAATTAGCCTAAGTTCAATATTATTATTTGGGAATATGGAGGCCTGAGGAGAGGGAAAGAGAAGGGGAATGGCTGGTGAGTGGAACAGTTGGAATATACATTTATTGAGTAAGTTTGTCATCTTATATGAGTGCTATTCTTGGTACCCCAAAATAATTATAATAGTAACATTAAAAATCTCTGATTATAGATCACTATAATAAATATAATGAAAATGAAAAAGTTTGAAATATTGCAAGAATTGTCAAAATGTGACACAGAAACATGGTGTGAACATATACTTTTGGAAATATTATGCCAATAGACTTGTTTGATGCAGTAATGTCACAAATCTTCAATTTGAAAAAAAATACAATATCTACTAGCACAATAAAGTGAAGTGCTATAAAATGAGGTCTGCTTGCATAATCTTGACTATTGGCACATTATATTTAGTTAATATTTTTATTTTCACAGTCAATGTTGTTTTGAAGCTTGCCTCAGCTATTTTTTTTTAAATCAAGAGCTACCTTTTATAGCTAGAAAAGGTTTGATTCTGAGGGTCAATCTCTTTGAATCTTTCTGGTTTAAATTTCAAGAGCCTTTAAAATTCCTCTTCAGAACTGTTTCCAAAAGGCCAAAGTCACCCAGTGGAAAGGAAGGAGATACAGGGCTAACCATATAGTTATCTTGGCTTCAATTTCAATTAGCATTGAAAAAAAAGTTTTGCTTATACTTTAAAAAATCTTTCCTTTGTTGTCCCATGTATTTTTAAAAACTTATTTAGCAGCATAATTCTGAGAAGGTACTTAAATTAGATTTGCTAAAGAGGCAAATGATACAGAAAGTTAAGAAAGCCTTTTATAGAAGCAATAGAGAAATACTAAAGTTTCATTAGCAGAGAAGTGACATCATATAGTATACCCTCTCCCCCCACACCTTGTGTATTAGAAGAATGTAATGTTTTTCCTTTGTAATTCAGACTATTCAGGTCAATATTATCTGCAGGCTAGGTACATGAGATGTTCACTTTTCCCCAATTAAAAAAAATATTTTTTAACATTCTTTTTTTAATTTCAAGTTCCAGATTCTCTTCATCCTTCCTATCCCTTCCCTATCCACATAGAAGGCAAATGGTAATATCAGTTATATATGTAATATTATGTAAAACATATTTCCATATTAGTCATATTGCAAAAAAAAGCAGAAGTAAAAAAATGAAGAAAGCAATACAGTTATACTTCAATTTGCACTCAGAGTTCATCAGTCCTCTCTCTGGAAAAGGATAACTTTTTTTTTTTTAAAGCATGAGTTCTTTGGAATTGTCTCAGATTTTTGTATTGATTGGAGTAGTCCAGTCTTTCATAGTTGATCATAAATACAACATTACTGTTACTGTATAATAATCTTTTTTTCTTGATTCATTTTACATTAGTTCATATAGGTCCTTGCCATAGTTTTTAAACTACATCCTTTCTCTTTTTTTATAATGCAATGATATCTCGCAGCTTATTCATCCATTTTCCAATTCCCAGCATATCATCAATCTCTGATACTTTGCCATCACAAAAAGAGCTACTAAAATGTTTTTGTAATATAGGTTCTTTTCCTTTTTCTTTGATCTCTTTGGGGTACAGACCTAATGCTGATATCACTGAATTAAAAGGTATGCACAGTTTTATAGTCTTTTACACTTAGTTTCAAGATTATTCTCCAAAATAATTGGACCAGTTTACTATGTCAACAATTAATTTCAGTCATTTTTAAGTTGTTTCTGACCTCTTCTCCAGCTCACTTTATAGATAAGGAAACAGGAAAACAGGGTTAAACGATTTGTCTAAATTTAAAGTCAAGAAGAGGAGTCTTCCTAACTCCAGGCTTGGAATTCTATCTGCATCACCTAGCTTCCCAATAATTCATTAATATACCTTTTTTTCATCCCTGCCAATATTTGTCATTTCTTATAGATGTGAGGTGATATCTCAGCGTGATTTTAATTTGCCTTTCTCTAATTAATAACATTTAGAGTATTTTTATATTACCACAAATAGCTTTAATTTCTTCTTCAGAAAATTGCTTTTTTTGACCATTTATCACTTGGGGAATTTCTTATTTTTATAAATTTAACTCTGTTTTATACTCATATGTAGTTGAGAAATAAGCCCTTCAACAGAGAAATTTTCTGTAAAAATTTTTCATTTTATTTCATTGTCTATGGTATCTTTTAGCAAAATGTAGTTTTCCTTTTACTTAGGTCCATATTTACTTTTGCTTTGATTGAGATCATGATTGCTACTTCTACCTTTTTTACTTCAGCTGACGCATAATAAATTCTGCTCCAGCTCTTTATTTTAACACTGTATGTCTTTCTTTTCAGGTGTGTCTTTTGTACATAATATGTTATTGGATTTTGGTTTCAAATCTATTTTGCTATCTGCTTCCATTTTGTGGGTTAGCTCATTCCATTCATGTTCACAATTGTGGTTACTATATATTTCCCTCTATCCCATTTTCTTCTGTTTATCCTTATTTCTCTCTTTTTATCCTGTCCCTCCTCAAAAATCTATTTTGTTTCTGACCACTGCTTTCCTTAATCTGCCCTCCCTTTTGTCACCTCTTCCTGACTACATATTTCTTATTCTTTCCTCCTCCTGTGCCCTTATCAGGTAAGATAGATGTCTATACTTAGCTTTGTGCATTTATATTCTTTCTCTTTGAACTTTCTGATGAGAGTGAGGTTCAAACATTGCCTGCCACTATTCCACCCATATTTACCCCTCTACCATAAAAGCTTCCCAGTTTGCCTCTTTTATGTAAGAAAAATTTCCCCTGTTTACCTCCCCTTTCCCCTTCTCCTAGTTCATTTCTCTTTCTCACCCTAACATTTTTTGAGATCATTCCAACATAATTGACTTATGCTCATGTTCTCTATGTAGGTAGCCTCCTAACTATCCTAATAATGATAAAGTTTTTAGGAGGTATAGGCTATATAGGAATACAAAGTTTAATGTTATTGAATCCTTTATGATTGCTTTCTCATTTATGCCTTTCTATTCATTTCTTGAATCTTCTTTTTGAATTCCAATCAATTTTTAATTCATCTCTGGATCTTTCATCAGGACTGCTTAGAAATCCTTTATATTTCATTAAATATCCATTTTTCTCAGGAAGGATTATATTCAGTTTTTTAATGTAGATTAATCCTAGCTCCTTTGCCTTCTTGATTATCATATTCCAAACCCTCTTCTCTTATAATGTGGATACTGTTAAATCTTGTGTGATCCTGACTGTGGCTTCCTCATATTTGAATGATTTCTTTGTGGATGCTTACAATATTTTCTCTTTGATTAGGGAGCTCAGGGATTTGGCTACAATTTTCCTGGAAGTTTTCATTTGGGTATTTTATTCAAGAGATGATCAGTGATTGTTTAATTCCTATTTTGCTCTTTATGTTTAAGATTTTGGGGCAGTTTTTCTTGTTAATTTCTTGCAATATGATGTCTAGGCTCTTTTTCTAATCATGACTTTCAGGTAGTCTAATAATTATTAAATTATCTCTCCTTGGTCTATTTTCCAGGTGAGTTGTTTTTTCAATAAGATAGTTCACATTCTTTTGACTGTTATATATTTTTTTAATTCTTTAGGAATATTTAGCTCCCATTTGACCAATTATAATTTTTTAAGGAATTCTTTTCTTCACTGAGCTTTTATGACACTTTTTTCAATTTCTTAATGACTCTCATTTCTTTTCCCTGTTTTTCACATATCAGTCATTTCTTTCTTAAACTTTTCTAGAACTTTAGATTGCTTTGGGCCCAATCAGTGCTTTGTTTATAACTAGTTCACATAATTGTCCTTTTTGTAAGTTTATATAAAGGTCTTCTTTGTCACTGTAGTAAATTTTTTTATACTCAAGTTCTTTTGTGTTGTTCACTTATTTTTCTAGCCTATTTATTTACTTTGAAGTTAATGTTAAAGTTGGATTTTACTCACCTAATGGTGCAAAGGTACTGTGCCAAGCTTTAGTGCTAGGCTTTAGAATTTTTCATGCTGTTGTTTTTAGAGTTGCAAATTTTTGATGCTTTCAAGGTGGCATAATACTGAGAGACTTGTACTCCTTTGAAGCCATAAGTACTAGTGCCCCTCTTAGCCCTTGAGATAAAACAAAACAAGCCAATACTTTGACCATGTCTAATAATGGAGGTAGCATTCTGTACTAGTAGTTGACTACTTCCCTTTCAAGGGCAGGGAAGGATATTTCATCATACACTTTAAATTCTTTTTCATCTTATATTAATCTAAATTCTGCTATCTTTACTGTTTTCATGTTTGTGTTCATTAGTCTCCACTTACTTTTGGGCCCAATTTCATAAGAATGGTAAAAAGGAATATTATTGTACCGTAAGAATGATGAATGTTCGAGGGGGTGCATATTAATTGGGGACTGGCTGAACAATCTGTGGTATACAATTGTGATGGAGTACTATAGTGCTATAAGAAATGATGAGCAGGTTGATTTCAGAAAACCTAGAGAGACATGAACTGATGCAAAGTGAAATGAATAGAACCAGGAGAACATTGTAAGATGTTTAACTGCTTATGATTTAGCTATTTTCGGCAATACAGTGATCCAACTATGAAGAACTTATGATGAAAAATACTACCCATTCTCAGAGAAAAAACTGAAGGAGTCTGAATACAGATTGAAGTATACTTTTTTTAACTTCATTTTTCTTGGAGTCTTATTTTGGTGTACATTTTCTTTCACAACATGACTAATATGGAAATATGTTTTGCATGACTACACATGTATAAAAAATCAAATTGCATCGCCTTCTTAGTAAGAGGGGGATGGGGAAGGAGGAAGAGAATTTGGAATTCAATTTTAGAAGCAAATGATGAAAATTATTTTCACATGAAATTGGGGGAAAATAAAATACTAAATTAAGTTTAAAAATGAAAAAAAAATGATGAGAGCGATGAACATAGAAAGCTCTATATGAATTGTTATAGAAAGAACTAAACAGAGCCAAGAAAATAATAAACTCAGTAATTATTATAATGTAAATGAAAAAAATAACCATTCATACAAGCAAAATCAAAAGTAATTATTGGAAAATTATAAGTAACAAATATGACTTGTAAGAGCTAAAAGGCACAGTGGACAGAGCACTAGACCTGAAATCAGGAGGACTTGAGTTTAAATTTGGTCTCAGGGATTTAACAATTATCAGCTATGTGACTCTAGGCAAGTCACTTAACCCCAATTGCCCCACAAAAAAAATTTTTTTAAAAGAAGAAATATGAGAGGATGCTTTCCACTCACCCTTTGCTGAGGTAAGAAGTCTACATGTCTTGCCCATTGCACATGAGTTCAGATTTTTTCAATATATAGATTGATTGTGCTGATTTTTTTTCTTTTATCTTAAAAATAACATTTATTTTATGGAATGAGGGGAGGGAACTATGATGATAATAAAAAGATATCAATAACTTTTTAAAAGACATAATGTAAAAAAACACAAGTTTGGGGCCTCCTAGTACCAGCTGTGGCACTTAGTAGCTATTAGAGCTTGTGAAAATCATTTAAGCTTGCTCAGTCTTATTTTCTTTATATAATATAGAGAAAATGTTTTGTAAACCTAAAGAGAACTATTACCATTATAAGAAAATTCTTATCTGGGACTTGTAGAAGCAGCTCCCCCTTGACTAGCCTGCTCACCTTCTGGAAAATAATTCTGTTATCATTCATTCCTTGCCTTTTCTAAAGCATTTTCATGTTGCTATTATATTGATGTCTTCCTGAAGTGCCAGATGTGTGAATTAAGATCATAATTTGAAAACTAAAAGGGATGTCAGAGGTCAAACTAAATTGATTATTATGGCTGTTGAATGATACTATGGTTAGAATGTTGAAGCTGGATTCAGGAAGACCTGAGTTCAAATTCTGCTTCCACCACTTACTAACTGTATGACCTTGAACAAGTCATTTAATAATTCAGCCTCAGTTTTCCAGTCTGCAAAATGGAGATAATAAAGACTATTGTGAAAATTAAGTATGAAACCTTAAAGTGCTGCATAGGTTATTATTATTATTATTCTTTCAGTGTTGCTCACCACCCCACCTCAGCTTATCTTCATGGGACAGGAATGCTAATATTTTATGAGCCCCAAACTCTGCTGATGAAAGTAGGGAGTCAGTATAGTCTGTGGGGTAGAATAATGCTAGTGACTTTTATCTATTGATTATCTCCTGTTTATCACATATAAATTTATCTTTTGTTCTTACATAGTTTTTCCCTTGAGAACTAAGTATCCCCAGTACTTAGCACAGTGCTAAGCATGATAGCTACTTAATCAGTACTAATTGACTGTCTGAGTAGATTTGAGGATCAGGAGCCAGGACATCCAAGTTGCAGGCTTGACTTTCCTGCCATTTTATTGACAATTCACACTGACTGAGGAAGTTGCTCAGTCTCCCTCAGCAGCATCAATCTTTCAGCCTATAAAATGGAACTGATCCTATTTTACTTAGACTAATTTAGAAAAAACAAGGTAGTGCATGTCAAATTAATTGAATTTCTTTGAGGAAATGATACATCTCTCCAATGGCAGGGAATTGGGGCTTTCAGTTCCCCTTTTTATGTGTTATCTTTGCTCATTAAAAGATAAACCTCTTAAGGGGAGGGTCTTTTGTAGTTTACTTATGTTTGTAGTATCCCCAGCATTTAGCACAATGTCTAGCACATAGTGGGCAGTTAGGTGGTGCTGTAGACAGAGTGATGGGCTTGGAATCAGGAAGATTCATCTTCCTGAGTTCAAATTCAGCTTTACCTCAGGCATGTACTAGTTATGACTCTGGACAAGTCACTTAACCCTATTTGCTTCAGCTTCCTCATCTGTAAAATGAGTCAAAGAAGGAAATGAAAAGTCACTCCAGTAGCTTTGCTAAGAAAACCTCAAATGGAGTCGTGAAGAGTTGGACGCAAATGAAATAACTGAACAACTAAGACACAGTACTTGGTGAATGTTTATTGACAGTTTATGAAAATGTTGTACTGTCAGAACTGTCCCTTTTAAATTGAATTTTACTGGCCTCAATATCATCTGGCACTTGTGTCTTTTAAATACTCCCCTTATTTTAGGAAGATAAATAAATGTAGCTGTTTATCCACAGAACTTCTTTCCCTTTACCCTATAGTAGGAAACTGAGAATAGAGAGTCAGAAGGGACCGAGAGTCTAAATTGAAAGTAACTTCTCTGAAGGGAGGATCCAGTCTTCATTTTTCTCTTTCCCCTTGTCTCTTAGTGCCTATTCCATATATGCATATTTATTAATTTGAATTTTAGGCAGCTGAGTGGTGCAGTGAATAGAGCAACAAGCCTGGAATCAAGGAGACCTGAATTTGAATGTGGCTTCAGATACTTACCAGCTATGTGACCCTGGGCAAGTCACCTAATCTGTTCCCTTTAGTTTCCTCATCTATAAAATAAGCTAGAGAAGGAAAAGGCAAACCACTCCAGTAATCTTTACTAAGAAAACCTTCTGAAGGGGTCTTGAATAGTTGTGCATGCCTAAAAATAAATGACTGAGCAACAATACAGCAATGACTTCCCTTAACTTTGCAGTTGGGGAAAATCAAGTTCCAAATCTAAGTACTTTGCCTAAGTTCCATGCGCAGCAAATTGTAGCCGCAGGATTTGAATGCATATCTCTTCACTCCAAATCTAGTGTTCATCTCGCTATAGGCACTTTGCATTTCCAATGACAGCAAACCCTGAAGATTTTGTTTTAGGTATTGCCTAACTATACACGAGTTTAGAAGTTTTAATGCAACTGTGAATCAGAAATAGCTGAAGTAGGCAGCTGCTTTTATCATTCACAATCAGAGGCTCTTGATGTACTAGCTCTTATTTGGTGCAAAAAATGAGGAATAGTATGCATCTTAATGTAACTTCTCCATTAAAAGATTTTGGAAATAATATATGAAATTAATGATTTGCAAGAATAGTTTTAAACACTTGAAAACACAGCTAACCTATAGACCTTCCATGTACCACAAAGAAATTCATTCTCTGGCTAAAAATGAATCCCAAAATTGGTTTTGATTTTTGTTTAAAATTCAAATGTCTGATGGTTCCAAATTGAACAAATGATATTTAAAAAAATATCAGCCTCTAACATCTGCAGATTATGATTTGCATTTTGAAATTGGCTGCTTGAATTGAACAAGGATGAACACTGTCAGTCTTCTTTCATTCACTCGTTTTATTTAATGAAATGCTAGAGGTCAACCCTTTGTCCTTAAATTAGTTACTCTAAAAATCTTTTTGTACTTTTCAGCTTGTTATGATGTCTTCCAAGCAGAAGAAAAGGTTGCCATTAATTATGTCTTTGTTGAATATGGATATCTATTCATAGTTAGTTGAACAGTTTCAAACAAAATTAGCATTGAACAACTCTCAGGCCAGCTTTAGGTTGGTTATCAAGAATTTTTTTTTTTTTTTTTTTTTTGCTAAGAGAATGCTCTTCGGCAAGTGTGCATTATCTAATATATTCAGCTTTCAGTTGCTAATTTTTTTTTCCCCGATGAAGATGGGCTTAATTGAGGTTGTGCTTTTAAGTTTGTAGAGCTCTTCAGCATCTCATACAAAAGCATCTAGAGGCCTTTCATTTGTCTTGAGTACGTTTTAGATGTACAAATATTATTTACTTTAAACTCCAAATCAAAAGGTGCACTATAACTGTTTTAAATGAAACATTATTCAGAACTGAAACATATATGTAAATTCAAAGCAGGACTTTTTTCCCCCATTATCTCCTAATTTATGTGAAGAAAACTCTTTTAACAAATTTTAGGATAAATAATGTAGGAGCAGTTTAACAGCTCTTCTTAAACTAGCACTTAATAAAGGAATTCATTCTTGGCCTTCGAAAGGCATTCTCATATACCTATCTTACAGCTGAGCTAGGAAGACAGTTTCATGTTTTAGCCTCAGCTAAATGTCTTGGAGAGTAAAGCAAGGTAAGATATATTGCTTCATTCCTTAGGATGTTAGAAATATGATAACATAGTGAAATTCATCAGCAAAATGGATATGCTGTTTTTATATGTAAGGTTTATTAGGGCTACAATGCTGCCTGGAAACGTAGGAAATGAAAGTTTGTGTTCAAATCTAAGAATATTAGCTCTACTATTGAGGGATTCCTTCTAATTCATAAGAATACTGGTCAAAGAACAATGACAAACACACTGGTGTAAAGAACTTGGATCTTGGAATATAGCTGGAGAGAGGAGGAGAAAGCCCCTTTGTGCTTATTATAGTTAGTACATTGGGAATAACAGTATCAGAGGCAGCATAAAATCTAAAATTTTTCTTTTTTAAGAAAAACAAACTGCTAGACTAATATCAGTTAGAAGGAAAAAAATTACAGAGGCTCTCAAAAACAGACAAGTGTCCCCTGTTTGTAAAAATATAATGGAGATGAGGTTTTCTTTTCCCAATAAAATTGTATTTATTTTACAATTTTGATTCTCTTTTCTCTCTTTTTTTTTTTTTTGCTCCCTTCCATTTCCTTTCCAGAATTCTCAGACAAAGTCTCCTGTTGTTCAGCATTCCTAGGGATGAGGCTATAACCTTGCCCAGTTTTTAGGAGTAATATAAAATTTTCATTTTAAATGGGAGCTCATAGTAACATTGTAAAGTAAGGATTCTAGTTCTCTCTAATTATCATAGTATCTCCTTGAGTGAAACCTCTGAGAAACATAAAAGAAGCAACTCTTTGGCATGAAGAAATTCTTTAATTGCCTATAATTATTTATTAAAATGGATTAAAGGCATGGGGGGGGGGAATCACTACTGTTTGGGTTAAGAATAGCATAGTGACAGTACATATAATGTGTTTGGGGAGGAGGGAGAGAGATTAGCATCATAGCCAAGAAAATATTAGCTACACATGTTCCCCAAATCTGACATTTACATTGTTTCCATGTAAATATAAAAAGAAATAATATATACATATAGTATATGTGCATACATACATACATGTGAACACACAGACATTTGTTGCATTTAGCAGCTTGAGTCCTGCTAATGAAAATACAGGTGACAAAAATGGTTTATAAATAGGATAAAATAGAATGAATGAAATTAAAAAAAATTTTTTTTTGAGGGAGTGGGGTGGAATGGTGGATTTGAGGAGGAAGAGAAAGCCGGCAGACCTTGTTTAGATGAGTCTAATTCAGCTATTTATGCCCAAATTGGAAAGGCGATTTCTAACACAATTGCTTCTATGTTTAGTGGAGACAGATCTTACCGCCTCCTTTAGTGGTTTGAAGAATTTTATAAACTTAACATACCATCGGACCATCTTTGGGGTCAACTTCCCACTTGTGCCTTTAGCTCTTGAGCTCGTACTTTTATGGCGCCTTCCAATATATAGGATTTATCTTCAGTTCTGAGAAGAGCTTTTAAACTTAATCCCGCACTGGAGTACTAATTTGATTCCTCAGCCTTAAAACAGGACTTGTGATTCACTTCCACCAGATGCAATAGATTTATTTGGTCTGCTCTCTCAATAAATGTAGGTTTTCTGTTGATTTTTTTGGGGGGAGAGGGGCAGTGTGTGTGTGTGTGTGTATGTGTGTGTGTGTGTGAGAGAGAGAAAGAGAGAGAGAGAGAGAAAGAAAGAGAGAGAGAGAGAGAGATCTCAGTTACAAAAGTGTGACATTATTAAAGTGTTAGAAAGCCTTTCTTTTCCTCAAGTCCAGAAATAAGATTATTGTAAGGACAATAATCACCTTGAAATGATATCTATAATCAATTTCCTTAAAGCATTTTGAAGCCCAATACAGTAAAAATAAAACTACAGTCTCTGAAAATGAGAGATTTTCAGATAATACAAATGCATTGTAGCCTGATTTCCGGTTTTCTTATTTTGGCTTATCACATAATATTTGAGTTATATAATGTGCTATAAAAGTGTTAGAAAAAAATCACTTTTTAAAACATGGATCCTATCACTATATGTCACCATGATTATGTTGTGGATGGGAGTTTTCCTTTCTAAAAAAAAAAAAAGCTTTAAAATGATATACATTTTATTGTTGTATTTGGAAAGGATTTGTAGAACGGGGAAAAAGGGTACATGATGACAAGTTGTTTAACATAGCATTCAGGGATTTTCTTCCCCTTTTCCAACTACACAATAAATGTCGAAATAATGTTTTAGGTATAAAGTATCCTGGAATTCCATTCAGTCATGCAGATATTTCTAAGTCCTGTATTATGATTGATGCAGTTAATGATAATAAAATGTAATAGCAAATCTGTATTTTTATTTCTTTAAGCACTACAGATTCAGAAAAGATAATATCAAGTGAAAAAATAAAATTTTAGCAATCACCATGTTTAAATATTAAAATTTCCAAAAAGATCTCTCTCTGACTCTGTCTCTGTATGTCTGTCTATCTCTCTGTTTCTCTCTGTGTCCCTTTCTGTCTTTCTCACTGTCCCCTCTCTTCTCCCGATTCATATCTAAAGGAATGTTCTGCATTTGTGAGTGGCTTTGGATTTTTCTGAAACATATATCATCCCGTCGGGCTATAACATTATTAGTGAAAATATGTTTATGGGTGAATAGAAAGGAAAGAGATGCCCCATGTCATAATTTGGAAAATGGAAGGTACTTATAAAAATATACAGCTGCAAATATTGTCATTCTCAGGGTTTTTTCCTTCGGCAGCTTATTGCTGTAGGAACAATTTTCATTAACTTTACTAACATTGTACTTCTGTTTATCTGCCTACTACCATCTTAACAAAGTAAATCATTACAGTCCTTCCAGTGTCTCTCCCGACTGTTGCTATCCACCCCCCTTCACCCTCCCCACCCCAACATTTGTTATACCACAAATAGGGGAACATTCTGTAATAGTGTAATGGCATAAATTGATTTTTTCCCAGAATGATTTAAGGAAGCCCAGAATCCATTTTTTAGTTTGTTGTTTAGACTCAAGCAGGCATAAAATCTCCACCATCTATTTATCATGTAGTTATTTTAATGTAAACATTTGTCCATTTAGATGAAGTGTTTTCATTATTAAGCTAATTTCCACATGTTTCAGATAGACTGATGAGTTCGAAGCCGAGCACTTGCTGATGAGAAACCAAATTCTGTCCCAGCTCAGCCTGCTGTCAGATATGTCTTCATTAGTTTTTGTCATTCACCGATGGCAAATGCTGTCTAAATGAGATGACGATCAGGTCCGCCTTGATAACTTGCCTTATCTCATTAGTTTTCACATCAAAGTTAATCAGCAATGTGAATTGTAATTGCTAGAAGAGACAATGCAATAGATCACTGGGCGCTTTTTTTCTCTATGGCATCTTGAAACATCAGCAGGCTGGTGCGAGTAGATAGGCTCGGAGAGAAAATGATGTGGAAGGCATAATAAGCAAGCTGCTCGGAATTAATGAGCTTACCCAATAAGAAAAGAATAGCCAATCAATGTGAGTTGGGCAAATATAATTTAGAAATAATTGCTTGATTGGTTGCCTATAGTGGACTGATTTGGCCACACACAAGGATTAAGAATTAAGATGTCAAGGCAAAAAATCATTTGGCAACTGAGGGCATGTAATTTTTTGTTCCCTTTCCTTTATGCCTGAAAGAGATGGGTGTTTGATAGGTTATTCCCCCAGAATGAAAACATGAGATAGACACACACTCTTTCTGTTTCTATTTCCTTTACAATGCAGCCTCATTTTACTGGGATCCTTCAGGACTGGAAGGCAGCAAGAGATGTATTAAAAACCAAAATGAAGTTTCCATTAATAGACATCATCTCCAGAGGTCCCGGAAGTTGTACGGGGACATCCACAAGGTGTTTATATTTGGAAATATTTGGAGGGATGCTTAAGCGACAGCTACAAAATGCGGCAACTGTTTGCTCTAAGCATGAAGAGTTCTTACATTCTCTATGCTTCTGAGGCCCCCTTCCCCACAGCTATTCCCCAATTAGTAAAGAAGCCTTTCTCTATTCTTCTATCTAAACTATTGGGAAGGCTCAGCCAGAAGGTAAATTTGCTTTGATCTACATTACACCTAATTGAGTCACCAGCAATGTCTCTATCCCAACATCCAGAAATGTGAAAATGTTAGATTATTTCACTGGGGATTAAACCTAATTTTCGCGTGTTCTGCATTAACCTATTAGGCAGACTCATCTGCATTGCTAATGTGGCTCAGGCAGCTGTCACTGCTAAAGAAAAACATGATCACGCAATCCTTGAATGAATGATTCCAGCTCTGATTAGTGCTAGTGAAGTTAGCTGAGCCCTAGTGATAAGGAAGGAAAATTCCCAGGTTGCCAATAGCTTTGAAAATTATCAGACTGTGGGCAAAAATGTACCTCATGACTCACAGGCTTCAGTCCAAATGCGGAGTTGAGTGACATTATTTAAGACTGTTGAAGGCCATCTATGGAGGCTAACTCAAATTGTCACTTGCATAAATGTTGGTGTTTATTTTAAGGGACTAATATAATGGATGCAGATTTAAATGCTAATATAAACCAGCCAGACACATAAAATTGTGGGGCTTTAACTTTTGTGTCTTTTATTAACACATATTACACTGTAATGTTTTTTAGATGAATTGAAGAAATCAGAAGGATGCTTGCCACGCTAAGCATTTGATAAGGATGACTTTTTCAAGACTTCGGGTTTCTCAAAGATGCTCAGATCATGTTTACACATTTGCTCATCTTTTGTCAGGTTTCAAAAATTAAAATGAAATAAAAAATCCAGGGATGGGAGGGAAATTCAGCAGCCATTGGCTAAAACCCTGTCTTTCTGTATTTAATTGCAATGCTCTATTTGGGTATTTGTGCTCATCCTGGGGCTTTGTTCACGTTGAGACAGGCAGTAATCTCAAGCCTTTACTTACTTCTTCCCATCTATCTGATTTAAATAGTGAAAAGGCAACAATAACACATCCCCTTGAGATGTAAAAAATTTAGGAATGAGTTAGGCTGCCCTGCAGTAGAGCTAGGAGCCAATTTAATCCGATTAGTGCCTTCCAACAATGGACCTTCCTCACCCATTGTGGACAGAAGCCTTTACTTTATTTGTTTCTATTAGCCAAGAAGGAGAGTTATCAGAAAAGTGGAATTTTGTCCCATCAGATTGCCCAGACAATCAACAAAAACAAATTGAGAAAATAGTCTAATGTGTCAATATTTATCTTCTGGCCCTAATTGTCTGCAAAGAGGACTTGTGGAGTGTGCAAAGTTTACTGCACGGGTTTATCTCTTAGCTCTTGATTCTCTCCATTGTAGAGTTATAGTAGCAGCTACTCACATGTAATGATGTTTAAGAAGGGCAATAGCAGTTGCAGCATAATAGAAGCTTTTTAAAGAGGGAGAAAGCTTGGATTTGCAGACAACTAGAATACATGATTGACAAGGCAGTGGGAATAGGGGAAAAAATGGCTTTAAATTGAATCCATATATCTTTAAGAGTAATTTGTGACTGTGTCACAAATGTATAGGAGAAATAGACCTGAAGAATCTTGTTTGTGCATCTTCTTTTAAGACTATACCAATCCTTTTTTTTTTTAAAGCAATTCTTCCTCTCTCTCCACAGCCTTTCATTTCTGGATCCCTTTCTACCCCAGTCCTTGCAGATACTTGAGTCAGGTGATGGAAAGAATCATCAACAGAAGCTTCCATCATTTTTGAGGTGTCACATATAAGCAACTTATCTGACCTGGGGGAGATTACTGTTAACAGGGCCCCTTTCCCCATGTCCAGCTCAAAGACAACCTCTTGACTAGTGCCTCGAGATGAGTTGTAGTTCCCAATTCAGGCTGAGAAGATAGCAATTGGATTCTAATCTGTTAGAGCCATCCACCCTGCATTGGGCCATAGAAACACAACAGTAATTCTCTGGAGTTCAACTGTAACTCCAACCTATCATTGAAAGTTAATGTTTTCCCTCCCGGGTTAGATCAGATAGCATTTTAGGAAACCTATAGTATCACGGTACCTATGTGGGAATGTTAACAAATCTGTGGGTGGTGAATTCATGATCTTATCTTTTAGTAAATTAAATCTGCCTTCCCTGTGAACATCCGAGTTTTTAGAACGACTGATCATTTTTTTAAACCTCTCTGAATTACAGACCACTTTTTCTCAGATAATTTTCTTTGCAGAATTTATACCCGTTCTGCTGGCCTCTCCTCCTTTGATTATGCCATATGTTGTCATTATGCTACAGAAGGTTTTTTTTCTTCTTCCAATGGCTTCTTAGGGAAACATATTTTAATATTTGAGGGTCATCATCACCAGTCAGAAGTAACAGACTGCCCAAGGGGGTTCTAAGCACTAAATTCCAGAGCAGAACGGTAGTGGAAGCTGAGCACAACACTAGGCACATTGGAGGGACCAAGAAACCCTGATGGTGTTCATTTTATTGAGGAACAAAAATGATAGTTCACACCTCATTTTTTGTTATCCCGAAGATGAGTTTTTATTGTTATTTCTAGTTTCTTTGTTTACAGTGGAAAATGCATTAACGTGTATATTAAAATCATACTCTTTACAGATACATAACTAAGGAGAAGGAACTCTGATCCCATCTAAATATGAATTCCAGGAATAAGGGGATAAAGTGCAGTAGAGACTGTGAATAATCTGGAAGCTTTCAATCTCTTGAATAGTCTTCTCTTCTTGAAGACTAGTAGGTCATGGTATACTAATGGGGTTTAAATCTGGGAAGAACTCACCTAATTCACCTTCTTTACAGATAAGGAAAGGAAGACCCAGAGAGGTTAATTGATTTGCTCATGGCCACACAGCAAATAAAGATTAGAGCTAGGATTCAAACTTCAAGGTTGCAGCCCTTTCCATTCTTCCACTTGCCTCACCACAAACCTATGAAAGAATTAACCTTTATACTTTCATTTTTTTTTTACTTTATGTCATATAATTTTACCGTTTCTAGTATCCTATTTGCAGCACAATAAATAGAGAACAAGCCATGTCAAGAAGACACGGATTCAAGTCTTGTCTCTATATACTGGCTGTATAGCCTCAGACATGTCATTTAACTTCTGAATTTTCTGACTGACAATTCTCTAAGATTATAAATTACAAAGAAAGTGCCAATCTGTCTTTGTAAAAGGAGTTTCTTCACTCAAGTATTGCTGATAGCAATGCTTTTTCATTGCATGCATGACTAGACCTTTTCCTTAGAAAAATGTAAGAGACTTGGGCAGAGTATGAGAATACCTCAGAGAACATAGGAAGGGGAGGGGGGAACTTGAATTGGAGCAAGATTGGGCATTTATTACATTCAAGAAAAATCAATCATGTCGGTTCAATAAAAGAACTGAACAACCCAAAGCAGAGTTATAATTAAGTTAAGGCAATGAGAATTTCATCTCATGGTATAGAAATTTAGAGAGCACTAACAGTTCTCATATCCTTCAGCAGGTAGAAACAATAGTCTACTCCAGTTTACTCCCTTACCCTTTTCTGTATTTCACCAGCTCTACAACTAATGTTGCAAGTTCTCTCTCTGTCTATTTCTCTCTCTCTCCCTAGCCTTCCTTCCTCTTTCCCTTCCTTTTTCTCCCTCCCTTCCTCCCTTTTTCTCCCTCTAACCTTCCCTCTCTCCATCCCTCCCTCGCCTTTCCTCTCTCCCTCCTACCCTACTTACCACTTGAATGTCTTTAAAAGTTGATGTAAGCATAAATTTCACATTTCTTGTACCATGTGGATACAAGTTTTGTGAAATTTAAGTGCTACCTTTAATCCTTAACAGAAGTGTTTCTTAGACAGCAAATAGGAATTTTGTGAGTAGTGAAACAAGAAGAGGTGAGGAGTGAATTTCTGATGGTTGAGAGGAGTTGACATGCTACAGATAAGCACTAGAGAAAAATATTAAAATTACTCCGGAGAGGTGGAGAACAATAGGTGAAGAACCTTACCATGTGATTAATGTATAGAATTCAGACCAAATCCAACAGAGAATTGGATTGTGATGATCATAGAACACTGCAGGGAATTGTGGCCATATAGACCCATAGAAAAGGGGTGAAGAAAATAATTACAAGTTCAGTGAAGAACAATTTGAAAGTCAGGGGAAAATTCATCAGAGGCCAGATAGGAAAATGTCTTTTGTCTTTTCCTATTCTCCATCTCCTCCATGCTCCCCTCCTCCACCCAAACAAAATGGCCTCCTGGTCCATATTGAGAGCTGGGTCTAGCAGGGTTTTAGACTCCAACCAGCCCTGGAAACAGTGTTAACCTAAATCTATCTGGACTAGTGATCAAACTTTTTGATTTAGCATATACCAGAGATTAGGCACTATAGTAAGGCTAGAGAAAGGAATTGAATCCTAGATATACCATAAGCTGCACCTTCAGATCTGTACATAAGAACTTTATATAAATGGGTCCTGGAAGTAATTTTGTAATATATAAAAATTTGGAATTTAGTTGGGGGGAAGAAGGGAAGAAGAAAGAGAAACATCAGTACCAGATCTCAAAATGTTCTATGAAATAGAAATTATTAAAATGATTTGGTATTGGTTAAAAAAATTAAAGAGGTAAATTGGTAGAACAGATTAGATAATATATTTTAAGATATTTGGAAAGGAGAATAGCTCATGCCTACAGAAGTGATAGAATCACAGAAAATAAAATGGACAATAATGATTATATAAAATTGAAATGTTTTTGTACAAAAAATTCTAATGCAATTAAAATAAGAAAGGAAATAGATAAATGGGAAAAAATCTTTGCAGTAAATTTCTCTTTTAAAGGTCTCATAGCCCAGATATATAAAGAACTGATTCAGATTTATAAGGGAAAAAAAGCCCAAAGCTGTCAACAAACATGAAAAAAATGCTTTAAATAACTAATAATTAGAGACATGAAAACTAAAGCAGCTCAGAGGTTCCACTTCATATCCAAACTGGTAAACATGACAAAGGAGTAAAATAAAAAAAATTATTGCAGGGACTGTGGGAAAATAAGAACACTAATTCATTGTAGGTGGGATTGTGAATTGGTTTAGACATTTAGGAAAAAGCAATTTGGAATTATTCCCCAAAGTAACTGAACTATGCATGTCCTTTGACCCAACTATATCATTACTAGGCCTATGCTGAAAAGATGAAAGGAAGATAAAAAAAAGACCTATATGAAGAAAAATATTTATAGTATCCATTTTCTTAGTAGCAAAAAAACACTAGAAATTAAGGGGATTCCCACGTTTTGCGGAATTATTAAACAAATTATGAGATATAGTTATAATGGAATATTATAACTGTGCCACAAAAATGATGAAATGCATAGTTTTTAAGAAAACTAGGAAGACCTTTATGATATTATGCAGAATGAAGTGAAAAGAGAACAATTTATACAATGACAACACTATAGAGAAAAACAACTTTGAAAGACTTTAAAACTTTGATTGAATTCAGTAATAAACCTTAATTGGGTCCAAAGACTTGGAGATAATTCATATTATCCACCTCTTTCTTTTTTTTTAAATTTTTATTTAATAATTACTTTATATTGACAGAATCCATGCCAGGGTAATTTTTATCCACCTTTTTCAAGAGAAATAATGGACTTAAAATCTATAATGAGATATGTATTTTTGGATTTGGCTATAGCCATTGATACAGTTATCTCTTCTACAATGGGGTTAGGATGTGGTTCCCCCCATGATCTAGAAAATCCACAAAATTTTTTTGGCCCTCTCTTCATACCAGAGAAGATGTCTGCCTTTTTTCTTTTTCTTTTATGAAGTGTTTACAATACCTAATTGTAAAATTTGGGTTAAGTATTTGGTCATAGGCTCTGTGTTATCTGCTGACTTGGGGTGTCATATATAGCTTCTGCAAAATTTCTCCCAAATTTCCATTTAATTTCTTTTTTTTAAATTTTTATTTAATAATTACTTTATATTGACAGAATCCATGCCAGGGTAATTTTTTTAACAACATTATCCCTTGCACTCGTTTCTGTTCCGATTTTTTCCCCCTCTCTCCCTCCACCCCCTCCCCTAGATGGCAAGCAGTCCTTTATATGTTGGATATGTTGCAGTATATCCTAGATACAATATATGTTTGCAGAACTGAACAGTTCTCTTGTTGCATAGGGAGAATTGGATTCAGAAGGTATAAATAACCCGGGAAGAAAACCAAAAATGCAGATAGTTCACATTCGTTTCCCAGTGTTCTTTCTTTGGGTATAGCTGCTTCTGTCCGTCATTTATCAATTGAAATTCAGTTAGGTCTCTTTGTCAAAGAAATCCACTTCCATCAAAATATGTCCTCATACAATATTGTTGTCGAAGTGTATAATGATCTCCTGGTTCTGCTCATTTCACTTAGCATCAGTTCATGTAAGTCTCGCCAGTCCTCTCTGTATTCATCCTGCTGGTCATTTCTTACAGAACAATAATATTCCATAACATTCATATACCACAATTTACCCAGCCATTCTCCAATTGATGGGCATCCATTCATTTTCCAGTTTCTAGCCACTACAAATAGGGCTGCTACAAACATTTTGGCACATACAGGTCCCTTTCCCTTTAGTATTTCTTTGGGATATAAGCCCAATAGAAACACTGCTGGATCAAAGGGTATGCACAATTTGATAATTTTTTGGGCATAATTCCAGATTGCTCTCCAGAATGGTTGGATTCGTTCACAACTCCACCAACAATACATTAGTGTCCCAGTTTTCCCACATCCCCTCCAACATTCATCATTATTTTTTCCTGTCATCTTAGCCAATCTGACAGGTGTGTAGTGGTATCTCAGAGTTGTCTTAATTTGCATTTCTCTGATCAATAATGATTTGGAACACTCTTTCATATGAGGGGTAATAGTTTCAATTTCATCCTCTGAAAATTGTCTGTTCATATCCTTTGACCATTTATCAATTGGAGAAGGGCTTGATTTCTTATAAATTTGAGTCAGTTCTCTATATATTTTGGAAATGAGGCCTTTATCAGAACCTTTAACTGTGAAGGTGTTTTCCCAGTTTGTTGCTTCCCTTCTAATCTTGTTTGCATTAGTTTTGTTTGTACAAAGGCTTTTTAATTTGATGTAATCAAAATTTTCTATTTTGTGATCAGTAATGGTCTCTAGTTCATCTTTGGTCACAAATTTCTTTCTCCTCCACAAATCTGAGAGATAAACTATCCTATGTTCCTCTAATTTATTTATAATCTCGTTCTTTATGCCTAGGTCATGGACCCATTTTGATCTTATCTTGGTATATGGTGTTAAGTGTGGGTCCATGCCTAATTTCTGCCATACTAATTTCTAATTATCCCAGCAGTTTTTATCAAATAATGAATTCTTTTCCCAGAAGTTAGGGGCTTTGGGTTTGTCAAACACTAGATTGCTATAGTTGACTATTCTGTCTTGTGAACCTAACCTTTTCCACTGATCCACTAATCTATTTCTTAGCCAATACCAAATGGTTTTGGTGACTGCTGCTTTATAATATAATTTTAGATCAGGTACAGCTAGGCCACCTTCATTTGATTTTTTTTTCATTAATTCCCTTGAGATTCTCAACTTTTTATTGTTCCATATGAATTTTGTTGTTACATTTAATTTCTTATGCTGACTTATGCTGATATATCAAAACCATGATGGTGAAAAGTACAATATGGAAGGGATAACTGTATTTGTCTTACTAAACTGTATGTGTTTATTGTAATGCTTTTTTTCTTTAAAAAAATTTTTAAATAGACCAAAAAGTAATTGGAAACTAAATAATTTCAACCTAAAGAATGAATGGGTGAAACGGAAAATTGAAGACATAATCAATAATTTCATACAAGAGAATGACAACAATGAGACAACATGCCAAAATTTGTAGGATATAGCCAAAGCGGTAATAAGGGGAAATTTTATATCTCTAGATGTTTACTTGCATAAAATAGAGAAAAAGAAGATCAATGACTTGGGCTTGCAACTAGAAAAAGAACAAATTAACACCCTCCCCACTCTAAAAATCAAACTTGAAATTCTAAAAAATAAAAGGGGAAATTAATAAAATTGAAAGTTTAAAAAAAACTATTGAATTAATGAATAAAACTAAGAGTTGGTTTTATGAAAAAAAACTAACAAAATAGATGAACCTTTAGTTACTTGATTAGAAAAAAAGAAAGAGGAAAATCAATTTGTTAGTCTTAAAAATGAAAAAAAAGAACTTTGCACTAAGGAAGAGGAAATTAGAGCAATAATTAGGAGTTATTTTGTTCAATGTTATGCCAATAAATTTGATTACCTAAGTGAAATTGAGGAATACCTATGAAAATATAGATTGCCCAGATTAATAAAAAAGGAAATAAATTAAATAGTCCCCTTTTAGAAAAGGAAATATAACAAGCTATTAATCAACTCTCTAAGAAAAAATCTCCAGGGCCAGATGGATTTACATGTGAATTCTACCAAACATTTAAAGAACAATTAACTCCAATGCTATATAAACTATTTGAAAAAATAGGGAAAGAAAGACTCCTACAACATTCTTTTTATAACACAGACATGGTACTAATACCTAAACCACGTAGGATGAAAACAAAGAAAGAAAACTATAGACCAATTTCCCTAATGAATATTGATGCAAAAATCTTAAATAAAATATTAGCAAAGAGATTATAGAAAGTCACCCCCAGGATAATACACCATGACCAAGAAGGATTTATACCAGGAATGTAAGGCTGGTTCAATATTAGGAAAATTATTAACATAATTGATTATATCAATAACCAAATTAATAAACAACTATGTAATTATCTCAATAGATGCAAAAAAGCATTTGATAAAATCCAACATCCATTTCTATTAAAAACACTAGAGAGTATAGGAAGAAGTGGACTTTTCCTTAAAATAATAGCATCTATTTAAAACAATTAGTAAGCATCATATGTAATGGGGATAAACTAGAACCATTCCCAATAAGAACAAGAGTGAAACAAGGTTGCCCACTATCACCATTGCTATTCAATATTATATTAGAAATACTAGCCTTGGCAATAAGAGAAGAAAAAGAGATTAAAGGCATTAGAGTAGGTAATAAGGAAACCAAATTATCACTCTTTGCAGATGATATGATATTATACTTAGAAAACCCTAGAGAATCAACTAAATAACTATTAGAAACAATCTATAACTTTAGCAAAGTTGCAGAATACAAAATAAATCCACATAAATCATCAGCATTTTTATACATCACTAACAAAGTCCAACAGCAAGAGATACAAAGAGAAATTCCATTTAAAATAACTGTCAATAGTATAAAATATTTGGGAATCTATCTGCCAAAGGAAAGTCAGGAATTATATAAGCAAAACTACAAAATGCTTCCCACACAAATAAAGTCAGATCTAAACAACTGGACAAAGAACAAGTACTCTTGGATAGGTCAAGTGAATATAATAAAGATGACACTACTAGCTAAATTAATCTATTTTATTTAGTGCTATGACAATCAAACTCCCAAGAAACTATTTTACTGACCTAGAAAAAATAAAAACAAAATTCATCTGGAAAAACAAAAGGTCAAGAATTTCAAGGGAATTAATGAAAAAAATGCAAATGAAGCTGGTCTAGCTCTACTAGATGTAAAACTATATTATAAAGCAGCAGTCATCAAAAACCATTTGGTACTGTCTTAGAAATAGAGTAGTTGATCAGTGGAATGGGTTAGGTTCACAGGACAAAATAGTCAATGATTATAGTAATCTAGTGTTTGACATACCCAAAGATCCTAGCTTTGGGGATAAGAACTCACTATTTAACAAAAACTACTGGGAAAATAGGAAACTGGCATGGCAGAAATGAGGTATTTACCCACATCTAATACCATGTAGCAAGATAAGGTCAAAATAGGTTCATGATGTAGACATAAAGAATGATATTATAAACAAATTAGAAGAACATAGGATAGTTTACCTCTCATTTCTGTGGAGGAGGAAGGAATTTATAATCAAAGGAGAACTAGAGATCATTATTAATCACAAAATAGATAATTTTTATTATATAAAGTTAAAAATTTTTTGTACAAACAAAACAAATGCAGACAAGATTAGAAGGGAAGCAATAAACTGAGGAAATATTTTTACATTCAAAGATTCTCATTTCTAAAATATATAGAAAATTGACTCAAATTTATAAGAATTCAAGCCATTCTCCAAGTGATAAATGATCAAAAGATATGAACAGACAATTTTCAGATGAAGAAACTGAAACTATTTCTAGTCATATGAAAATCACTATTGATCAGAGAAATGCAAATTAAGATAACTTCAAGATACCACTCCACACCTCTCAGATTGGCTAAATGACAGGAAAAGATAATGATGAATACTGGAGGAGATGTGGGAAAACTAGGACTTTAATGCATTATTGGTGTGTGAATGGATCCAACAATTCTGGAGAGCAATTTAGAACTATGCTCAAAAAGTTACCAAATTGTGCATATGCTTTGATCCAGCAGTGTTTCTACTGGAATTATATCCCAAAGAGATCTTAAAGGAGGGAAAGGGACCCCACATGTGCAAAAATGTTTGTGACAGTCCTTTTTATAGTGGCAAGAAACTGGAAACTGAATGGATGCCCATTAATGGGAGAATGGCTAAATAAGTTATGGTATATGAATATGGAATATTATTGTTCTGTAAGAAACGACCAGCAGGATGATTACAGGGAGGCCTGGAGAGCCTTACATGAACTAATGCTAAGTGAAATGAGCAGAATCAGGAGATGATTATATATGGCAACAAGATTATACAATGATCAATTCTGATAGATTTGACTCTCTTCAACAATGAGATGATTCAAACCAGTTCCAGTTGTTTAGTGATGGAGAGAGTCATATATACCATATATATGGAGCGAGAGGACTGTGGTAATTTAGTGTGTTTCACAACATAGCATTTTCATTCTTTTTATTGTTTTTGCTAGCATTTTATTTTGCTTCTCTTTTTTTCTGGTTTGAATTGATATTTCTTGTGAGGCAACATAATTGTATAAATATATATGCATACATTAGATTTAACACATATTCTTTCATGTTTAACTATATTGGACTACTTGCTGTCTAGGGGAGGGCATAGGGGGAGGGGAGGAAATTGGAACACAAGGTTTTGCAAGGGCTAATGTTGAAGAATTGCCCACACATATGTTTTGAAAAATAAAAAGTCTTAATAAAAAATAAAGTAAAATAAAAAAAAATTTCACTTAGGCAAAAGGAAAAAGTAAAAATTAAGAAAATGTTTTAAAAGAAAAATATAAGAAAAAGTTCTTTCCATTTTTTCCACCAATGTAATTGCCTGATATAATTGGTTACATTAAGGTTTTAGTTAGTTATCATATTGAGTGACATTTTACTCAGACTGTCACAGAGAATACAGTATTCTCGCTCTCTTCTCTCCACAAATTCAGTCCATGAGGATAGTCCTTGGCAGTATTCTGAAGATGAAAACTGTCTATGGACATTAAAAGTGTATGTGAAAAAAGAAAAAATGTTGAATGACAGATAGAATATGGGAAAACTAATACATTGTTGGTGGAGTTATGATCAGCATCTGACTATTTTGGAGAGCAATTTGGAACTCTGCCCAAAGGGCATAAGCTTTTATCCAGAATTACCACTGTTAAGTCTATATACAAAAGATGTCCAAAAATGAGGAAAGGATCTATTTGTATAAAAAATATATACAACAGCTCTTTTATGCAGTGGCTAAGAATTGGAAATCAAAGGGGTGCCCATCAATTATGGTACATGATTGTAATGGAATATTATTGTGCTGCAAGAAATGACAACTGGGATGATTTCAGAAAAATCTGAACTTACATGTGATAGAAAGTGAATTAAGCAGAACCAGAAGAACATAGTATACACTAACAGCAATATTGTTTGATGAAGAATTGTGAATGACTTAACTATTATCACCAATACATTGATTTAAGACAGTTCCAAAGGACTCATGATGAAACATGCCATCTGACTCCAGGGGGGGGGGGGAACTGATATTGATGGGATATAGACTGAAGCTTGCTATTCTTCACTTTCATTCATTTTTTCTTTTGTCTTCGTATGCAAAATGAGTAATATGGAAATGTTTTACACACACACACACATACACACACACACAAACACACACACACACATCTATCTATATATATATAATCCATATCAGATTGCTTACCATCTCAGAGAGGGCAGGGGGATGAGAGGGAGGGAAAGAGGGATAGAATTGGGAACTCATACTTTAAATAAAAAATGTTATTTTTAAAAAAGATATGATGAATTGAAAGAAAAAACACACAAATGCACTCCCAGATTATTGAATGCAGCTCTTAAGAAGAATCTTGGACAAACTCAGTTCCCTGGTGTCTCCTTTTGTCTTGAGTCTTTGCAAGTTGTATGAACCCTGCACAACACTGACTCTCTCTAATCTTCTTGAATAGAGGTATCAAATACAATCCCTGGCTCGCATTACAACCTGCAACACTCCTGTGTGATGCCTGCAGATTAAAATGTAGTTTGAAAATAAAATAGATAGATAGATTGACAGAGAAATTCAATTTGGGCACTTTGGCATGAAACCTTTTCTATCCCCAGCTCAACTATCACTGCTTTCTTTTACCTTGTACCTTATATTTAATTACTTTGTGTATGTATTTATTATCTTTATATTTATGGTATATAATTATATCTAGCTTTATGTGTACTTGTTTTCCTATTAGATTGTAAGCTCATTGATAGTAGAGATTGTTTCACTCTTTGTACTTTAGTCATCTGGATAAGACTAAGAACTGGGTAGATTGGGAGTAGAAGTGTCAAAGAAACAGAAATTGAACCAGCTGTAGTTTTTAGTCACTTTCTACATGGGCATTCCTCATAGAGAGCCCAGCACCAAAAAAGTCATGCAGCCAAAAGTCAGGTTCAATTTAGGAATTAAATTTTTATGAACAGATGACATATAAACAAGGGGGGAGGAAAGTATACATAGTAACAAAAAGCACACATTTTGTAAGCTTCAACTTCCTTTCTTTCTTTCTTCCTACTGTCTTTCCCTCCTCTTTCTCCCTTTCTCCCCTTCCTCCCTTCCTTCCTCTCTTTCTCCTTTCCTCTTTTCTTTTTCCCTCCTTCCCTTCCTTCCTTCTTTTCCTCCCTTTCTCCCTCTTTCCTTCCTTCCTTGCTTCCCTTCATTCTCTTCTTTCCTTTCTTCCTCCCTTCCTTCCTCCCTTCCTTTCTTCCTTCCCTCCCTCCCTTCTTCCTTCCTACTTTCTTCTTTCCCTTTTTTCCCTCTCTTTTTTCCCCCCTCCCTCTCTCTTTCCCTCCCTCCTTCCCTTCCTTCCTTCCTTCCTTCCTTCCTTCCTTCCTTCCTTCCTTCCTTCCAAAGCCCTAATAATACAGAGCTTTAACTATATTATTTTATTGGATCCTTATAACAACCATTCCTGGAAGATATCCTAGATATTACTAAACTTCTACACATTTTACAGATGAAGACAGTAAGGTTCAGAGAAGTTAACTCACTTACCCAAAGTCACAAAGTTAATAATGTCAAGGACAGTATTTAAATCTAGACCATCTTAACCACATGTCCGGCATTTTATCCATTATGTTTCATTGCACAAATTTAAAAAAGGAAGATTGCTAGGCCCTTAAATAATGTAACATAAATAAATGTAAATAATGTAATATTTGTATTTGTATTGTTACTGCAAATCCCAGAATATGGGCCAAGCTCTATTTTACCCTGAATTTTAGGTCACAGCAGGAAGGAAAGAAGGAAGAAGGGAAAGGGAAAGGAGGAGAGATGGAAGAGGAATGAATGAAGAAAAGAACAAAGGAAAGACGAAAAGAAACAAGCAAGGAAGAAAGGAAAGAAGGAAGGAAGGAAAGAAGGAAGGAAGGAAGGAAGGAAGGAAGGAAGGAAGGAAGGAAGGAAGAAAAGAAGGAAGAAAGAAGGAAGGAAGGAAGGAAGGAAGGGAGAGAAAGAAAGAAAGAAAGAAAAAAGAAAGAAGGAAGGAAGGAAGGAAGGAAGAAGGAAGGAAGAGAAGAAGAGAGGGAAGGAGGAAGGAAGAAGGAAGGAAGAGAGGGAGGGAGGAAAGAAGGAAGGAAGGAAGAAGGAAGGAAGGGAGGGAGGAAGAGAGGGAGGGAGGGAGGGAAGGAGTGAAGAAAAGGGAAGGGAGGGAAGAAAGAAAAGGGAATGGAGGGAGGAAAGGAGGAAAGGAAGGTGGGAGGGAGGAAGAAAAAGGAAAGGGAAGGAGGGAAAAAGGTAACTGAAGCCTAGAAGATGTGTGCTTTTTGTGTCTGTGTATCTTCTCCTCCCTGCTTGTTAATTCTTTGTTTCAAAGGACTGGTGAGATTTCATGTCTGCATTTGTGAGTTGGATGTAAGTGAAATAGAATTGCATTGTCACCAGCCTCACTCTTTCTTCCTCATCAGTAATTTAAGTGGCAGGACAAAAGTCAGGATCATTGCCCGTGGCCCACGATATGTCCTTGGTGCCTTTGATGCCTGACCAAGCTCCAATAGCTTTTCCATAATGTTCCCATCCATCACAAGGGAAGCCTTCCCATGCTTGGGATGGACACTCCCTCACTCACTGAGTGGTTTGAGGCCTGTGGGTGACTTACAACCTGGTTTAGCCCATCTGCCACGACAGTTATACCATGGTGTAGCTTGACTGCTTGTCCCTGATAAGTCACGCAGATTTATCTCACCTTAGTTTACCTACCTCCACAGTGGACTTTATGACCTCTTTCTCCTTCCCCATCTAGAAAGCATGTGGTTATGAAGCGTGACCATTCTATGTTTCTCAAGTCATTTCCAGGTATTTTTCTTAAAGTATGTCTAGTGAAGAAAAGGAATTGTGTCAAAATCTTTTAAGTATAGTGGTCTCTTGTGATATAAAACTGCTGTACTGGGGAGAAAAATGGATGCATGAGGTTTTCTGTAAATATCTGCTAAAATAATGAGTCCAATATAAACATTAAAAGTTTAGAAAAATAGTATATGGATTTGAAAGAGTGTCTAGGGGATTTTGGTTCCATAAACATAATGTTTTTGGCAGCCTGGGATAGCTGTAATCCTGCTCCCATAAATTTCATGTTATTTAAAGAGGAACTGGGCCTATTTTCCTCCAGCCAGATAAGAAGCACCCTTGCATCATGAATAAACTCCAAAGCTTATGTGAAAATTCATTTGGCTTTATCACGGAAATTTTCCCATTTCAGGACTGCATACAATAGAAATGGCTTTCTTTTAACTGTTTTCAGGATACCACATTTAAGAGAATGTTACAAAATAAAAGGGGTCACTTCAGCACAGCTGAGAATGCATGGTGGAAATACTGGGGGCCCCAGCTATGGGAAGTGACACACAGCTGAAACCCAAGCATATGCAGCAGACTTTCCAGTTCCCAGGCACCTACATGGTGCAGCACACAATGCTACTTGTTTTCTGGTCCCTCATTAAAAGACTGAGCCCTGGGAAATATAGGGCTAGATGAATGAAAGGATGGGGCTCTCTCTGCTGATGTTAACCAAAGGTCCATTTCTTCTTAGTCAAACCAAAAAGTGACAGAAGAATATCAGAGAAGAATTTTTCTATCCCCCACCCCCGCTCTCAATCTCATTGTCTCTCTTTGTCGCTCTGTCTGTCTCTCTCTCACTCTGTGTCTGTCTGCCTTTCTCTCTCTCTCATTATCTCTCTGCCTCTGTCCCCGCCTCTCTGTCTCTCTCTCTCTCTCATTCTCCCTGTCTTTATCTCTCTTAAAGAATAATGGAGATTTTAAGCCTGGATTACAGTAAGTAGGCTGGAGAAATAACAAAAACACAAGATATGGGTCAGAAAACCTAGATTTTAGTTCTAACTATACACTAAAAATGTGAAGAACTAAATTCATCTTTCTCTGTCCCTACCTCCAAAAAACACAAGTCCTGCCCTCTCATAACATTATGGACTCATAACACTAAAGTAATATTTGATATCTCTTTTTCCTTCTCCACAATATCCAATTGCCAAATGATATCAATGCTAACACTACAATATATTTCATATCTGTCTCTTCTAAATTCCTATTGCAGTTACTCTGGTTCAGGTATGGCTCAATTGTTTTTTGCCTAGATTATTCTAATAACCTTCTTGCAGGTCTTCTTCCCTCTTGCTTCCCAATCCATCCTTCCTGTTGTTGCCTAAGTAGTCTTAATGCGTTTTTCTTGTCACTCCTGTGCTCAGAAACCTTTGGCGATTCCCTATTGCTAGAGCTAAATACCTCTGATATGAAGCAAAACCTGTCCTAGTGGAACTAGGAGTGGCAATAGTCACCTATTCTTCTGGGATCTCTGATATGGCATATGATTGAAGTGCATCAGATTCCCTAGGTTTGCTGAGAGAATGTTGTAATATAAACAATAGATAACCTGTTTAGTTGAATAGTCTGCTCCCTGAGGAACTTGCTCCAGTCATAAGAAGTATGACTTTGGCCAGTAGTACTGGAAGGCCTGGCCATTTAATGCCCAGTCTTTAAGGCATTCTGTGACTTGCCCTTTCTTTCTTTCTTTTCTTTCTTTCTTTTCTTTCTTTCTTTTCTTTCTTTCTTTCTTTCTTTCTTTCTTTCTTTCTTTCTTTCTTTCTTTCTTTCTTTCTTTCTTTCTTTCTTTCTCTTTCTTTCTTTTCTTTCTTTCTTTCTTTCTTTTTTTTCTTTCTTCTTTCTTTCTTTTCTTTCTTTTTTCTTTCTTTCTTTCTTTTCTTTCTTTTCTTTCTTTTCTTTCTTTTCTTTCTTTCTTCTTTCTTTCTTTCTTTCTTCTTTCTTTTCTTTCTTTCTTTCTTTCTATAGCTTTTTATTTACAAATTTTATGCATGAGTAATTTTACAGCATTGACAATTGCCAAACCCTTTGTTCCAATTTTTCCCCTCCTTCCCGCCTCCCCCTCCTCTAGATGGCAGGATGACCAATACATGTTAAATAGGTTAAAGTAAAAATTAAAAACAAAATAAGTATACATATCCAAACCGTTATTTTGCTGTACAAAAAGAATTGAACTTTGATATATTGTACAATTAGCCTGTGAAGGAAATCAAAAATGCAGGCAGACAAAAATATAGGGATTGGGAATTCTATGTAATGGTTCTTAGTCATCTCCCAGAGTTCTTTCGCTGGGTGTAGCTGATTCAGTTCATTACTGCTCCATTAGAATTGATTTAGTTTATCTCATTGCTGAAGAGGGCCAGGTCCATCAGAATTGATCATCATATAGAATTGTTGCTGAGGTATATAATGATCTTCTGGTCCTGCTCATTTCACTCAGCATCAGTTCATATAAGTCTCTCCAGGCCTTTCTGAAATCTTCCTGCTGGTCATTTCTTACTGAATGATAATATTACATAATATTCATATACCACAATTTATTCAGCCATTCTCCAATTGAAGGACATCCACTCAGTTTCCAGTTTCTGGCCACTACAAAGAGGGCTGCCACAAACATTTTGGCACATACAGGTCCCTTTCCCTTCTTTAATATTTCTTTGGGATATAAGCCCAGTAATAACACTGCTGGATCAAAGGTTATGCACAGTTTGATAACTTTTTGAGCATAGTTCCAAATTGCTCTCCAGAATGACTGGATGTATTCACAATTCCACCAACAATGTATTAGTGTTCCTGTTTTCCCACATCCCCTCCAACATTCCACATTATCTTTCCCTGTCATTTTAGGCAATCTGACAGGTGTGTAGTGGTATCTCAGAGTTGTCTTAATTTGTGACTTACCCTTTCTTTTAGGTCATATAGAGGAAAGCTTCTTAAACTGTGGGTTGCTACCCTATATTGGATCACATAACTGACTATGGGAGGGTAGAATTGTGATTTATTATCAGTAAATATTTCATTTATATACCTATTTTATATACCTATATACTTTGGGTCACATAAAAATGTCTCTAGCAAAAAAGAGGTCACCAGGAGAAAAAATTTAAAAGTTCTTATATAGAACATACATGGATATTTATCTAACACATGGGACTTCCATTAAATTGGAACTTCTTTTATTAAATTGTAAGCTCCTTGAGACCAGGGACTGTCTTTTGTCCCTTTTTGTACCCTTAGCATTTAGCAGAATGTCTAGCATGTTGTTGTGATTTAGTTACATCCGACTCTTTGTGACCCTGTAATACATAGCATGCTAATGTTAACCATGAGGTTTTCTTGACAAAGATATATGAAAACAGTTTGCCATTTCCTTCTCCAGTGGACTAAGGCAAACTGAGAATAAGTGACTTGTCCAGAGTAATATAGCCAGTAAATGTCTGAGGTCGGATTTGAACTCAGACCTTCCTAACTCCAGCTCCAGCACTCTATCTACTAAGCTATCTAGCTGCCTCCATGTTCTGGCATATAGTAGGTACTTAATAAATGCTTATTGGACCTATTGATGGATAATTTATGACTATGAGTGATTGAAGAGATAGTAATATATAAAGGCAAAAGTTTTCTAAATGATTTTAGGCAGAAAATCTAATGACTTAGGGAATTCTAAGCCAGAACTGAGCTAGGATATAAAAGAAACAGACTATTGCTCCATGTTATTTTTCTTTTTTGCTGGTCAGTAAGACAGAAAAGCTATGAGTTTAAAAGTGAAGAAAAGGTCCTAGTTGGTTGACACATGTCTGTGATCAAATGCTGCCTCTATTTTCTTTTGCTTTTATTTTTTCCTGACCATTGAGCATCCTCAGATAAAAATGTTTAGGCAACAGATGTAGGAAATTCTGAGGTCAGAATCATAAGAAATTCTAATGGCCACAGCAGAGTCCACTCAAACAATAATAGCTGAGGAGAGAGGAAATCTCTGTAGGTGAATAGGCAAGAAAGTTCCCCTAGGATGGTAGCATAGACCTTATTCAGAGCCTCACAGAGAGCTACCCATAAGAGGAAGTTCAAAAGAACTTCACAAAGGGAGAAGAGAATTTCTAGAACAGTAGATAGCCCTCTATTACAATGTGATTCTCTATTATTATACTTAAGATTTGAACCCATTCTTCCCAGAGAATTTGTGCACACAAGAGAAAAATGTGCTCTTTGATTGGAGAGAGAATTTTGTAACAACTTCTTGCTATACTTTCTCTGTAAGACCTTTTCTGAAAGCTATTAAAATTCTACTGGTTTTTGGAAATCTTTACTCTATTTATTAGTTGTAAAAGGGAAGGGAAGAAGGGAGAATTTTGTGCCTGGCACTCCACTAAGCACTTTACAAATATTATCTCATTTGATCTTTCTTACCCTAGCAGATAGGTGCCATTACTACACCCACATTACAGTCGAGGAAACTGAGGTAATCCATGGGTGAGTGACTTGCTCAATATCACACAATTATTAAGTCTTTGAGACCAAATTTGAATTTAGGTCTTTTTGATCCTAAGCTTTGCATTGAATCCACTGAGCCCCATTGTTATCTTTTAATTGTAAAGAAAATCCATTCTTCAAGGAGACAGAACCCTCTCTAATTCAAGGAACTCCATGAAAAGTGTGAGCTACTTTAGGATTTATGGTTAAGATCTCAAAGTAACTGAGTGGTATAGAATACTGATACATAGAACACGGCATATTATTAAACCTGGGCTTCCCAAACATGGCCTTAGGCTAATGGGATGGAGCTTTAGAACAAACATTATACCAGAAATACAACCTGGGCTATATCTCTCACCACTCTAAATAATTGCTCCCTTATCAGAGATTTAGCCCTTATTATGAAATTGACCCTTTACTATCATGGAAGGTACCAAATACCAGATGCTTGGGGGAGGGAACTTTCCTGTAGTTTAGTGACTAGGAGGCAAAGAAAGAAACATAGAGACACACTAAGATTAGAGAAAATTTTAGGAAAATCTAGACAATGCCTTATTTCTACTCTGTGACAACCAAATTTATCCAAATGCAGCAGGATTGTGGCCAATTCAAAAAACAAACAGAATCATTAATGATCTCTTTTCCATCTTCTTAAATGCTCCAGCTAATGTCACATTCATAATTCTACTAAAATTATGGCACACAGTTTATTATTTATTTCACTTGGTCTTTTATTTCTGTATGACTTTTGGTCCAAAAAAATGTCCCTTTCTAAGAGTACTCCTTTCTCTCTTCTCCTTGGGATGAGGATTATGATTTGGCTTGTCTACATGTTTCTGAGGGAAACAAATTCCCAGAGCCAGCAATCACTTCCCAATGGATCTCCTCACTTTATTAATAAGATATCCTAAACTGCCAGGATCATGCCAAAGAGATTGGAACCCTTCTTCCTCTGAATTACCTTCTTATAAAGATTTATCTGTTAAAGTAGAATCAAGATTGAAGCATCATCCCTATGACTCAAGTTCAGAGAAAATATATTCATCTGAGCTCCAACTGAGGTAGAGGTTCTACTGCCTGAATCATTACAGTCAGAATATTACTGTTGATAATCTTTTGTTGACTGAACCCCTGCCTTATCAATCCTGTTTCCAGAGGGATGTCTTCACTTGTGAACATTAAGAAATAGTTCCCAAAGAAGTCTGAATCAATCAAGAATTGTATGTGTCCAGTCTACTCTGGTTAAAAAAAGAAATACTCCTTTGAGTATAACAAAGGAGGAAAAAAACTTTTGCCATTGGAACATTTTCCTTGCGATTCTTATTGGCTCCACAGTTTCTGGAGAACTCTTTATTTAGTCTTGCAACTTTCCATTGTGAATGAAACCTGGATTTGGAGCAAAAAGATCACAGTTCAAATCGGAATACTCATTACTTGTATAATCTTGGGCAAGCAATAATTTTGATTTCATCCTTCCTAAATAAGAGGGTTGGATTTAATAACCCCTCAGTGGTCTTCTCTTCCCTCCTAAAGGCTCTACCTTATGTTCAAGTATGCTAGCAATACCAGACAAAATGACCAAGCATGTCATACTAGAAATGTGCTGAGACAAAACTCATTACAACAACCATTAGACATCTATGAACTGTAATACCCACAGTTTCACATCTTTAGAGTTCATCTGCCACCCCTATGGCTCAGTATATTCTTTCTTATCTAAAGATAGGAAGAAATAATAGGATATAATGCGCCATTTTCCTCTTCTCCTTCTTTTAATTTTAAAATTCTGTATTATATGAGATGGTTCTTTGGGAGGAGGAGAGAAATTTGGATAATGTAAAACCAAAAAATATAAATAAATTTACTTTATAATATGAAATATTAGAGAAATAATTAACATAACTATAAATCAACTCAATCCAATTATCATAAAATACTTCCTAATAATGTGGTCAGAAAGTCAAAACCTTTTCCATGGAGGTTTGTAAGTAAAAGTTAGACAAAGCGTGTAGTATCTTATAACAGGGACTTGACCCAGAAGCTAGAGTCTTTTTGGTTTATCAAACATTAGATTGATATGGTCATTTACTACTGTGTCTTGTGTGTCTAATCTATTTCCCTGATCTACCATGCTATTTCTCAGTACCAGATAGTTTTGATTATTATCACTTTATAATATAGTTTGAGATCTGGTATGGCTGGTCTTTATTCTTTTGCATTAAAAAAAATTAATCCCCTTGATATTCTTCTTCCAGATACATTTTGTCATCATTTTTTCCCTAGCTTCAGAAAATAAGTTTTGGTGATTTGATTGGGATGGTACTGAATAAGTAAATTAATTTAGGTAGAATTGTTATTTTTTTATTAAATTGGCTCAGTCTACTCATGAACAATTTATATTTTTCTAATTGTTTAGAACTAACTTTGTGTGAAAAATGTTTTATTGTTGTGTTCATATAATTCCTGGATCTGTCTTGGCAGCTAACTCTTGAATTCTTAATATTATCTTCAATTATTTTAAATTGAATATCTCTGTCTCTTGCTACTGGGCATTGTTGGCAATATATACCAATGCTAATGATTTATACAGGCTTATTTCAGATCCTGAAATTTTGCTAAAGTTGTTCATTATTTAAAGCAGTTTTTAATTGGTTCTCTAGGATTCTTTAAGCATATCATATCATCTACAAAGAGTGATA
Source organism: Antechinus flavipes (assembly GCF_016432865.1). Lineage (NCBI taxonomy): Eukaryota > Metazoa > Chordata > Mammalia > Dasyuromorphia > Dasyuridae > Antechinus > Antechinus flavipes. The sequence continues at coordinate 157,154,189 of NC_067399.1, read as the reverse complement.
GTTTTATTTCCTCATTGCTTATTTTAAATCCTCCTTTTTTTCATATTGTTATAACTAAAATTTGTAGCCCATTATTGTATAATAGTGGTGATAATGGCCATCCTTGCTTCACCCTGATCTTATTGGGAAAATTTCTGCCTTATATTACAAATAATGTTTGCTGATAGTTTTAGATAGATACTACTTATTTAAAGGAAATCTCCATTTGTTCCTATATTCTCCAGTATTTTTAACAGGAATGTTTGCTATATGTTCTCAAAAGTTTTTTCTGCAACCATAGAGATAACTATATGATTTCTATTGAACCAGCCCTGCATTCCTGCTATAAATCCCACCTGCTCATAGTGTAAGAGCCTTATGATGTATTGCTGGAGTCTTTTGCATCTATTCATAGGGAAATTGATATATGATTTTCTTTGTTTTGGCTATTTCTGGTTTAGGTGATGGCATTATATTTGTGTCACAAAAGTAATTTGGTAGGACTACTTTACCTGTTTTTTCCAAATAGTTTATATAGTACTAGAATTAGTTGTTCTTTAAATGATTGGTAGAATTCATTTGTAAAGCCATCTGGCCCTAGAGATTTTTTCTTAGGGAATTCATTGATGGCTTGCTTAATTAATTTTCCTGAAATGGGATTATTTAAGTATTCTATTTCCTTTTTTCATTAATCTGGGCAATTTACACTTCTATCATCAATTCCACTTGGATTGTCAGATTTATTGGTATATAAATGGGTAAAATAGTTCATAATAATTGCTTTAATTTCCTATTCATTGGTGTTGAATTCACTTTTTTCATTTTTGATACTGGTAATGTGGTTTCCTTCTTTTTCAAAAAGCAAATTAACCAATAGTTTATTTGTTGGGTTTTTTCATAAAACCAGATCCAAATTTTATTTATTAGCTCAATAATTTTCTTACTTCAAATTAAATAAATCTTAACTTTAATTTTTAGGATTTCCAGTTTTTTGTTTAATTGGGAATTTTTAATTTGTTCTCTTTCTAGTGTTTTTAGTTGCATGCCCACTTCATTGATTTGGTCTTTCTCTATTTTATTGATGCAAAAGTTTAAAGATTTAAATTTTCCCCTAAATACTGCTTTGGCAGTATTCTATGAATTCTGATATGTTGTCTTATTGTTGCCATTCTCTTTAATGAAATTAATGATTTTTTTTATTTGTTCTTTGAACCACTTAATCTTTAGGATTAAATTATTTAGTTTCCAATTAATTTTTAATTTATCTTTTCACTGCTCTTTATTGAATGTAATTTTTGTTGTACTATGATCTGAAATGGCTGTATTTAATATTTCTGTCTTTGATTATGAGTTTTTATGCCTTAATACATGGTCATCTTTTGTAGGTGTCATGAACCACTAAAAAGTATGTTATTTTCTATTTACATTCAATTTTCTCTAGAGTTCTATATATTTCACTTTTTTATTCACTTTAACTTGTTTTTTATTTATTTTGTGATTATATTTGTCTCGTTCTGAGAAAGTTGAGATTCCCCCACTAATATAGTTTTACTACCTATTTCCTCCTACAACTCATTTAACTCCTCTTTTAAGAATTGGATGCTATACAGAATACTTTTAGGGGAAAAAAACCCAGAAAGTCCTCCATGAACTCAAGCAAAGTGAAATGTATATAAAGTAATAGCAATGTTCTAGGATGACTCTCTCTCTCTCTCTTCTCTCTCTCTCTCTCTCTCTCTCTCTCTCTCAATATGTATATATATATATAAACTGCTATTCCCAGCAGTGTAATGATCCATAACTATTCTGAAGGTCTTATAATGAAAAATCCCATCCATATCTAGAGAAGAAACTGATCATGGCTGAATACATGATTGAATCATACTCTCTCTTTTTAATTTTTAAATTTCTCTTTTTTATTTTTTTTTTACGGTTTTTAAATTAGGATGGGAAATCTATGTATTTTTTCAGAGCATGATTAACTTCACATGTAATTTTTTTAATGGAAATTGAGTTGGAGATAAGGGAGAGAATTTGGAAGTAAAAAGTTACAAACAAATATAAAAAATTTGACTGGGAAAAGTATTAAATAAATAAGAAAGAAAAAATAAATAACAAAATGCTGTACAATATGAAGTGTTTTGAACACATGAGAATCAAAGATTTAGATCTCAAAGTTCCCCAAGAGACTATCTACTTCAATGCCTTCATTTCACAGAGTGAAAACAGGTATGTGGTAGAGTAGAAAGAGTTTGGGGTCTGAAAACAGGAAGACCTAAGTTCAAATTCAGCCTCAGAAGCTTATTAGTTATGTGATCCTGGGCAAATTATGTCATCTCTATTTGCCTCAGTTTCTCCAATTATAAAGTGGGGATAATAAAAGCACCTAATTTCCAGGGTGTTGTAATGACTAGATGAGATAATATTTGTAAAATTCTAGCAGACCGTTTGGCTAGTAGGTGCTTATAACAAATTCTTATTTCTATTCCACTTCAAGAAGTGGAGTGGTAAGAAGCAAAAGCAAGATATTAATCTGTATCTTTGCTGTTACCACAGAAACTGGTATTACTAAAGTTGGAACCTTCACCTGGGTATATGAGTTTTCTGAGTACTTGAAAATTAGTGCTCACATGTAAAAAGTAGTGCTCACATATTTAAAAAAAATTGATCAAGCTGCATAATTTTTCGTATTTACTTAAAATTAAATATTTTGCTATTAAAAAAGAATCGAATATTAGCCCATTTAGCATATATATGTGGTATTGATATTACTTCCTTTTCTATGGTTTCTTTTAGTAAAATGTAGTTTCCTTCCTTATTTCTTGTAACTAGATCTATTTTAGCTTTTAATTTGAGTGAAATCATTATTGCTCACTCCCTTTTTTAAAAACTTCAGTTGAAGCATAATAGATTTTGCTACAGACTCTTGCCTTTACTCTGTGCATCTCTCTTTCAAGTGTATTTCTTATAAACTAAATATATACATAGAAGATGTATGTATACATTCTTTCAGTCCCTTCCCCATTAATATAGATATAGATATGCGATCTATATATATATATAGAGAGAGAGAGACATAGATATGCAATATATATCTTATATTTGAAAATCTTATTTTTTTTGTTCAGTTCTGATCTTTTCATCAGGCATGCTTGAAAGTTTTCTATTTCCTTGAAGGACCATTTTTCCCCCTGAAGAATTATGTTCAGTTTCACTGGGTAGGTGATTCTTGATTGTAATTCCAGCTTCTTTGCATTCCAGAATATTATATCCTCATGCTTCCCAATATCTTAATGTAGAAGTGGCTAAATCCTATGAAACTCTGATTGTGACTTTATGATATCTGGATTATTTTTTTTCTGTATGCTTACAATATATATTCCTTGACCTGGGTATTCTGGAATTTGGTTATAACGCTCCTGAGAGTTTTCATTTTGTTATTTCTTTCAGGAGGCGATGGGTAGTTTTTTTTCTTTGTCTACCTTATCCTCTGTTCTGGGACTTCAGGACATTTTTCCTTGATAATTTCTGATATTCAGTATGTTGTTCAGATGCTTATGTTAAATCATGTCTTTTAGCTAGTCTAATAATTCTTTTTTCTTTTTAAAAATTGGTTATAGTTGGGTAAATTTCTTTTTTTTTTCTAGTAGTATTTCGTTTTTCCAAATATATACAAAGATAGTTTTCAATATTGACTTTTGCAAAATCCTTGGGTTCCAAATTTTTCTCCCAAGACAGCAAGCAATCCTGTATGGGTTAAACATGTGCAATTCTTCTAAACATATTTCTATATTCATCATGCTGTATAAGGAAAAAAAATATCAAAAGTGGAAAAACCATGAGAAAGAGAGAAAAACAAGAAAACAAACAACAAGAAAAGAGAAAATACTATGTTTTAATCCACATCCAGTATCCATTGTTCTCTTTCTAGATGTGGATGGCACTTTCTATCCCCAGTCTATTAGTGCAATAATTCTCAAATTGTCTCTTCTGGATCTGTTTCCCATGTTAGCTGTTTTTTCATTTTTTTATTTTTTTGATCTTGTTTGATTGATTCTTGATATCTCATGAAGTCATTAGCTTCTACTTGTTCAACTCTAATTTTTAGGAGTTATTTTCTTTTTAAAAAAATATTTATTTAAAACTAAATACAAAGCAAAAAAAATTAGAAAGACAACAAAGAACAAGGAAAACAATTTTTAAAAATTGTCATGTTCCCTGAAGACAATTAGGGAGGATTCAGAATATTTAACAATAAATTTCCATTTTAGGAAAGTGTAGATAATAATAAAAGACATCATATTTATGTGTCCACTTTTGCTTTGCTTTCTTGCAGAGTGTTCTTTTGTTTTCTATTGTGTACTTTTATTTTTTCTAATGCTTCTGTGTCTATTCTTCCTCTATACCTTATTTGTATAACATAATTATTATTTTAACCTTTTTCTTGGTGATTTTGCTTTTTTAGAGTCAGATCACATTCAACTCTGCCCCAGTCTTTATTGTGAGCTACCCAATTGCTGATGTCAATCATAAAAAATATGGCATACATTTCCATACAAAAAAATAAACAATTTGTCCATGTTGAGTTCCTTGAAATTGATCTTTGATATTGGCTGTTATGTGTTAAATTTTCTATTGAGTTAAAATTTGGTTGAAAGAAAGTCCTAAATATCTACAAGTTGGTTGAATGTCCATTTTTTTCCCATTCAATACTGTGAATGATTTTGCTGGATATATTTTTGGTCACAAACCTAGTACTTTTGTTTGCTGGGATATATAGTTCCAGGATCTGTGGTCTTTTATTGTGGCTGCTGCTAAGTCCTGTACAATTCTAATTGTAGTTCCAGCTTATTTCAATTGTTTTTTCTTGTTTTGTGAAAAATTTTCTCTTTGATCTCAAGGTTTCAAAATATGGTAATAATATTTCTATATATTTTCCATAAAGAGTGTCTTTGAAATGGTGATTGGTGGATTTTTTTTCTATTTCTACTTTCTCCTCATATTCTATCACTCCAGGATAATTTTCTTGGAATTACTTCTTATATTATTGTGTCAAGGTTTTTTTTTTTTTTTTTTTGCATTAACTTTCAAGTAGTCTTATTATTTCTATATTTTCTCTTCTTGTTGTTTTTCTTATAAGATGTTTCACATTCTGTTTTATTTTTTCATTCTTTATATTCTGTTTTGTTATTTCTTGGTCTCATGACTTTACTGGTTTTCCCTTGCCCAATTCCAATTTTTTTTTTCCTGAGGCAGTTGGGGTTAAGTGATTTGCCCAGGATTATACAGCTAGGAAGTGTTAAGTGTCTGAGATCAGATTTGAACTCAGGTTTTCCTGACTTCAGGGCTGGTGCTCTATCCACTGCACCACCTAACTGCCCCTCCCCATTCTAATTTTCAAAGATTATTTTCATCTTTGAGACTCTGTATCATATATAGGACTGCTTGCCACTAGGGGAAGGGGTGGAGGGAGAGAGGGGAAAAATCGGAACAGAAGTGAGTGCAAGCGATAATGTTGTAAAAAATTACCCTGGTATGGATTCTGTCAATAAAAAGTTATTATAAAAAAAAAAATGAAAAACAAACAAACAAAAAAGACTCTGTATCTCCTTTTCTAGTTGGTTAACTTCTTTTTTCATATTCTTGTTTTTCTTAATTTTAATTTATTTAATTTTTATTTTCCCCTTAATGTCTCTCATTTAATATATAAATTATTTTTTGAGATCTTCTATAAATTCTCTCTGGGAGGAAGCCATTTAATGCTACTCCTTTGGGGTAGAAGAAGCTTTTTTTTAACTTCAATCTTCTCTGGAGATGAATCAAAGTCTTCCCTATTCCCAAAGTAAGTTTCTATGGTTGGGTTCTTTCCACTTTTCTGGGTCATTTATTTAAAAATATGAAGTATTAGTTAAGCACCTCTAATCATGGTGGCTCTAGCTTTAGTTCTCTCCTCTGATCTGAAACCCGTGCTCACAGTCAGTAGCATTCCTGTTCCATCATTTCTGCACTCACTGGGTAAGTTGGTTCTTTCTCCCTCAGGGGCACATCTCTGCAGCACAGCTGAGTCTGAGGTTCCTTATTAGCAGAGTTTCCCTGAAATCTTTTCAGATTCAGAACCCTGCAGTCTAGGAGGTGAAAGTTTCTATGGTTTTTGCTAAGATTTCAGCCAAATCCAGCTAAACCCAGAGCTCCCCATAGTCTTTCTTCACATCTTGTAACTCAACAAGCACAACTCAGTGCTAGGTAGAACCCGTTCTTCTCCAAATCTTCTTGATTGTTTACCAGCCTAAGTTTGCCCTGAGTTGCAAATTTGTACTGTTTGTGGGGAAAATCTGGAGAGCTTGAAATTTACTGACATACTTTGCCATCTTTCCAGAATATGTCCCTTCAGTGATTTTTGTAAATCTTTTTTCATTTTTTGTGCTGCCTTTATCAAGATGTTGGCTCATTTTTTATCATTCTTTTTCATTACTTTCATTTCTTTTCTGAATTTTCTTCTATCTCTTATATTTGATTTTTAAAAAATATTTGTTGAGCTCTTCTATGAGTTCTTTTTGTATATGAGACATTTTGACATTGTTGTCTTCTCCTAAATTTGTATTTTAATCTTCCTTGTCACCATTACAACTTTCTGTGATCAATTTCTTTTTGTCCCCTTATCATAGGCTGGAGCCTGTTCCATTACTTCTAAAATTGAGATCTGCTTCTGGAATGGAGAGGGAATTATCCCAAGCTTCTTGTGACAGATGCTGCAGACCTTGGCTACATGTCTGCACAGCTGCTTCAAGAGAATCTGGCCATTTGCCTGTTGTTGCACTAAGTCTCTCTCTCTCTCTTTCTCTCTCTCTCTCTCTTCTCTCTCTCTCTCTCTCTCTCTTTCTTTCTCTCTTTCTCTCTCTCTCTCTTTCTCTCTCTCTCTCTCATTCTCTCTGTCTGTTTCTGCCTCTCTTTGTCTCTGCCTGTCTTTCCTTAGATACACACATTTTTACATATTTTTGAGCTGGTAGAATATCATATTCATACACAAGGGAGAATAAATCAGGAGTGCAGAAATTTTTGTTCCTTCTACTTATTGCTCCCTGTTCTTTTTAGGGCCAAGCAGAATGAGTCTAGTTTCTCTTTCACATAACAATCCTTCAAAAACTAGAAGATAACTATGGTATTCCATCCAAATCTTCTCTTTTCAGACTAAGTAGCCCTAATTCCTTCCATTGATCTTTTGATGGAACCATCTTAAGGTCCTTTACCATCCTTAGTATCATTCTATGGACAGTGTTTAGTTTATCAATATCTTTCTTAAACCATGATACTAAGAACCGAGGACAATACTCCAGAAGTGATAAGACCATTGCAGATAACAAGGAGCCAATCACTGTCTTATTTCTAAAGGCTATGTCTCTCTTAATGTCTATTGTTATTGTTGTTGTTTAATTTCAGTCCTATTTGACTCTTCATGACCCCATTTTGGGGGTTTTCTTGATAAAAATACAAGAGATAGTTTCCATTTCTTTCCCCAACTCATTTTTTTCAGACGAGGAAACTGAGGCAAATAGAATTAAGTGATTTGCCCAGATTCACACAACTAGTAAGCGTCTGAGGTCAAATTTGAATTCAGGTCTTCTTGACTCCAGGACTGGTGCTCTATCCATTGTGCCATGTAGTTGCCCTTCTCCTAATATAGTCACCATCAAATTCATTCAATCTTTTAAATCATCATCCCTTATCTAATTTCACTTTCTTCCCTCTCCATCTTAAGCAACCAGTTTAACAATGTACTAGTAATCAGTAACTAGTTTAACTATATGCTGTCCTCTACATTCAAACTCCTTTCTTCCCTCTTTCCCTTTATATTCCTAATGATAATTTGTCAAACTCCAATTCTTTTTACACCCACCAAGCCTTGAATCCAACTCTTGTTATGGAAGAGTAAGTAAGTTACTGAATAGTGCTGGAAAAAGTTACACAATAGTACTGTCTAGGTCATAAATTTATGTTATGTAATTTAACCCAAACCCTTGAAACACCAAAGCAAGAATTTTATTTTTCCCTGATTGAGTCTATTGTACTTCCCCTAGAGGTTATTCCAAACCTTTTTTTTCCCTTTAAGCTTTCCTCTCACTCTTAGAAGAGGACCTAGCATTATAGTTTATTGAGGAAAAAGGTAATTTTCATAAGCTCCCTCTTGTCTCCTATATCTCAAAATCCCTTAATGAGGTATTTTTATCAATAAGGATTAATAAATTCTTATCCTTTCCTTATTTGCTCTGGTCTCTGATTAAAATATGGTCCTTTCCCTTATCAAGACCAACCCTCCTCTTTCCTTTGCTAGATCATCATTCAAATTCTGAGTCCCCTCTCAGTGTTGTAGTAGTTTATAGGTCCTCTCCTTTTTATTTCCTCACATCCTTTCTTCATAGTTTAATTAGATCCCACGAATTAAATTATCATTGTTATGCAGATGATTCCCATAGCTATATATGATCTCTCTCCTGAGTTCCCCTATTGCTTATTGGACATTTCTAAGTGGTGTAGGTGTCTATATGTTCAAAACCAAGCATGTTATCTTTTCAAATAAACCAGTCACTTTCCCAGTTTCCCTCTTTGTATTAAGGACACCATTATCCTTCTATTTGTGGCAGGTAAGGGCTTGACCTAGATTCAATAAGATTCATCTTCTTAAATTCAAAACTGGAATTAGACACTTACTATGTGATTCTGAGCAAGTCATTTAACCCTATTGGCTCAGTTTTCTCATCTGTAAAATGATGTGGAGAAGGAAATGGTAAGTCACTCTAGAATCTTCACCAAGAAAACCCCAAAAAGAGTCATTAAGACTTGAATACTACTGAAATGACTGAATAACAACAAAATCTTTCCAGTCAATTATAATCTCAGGATCATATTCAAATCTTTTTTTAAAATTTTTATTTAATAATTACTTTATATTGACAGAATCCATGCCAGGGTAATTTTTTTACAACATTATCCCTTGCACTCGTTTCTGTTCCAATTTTTCCCCTCCCTCCCTCCACCCCCTCCCCTAGATGGCAAGCAGTCCTATATATGTTGGATATGTTGCAGTATATCCTAGATACAATATATGTTTGCAGAACCGAACAGTTCTCTTGTTGCATAGGGAGAATTGGATTCAGAAGGTATAAATAACCCGGGAAGAAAAACAAAAATGCAGATAGTTCACATTCATTTCCCAGTGTTCTTTCTTTGGGTGTAGCTGCTTCTGTCCGTCATTTATCAATTGAAACTCAGTTAGGTCTCTTTGTCAAAGAAATCCACTTCCATCAAAATATGTCCTCATACAATATTGTTGTCGAAGTGTATAATGATCTCCTGGTTCTGCTCATTTCACTTAGCATCAGTTCATGTAAGTCTCGCCAGTCCTTTCTGTATTCATCCTGCTGGTCATTTCTTACAGAACAATAATATTCCATAACATTCATATACCACAATTTACCCAGCCATTCTCCAATTGATGGGCATCCATTCATTTTCCAGTTTCTAGCCACTACAAATAGGGCTGCTACAAACATTTTGGCACATACAGGTCCCTTTCCCTTCTTCAGTATTTCTTTGGGATATAAGCCCAATAGAAACACTGCTGGATCAAAGGGTATGCACAATTTGATAACTTTTTGGGCATAATTCCAGATTGCTCTCCAGAATGGTTGGATTCGTTCACAACTCCACCAACAATGCATTAGTGTCCCAGTTTTCCCGCATCCCCTCCAACATTCATCATTATTTTTTCCTGTCATCTTAGCCAATCTGACAGGTGTATAGTGGTATCTCAGAGTTGTCTTAATTTGCATTTCTCTGATCAATAATGATTTGGAACACTCTTTCATATGAGTGGTAATAGTTTCAATTTCATCCTCTGAAAATTGTCTGTTCATATCCTTTGACCATTTATCATTTGGAGAAGGGCTTGATTTCTTATAAATTTGAGTCAGTTCTCTATATATTTTGGAAATGAGGCCTTTATCAGAACCTTAAACTGTGAAAATGTTTTCCCAGTTTGTTGCTTCCCTTCTAATCTTGTTTGCATTAGTTTTGTGTGTACAAAGGCTTTTTAATTTGATGTAATCAAAATTTTCTATTTTGTGATCAGTAATGATCTCTAGTTCATCTTTGTTCACAAATTTCTTTCTCCTCCACAAATCTGAGAGATAAACTATCCTATGTTCCTCTAATTTATTTATAATCTCGTTCTTTATGCCTAGGTCATGGACCCATTTTGATCTTATCTTAGTATATGGTGGTAAGTGTGGGTCCATGCCTAATTTCTGCCATACTAATTTCCAATTATCCCAGCAGTTTTTATCAAATAATGAATTCTTTTCCCAGAAGTTAGGGGCTTTGGGTTTGTCAAACACTAGATTGCTATAGTTGACTATTCTGTCTTGTGAATCTAACCTTTTCCACTGATCCACTAATCTATTTCTTAGCCAATACCAAATGGTTTTGGTGACTGCTGCTTTATAATATAATTTTAGATCAGGCACAGCTAGGCCACCTTCATCTGATTTTTTTTTCATTAATTCCCTTGAGATTCTCAACTTTTTATTGTTCCATATGAATTTTGTTGTTATTTTTTCTAGATCATTAAAATATTTTCTTGGAAGTCTGATTGGTATAGCACTAAATAAATAGATTAGTTTAGGGAGTATTGTCATCTTTATTATGTTCGCTCGGCCTATCCAATAGCACTTAATATTTTTTCAATTATTTAAGTCTGACTTTATTTGTGTGGAGACTTTTTTATAATTTTGCTCATATAATTCCTGACTTTCCTTTGGTAGATAGATTCCCAAATATTTTATGGTATCAACAGTTATTCTGAATGGAATTTCTCTTTGTATCTCTTGCTGTTGGGTTTTGTTGGTGATGTATAAAAATGCTGAGGATTTATGGGGATTTATTTTGTAGCCAGCTACTTTGCTAAAATTATGAATTATTTCTAATAGCTTTTTAGTAGAATCTCTGGGATTCTCTAGGTATACCATCATATCATCTGCAAAGAGTGATAGTTTGGTTTCTTCATTGCCTACTCTAATTCCTTTAATATCTTTCTCGACTCTTATTGCCGAAGCTAGTGTTTCTAATACGATATTAAATAATAATGGTGATAGAGGGCAACCTTGCTTCACTCCAGATCTTACTGGGAAAGGTTCCAGTTTTTCCCCATTGCATATGATGCTTACTGATGGTTTTAAATATATGCTCCTGACTATTTTAAGGAAAAGTCCATTTATTCCTATGCTCTCAAGTGTTTTTATTAGGAATGGATGTTGGATTTTATCAAATGCTTTTTCTGCATCTATTGAGATGATCATATGGTTTTTGTTTGTTTGGTTATTGATATAGTCAATTATGCTAATAGTTTTCCTAATATTGAACCAGCCCTGCATTCCTGGTATAAATCCTACTTGGTCATAGTGTATTATCCTGGGGATGATTTTCTGTAATCTTTTTGCTAATATTTTATTTAAGATTTTAGCATCAATATTCATTAGGGAGATTAGTCTATAATTTTCTTTCTCTGTTTTCAGCCTACCTGGTTTAGGTATCAGTACCATGTCTGTGTCATAAAAGGAGTTTGGTAGGACTCCTTCAATCCCTATTTTTTCCAATAGTTTATTTAGCATTGGAGTTAATTGTTCTTTAAATGTTTGGTAGAATTCACATGTAAATCCATCTGGTCCTGGGGATTTTTTCTTAGGGAGTTGATTGATAGTTTGTTCTATTTCTTTTTCTGAGATGGGACTGTTTAGGATATTTACTTCTTCCTCTGTTAGTTTGGGCAAGCTATATTTTTGGAGGTATTTTTCTCTTTCATTTAAGTTGTCGAATTTATTGGCATAAAGTTGGGCAAAGTAACTCCTAATTATTGCTCTAATTTCCTCTTCATTAGTGGCAAGTTCTCCCTTTTCATTTTTAAGACTAACAATTTGATTTTCCTCTTTCCTTTTTTTAATCAGATTTACTAAGGGTTTGTCTATTTTGTTGGTTTTTTCATAGAACCAACTCTTAGTTTTATTAATTAATTCAATAGTTTTCTTACTTTCAATTTTATTGATCTCTCCTTTTATTTTTAGAATTTCAAGTTTAGTGTTTGACTGGGGGTTTTTAATTTGTTTCTTTTCTAGCATTTTTAGTTGCAAACCCAATTTATTGACCTTCTCTTTCTCTATTTTATACAAATAGGCCTCTAGAGATATGAAATTTCCCCTTATTACTGCTTTGGCTGCATCCCATACATTTTGGTATGATGTCTCATTATTATCGTTTTCTTGGGTGAAGTTATTAATTATGTCTATGATTTGCTGTTTCACCCAATCATTCTTTAGTATGAGATTATTTAGTTTCCAATTATTTTTTGGTCTACTTCCCCCTGGTTTTTTGTTGAATGTAATTTTCATTGCATCGTGGTCTGAAAAGGATGCATTTACTATTTCTGCTTTACTGCATTTGAGTTTGAGGTTTTTATGTCCTAATATATGGTGAATTTTTGTATAGGTTCCATGAACTGCTGAAAAGAAAGTGTATTCCTTTCTGTCTCCATTACATTTTCTCCAGAGATCTATCATATCTAACTTTTCTAGTATTCTATTTACCTCTTTGACTTCTTTCTTATTTATTTTGTGGTTTGATTTATCTAATTCTGAGAGTGCAAGGTTAAGATCTCCCATTATTATAGTTTTACTGTCTATTTCTTCTTGCAGCTCTCTTAATTTCTCTTTTAAGAATTTAGATGCTACACCACTTGGTGCATATATGTTTAATATAGATAGTGCTTCATTATCCATGCTACCCTTTAGCAAGATATAGTGCCCTTCCTTATCTCTTTTAATTAGATCAATTTTTGCTTTAGCTTGATCTGAGATCAGGATGGCTACCCCTGCTTTTTTGACTTCACCTGAAGCATAGTAGATTTTGCTCCAACCTTTTACCTTTAACCTGCATATATCTCCCCGCTTCAGGTGTGTTTCCTGTAAACAGCATATTGTAGGACTCTGGCTTTTAATCCATTCTGCTAACCGCTTCCTCTTTATGGGGGAGTTTACCCCATTCACATTTATGGTTAGAATGACCAATTCTATATTACTTGCCAACTTGTTAACCCCGGTTTATGCTTTTCTCCCTTCTTTCCCCTTTCCTCCCTTTCCAGTATTAAGCTTGTGAGCACCACTTGCTTCTCACAGCCTTCCCTTTTTAGTATCCCTCCCCCCGCCTTAGAGTTCCTCCTCCTATCTTACCCCTTTCCCTCCCAGTTTCTGTATTCCCTTCCTCTTAGCTTATTCCTTCCCTTTTCACTTTTCCCTTCTCACTTTTCAATGAGGTGGGAGAAGTTTCACCATAGATTGAATGTCTTAAGATTTTTCACTTAAAGCCAATTCTGAAGGCAGTAAGATACCCACTATATTCATCCCCCTCCATTCTTTCTCTCAGATATAATAGGTTTCCTATGCCTCTTCATGAGATGTACTACCCCCACTTTGCCCTTTTTCTGGTACAATGTCCTTTCCACGTCAATTTCTAGAACAAGGTATACATGTATTCTTTATACATCTATATAGTCGAAATATAGTTCCCAAGATTAATCTTTACCTTTTTAGATTTCTCTTGAGTTTTATATTTGTAGATAAAACTTTTTGTTAAGTTCTGGCTTTTTCATCAGAAATAGATGAAATTCACTTACTTCGTTGAATGTCCATCTTCTTCCCTGGAAAAAAGATGCTCATTCTCGCTGGGTAAGTTATTTTTGGTTGCATACCAAGTTCCTTAGCCTTTCAGAATATCATATTCCAGGCCCTTCAATCCTTTAATGTGGATGCTGCCAGATCCTGGGTGATCCTTATTGTGGCTCCTTGATACTTGAATTGGGTTTTTCTAGCCGCTTGCAATATTTTTTCCTTCGTCTGAGGGTTCTGGCATTTGGCCACTATATTCCTTGGTGTTTTGATTTTAGGATCCCTTTCAGTGGGTGATCGATGAATCCTTTCAATGTTTATTTTTTCCTCTGTTCCTATGACTTCTGGGCAGTTCTCTTTGATAATTTCCTGGAAAATAGTGTTCAGGCTCTTTTTTTCATCATTCTTTTCTGGGAGTCCAATGATTCTCAGATTGTCTCTCCTGGATCTGTTTTCCAGGTCTGTTGTCTTCCCCAGAAGGTATTTCACATTCTTTTCCATTGTTTGATTTTTTTGGATTTGCTTGACTGATTCTTCTTGTCTCCTCGAGTCATTCAATTCCAATTGTTCAATTCTGATTTTCAGTGAAGTATTTTCTTCACTCACTTTTTAAAAATCTTTTTCTAATTGTCCCATTGAGTTCTTTTGTTCTGTGGAATTTTTTTCCATTTCGCCAATTTTGTTTTCCAATTCACCAATCCTATTTTTCAAGGATTTTACTTCTTTATCCACTCTCTCTTTAACTGACTTCTCCAGGCTCTTTTGCCAAGCCTCCCTCTCCTTTTCCCAAGCTTCCCTCTCCCTTTGCCAAGCCTCACTCTGCTTTTCCCATTTTTCTTCTAGCTCCCTTGTGAGAGCCTTTTTAATCACTTCTATGAGGTTCATCTGTGCTGAGGAACAGATGATCTCCTCCTTTGGGGATTCATCTGGAGACAGTCTGTTTTTAGTCTCCTCAGGATTTAGAATCTGCTCTCTATCTGTATAGAAGCTGTCAAGGGTTAAAGTCCTCTTCAGTTTCTTGCTCATTCTGTCTAACAATCAAAGACAAACTAGCAAAGAAAAACAGAAAAAACTGGAGTCTTTCTTTGGGGGAGGGGCTGGGTGGTGTTACCGAGCTTCCTCTACAGACTGCGGGGGGCAGCAGTGAGGCACTAGCCCTACTGTGCTGCGCCTGCGCTCTGAGACTCCGAGAGCGTGCTGAGTCACTGGGGGGGGGGGGGGGGGGAGGGGGAGGGGAGGGCGGCCAGGTCCCGAGAGACTCCAGCTGTTTCGGGTTATATTCTTCAGCCCTGGTGTTTTTAGCTTCTCTGCTGGGCTGCTGACTTGCTGCCGGAGCAAAGTATCCAGTCCTGTAGCGAAGCTCTCCCCGCAGAGATGGCTGCGATCACTCCCCACCCCCTCTCCAGTC
This sequence comes from Antechinus flavipes, assembly GCF_016432865.1. Lineage (NCBI taxonomy): Eukaryota > Metazoa > Chordata > Mammalia > Dasyuromorphia > Dasyuridae > Antechinus > Antechinus flavipes. Next base: position 157,139,093 of record NC_067399.1, on the reverse strand, counting down.
TGCTCCCGTGCTCTCACTGCCGCTGCCCGCCACCTGCGCCAGATCTAAAACCATCCCAGCCCTCCAGTAAAGACAGACCTTTCTTGGCGAATCTCAAGGATGGCTTCTCTTGGTAACTATTTGTGGGTTTTTTTTCAGTCAAGCATTAATTCAGAGGCTTGTAATGAAATGGATAGTGAGAGAAAGCGTGGAGCTACACAGCTATGTGCCTCCTCTCCGCCATCTTAACCAGAGAGTCCTCTATATTCCTTTTTTAAAAATAGCTTTTTATTTACAAGTTATATGTATGGGTAATTTTACAGCATTGACAATTGCCAAATTTTTTATTCCAATTTTTCCCCTCCTTTCCCCAACCCCCTCCCCTAGATGGCACGATAACCAGTAGATGTTAAATATATTAAAGTATAAATTAAGTAAACAATAAGTATACATGACCAAACCGTTATTTTGCTGTACAAAAAAGAATCAGACTCTGAAATATTGTACAATTAGCCTGTGAAGGAAATCCAAAATGCAGGCAGGCAAAAATATAGGGATTGGGAATTCAATGTAATTGTTCTTAGTCATCTCCCAGAGTTCTTTTGCTGGGTATAGCTGGTTCAATTCATTATTGCTCCATTGGAACTGATTTGGTTCATCTCATTGCTGAAGATGGCCAGGTCCATCATAATTAATCATCACATAGAAATAAGTTTATTCTGTACTGTCATGGTCTTGATGAATCATAATAACGCTTTTTAATCACTGTTTTTTTTTTTTCCCTAGATGGATCTTTTTTAATAATATAGTATAGAATTTTCCAAGAATTCAAGTCAAATGATTCACAATGTCTATTCTTTTTCTCAGGAAATTGGAATAAAATTTATACTTCTCCAATCCAATATCACTCTTATTCCCTGAAATCTTTTAGATATCACTGAAAAGAGTTCAACAGCAATATCTGCCACTCTTTTACTATCGGAGGATGTAGTTCATTTCGACTAGGTAACATAGACTCATCGAAGACAACCAAATGCTCTCTAATAATGTCCTTTTTTGTACTGAATACTGATTTTGCATCACCAATTTTTTTTTAGTCCAAAGGGCTGCATTCTTGGCAAATAAATACAAGTAAAGTGAAAACCAAATAACTTTCTTTTTCTTCTGATGTCAATGATCATCACTAATTCATTTACCTGAAGAACAATTCTATATCTTCTGATTCTCTCCCCCACTCTCCAATGGCACTAAAGAAAAACAAAACATCAAAACCCATTTTGTCGTCCTTATGGGTTCTTACAAGCCTCTATTTATTCTTAATTTTACCACTTCCAACACATAATTTTATAGTACCACACAATGTTTTTTTCTTCATCTTCTGTTTGGCTTTTTAAAAAAATTATTTTAATTTTATTTTTAAATTTTATTTAAAACTAAACTAAAACCAAAAAGAACATTTCCATAAATACAAAAGAAAGCAAAAATAGAATTCTTTATAAAACTCTGGATCTCTACTCCTTTACATATATATTTTTCAAAATCTAAGTTGGTGGTTAGTTATTGGTGCAATTACAGTTATCTTTTCAAACAATGTTCTTCTATTGCACTCGTTTACAATGTTTCCTCTTTTGTCTTCAGAATTGTATTTTTGAAAGATATCCATCTCATTAAGAATAACCTCCACCACTAGAAACTGGAAAATGAATGGATGTCCATCAATTGGAGAATGGTTGGGTAAATTGTGGTATATGAATGTTATGGAATATTATTGTTCTATAAGAAATGACCAGCAGGATGAATACAGAGAGGCTTGGAGAGACTTACATGAACTGATGCTGAGCGAAATGAGCAGAGCCAGGAGATCATTATACACTTCAACAACAATACTGTATGAGGATGTATTCTGATGGAAGTGGATCTCTTCAATAAGGAGAGTTAATTCAGTTTCAATTGATCAAGGATGGACAGAATCAGCTACACCCAGAGAAGGAACACTGGAAATGAATGTGGACTACTTGCATTTTTGTTTTTCTTCCCAGGTTATTTTTACCTTCTGAATCCAATTCTTCTTGTGCAACAAGAGAACTGTACAGTTCTGGACACATATATTGTATCTAGGATATACTATTACATATTCAACATGTATAATACTGCCTGCCATCTAGGGGAGGGGGTGAAGGGAGGGAAGGGAAAAGTCGGAACAGAAGTGAGTGCAAGGGATAATGTTGTAAAAAAAATTACCAATGTGTATGTTCTGTCAATAAAAAGTTATTTAAAAAAAGAATGACCCCTACTATAGAAATATTTGAATCCTCTAAAATTTACTCTCTCCACACCTACAGCATATGTTAGATTATGTCTGGATTTCTTTTCTACAGTCACAAACTTTCTCCCAAAGGTTCCTTTTCGTTCTTCCTTTTTGAAAGATATAATTCCCCTTCATTACTACTTTATAATACCTCTGTGCCAAGAATATGATGTATTTTCGAAATTCATCTATTTCCTTTTTCTGTTCATGTGATCTTTAGTATATTTCAATGACAAAATTACTTCTGTTTTCTACTTCCATAGTGCTTCTTTTAAGATTTAAAAAGAAACTTTTTATTATGACTGATAACTTGACATATGTAAAGGCAATTTTTAACTCCCCTCACCTTTTCTCTAGTAAAGAGATACCAATCTATATTTTGAACATAGATGATAACTGATGGATCTCAGTACTGTACTGTTATTTTTATGCACAGCATAAAACATAAATAAGATCTAGGGAAAAGGCCTCTCATATGGAGAAATCATCCATGAAAAATCCACAGCTAAACCTGGACAAGAATTGCACAAAAAGTGGAGGCAGACTGTGTAGCTATCTGTATATGGGAATATCCCTATAAATGCAATTAAAATCCATTGAAATATTGGGGAAAAAAAGACCTTAGTTCAAGTTCCAGCTATGTCACTTATTAGTTGTATGATCTGGGACAACTTATTTAGCTATTCTGAACCTCAGTCTCTTTATATGACAAATATAAGGTGTTCTAGTAATCTTAGTGTAATTTAGTAACTAGTAAAGTTTAAAACTGCATTAAAACTTCTGGGATACCCTTTATTACAATATTACCTATTTCATGGGCTTGCTTGAGGATCAAAGTAGTTAACATGTATAAAGCACATTATAAATTATAAAATGCTATAAAAATGTTTGCCTTTATTATTGTTGAATTAGGTTCTGAGGAACTCTAGTTTAAAAACCCTTGTGATACTGTTTTTAAAATCTGTAATTAAATCAGAAAGAGCAAGAATTTGTATTTAGTATATGACCTGATTTAAGCTGTTATATACTTGAAAAACCATCATTGAAATTTTCTGTGTTTCATTGTCTAAACTGGGCTAATTAAAAATGAGAACAAAAATCTGTTTTTAACAGGGTCAAAGATGACCAAATGGGAAATTTGCAAAATGGAAAGAAAAGACAGGGGATGAGGGGAGAGGTAGAACAAAGAATCAAATTTGATCAGGTTCAGGTCATGTTGGGCTTTCCACAGAGAGAGAGAGGACTCATCAAAACAATCGCAAAAAGTCTTCACATCTACCCCAGAAGGGGGTACTATGGCACAATTTTAATTGAATAAAATAGATTTCTAATGATGACTAACAAGATGTGAGAAATAGGGGGACTACTGAAAAAGATTAATGACTTAAAAGCGGGTTAGCACTGGGGACATAGATAAAAACAGGGAAAAACAAATCCTTTTAATGGAAAACTCTGTCTCCTGAACTGTGCATCTAAATTTTTCTGAGTTCAAGACTCGGTTCAAATCCCATCTAAATGAAGAGACCATTCCCAAGTCTTCTTTTCTTGGAGTGCCTTCTATTTGCTCTGTATGTTTGAATGTAGATGTAATCTTTTTACATGCCATCTCTTCCATTAGAATAGAAGCTCTTTGAGGGCAAGGATTTCCTTTTGATCATTCCTTGTGCCTCCAACTCTTAACACAGTGGTTCTTAGTAAATGCTCAATGAATGTTGATTGACTTAAATAGCATTAGAAAGAGTTGCAGAAATGTTTCCAAGTGTAACAAAGAAAGAATAGGAGGACTACTTCACATAGCAGATGTAGAAAAATCTGTCAGAGACCATAACATATGCTGATAAACCCTTCCATTTTTCTCCTTCTGTGTTGGATGAGTTTTGATTTCCTCTAACTAGAAAAATTCAAAAACCAATTGAGCAGAAATCTAATAATTAGTCTGCAAAACTCTATTATAACTTATAATATCTTCTATTGAGGTACTAAGTACCTATTGCTGGGAGAGATTCTTCTCCCTTGTGAATTGTGAATTGTGAAAATTCTCATTTCATTTTCCTCAAACATTTATTCCTCTTATCATTGCACTTAACATTTCAGTAAACTTCCAATTCCTTCAAGCCTAAACACCTCAGTTTGGTATTCTATCACCTGTCTGCAAAGAATCCAACCTTATTCCCTCCTCGTCCTCCACTAAACTCTTAAAAATAAATCTAGTTTCTTCATTGTTCCATGAACATATTATATTGTTGCTCCTCTCTCTGCCTTCACTCTTTATTTTGTCCTTTGACATTTTTTTCTCCCCACTCTTCCTTTCCTTCCCCTCTGTTTTTCTTTTCTTTTCCTCATGGCCCAGGCAATTCAAGACCTGGCTCAAATTCATCATTGACATGAAATCTCTGACATGAAAGCTTCCTTGATGAGTTCTTTCTTTGAATCTGCTAATTCACAAATCTGAACCATACCATTATAGTCTCAAGTACATAATTTAATACTCAACCATATACTGTTTTCAAACTAAATTTTGTTTCATATAACCTGTTCACCACTCTATTCTTCTTTCACTCAGATCCTTTCAGATCTTTCAGAAAGCTAATCTGTTTAACTTTTAAAATTAAAAAAAAGTTCTGTTATATTATAAAAATTCTGATATTATATGCTGTATTCCACAGTCATGATGTTTCACTTCTATAAAGAAGTAGGAGATAAAGGGATATCTTCACATAGCTTTCCTCTGAGGTCAGGCTTAGTCATAATTTTCCATCTTTCAGTTTCAATCCTCATATTATGTTAAGAGGCAATGAATTATGAGGAATAAAGAGTTGGTTTCAGAACAGGAAAGGCCTAGGTTCAAATTCTAACTGACACATTTCCTATGGTACTTTTGGCTTGTTATTTGATTTTACAGAGAACTAAGGAACTCTCTAAAGTTACAAGTTGAAGAGGGAGTTGAATATTAGTTGAGGGAGATTCTTCACAGTATCATGGTTCTATTATCCAGTTCACCACCATCCTGTAATGCAAAATGTGATATTTTGGGGCTTACACAGAAGCTTTCTTATATAGTCTGAGCATGGGATGGGGATGGAGGGATAACACTGGGTCCTGGAAGGCTAAACCAACAAAGTATAAGCTGTGGCAGGTTCCACCAAGTGGGAAAGAATGGACTTGGTGATATGTTTCTATTCCCTCAGGATTTGGTCTAACTCAGTTCAGAAAACATCATTAGCAGAAGTTTGGCCACCAAATAATGAATTTGCAGGTGTCATCTAATCATGAAGCTTTTCTTCGGAACATCCTTATTACTGTCAACTGTATCACCTTTCTTAGAATTACCTAGCTTATCAACATTCCTAAATTCCTTATTGTCCTTTTCCCATGCATCCAAATAGATACCAAGTCTTGTTGCCTCTCTCCACAATATCTCTTGTATAGACCCTTTTTCTCCATTCATACATCAATCGCCTCTTTCATGCCCTTACCACCTCTTTCTATATTGCCATAGCTTTCTACTTGGTTTCCTTACCTCAAATCAACAAATCAATTCAACAGGCATTTATTATATAACTATTGTGTCAGATACTTTGCTAAGCACTGGAGATTTTATTTAAAAAGACAAAAAATAGTCTCTGTTCTTCTATAAATATTTAATTTTAAATTTATGGAATAAACAAGCATTTCAATAACATAGTACAATAAAGTCTCTGCTCTTAAGGAGCTTACAGAAAATATCCTTTATAGAACTTCCTAAATTATTTTTCTAAAGAGCAGATGTGACTCTTTATAATTTTGTACCCCACCAATCCCACATGATAAACTCCATGATTCCCTCTAGGATCTTCCATTTTGCCATTTATGCTTTTTACAATATGGTCCTTTTCTATCTTTCCAGTCTTCTCCTCTATATACAGTATGGCTCACCTAAGCCTACCTATTGCCATTACTCATACACATCCATCTTCCATTCACAGGTTTTTGCTCCATCAATCTTTTAATTTCCCTGGCTTCCATCAAGACTTAGTTTAAGCACCACATTCTGGAGGAGGCCTTGGCTAGTTCCCCTGGCTGCTAGTGTCTTCCTTACTAAGGCTACCTTGTAGCAACTCTGTATATATCTTGTATCTTCCTATTTATGTACTTCACTGTTAGCTCCTTGCAGGCAAAGATATTTAAACATTTTCACCATGTTCTTTGCGCTTAGTATCAGCCTGGTACATAACAAGAATTGAATATCTTTATTGATCATTGTTTGGTCTTATGATGTGCAATGATGGAGGGGGTTCACATAGAAGAAATTTCAGACTCAATAAATATTGAAGTAAACATGCCATTTCTTCTTCTTCTGAAGCTCTATTCTGATATGTTAAGTGGTGACTCTTGAGTTGTTAAAGACTATATTAAGAAAACACAAGCCTTTATGGGTCATTCCAGCTGTAAAGACTTCCTAGTATGATAGATCATATGCCTAAAATAGTTTAGCTAATTTGGGAAAGGCTCATATTCAGTTTGGTTACAGGATACTAATTTTTTGTTTTTGACTACAGCAGCTTTATCATTATCTATGTTAGCAGAAGGATCATATTTTATACATAAGGAATATCATAGACTTTGATCTGGAACTCACCTAGTCCAAGACCTACATTTACTTTTCAGAGGAAGAAGCTAAACCCAGAGGTCAAGTGACTAATTCAAGGTCCCTCAGATACTAAATAGCACAATCAATACTTTAAATGTCCTCTAATCACAAAACCATCATTTTACATACACTTTCATAATTACAAAGTCTAAAATCTTTTATTATTATTTCATTAGTTGACATAAATTTACTTGGTACCTTTTATGTATCAAGTACTGTATCAGGTACTGTGAACATAAAGACAAAATGAAACAGTCCCTGACCTCAAATTTATGTTCTATTGATTAATCCATCATGTACACAGGTAAATAAATTTAGGATACATACAAAATCAATGCAAGGTAATTTCTGGGAGAAGCTGGAAGGAGCTATTCTGGGATAACTGGTGGATCAGGCTAGATATCTTTTAGGAGGTAACATTTGAATTAAGTTTTGAAGAGAACTAGGGGTACCAAGAAGCAGAAGAAGGAACAAGAGTATTTTAGATACTGACATATCCAAAGACATAGAAGCAAAATTCAAAATGCTATGGATAAAAAAAAGCAAGGAGGATAGTTTGGCTTGAGTAAAAGGTATTTGAATGAAAATAATATTATTAGTCTAGAAAAGTAAGTCGGAAGTATTCTGGTTTTAGCTGCCAAACAGAAAAGTTTGTATTTGGTCCTAGATAACACTGGATCTTGAGTAAGAGACATATTTAGATCTATACTTTAACAATATCAGTTTGGTAGCTATGAGAAGTTTGAGGGGAGAGGGAAGAGACTCAAGGTTGAAACACTAATTAGAAAAAAAAGAAACACTAATTAGAAGACTATTGTGATAGTGTAGGTAAGAGGTGATAATGGCTTGAATTAAGTTGATGAGTAGGGAAAAGGTATAGATATGATACTTATAGTTGCAGTAGAAATGACAAAACTTGGCAACTAACTGGATAGGAGTAAAGAGTGAGAGTGAAGAATTGAAGACAACCCTTAAAGTACAAATCCGAATAGCTGGAAGAATGGTGGTGTCATTGATAGAAACAAATGAAATTGGGAGGATTGCAGGTGTAGAGGAAAAGATAATGAGTTCTGTTTTGGACATATTGAGTTTGAGATAACTAAGAGACTTTTCGTTATAAATTTCTAACAAGCAGATTGATATGAAAAATTAACTCAGGAGAGAAGTGAGGGTAATATATATAGATCTTTTAGTCATCCTGTAGAGATGATAATTGAATTTATGGAGGTTGATGATATCACCAAAAACAAAAATGGAAAAAGAGAAAGTGAAGGACACAACAGTTGAGTACCCACATACGTAGAGGATAGGACTTGTCGATGGTTCAGCAAAGGAAACTGCAGATAGATCATTTGGATAAGAGGAGAACCAAAAGAAAACACTATCACAAAAACCCAGGGAAGAAAAAAAGATCCAGAAAAATGATAGTCAACAATGACAAACAACCATAAGATTTAGGAAGAAACATCAATGACCATTTAAAAAAATAGTATTCTATTTTTCCAAATACTTTTCAACATTCAGCTTTGCAAAACTTTGTGATCCAAATTTTTTCTCTCTCTTCTTCCCTCCCTCCTCAAAAGAGCAATCTGATATAGGTTAAACAAATGCAGTTCTTCTAAATATGTTTCCATATTCATCATGATCAGATCAAATGGGGAGGAAAAACATGAAAAAGGAAATAAACAACAACAAAAAGGTGAAAATATGATGTTGTGATCTACATTCAATCTCTATGTTCTCTCTCTGTATTTAGAATGCTCTTTCCATCTCAAATCTATTGGAATTACCTTGAATTACTTCATTGTTGAAAAGAGCTATGTCCAACAGAGTTGATCATCACTTCTTGTTACTGTGTACAATGTTCTATTGGTTCTGCTCACTTTGCTTAGCATCAATTCATATAAGTCTTTCCAGGTTTTTCTGAAATCAGCTGGCTTGTCAGAATAACCATTTTCAATGAAATTTTTAGAAACAAATGATGTTGGTCCAGAGATTATTGATGACCTTGGGAAAAACAACTTCCATATAAGTGGAAGGGACAGAAGTCAGATAGAAAATAATTGAGAATTAAGTGGGAGATGAAAAAGTAGAAACAAATAATATATATAAGTTTTCATTGGAATTGATCAATGAGCGGGAGGAGAGAAATATGGCAACAAGTTGATGGGATGATAAAATGAAGGCCTAGACTTTTTATCCTTGATTACAAGTTGGAGAGTAAGATCTTATGCTATATTTCTGCTCTCTACCCTAAAGCACCCAATACAGCATTGGGTGTAATAAGTATTCAACACGTTCTTGTTTGAGATAAGTAATTAACTTATTAAGTAATGAACTTTTTAGGAAATTTTAGGGAAGGGTATGCATCTTTGTGTTTGTTGTTTTTGGTGAGGCAATTGAGGTTAGGTGATTTATTCAGTGATATACAGCTAGTGTTAAGCATCTGAGGCCAAATTTCAACTCAGCATTTCTGTGCTAAGATGGCAAATATAAGGTTGACCTCTAACCTTGAAGTTAGGAAAGCTCAAACTGGAATCTAATCTCAGAGATATTTCAATTAAAACATTTCTCTCCATGCCTCTGAGTAACAGTTATTAAAGATTAGGACACATAATATCCAGTAAATTAAATAGAAATTTAGTTTTATTGATGTTAAATTTTTTTTCATTTTTTTGGAGGGGTGGGGTATTGACTTCTATGATCCAAATAAGCTGCTTGATTTTTGGCCATCTATTTAAAATTGAAATAAAGTCAGAAATGAAGCTTTGTTGTAAATTATAGGGAGATTGTATATATGTAGGAAGATATTGTCAAGTAGGGAATATCTTCCATCATTGGATGTCGCAACCCATCTTTGACTTAACACTTAAGTCTTAGATAGTTTGCTTAGAAATACAGAGGTTAAGTTACTTGCTGAAGGTCACAGTTAATAAATGATAGAAGTTAGAATTGAACCCTAGTATTTCTTACCCTGTGACCAGCATTTTATCAGCTCTGTCAAGCTGCCTCTAAGTGTGTCACAGAGGGCTTTCATGAAGCAGATTTCTTGTTTTGGTACATGTACATTAGAAAGACTCTATTCACAGTAGAGGCAATTTGAAAGAACAAGAAGCAGCCTCATAGGGAAAAATGCCCATTTGCCAAGTGCAAACCAATGTGTGTGACACCATTTCTCAATCAGCCACACTAGGGTGTCTGATGTTTCATAAAAACAATGACAACAGGAGCTGCTGCAGGAGATTACCTTATGTGCCCACCGCAGCTTGGAGACAGTTGTTGCCATGGAGAACAGTGAGTGCTCCTGCTGAGGTGAATTCTGAGAATGCTCTAGGGCAGGGTTGGTCATGACAATCCTCCTGTGCCCATGGAAATAGCAGATGCTGGTGATGAAGAAGATGCTCTATCAAGCTGGGTGCTCTCTTTCCTCTGGCTTAGCCCCTCCAGCCTGATCTCAGATTTATCTCTCCCTAGTGTCTTTGAACTGAGTCTTAATACTGATTTCAACTATGCTTCTACCTTTTGCCCTTTTAGATGATACATTCCTAGGTAGATAAGTGAATTCAGCTAATCAGGGGAATGCTTCCAGTGGTGAGAACATTGACAAGTGTTTTCCCTCCCCTAAATGGGGAAATGTCTCATTTAATTAATGCCATCAGTCACAGTCAGCCATAGCTCATGATGGGTCTATACCCAACACATGTCTCGTACAGGGCCAGCAGGGAATTGTACATTAGTTTTAATTAGCTGTGTATCATAAAAGGCAAAAAATTCTTTTGATATTGAAGATTTTCAACTTTGTCCACTGAGTTACAAGAGTGAAGGGATAAGAGAAAGAAGGATAATTAATAAGGTCTTTGGCAATTGCTCCCTTATGACTTTAGTAAATTCAACCTTCATATGTATATGATACATATATCATATATCATATATATATATATATATGATAGTTCAATATCTAGCATTCCTATTGCAATTTTAAGATTTTTTTAAATTTATATATATATAATATTTCTTTTTATTATTTTTATTAGCACCATATAATGGAAACTGAGTTTCAGAGAGGTTAAACTACTCCACATAGTTTAGTCACATAGTAAGTATCTGAGGTAGGATTTAAATTCACTTATTTTTGACTCCAGTCCACTTAGAAGGGGCTATAAGAAAGATCATTTGACCATATAATTGTTTCCGTTTGGTTTTTTCTTTATTATCTATAACCAGCTATTGAAAGTGACTATTTTTTGTTTGTTGTTAGCTATGAAAGGAAAAAAAGAATAAAATGGAATAATAAGAACTAGTTTCATCTATTCCCTTTTTGATCTCTTTATCCCAGTGCTTTCAGCTTCTATCTATATTTGAGGAAAGGTAAATATACCCAGAGGTACTCATATATTATGTAAAAACAAAACAAAACAAAACAAAAACATCTATAGTACTGGTGGCAATGCTTTATATTTGAGTTTTAAAGCAATCTTGCGAGGGGGTAGGGTATGATTCCCATTTTGCAGGTGAGTAAAGTGAAGAGGTAAGTGACTTGAGGAATAATACATAGAAAATCAAGAGCACAGCTAGAATTGAAAGCCAGGACTCCTGACTGTCAAGCCATTTGCTTTCTGTCATAGCACTCCAAAAGAAGAAGGAAAAGAAGAAAGAGTAGGAGAAGGAGGAATCGAAAAAGAAGGAGGAAGAGGATTTCTGAAGATAACTGCCTGGCACTTAATGTTTATTAATTAACTTATTAAATAGAAATAATTAGAAGAAATTTTTGAAATTTAAATACTCTCTAGCATTTTGGTGGGTAGAAGTAAATAGATTCTGGTCTACTGGGTTACCAAGTTGTCCTCCTCCTATGAAAATCAATTTGCTTACTGTTATTATATCCTGAGTCTTTAGCACTCCAAATTTTGACGTTAAGAAATAGCAAGAGAGAGTAATTTCTTTTTCCCCTTTTGCCTTCGATATTTCAGTAACTAGGATTCATCTGTGACTAGTTAGCTCAGTTGACTGGGCACCAGAGAGATGAAACTGAGGTCATGACAGCCATGCTAGCCACTTAACACTTATTAAAGAAGGGGTGGACAAGAAGGAAACAAGCATTTATTAAGTGCCTACTATCTGTTACACATTGTGCTAAGTGCTTTTACAACTTTTATCTCATTTGATTCTCACAATAACCCTGTGAGGGAGTTGCCATTATAATCCCCATTTTACAATTGAGGAAACTGAGGCATACAGAACTTAAATGATTTGCTTGGAGTCACACAGCTAGTGTCTGAGGCTGGATTTAAACTTTAAGACTTCCTGAGTCCAAATTCAATGCTCTTTTCACTGAACCACTCAGTTCCTTATTTATTATTATGTAAAAAGCATGGTACTGAGACTTCAAAAATTTTTTAAAATGAATCCCTGCCCTCAGGAAGTCACATTCTAGCATGGATAATAATTCACTTTCCTTTGGCACCTAAAGGTTCCTATGACTCTTAAAGATTTAGTCAGCCTGTCAGATAGGTTGAATAATATTTATTATTCCCAGTTTGCAGATAAGAAAAGTGAGACTCAGAGAAAGTAATGTATCTATTCACAAATACTAAGTATCAGATCTAGGGTTTGAACCAAATTTCTATCTTTTAATTAAATCTAAGGCTCTTTCTAGATTGTTCAGCCTTCCATTTTATATACAATGGGCAAAAGGGACTATTAAGGAGAACATAGTAGTTCAGAACAATTTTATCCCAATCCTTGGGAAAAAATTCTATTTATAATAGTAGCAGTAGTAGTAGTAGTAGTAGTAGTAGTAGTAGTAGTAGTAGTAGTAGTAGTAGTGGTGGTGGTGGTAGTGGTGGTGGTAATTGTTATAGAAGGTAATAGTAATGATTGTGATGATTGTAGTAGTAGTAATTGCAATAATTAATAAAAATATTAAAATTTTGTTTTTCTATAGAATTTTAAAGTTTGAGAGACTTTTCATACATTTATGTAATATTTTAAAGTTTGCAAAATCCTTTTCATATATTTTCTCATTTGAGCTTCATAACAACTTTATGAGGTCATTATTTTCTCCATTTTGTAGATTAGGAAACAAACTTAGAAAGGATAAGTGACTAGCCCTTTGAATCATAAGTAATATGTTTAAAAGCCATAATTCAAACCCCAATTTGCCTGATTCTAAGCCCAGCCCTATATACATTATGTTACATTGCATCTTAAATCATTTCCCATCAGAGTGTATGAATTAGTAATCTATTGAGAACCCAAGATTCTCTTCCTGTACCTGGCTGCCCTTCAACTCCATTGTCATGCTGCACCTGAGTCAGTCAGATAGCATAAAGCATTTTTCTGTTTTTAAATTTTTTTTCTATTTACATGTTAAAACAATTTTTAACATTGATTATTTTTAAATTTTGAGTCCAAATTCTCTCTTTCCCTCCTTCTCTCCTTGAGAAGATAAGCAATCTGATATAATTATTCACATGCAGTGATGTAAAACATTTTCATATTAATCATCATGTAAAACACAGAACCTCTCAAAAAAGCATAAAAAAGTTAAGAAAATGCTTTGATCTACATTCAAACTCCATCAATTCTTTCTCCTGAGGTGGATAGCATTTTTCACTAGTCCTTTGGAATTGTTTTGGATCATTTTATTGCTGGGAAGAAAGACATTCAAAGTTTATTAACATACAATATTGCTGTTATTCTGCACAATGTTATTCTGTTTCTATTCACTTCACTTTGCATCAGTTCATGTAAGTCTTCCCAGATTTTTCTGAGACCATTCTGCCTGTTATTTCTTGTAGTACAATAGTATTCCATTACAATCATATGCTACAATTTATTCAGTCATTCCCCAATTGATGGTCATCCCCTCAATTTCCAATTCTTTGCCGCCACAAAAAGAGCTGTTATTTTGGTATATATAGGGCAATTTCCTTTTTTCCTTTTTATCTCTTTGAGATACAGATCTAGTAGCAGTATTGCTGGGCCAAAGGGTATTATAGCCCTTTTGAGTGTAGTTCCAAATTGCTCTCCAAAATGACTAAATTTACAGCATCAACAATACATTAGTGCCCTGTTTTTTTCCTACCCCTCCAACATTTGTTATTTTCCTTTTTCTGTCATATTAACCAACTTGATTGCTGTGGGGTTTTACCTCTGAGATGTTCTAATTTGCATTTCTTTAATCAATAGGATTCCTATTCTTGACCTTTTGTTCTTCCAGATTAATTTCATGATTATTTTTTCTAGCTCTTAAAATATTTTTGATAGTTTGAGATGGCATTGAATAAATAAATTAATATAGGTAGATATTCTGAGCTCTTTTGAGTCTTCCTCCAACATGTCCACATATATTTATCCTGCATTTTCTCAGCTAATTGTCAAGCTAGGTTTGGCTGAAAGTGAGAAGAATAACAAGAGTAACAGTGCATTACTCTTTTTGAGGAATACATTTTAACTAGAACCTTTTACTGAAATCTTAACAAAAATGAATTCTAAGTAATTGGAGAACAAGTGAGAGTCCTGAAAAATAGATCAAGATGTGTACTTTCCTCTTCATGGCAGAGAGGTGTGGTTACTATGGCAGACTATTGTATTCACTTTCAGATTCAGTGTCTGTATAATGTGTTTTTGCTTATTTGTTTTTTATTCATTACAAGGAAATCTAAGGAAGTAGAGAGGAGGGTTTCTCCTTCCCAATGATACTAGCAACATGTTTTTTAAAAAACACTTTTTTTTTAAGAGACAAGGCCTGTTATTTCCAAAGATGATTAGAGAAAAAGGAAATGAAGCTATATGTTCTTAAATGTTTACAGCAGATTGCTTTGTGGTAACAAAGAATTGAAAATCGCAGAGATGTCCACCAATTGGACAATGGCTGAACAAGTTGTACTATATGATTGTAATATAATACTACTATGCTAGGGTAAATGATGAGCTCAGTAATCTTAGAAAAACATGAAAAAAACTTGCATGAAATAATAGAGTAAAATGAGCAAAACCAAGAGAATATTGTATATGATAACAGTAATATTATTTTTTAAATAGCATCAAATGAATATTGACTATTACAAAATTATATTCTATACATCATAATATATATAAATAAATATATTACAAATTGACTATTATAAATATCCAAATTAAATATAAAGGGCATGTGAAGAAAAATGCTATCTGCATATAGAGAAACAAATGATAAATAAAAGTTTGTATAGAATAATTTTACATATATATAGATAGAATTTACATATATACATATACACATACACACATGCCTATTCATGTCTAATGGTAGCCATCTCTGGGATGAGGGAGGAGAAAAATAAAAAAAAAAGAAATATACATGATAATTTATTATATGTTTAAAAGAATAAGATTTATAGTTTCATGTACAATTATTTTTTATTATTTAATGTTGTGGAAATTTTTGTTTTATTCCACACATTAAAAATAAATATGTGAAAAAAAGAAACAAGGCTTTAAGCCAAAGTGTTTTTTTTTTTTTTTCCAGTGGTGGGAATTTGAGGCAACATAGCAGTCCAATAGGGGAGCTATTTTTGAACAGGAGAAACTTTCAATTCCTGCCTGATCACCCAACATAGAGAGTGATGGACAATAGGTCAGTAACAAAAGGCTGGGGTCAAGAAAAAAGTTGCTTCTCTATAATTAGGCCTCCCATATCTTTTATTCCCTCGCTTCCCAACTTTTAGACACTCTCTCCTAACATTATCAGGGAATTATCAGAAGAAATGGATTTTTTTGCCTTTGGATAAAATAAATAATTGTCATTATTTATGCAGGTCATTCCCCATATATTTTCTGCTATTAACAGATAGATATTCTGTTGATATGAAACTATTTGGTGATTAATGCTTGGGAAGAAATGCAACTTGACTGTGAAACATGAAAAGTGTTATTTTATATAACATTTCCTCCAAGCCCCGATGATTAGATTGCACTGGACATGAAATTTTGGTAAGAATACTACAGAAAATAGATGGCCTTCCTGCTGCCCCTTTGGAGAGAGTCTATGTTAGTTGTACCCAGATGGAAAACATCTGTCACAGGGTAATTCTGTCACTTCTTGACATTTTTCTCTTCCCAATTCAGCTCATCAAACATTTATTCAGCACCTACTCTGTGCAAGGCACTCAGGGAAAGAACAAATTCCCAAAGCATTAAGAACCTCATAGTCCCCATCTCTCTCCCTTTCCTTCCTTCCTAGGAGAACTGAAGATAAAAATGAATATCATTTAACTATTCTACCTCTTTCTACAAACTTGAGACTAGAGATTTCCTGACAATGAATATTCTTAGGCTAAATATATCAGTTAGTTTCCAGGACAGCCTCAGTCTCTTGTCAATATTCAGATGGAAATCATCCCTTAGCTTCTGTTTTGAAGCATAAAAGAACATGCTGAATTCCAAAGGCCCAGCCAAAGGAAGCTGTCTTCAACAAATCTAACTTACATGTTTGGCTTTGTGAACTGATATATTCCTCATCAAAAGATGAGGAAAACACCAGAGAGGATACAAGCTGATTTCAGGTTGTTTTATTTTTAAAAGAGAAGATGGAGAAGAACATTTATTAACATCTAATCCTGTTAAGATTTTCTACACCATATGCCTGAGGAAGAGAACATGTGAAATGTGTACTAATTACTCCTGGTTTGTCATGTGTGTACATTTTCAATGCAGTCCCTGACCTTTTTGTTAATAACTTCACATTATATTCATTGACCTGAAACAAATTGAATTCAGTGGCACTCACTCAAGAATTGAATTGCATAGTCTTCTTAATTGGTCTCTTATTTAAATGTGAAAAAGTAACAGTTTGCCACCTGTAATTTTTTTCTTAAGAAATTCCTCCAGTGTGTGTTTGTTTGTGTGATTTAAGAATAATGGCTTATGATGGAAACAGTAGATAGAAACAAAAGATTTACTGGAAACTAAAGCTTTAAAAGGGGGAGAGGGGGTAGAATTTCATTTCTTTCCAAGTGAACTAACTGATCTTTCTTTCCAAAGAGCAAGTTCCAAATACAGTTCTAATTTTATTTATGTGAAGAATCTATTCATTTTTCTTTCTCCCCAGCTTCCCTTCTCCACCTCCCCTTCCCAACAGCATGGCTGTGCTCTGGTGGTGCCCTTAAAATGTTAACCCAGCGATGTATTAATTACAGTCATCGAGTGTGAGTTGGAGGCGTTAGGGATGCTTCACTGGGGAGTCCCACTTGCAAGATGTAATGCTCAGTCCCTAAAGTCCAAGAGTTATTTAGTTTTTCCTCTCCCCAGCTCTTTGGAGCTTTCTGATGTGATTCAAAATATCTCCGGCTCACAAAATCGGAAATGTTAAGACAGAAGAATATGTTAAGTGTGCCAAGGTATTTTCCGCTGCATTTGTTGGTTTGAAGCCCTTGTAAACCATTGTCTGTTAGCGAACTACCCTCCCCACCCCTCACCCCCAATCTAATTTCAGTAGTTTAGTGATGTTCTCCTATCAACTGCTTCCCAGTCAGTCAGCAGATATCCCTAGCAACATTGTTCTTAACATCGCTCACTCATCACTCCCCCTTGGAGGATTCTCGCATGTGATAGAAGAGATAGAAGCTGTTTGAAACTTGGGGCTGGGTTTTTCCCCCCTTCTCCTTCTTTTATCCCAGTGTAAAATTAATTGTACAGACTGCAGAGAAGAGACTTGCTCTTTACTTACTATATTTAACTTAAAAATGCAAATGTTATTAGTGGCTTGATCATTGATAAGAGTGCCTTTGTACCGGGCTCTAACCTCTATTAGCGCGGATTATGAGGACGTCGGGCCACATTGGCATTTTCCAAGTGTCACCGTGACAGCACTTGCTGCACAAATGCCTGGCTGTCACAGTGAGGTTTATCACTAGGTTTTTCCCTCCGAATGTAGACTAATAAGCCCAGAAATTACAATTGCCTCCCTGCCGAATCTGTGATAGGCGGAAATAATGATATCAGTGCCCTGCTAATCTTCTTGCCTCTACGCCTGGCACCATCCTATTGAGTCACCTGTCATACTCCGCTTTGATGAGGCGAATTCAATCTCTCAGCTATAATGACAATGGAGCCATTTTAATGTTTGGGGATGATTATGTGGAGGTTTCTTTTTGCTCTGTCTTGGCAGGCAAACCAGGTCAACGTTCACTGGGGATGAGGGCTTGAGCTGTGTGGGAAGCAGGTGGCGTTTGGTGAATATGCTAAGTTATTGAAGACACAAACATGGAAGGTTATTGGATTATGAGGGCTTGATGGTGGCCATGGCCATGGAGATGGCTATGGGGATGGGATAGGGCAGTTGGAGGTAAGGCTCTGGGATGGGATAGCTGGTGACATTTGGGAAGCACTGTAGATGCTAGCTGATCATTCCTGCAGCTAGTTTGGGACTAAGAGATTTTCTGATAAAGAAGTTCAAATAAAGTTGAGGAGTATGGCAGTAGCACAACTGTTATCATTTAATTAAGACCATCATATATGTGTGGGGTACTTATATAGAATATTAAGAAAAACAAACCAAATAATCTCCTGTGGGTCACCTTTGTGCTAACCATTTTATTTCTTTGGCTTTTGAGGAGGTTGCAGCTGCAAGAACCAAAAACATATGTTCAGTGATATACTATCTCAGTGTTTACCCTGCTTCTACAACACAATCAAGCGAAGGACAGACAGTTCATTATGCATCTGGGTTATTGGGTCTTCCCTCCCCACCCCTACCCAACAACAAATGCTCTTGGCATTGTTTGTCTGGGTAAATGCCTAATTGGGATGCTTAATACAGAGAATTCAGCATATTTTCCTAAATAGGACTATTCCTAAGGATGGGAGAAAACAGGTGCGGCTCTCTGCCAGCCTCCACAAACACGGGCTCCTTCTCTAGCCGGCCCCACTCTTTGTGTCAGTGAAAATGAACAAGATGCTAAACCATGTCCTGATAGCACACTCTTCTCCTGAAGTGTTGTGTGTCAGTCTTCCAGTGAAAGGATCTGGCACATGAAACCAAGCATTTGGGACTGGAGCTATTTCCTCGGGAACCTTTTCAAAGAGTTTTCCTACCATGCTTACCAAGTAAATTTCCAGACCCTTCAGAAAAATATCAGTCACTTGAATGAAAAGTGACCCCTTTTGAAAACACTCACAGGTAGGTGCCCCATTTACCCAATAAAGACCATAGAGGGTGTTTTATCGATGATAATTACACCCCCAAGGAAAAGCAGCATATTTGACATAATTCACAATCTCTAATCCTTCCAGCAAGGCACTGCCTCCAAGTTGCCTTCTGACTAATGTATTTCAAATAAGAAAAAATGAAGAAAAAATCATCCTAATATAGCAGGCAAATGATAAACAATAGGCCTTTGCTTCACTTATTTAATATACTGGTTGGCTCACTAAGAGAGGTACATGTTCCATTCATTCTCTACCACTTTTTTGTGTGTGTTTGGTTCCTTTCTGGTGTCTGTCTTAGTTATGTCCCATAACTAGGTATAGACACCATGCAATTTTGGTTAAAATATGTGCTAAATAATTTGTATGCTTTAATGTTAGTTCCTTTGGGTATTTTTGGCAGTTTGAGGAGGCGAAGAAAGAACAATGTTAATAAACATAGAGAATAAACTATTATCAAGCTAAGAAATGCCTCATAATCATTCACAATAACTATGTTTGGCTTCCCAAATTTCTTAGAAAAGAACTCTACTAAATTATACACTTCTATACTTTAAAGATCTCTCATTTATTATTCAGGGTACTTTTACTATCAATACAAATCAAAACTACCCAATGTTTTCGAGCAATGTACTATAACAGAAAGTGTATTAGACTTGTCCTAGGTTCAAATCCTGCCTCTGATGATCACTAGCAGTGAGACTATGGTCAAAGCACTTCACTTCTCAGTTTCCAAATATGTACACCTACCTTAATAGGGTTGTTATGAGTCTCCATAGTAAATTCCACAAAATTTATTAAATACCCAATGCTATTCTTGGTATTAGGAAAATAGAGAAATTCCTTATGCAGCTTACACTAAAATGGAGGGTAGGGATGGGGAAGGCAAAGGAATATACAAATAAAGACACAAAGTTGCATAAAAGCAATTTCACTGGTAGAAAAAGAATAAAGAATGCACTGGTAAATGCTTAACAACTGAGTTGGGGCGGGGCAGAGGGGGAATTCATGCACACACACTTCTGAATTTAATCTGCATTATTAACACTTTTTAAAATCAAGACAATCAAGACAATAAATCAAGCTGTGATTGTAGAGATTGCTCTCAAGTCTATTCAAGCTGGCTCCAGCACACCATTGGATGGAGATACTAACTACAGAGAAGAGCAGGAAAACATCATGATATCCTAAACCTAGAGATTGAAGGGGCATTAGAGACGATTGGTCTAACATCCTCTTGCTACAGATGAGTAAACTGTAAAAAAATGGCAAAGTTGTGCTGTGTTTTGAAGAAAATGAGGAATTTTAATCCAGTTCATTTCATTCATTAAGTGCCTCCTATGGGTTAACTCAGTGCTAATTGTTGAAGATACAAAGAAACTCAAAAAGGCATCCCCTATTCTCAGATTGAATGGGAGAAACAAAATGCAAATAACTATGTACAAACAGGCTGTATATATGACAAATGAAATAAGCATTCAACAGAGGAAAAGCACTAGAATTAGATCAGGACAGCCTTTATGTGAAAAGTGAAAATTTAGGTGGAACTTGAAGGCGATAAGGCAGAGATAAGGAGGGAAAGAAATCCATATATATAGGGAATAATCTGACCAGACACAGGAGATAGAATGTCTTGAGGGGACTCTGATGGGGATGCAATGGAGTTTACTCAATTTATTAAGAGCTGGGATATAAACTGTTACATAATGTTGGTTATTAGTATTGTTTAGTAGTCTTTGGGTATGCTATAGTGTTAAAAATTCATCACTGCAACCAATCTGATCATAAGGCATTCTGAACATAGATTGGTACCCAGGCAATAGATTCTTATACAAAATCATATTTTGGGTTCATCTAACATGGTAGAGCTGCCTCTCTTGGCATAACCTTCAAGAATTCTAATATGATGCATTGGAATAAAATCCAAATAGAGGCAAATATACTATATGGCTAAAAAGGAAAATGATTTTGACAGTAAGTCAGAGTTTTCCCCTAGAAATATGTAATTATTATGTTTGATGATGTGTCCCAAGTTGGCATAATATATCTCTTATTTACTTAAATCAAATGCCTGAAAGAAGATATGATTATAAATATATTTGTAAAACAATATCATGGAGCACAATACAATTAGTTGAACAAGCTCAGCTTGTAAGTCTTGTTCTCTTAAGAGACTAGTGCCCTCCCCTAAAAAAAAAAAAAAAGACACTAGTACCCTATTCTCTGTCTAACTGGCTGAGCAGTAAATCAATGAGGACAATGATTTGTGACAAATTTCTGAATTTTAATGACTAAGTGGTGGTGTCTTTTCTTAAAGCAGATCTCCCTGGAGTGGGCAATTGTTTGTGTGTATGTATGTGTGTGCTTATTTCTTTGTATTACTGAGTCAGCATGTGTCATGAGCCGAATGGGTATAGATGACAGATTAGCACCAAGACCACCCCAGTAGCATTGGTATGGGCCTCTGTGGTTTAGGCTAAATTTATCGACTGCCTCTGTACATAGATTCCAGAAAGAAATCCTCCAAAACTGGATACATTTCACAATTTTATTGTATTTATTACGTGAATATCACTTGTAATAGAAAGCCAGCTTTTCACTGAAATTTCCAAAACCCAGTCAAACAATTACTCAATAAAGTATTTATTAAATTGTGATTTGGCTTAATAACCTTCTATGTGTGATGCACAGTGTTAGGACCCGAGGATATAAAGACAAAACAAAATGGTTCTTGCCCTCCATGAATTTACAATCAGACCTGGAAAGCAAACATCTCCAGTTGTGGCCATAAATGCAAACTTATTTAATTATGTTTTGACTTCCTTGACTGCTAAACAATATCAAAAAAGACCTTGACAGACAAACAGCAATAAAAACTGACAATCTACTTTATTGGAGGGTTTGGAAGGATATTTGACACAGTATTAGTCAAAATAATTGGCATGTATAAATACAACCTCAGGCAAGTAGAGACCTAAAGAAAAAAGAGCCCCATATTTTGTGGATAGTATGGTGCTGTGGAAACAACACTGTGAAGTCCGAGCATCTAGTTTTGAATACACTTGCTACTATTTACATTGTATGTAACACAATTTGTGTTACATTGTGTGTGACATTGATCTAGTGATTTCACTTTTAAGACTTTTTGAACCTCTGTTTCCTCATCTATAACATGAAGGGAGTGCATCCCATGGCTTCTGAGGTCCCTCCTAGCTCTAGTCCTATGATCTTTTAAGAAGGTTGGATTATGATTCCTTTCAACTCTAAATCTGATCCTAACAAAATTTACATAAATAAACTTAGGATATATGTGTGGCACAGATGGTGCATCAAGAGAAAATAGAGTAGCTTATGAGGAAAAATAAATAAAAAAGGAGATACAGTTAATAAATATTTATTAAGTGCCAACTATACACCAGACACTGGACTAAACACTGGGGATACAAAAAGAGGCAAAAAGATAGTCCTTGTCCTCAAGAAGCTCACATTGTAAGGGGAAGAAAACAGGTAAACAAATATGTATGAACAAGCTATATATAAGAAAAGTAGAAAATAATTAACAGATGCAAGCCACTAAAATTAAGAGTAATTATCAAAGTCTTCCTAAAGATGATAGGATTATAGCTGGTACTTGTAATAATCCAGGGGAAACCAGAAGACAGAGATGAGGAGAGAGAGCATTTAGGCATGAAGAAAAGATAGTAAAAATATCTAGAACTGAGAGATGGAGGGTCTTGTCCACGTAGCAGCTAGAAGGCCAGTGTCTTTGTATTAAGGAATACAGGAAGGGAAATGAAATATAAGAAGATTGCAAAACTAAGAGCAGAACTAGCTTATGAAGTGTTCTGAACACCAAAGGATTTTATATTTGATCCTGGAGGTTACAAGAAGCAATTTGAATAAGGCTGTAACATGGTTAGATCTTACTTTAGAAAACGTCACTTAAGTGGCTGAATGGATTAGAGACTGAAGGTAGGCAGATACATGAGTAGGCTATTGAAACAATACAACTTTAAGATAATTATGTTTGATATGAGCTATCCAACTATCATGTACAAATATGATGTACCAAGGTTGTGACAGTGTCAGAAGAGAGAAGGGAGCACATTCAACACATATTATACAAGTGAAATCAATAGGTCTTGACAACAGATTGGATATGGGGAATGAAAGAAAGTGAGAAGTTGAGGATGACATATAGGATTTGCATCTGAGGGACTGAGATAGTAGTACTGATTCCAAAAGTAATAGGAAGTTAGGGCTGGGATGGATTTAGGGGAAAAGATAATGACTCAGTTTCAGACATTTTTTTTGGTGATTGGTGGACATGTAGTTCAAGATGTTTGGATAGCAATTGGAACTGGGAGATTGGAAGTTTGAATAGAACAGGTGGATTTGAAAATCATCAGGAGAGATGGTAATTAAATCCATAGGAACTGATGAAATCACCAGGGCTACAGAGAGAAGAAAAATGCCAACTTAAAATCAGAGGGTATGACCTAAATAAGGATTCAGTAAAGGAGACTGAGAAGAGATAATCTGATTCATAAGAGAACCATGAGAAAATGGTGTTCCAAAGAGAAAAGAATTCCAAGGAGGAGAGCCTCAGAGGCTATAGAGAAATCAAGAAGAATGAGTATTGAGAAAGGCAATTCACTGGATTTAGCAATTAAAAGATCATTTATAACCGAAGAGAGCAGTTTCTATGGAATGATGAAGTTGGAAGCCAGATAGTGAGTTAAGGACTCAGTGAAATGAGAGAAAGTGGAAGTACCCATTATAACTAGCCTTTTCAAAAAGTTTGGTCACAAAGAGTATAAGAGATAGAGAGCAATAGTTAACATGGATGGAAGGATGAAGCAAGGATTTTCTGAGGATGGGAGAGATATGGTCATGTTCAGAAACAATAGCAGAGGAGTGAAGGTCCAGCCAGTACTAGAAAGCATGGAGAGGAAGTCTGTGCCATCATGAAGAAGTCAAGTTTCAATAATAGTTAAAAGATAGAAGAAATGGGAGAGGAAAAGACATAGGATGAAGTGAAGAGTGTTTTTTGAACAGGAAGTACAAAAGGCGTAGTGGAAGGGGTAGGTAATGCTCATTTGAGGCTTTGGGATGGGAGGGTTGGAGGGGATGGAAATAAGGAATATGGAGGCAGGGAAGGGGAAATAGGGTTTGAATGATGTTCTGTGGGGTTTTCTAGGAAATGTAGGATAAGAAGAAGAGTGAAAATGTTCATCACTAAGCAGAAAGTGTCATTTATTTTCCCACGGCATGAGATAGAAGGTAAATGGTTAGCTAGAAGACCCCATTTCATTACTTTTCTTCCCTCTCAAGATAGAAGATTTGTATTAGGCAGCACACAGAGCATCAAGAGATGAAAGTCCCATTTTCCATCAGCTTTTCTTTTTTTCTTTTTTTTTTTATTTCATCACTTTTTAATTACATGTTACATGTATGGGTAATTTTACAACATTGACAATTGCCAAACCTTTTGCTCCAAGTTTTCACCTCCTTCCCACTTCCCTAAATGGCAGGATGACCAGTAGATGTTAAATATATTAGAGTATAAATTAGATATACAATTAGTATACATGACCAAACTGTTATTTTGCTATACAAAAAGAATCGGACTTTGAAATATTGTACAATTAGCCTATGAAGGAAATCCAAAATGCAGGCAGGCAAAAATATAGGGATTGGGAATTCAATGTAATGGTTCTTAGTCATCTCCCAGAGTTCTTTAGCTGGGGATAGCTGGTTCAGTTCATTACTGATCCATTGGAACTGATTTGGTTCATCTCATTGCTGAAGATGGCCAGGTCCATCAGAATTGATCATCATATAGTATTGTTGTTGAAGTATATAAGGATCTCCTGGCCCTTCTCGTTTCACTCAGCATCAGTTCGTGTAAGTCTCTCCAGGCCTTTCTGAAATCATCCTGTTGGTCATTTCTTACCGAACAATAATATTCCATAATATTCATATACCACAATTTCTTCAGCCATTCTCCAATTGATGGGCATCTACTCAGTTTCCAGTTTCTGGCTACTACAAAGAGACCTGCCACAAACATTCGCACACATACAGATCCCTTCCCCTTCTTTACTCCATCAGCTTTTCTGAGTGTATGTGTATATATATATATGAAACACACATACAAATGTATATGTAAAATGTAGATACATATATATGTATATACATATTTCAGTATTTTAACCATGTCTATATCAAGGATACTAATAATTGAATTATATCAAGCCTTAAAAATAGAGTCCCAAGAGTAATTCAAGAAGCTGAAAAATTACTAATTTAGTTCAGATTAAGAACAAAAAGAGAAGAATTTGCAATTCTGCTAAGAAACTGGCTCAATTTGTACATATTCTTTAACCCAGAAATCTCACAATATACCATATATACCAAAATATTTATAGAATCACTTTTGCAGTAGCAAACAATACATGTAAATTCCTATCAAATGAGAAATAGCTAAGCAAACTTTGGCATGTTAATATAATGAAATATTAAATAAAATATGTAATATAACATATAGTATGTTATATATAGTATAATATATATGTTGTTAATATAATATATATTTAGTTTTAAAACATATTTAATAAAATGTTTATAGTTAATATGATATTTCTCCACTGTAAGAAATGATGAATATGAAGAATGTAAAAGATCATGGGAATATTTATATGGCTTGATCTGTATCAAAGTGGAGAACAAGCCCCATGCACAGAGTCAGAGATATTGTGGGGCCTGTCCTTGTGTGATCTGAAATGAAAGGAGGCAAAATAGGCAACTCTAGGTTCTTCTCCCTACCACTTCTCTCCGGAATGCTTTCATTCCTGCCAGGAGGGGAAGCAGGAAGTTGGAGCCAGAGGCTACTCTGCTCTCCTCAGAGATAGGGAAGACCAGGCTAGAAATATATCTATATTCTCTGTTAAATAATATTAGTCTGTAATAATTAAGTGAACTATAGTGGCAAAATCCTTTCCCTCCCACATCCAAAAAAACTATAATTCTTTTACAAAAAAGAAAGAAAGCAGTTCAGCAATTCATTCATCTAAACAATGTTATCAACAAGCCCCACCTCCCCTCAAATCTATTCCCTTATTTCCTCAAGTTATTTTCCTCTTCCTTCCTTTCTTAGCTAATTTTCTTGTAAAAGCCACCTATACTTACTGCTTCCACTTTCTTATTTTGTCAAAGGAAGAAAACCATCCTTCTAGTTTCTAAGGTCTATATACTTAGTACTACCTGTACTTATCACTCTCCCTCACTCCATACATTTAATTGGTTGCCAATTATTGCAATTTAAAACTCTACAACACCCTTTATCCCATCTCTTCTCTCTATTTACATAGCTGTCCTTGTAGTCGAGGCTCTCATCACCTCTCACCTGGATTACTGCAACAGCCTCCTAATTGGTATCCCTGTCTAGTGCCTCTCATCACTCCAGTCTCTCTTCTATACACTGCTGCCAAGGAAACGTTTTCTGAGTATAGATCTTATGATATAACTCCTTTAATCAACTCCATTGACGTCCCGTTGCCTCTAGAATAAAATATAACTTATTTAGCTTTAAAAACACTACATAATCTCACTATTCATAGGGGATCCCCACATATTGCTTTAACCTTATTGGACCTTAGTGTTCCTCCTGTATTCTGTGGTTTAGATAAATTTACCTCTCTTTTCTTCACACAGAACAGTCTATATTCCATTCCTAGGCCATTCTATATGTCTGGAATGAATTTGCTACTCAAATCAGCTTCATTGAATTCTTTTTTTCTTTTGAGTTACAGTTTAAGTAACATCCTTTATATGATCCTTTTCTTGATCTTCCAAACTAAACTACCTTTCATTGATGCTCTGCCTACTAGACCAGCTTATATTAAAATACTTTGAATATATTTTTATTTATTCACTTTTATTTATTCTATTTTTGTTTCCTTCACTAGAATGTAAGCTTCTTGTGAGTAGGAATTGTTTTATATACATATATATAACATACATACATATAGATAGATATAGATATTATTTTATATTTTTATGTCCAGCACCTAACACAGTACTTGGAATATAAGTAGGTATTTAATAAATATTGATTGATTGACTAAAACTTGCCACTGGAGGGGGAGTTTGATGATCAGTTCTGATGGATGTGGCTCTCTTCAACAATGAGATGATTCAAACCTATTCCAATTGTTCAGTGATGAAAGAACATCTACACCCAAAGAGAAGCTATGGGACTACAGCATAGCATTCTCACTCTTTCTGTTGTT
The DNA here is from genome assembly GCF_016432865.1 of Antechinus flavipes. Lineage (NCBI taxonomy): Eukaryota > Metazoa > Chordata > Mammalia > Dasyuromorphia > Dasyuridae > Antechinus > Antechinus flavipes. The sequence continues at coordinate 157,111,693 of NC_067399.1, read as the reverse complement.
GTTTGCATTTTGTTTTCTTTTCCAGTTCTTTTTCTTCTTGATCTGATTTTCCTTGTGCAGCAAGATATAACTGTATTATGTATATGTATATACTGTATGTATATGTATATATATAACTGTAAATATGTATACATATATTGGATTTAACATAAATTTTAACATATTTAACATGTATTAGACCACCTGCCATCTAGGGGAGGGGTAGAGGAAAGGAGGGGAAAATTTGGAACAGAAGGTTTTGCAAAATTACCCATGCATATGTTTTATAAATAGAAAGCTGTAATGAAAAAAGAAAAAATAAGTTTTAGTTGTACATTACTTTTATACTGTATTATAACATGAGTGTTATTTGGAGAATGCTATATTCTATGTATTACTATTCTATTTCATTCTTTTCTTCATTCCTTAGGGCCCTACTCCCACCTCTGGAGTTCTTTTTCTACTATGTTATAGTGGTTTTCTCTCCCTGGAAACTGTCTTAATGACAATATTACAGCAATTTTCTCCTGGAAAATCTCTCTGACCTTGTTCCTCCTTCTTATGACTGTTGTTTCCTCCTAGAATCTTCATTTTTGAGGAAGGGCCTCAGGCCAACCATATTCATTCCTTCATATCTCTCTGTGCTCCAGATCTTTACTGGACCTTTTTCTCCATCATGTTCTCTTCTCCCTTTCCATTCCTATTTCAACTTCTTTTTATGTGTTGTCTTCTCTCATTAGATTATAACTTTCTCAAGCACTGGGTTTGGCGTTTATGTATGTGTATGTGGGGGTAAGGCATATTGCTTTTATTTACATCTCTATCAAAGTAGCTAGGTGACACCAGAAGATCAGGAAGATTCAGCTTCCTAATTTCAAATCTGGCCTCACACACTTACTAGCTATATGATCTTGGACAAGTCACTTAGCTCCATTTGCCTCAATTTTCTAATCTGTAGAAATGAACTGGAGAAGGAAATGGTAAACTACTGCAGTATCTTTACCAAAAAACAAACAAACCCTAAAACAATGTTAAGAAGAGTTGAACATGTCTAAAAAAGACTGAACAACAAGAAGAAATGTCCCAGTACCCTACTAAGTGATGAAGATATTTGTTGTTCAATCATTTCACAGTCATTAAAAGTAATTCACTATTTCCTAAATATGCTCTTCCCCCTTTTTCAATTATGGACCCAAGTTGACCATCCATACTATCTATCTCTTATATATATGCTGATGAACAAGTTCTATAGGTAGTTCATCTGAATGCATGTCTGGGGAATAGGCATTTTTATCTACTTAGTTTTTCCTAAATCAATCCAAACTTTTTTGAGTAGCTACAGATACCTTCCAGGACACTGCAGTTTCCTGGTGCTTGATGCAACTAGTGAAATGTTATCTGGGACCAGTAAGATCTAGAAGAACCCCTATTGAGGAGGAATATCTTTTTAAAATCAATCAATTAATCAACAGACATTTAGTATATACAAAAATGGGTACTTTGAAGGTGAAGTAGAAGAAGAAATCAGTAAAGGAAAGAAGATAGGCCTGGAAGAAACTAGGGATCCCAAGAAATAGAATTGAAGAGAGAGAGGGAATTCCTGGCATGAGAGATAAGCCATTGCAAAAGCATTGAAATGAGCAATGGAGTATTGGGTGGGTGGAACAAGTGAGTAGGACATTATGGATGGATCATAGAGTGTGAAGAGAAGATTAGTTATGTAAGAAAATTAGAGGAGTATGAGGGGGCACGTTGTAAAGAACTTTAAATGCCAAACAAAAAAATTTATATTAGATCCTAGAGACAATAGGAATCTTATCTCTGACATTAATTGTGTAACCATGGACCATTTATTTAGTCTCTTTGAGCCCTAGTTTTTCCAACTGTAAAATGAGAATGATGATACCTGTAGCCCCTATTTCATAGATTTCTTGATAGAACCAAAAATATGTAAAAGACTTTGAAAAAGAATTAGATAAATGTAAGTTATTATTTTTAGAAAATTTCATCACTAGGTTGGCTTGAGAATGGTGATTTTTTTTTTTTTTACCATGACAACTTTGTAAATAAACTTTAAAATTCCAGGCCTTCTTTGACTTTCAGACAGAACATATAAAAAGTTAAAATCCTTTATATAAATTAGAAAGATCAATGTTGATTTCTGGAATATAATAATAATAATAAATTCTGGAATCATAGACCCCAAATGAAAAGACACCTTAGAGGGCATCTAGTCTAATATAAGTGAGGGTAAGAGTAGTTAAGTGATTTCCCAATTGTCACACAGAGAGTTCAATATCAAAAGTGAGATTTAAACCCAAGTCCTGACTCCAGATCATTGAGCTCTCCAGTATATTACACCAACATCTTAGTAGTTAAAATAGAATGTCTCAAAAGTCTTAGTGCATTTTAAAAACTCTAATAGTTTAGACTTTTGGAATACACTGTACTTTTTGGTATTTTCAAAGATCCAGTACATACAAATATATATATATATATATATATATATATATATATATATATATATATATATATATATATATATAATGCAAATGTTCAATATCACAATTCTTCCATGCACATCTTCCACCCTGACCAAATTTCATTACCTAGTGGCCATACTGGTTATGAGCATCTCTGGATTTAGCTAGGTTGGTCTTCAACACTGACACAGAACCTATGTTTATTATCTTTCAAGCTTGGCAGAAGACATCAGAATTTGTGCAATGTAGACCTAACTTTCAAGAAGCCAGGCTTACTATTCTTGTCACATAGAGTAATAATAAATAATAATAAATATAATAATAAAATAAAATAAAATAAAATATATTTAATTTAGTGCTTTATACTTTACAATAAAATAATAATAAATTAAAAAATAATAAATTAAAAAAATAAATATAATAATAATAAAAATAAAATACTATCTAGAATTTATATAGTACCTTAAGATAAACAAAGTGCTTTACAAATTTTTCCTTTTATCCTTACATCAACCCTGGAAGCTAGATGGTGTTACTATCCCATTTCATAGATGAAGAAACTGAGCAGATAGATGACTTGTCCAGGTCACATAACAAGAAAGGGTTGCTGAGCTGGATTTCAACTCAGGTCTTCCTGACTCAAGTACAGAGATTTACCCAGTATATCACTTAGCTGCCTCTAACAGAATATTAGAGTCGAGCTTTTGCAGAGGGTCCAGTAAAGATAATAGTGCTTTACATTTGGATAATAGCATGACTTACTTTCACATATGTAAACTACATATATTCAAATATGTAAGTTTTTATTTTGGTCTTCCCATTTATTTGGCCTTTTCTATTGGCTTTGCTACTATGCTAACACCTATTTCTTTGGGTCCTTTCCTTCTTGAATACACTTTTGATTCTTTGGTAAATCTATATTAAGGATACACCCTCTAATGGTGCTGGTTTCAACCCAACCATGCCTTCTCATCCTGTGTGATTCCTGGTCATATCTTCCCATCAACCCTCCCCAGCAAATTCTAATCAACCCTCTCCAGTTTGAGTGGTAAGTCTAACCATGTGACTGTGGGTGACCAACTTAACTCTTTGAGTTTCAATTTCTTTATCTATAAAAGAGATCTTTAGATCCATTAGATTAAATCCATTTAGATCTTTACAATCAATCTCACAACATTGTTATGAGGATCAAAAGAAATCATGTAGCAGAGACTATGTGAGACAACTCACTTTCAAATCTCTTGGAGTCTCAGGTTCCTCATCTGTAGAATGTGGAGATTGGACTAAGTCTCCTCCCCTCCTTTTTTCTCCTCTTCCCTCTTTTCCTTTCTCTTCTTTTCTCCTCTGTTCTCCTCTCTTTTCCTTTCCTTTCCTCTCTTCTCCTATCAGTTTAAAATACTATGATAGAATAGTAAACACAAGTGGTTGGAAGAGAGAAAATGGACCACAATCCCTATCCAAACATGTTACCCATTTCCCTACTCTCTCCATTTAAAATCTAGTAGGTAATATTCCTGAGCTTCCTGACCTCTGACTAGGACGCATTCCTGTGAAGCCATGTTAAGTCACTTGCCATATCAGCTATACCAACCAAATGGTTGTGCATAAGGATTAGTTTGAAGGAATATTAGGCAGGACCCTATAGGCAGGACCCTTCAAACCCTCCACCATTTTGACATGATATATATGAGGAACAATGAGAATGGGGAAGAAGGTTAAACTAGCCCCAAGTGAAAGAAAACTCTCTCAGTGGGAGTTGTTATTTCTATAAAGTTTTCATTTAACTAGTTACCCATCATAACATTTATATTTTGAAGACCTAGCTTATGCCATGTGGTCTACTAATGATGCTTCCAATTGGCTTATTGCTTTCTTTTCTGGTTTCTAATAAGTGGCATGTAACCCCCAGTGCCTGTGCAAAGCTCCCATTAATATTTATGCAGCCCGAGGTGAATAGGTGTCCTAGTGATTTGTGGGCCTGGGATGGCACTCTTAATGAGAGACTAAATAGGAAATGTCTCTAAGGGAAGAGCTTAGGGAGCAGTTCTCAATTCAGGAAAAATAGCTTTGAGTTTCTATGTTATAGAAAAAATGCTAAGAGGAATTTGTGCCGGTGGGCAGAATTCACAGAATCACAGAATTTGAAGATTGGAAAGGGTCTCAATACTCATTCAAATCATGTGTAAACTAATACCTATTGTAACATATCTGACAATTGTCATCTAACTTTTGTTCAAATATTACCAAGGCGTGGGAACTTATCCCGTCTCAAAGTTAGCCCAAGCAATTTTTGGATAGTTTGGTTGGGAAGTTTTCCCTGGCATTGAGCTTTTTACATCCATTTGTCTCTTTACACCATTGGACTTGGGGATCAAACAGAAGAAGTCTGACCCCTCTTTCCTATGAAAGACATATCATATCCCCCCTGACTTTACTTGTTTCCAAATTAAATATTTCTGGTTCCTTCAGTTGAAAGTAGCCCTAAATATAGGGTACTGGAGCCAATCCTAACTCAAACATTTTTTAACAACCTAACTCTGGACAAGTCAATTAACTGCTTAGTCTCCTGATCTGTAAAATGAGATTAATAATAGTCTCTACCTCACAGGGTTGTTGGAAGGATCAAATGAGATAACGTTTGTAAGGAACTTTGCAAACCTTAATTGCTGTTAGGTGGCACATGAGATAGAGCATTGCATCTGGAGTCAGGAAGACCTGAATTTTATTCCAGCCTCAGATACTTACTAGTCATGTAATCCATATCAAACTTTGTTTGCCTCAGCATCCTCCTGTGTAAAATGAAGATAATAATAATTATGAGGATAAATGAGCCAATATTTGTAAAGACTCTACATATCTTAAAGGCTATTATTACACTATAACATGCATATATATATATGTATACATATATACATATATATGTATACATATATACACACACACATATATATATATATATATTTAAACTAACGTGCATTTAAAGCCCTTCAGCATCCTGATTACCCTTCAGCTTACCAATGACTTTCTTAAACTGTGGCACCCCAATCTGAAACAAATTGCATATGAAATCTGATGTGGTTCTAGTACACGGGGGCTATCACCTCTCCATTCCTGGAAGTTTCACCTCTGTTAGAGCATCCCACTCTCACATTAGCTTTTTTTTGGGCTGAGATATTGCATTGCCAACTCACAATGAGTTTGCAATCCACTGAAATTCCCAATTCTTTTCCTAAACAATTGCTAACTAACCATGCCTTCCCCCATACCACACTTTGCTTACAATGCTCATTTTCTTATACCCAAGTGCAAGACTTAATATTTATTCCTAAGGAAGTTGATCCTACTAGATTCCATATTAACTATTTGTAGCTTCAATCAAGCAACTCATGTCTTTATATGCTAGACTTGGAGTCACGAAGGCCTGGGTCTGAATTTTGTGTTTTGTACTTACATAACTATAAATAAGTCAATTAACTTCTTTCACCTTTATCATCTATAAAATGGAGATGGGAATTGTTCTGTTATTTTTCAGTTGTGTCCAACCCTTTGTGACCCCATTTAAGGTTTTATTAGCAAAGATATTGGAGTAGTTTACTATTTACTTCTCCAGCTCATCTTTACAGATGAGGAAACTGAGGCTAACTAGATTAAGTGACTTATCCAGAGTCACACAGCTAATTGTCAGAGTGTCTGAGTGTCAGGTTTGAACTTAGGATGATGACTCTTTCTGACTCCACTCCACCTACTGTATCCCACAATTACCCTGAGGTTATAGTAAAATTCAAATGGGAGTAAAGTAAGTAAAGCACTTTTTAAACGTCAAAGCCCTCAATGAATGTCATCTATGATTATTACTCATTAATAGGGATGACTGCTCTCTATTTCATACTTTAGACAACTGTCATAAACTGGCTGTACCAGTCACTTAGTCAATCAATTAACATTTATTAAGTGCTGATTTTACATTAAGTTCTGTGCATTTAGGATACAAAAAAAGACAAACAAAACAAAAATAGTCCCTACTCTCAACAGTTTAAAATTAGGCTCACCTCAATACCACCTTTTGTGATAAGACAGGAAAAGCCCCAATTATACACTTTGGAGCCTATGATTTTAGCCTGACAAAGCCTATGATATCTCAGATGGCTGTTTCCCATTACAATGAAAAGAAGAACTTCCATCATACCCAGTGTCTATAACCCTGTCAACCCTAGTACACAGGATAAACTCACTGGGTTCAGGACTTTATGGAATGAAATCCCAGGATTTTAGCAAGAATCACAGGAATAGAGGTTGATAAAGCCCCACAGGTGTGGTAGCTTAGGAGTGCTTCTAAATTCTTAACTAACTACTTTCCATTCAGGAGAAAGCCCTGCCCTGAGACTTGCTCTTCTGATTAACTAGTCTCTTGATCCAACCACTATTTCATGAGAGCCCCAGGTCTCCTGGCCCAATTCATTCTCCCAAAATCAGCTCTTCAACACCTGCCTCGTCTCTACCCAGGTAATGCTGTTCCCCTATACCTTTCTTTCTCTATAGTTTTCCTTGGTGTATTACCTCCCTATATTAGTTTGTAAGTTCTGAAAGAGTAATGGTGCCTTACTTAGTTATAATACATACATACCCACAAATATACCTACATACATATATATCCTTTGTGCTTAGCATGGTAACTAGCACAGAGAAAGCACTTTATCTGTCATCCATCTATCCTATATGTCTTTCTATTTCTCTTCCTTCCTTTCTCATCTCTGTGTCTATTTAGTTAGCTGTCTATCTTTCTATGTATCTTTCTATCTTTTTTCTTTCTATGTATTTGTTAATCTATTATGTTTGTATCTATTATTTCTATCTATCTCTCTATTAATCTACATTATGGAACTATGATAGTCTCCTAAGCCACAATCTTTAACTGAGAAGGGGAAGTTTTACTAAAGTAACAGGATGAGCAAATGAATGGAGACAGGACAGTAATAGTTCTTTTTTTGTTGCTGTTGCTGCTGAACCATTTCAGTTGTGTCCTTTTTGTGACTTGAGGTTTTCCTGGCAGAGATACTGGAGAGATTTTTGATTTCTACCTTTAGCCCATTTTACAGATGAGGAAATGGGCTAACAGGATAAAGGAAGTTGCCCAGGATCACAGTAAATGCGTCTAAGGCCAGATGAATCTTCCTGACTCCAGACCTGGTATTCTATCCACTATGCTGCCTAGCTGCTTATGAAGCTTGCAGGTAATAAATTAAGATACTTTTATGTCTGTTCTCTGTTTACTATATTTTAATTTGACCCATTACAACATGACAGTTCCTGTGATGGTAGAAAAGAACCATAATGAAGGTGATTACAATAGAGTATAACATAAACTAGGTACCTGAGAGAGAATCAAAGGGAGAAAATTCCCTTTGTTGCCTCATTCTTGATTACTTCAGACATCTAAGTGGTGTAGTCATAATAGTTTTAAATTCAAGTAGAAATGGATCCCTTGAAGAGAGCCATCTAAATCCAGAGAAAGGACTGTGGAACTGAATGTGGATCACAACATAATATTTTCACTTTTTTTTTTTGCTTGCATTTTATGTTCTTTCTTGTTTTTTTTCCTATTCTATCTGATTTTTTTTTGTGCAGCATGATAATTGTTGAAATATGTATAGAAGAATTGTACATGTTCAACATATATTGGATTGCTTGTTGTTTAGAGAAGGAAGGGAGGGAGAAAAAAAATTGGAGCATAGGGTTTTGCAAGGGTGGATGTTGAAAACATTTATGCATATGTTTTGAAAATAAAAAGCTTTAATAATAAAAAAAATAAAAAAGGATGATGAGACATCTGACAAATCAATTAAAAAAGAGAAAGAAATGGATCCCTGCAGGGCACACATGACTTAGAAATTCACAAATTAAGATTATCTATGTTGCATTTTTATTTAACAATCCCTGATTACATTTTGACTTATTTTGTGTCTTACCTGGGAATTTTGTCTGCTTTAAATTTGAAATCTCTGGAGAGAATATTGGATTTGTATTTGGAAGCCCTGCATCCACATCCCCACTCAGAAGCTTAACAGCTGTGTGATTCTGGACAAGTCACTTGATTTCTCCCAGCCTCAGTTTTTTTAATTGGGAGAGAGAGAGAGAGAGAGAGAGAGAGAGAGAGAGAGAGAGAGAGAGAGAGAGAGAGAGAGAGACAGAAAGAGAGAGAGACAGAGAGAACAAGAGAGACAGAGACAGAGAGACAGAGACAGAGAGAATGAGAGAGAGAGAATGAGAGAGAGAGAACAAGAGAGAGAGAGAGAAAGAACGAGAGAGAGAATGAGAGAGAGAGAGAAAATGAGAGAGAGAGAACGAGAGAGAATGAGAGAATGAGAGAGAGAGAGAATGAGAAAGAGAGAGAGAGAGAGAGAGAGAGAGAGAGAGAGAGAGAGAGAAAGAGAGAGAGAGAGAGAGAGAGAAATAGCATCTACCAAAGAGGATTATTGTAATTATCAAAAGGGACACTAAGCTTTATGTACTTTGTAGAACTTATAAGTGATACATAAATATCAGCTATTACATTTACAAGAAGGGTGGAGAGAAGAAACATTGAATCTTAAAGGGTCTAAAAGTCATTTGAGCTGTGTATATTTTTTGATCTAGAGATACCACTACTGGGCTTATATCCCAAAGAGATCTTTTACTTGGTGGTGGTGGTGTAGGGTTGTTTTGTTTTGTTTTGTTTTGTTTTGGTGAGGCAATTGGGGTTAAGTGACATGCCCAGTATCACACAACCAGTAAGTATTAAGTATCTGAGGTATGATTTGAACTCATGTCTTCCCAACTTCAGAGCCTGCACTACCTGGCTGCTCTCCAAAGAACTTTTTTTTTTAAAGGAAAATAACTTATTTGCATAAAAATATTTACAGCAGTAATGCAAACTGAGATTTGCATTAATTGGAGAATGGCTGAACAAGTTGAAGTACATGATTGTGATGGAATATTATTGTGCTATAAGAAATGACAAGCAGGAGATTTCAGAGAAACCTGGAAAGAACTACATGAACTGATACTAAGCCAAGTGAGCAGAACCAGGAGAAAATTGTACATAGTAACAGCAATAATATGCAATGATCCATTGTGAATGCCTTAGATATTCTCAGAAATACAATGATATAAGACAATTCCAAAGGACTCATGCTAAAAAATGCTATCCCATTCTAGAGAAAGAACTGGTAAAGTCTGAATGAAAATTATTGTGTTCTTCACATTCTTTCTTTTTTTCATTGTTATTTTCATTTTGTTTGGTTTTGGGTCTTTGTTTTCTTCCCCAACATGACTAATACAGAAATATGTTTTGCCTGATAGTACATATATAACCTATATCAAATTGCTTGCCATTTCAGGGAGAGGGAAAAAGAAAGAGGGATGAAGAAATATTTTTAAAATATTAAAAATCATTTTTATGTGCAATTGGAAAAATAAAATGTTATTCAATATTAATTCATTTTGGAGATTATATAATCTAATCCTTTTATTTTAAGGATTGAGAAACTAATTTCCAGGGAGGTCATTTGTTCAAGGACATATGACAGGATTGACTCCGAGAGTCCAAAATCATAGGATAATATATTTGGAGCAGGAAAAAACTTGGGATCTTCTTCTAACACTTTCATTTCACATATGAGAAAACTGAGGCCAGAGCCATTAATAATTTGCCCAAGAAGAGAGAATGGTAACACCAGGATCTGAATTCATAACTTTTATTCAAAATTTAAGGTTCTTTCTGGTGTCACAAGCTTTCTTGCCCTATTGTTTCCACTTTAGCATCCTTCCACTTAGTAATAGTAATAATATGGAATAATAATAGTAATGAGGAATAATAATAAAAGTTGCAATTTCCTTAGGGACTGTGAACCTCACTTAGAGAAAGGATCAGGAGACAGATGTCAACTGCTGAGCCAATTCAGCTTTTTCCAGTGTAAGAAGTAATGGAATGAAGGTGAGGATGAAATTAAGAAGAAAGGGAAGAGATCCAACAACAGATGAAGTTTAGGCAAAAGATTAGGGTCCTTGGGATATAAAGCATGATCATGAAATAATCCTAAAAAGCACCCCTTATGGACAAATTTAGCCCCACATTCTAATTTTGAGGTCCCTAGAAGAATTCCAGGCTCCCAAACTTACCTGCTATGTTTGCTACTTGAAATCCTAATCTTCTCCAGGCTGCCAAATTTTATCCCCAGACCTTAAACATGCCTCCTACCTTTGAACTCTGCTTGCTGGTAACCTAGTGATTGATTATAAAGTCTTGAGCCTGAATGAGTTCTAGCTGCCCTGGTCTTGTTTCTGCCCCTATCCCAAGGTAAGGCTGTAGGGAAAGTCCAACATGTACATGAGACTAGGGCCTAGAGAAGAAAAAAAGTGGAATATTTGTTATATGCAAGAGTCCCTGATAAAATAAAGCTCATTGCTGAAGCTCCAGTTGCCCCAAATAAATGTTTAAAATAGACTTCAGTTAAGGTATCATCTGGGAAGCACTCTATTGATATTGCAAAAGAGGATCTCTGCTAGGCTGGAGGTCTCAAGTACTACAGATGGTAAGGTGTAGACAATCACACAGAGGTATACTTAATGTTCTAAATGGACGCCACCACTGACATTCTCAGAATCTCTTTCTTACGTTTTTAATGTCGCTCATTATTGAATTATTAGTAATGATTAATATGACATTAATTTCCAGAAATCTTGACAAACTCTTTGATAAGAGATGAATAAAAGTGGGATTTCAGATGTCAAGCTTTTATTAATGCAAGTGTTCAAGGCCACCTCTAGATGGATATTACAGGCAGCATTCACTGCGCTCTCCAGTTTCTGAAAAGCAATTGTTTAGCTGTGTAGAGAGTATAGAGCAGAATTAAATTGACCTGCATGATACAGAAAGTAGCACTGAGCACATTTAACTAGGGGGTCTTTGAAAGAAATCTATTTTATTATAGATGAGTGCTGAAATTATTTCAAGGAAGTGATTATCTGTCTAATAATTTAAAAGCATGATTGATTTCAACTATAAAAATTAAGACTGGCTGGGGGAAAGACATACCATTAGATATGTCTTTTTTTTTAAGTCTTTCCAGTTATGCCAACATTTATTATTCTCTTTTACTCCTTTTAGAGATGTAAATTTGACTGCTCTTGGAAGTCACCTCCTATCCTTAAATTATGAAGAATGCAAGTGAAATTCTTATAATAGAATAGAATTCCATTTGTTCCAAGTAAAACCAGAATCGTAACTAGGCTTACTGTGACAAACACAGTAGAAAGGATTGGAAGAGCATAATAATGCTAAGATAGTTGTATTACAAATACATTCACACTAAGAGGGCCTCCATTGATAAAATGAGAATTTTATCCTTATCCCTGTGGGCATTAGGTGGGAATGTGAAATCCAAGAAAAGGATACCAAATTGATATGACTCTAAGTTTGGAGGGAGAGGGCTGGGAGTAGTTGGACATGTGCCACTGGAGAATTAGGAGATGAAGTTTCATCTTGGTAGTCTTGGGAGAGGAGAAAGCATTACCTTTCAGGGAGGAAGTACCATCTCACAACCACTGTCATTTCTCTGGGACATAGATAGCCTTTTTCACCCTCAGACTAGTTAAAATTATGAGCATTTCTACCTATCTTCCTAAATATATTGTCGTTTATTTTAGGTAATTCTAATGAATTACATGACTGTAGGAAATCTCATGGCTTTAAAAACTTTTTGTATTAAACTTTATCAAGTCCTCAGTGTATCAGCATGGCACACATAATAAGGACAGCAATTGGGCCAGTGGAGAAAAGGTTGGGGAGAAGGTATTTTTTTCTGGTTTTTAAAATATGGAGTTCTTACTTTAGTCCTTTACTTCAAACATAAAGCTTGAGCCCTTTCACTGCTTCTGTAGTGAATGAACAAATAGGTCTTTAAATACTCACCTGCCGCATTCCACTCTTTCACATGCAAAGCTGACTCTTAGAGCCCGTCAGCCTTGTTCAGAGAAAAGCAGAAATCTCCCACGGAAATGTTTCCCTTAAGCTACTTCACCCAAAGTAAATGTTTATTGGGGAAAGCAGTAATTTCTTCCCTCTTCAGAAAGACCTTAATGTTGTGACTGGCTCCTACCTACTGTGCATATAAATTATGCATCAGTGAAAGAGGCTGGATTTCTAACTTTGATCCCTTCCTTCAACTGGATGCCTCATGTTATCAGGACTGATTTGATCTCCTACTTGCAAATCGTATTTTGTGGTAGGAAACATCTGAGCAAGCTCCTTCGTGGTAGGATGTGTCGCAAGGGCAAATAGGCTTTGGTGTGTTTGCTAAAAGTTGCCTCCCTCTTCGTACAAAACCATTTTCAAGGACGATGGGAACTGGGCAAGAGAAATAGCTGCATCCCTGTGCAGAATGAGGCACTGTTCCTGCACATTTATTAAGCAGCACCAACAACTGCTTTCTACAACAGGCACAGGGCGAGTGTCAGAAATTCAAAGGGTTCGATTCATATGTCTTCTGCAACAAAGAATCATTTACAAGTTGTATTTGGGGAAATGTACAATCAGGGTGCTGTGCTATTGATTTAATAAAAAAAAAAATTTAATCCCTTAGCAAGAAAACAAAAGATTAGTGAGGGTCAATCTCCTTCTTCCCCAACCTTAATTTGTTTTTCTCCCCTTCGTGAGGTGTAAATAAGTTTTTCCAGATCCAGAACAGCTTTTTGCTCATTTAACACACATGGGGAAATGTCTAGATGGAGAAATAGTAGCTGACTCAAGATGCATGTTGGTCTAAAAGAAAGAGTTAGGTAATACCTGAATTTGAATAATTGTACCTTTGCATTGCCAAATTGCGACCATGGAATTTTAAGTCTCTGAGCCTCAGTTTCCTCATTTGTAAAATAAAGATAATAACGCCTGTCTTACCTCACAGGTTGGTAGAAAAACTCAAATGAGCTAATATATATAAAATGCTTCGCAGTCTCCAAGGTACAATATAAATGTCAATGGTTTTTATTTCTCTCAGCTCTGATATAGTCCTTTCCTGCAGTTTGTCATCAAATTATTAGCGACTGCAGATTGTGTCTGGCATTGAAGCTTTCTAAGGTACAACAGTTGAGAGACCAAGGACGGCTAACTTTCTTTCATAATAGCTGTGTAAACCACTTTGCATTAAGTAGGAATGATAACGTTTATAAAAGAACGTGTTAAAAGAATTGCATTTGCTGGGTGCCTTTCCTTTCTTATGGGTTGGGTATGCAGGCACACAAACATCACTTGCATGGATGAAGAAAAGACTTCTCAGTAATGGTTGTTCTTCAAGGCAGACCCTCACAGCAGTATGACATTCTTCGTGATTTAATTGGTGATTGAGATTCGGGGCACCGCATGAGCTAATTGTAGCCAGCCTTAGAGGCTTTCTTGTACCTCTCCTTTCATGTGTGATTATGAAGCCATCCTGTTAATTAGCCTTTTTACTATACAAGTTATATTGGGGGGCTTGATGAGTTATCAGTATTTCCACTACCATCTCACACTCCTTTTGTCTTGGGTAAAAGTTAAATGAAAGCAGAGTTATGACCAAATGCCACTTGAATTCTGAATGTGAAGGCCAAAATTAAAATAAGGACTTAGTCCTAGTAGTCTTATATGTATTGCCAATTATGAAAAATCATTTATTTTCACGTGTTAATATAGCAATAATTTAGTCATTTTAAATATTGTATTAGGCATATATCCTTTGATGCATTGGAACATTTTTGTTTAATATATGAATAAGGCATGTGGATGTTTTTCAATGGAATATCAAAAATGTCTTATAATGATCTATATTAATTCTGGTTGTCTGATTTACTTAGCTTAAAAGAAATAATATGAATGGCTTAAACAAGTCATCTAAGTTTGTGTATAATGACATGTTTAGAGGATTGATCAGTTTTTGTACTTTGAATTCACATAATTGCCTTACCATTATAAAGCGGGAAAGGAGGTAATAGATTCTTTAACTCTTTTGAAATAATCCATGTCCTGAATAAAAGCATTGATATATAAAATTTTAGAAGTGAAGAGGGGATATGTGATTTTACACACACACACATACACCCTATTCAATTTGAAATTGCTATTTTGTCATATGATAGGAAGGAAGGATGTCATTAGAAATCTGAATAGAGTAAATAAAAATACAATGTGTGTGTTATGGGCAGTTTGCTCATTTCCCCCTCTTTACTCTGAGCTCCTGTGGCTTCTGATCCTCGAAATGATTGTTCTATTTTTCAGTTATCAACGAATTACTGAGCTGCTTCCTACTGATGGGCAAATTCTCCTCCACCTCTTCCCTTGAAAGTGTGCTGTCTTAATACCAGGAGCCCTCTTTATCAGTCCCCATTTTTACTGCCCCTTTTTGATGGGTTGTGGATAACTTGGCTATCTGGTCATCACCAGTGTTGCTAAGTTGTTGTTGTTGTTTTCATGAAGTTCCAGGGCTGTTGAAACAACTAAAGTTTTAAAGTTTCTGTTTCTTAAAAAATTGTGTCTGGGACATTGAATTAGGTGCTATATAGCTGGGGGTGGCAAAGATGTTTCAGAGAACCTAGGAATATCATGGTCTAATGAAGTTTTCCTCCTACAGCCGACTTGAGCACAATCTTTCTGCAGGCTACCTTAACATCTGAGAATGTTTCTTCATCTGCCTTGTTATTTCAGCAAAGAAAATGAGAAGAAAGTGTAATTTCTGTTATTTTGTCAAGCTCTGTCGCTGTTCTTTGGGAAGGGTGTTATAGGGGAGGGGAAGGTCATTCTTTGGTACCATCCCTTGGATTTATAGACCCTCAGTAGCCTGATTTGGATGTGAAAACACACCAGTGTGTGTTAGCTCAGCAGGGAGGGCTTTGTGCTAAAGGCCTCCTGGGATGAGGCTGCAAACCATCAGAGCGAACCACAGACGCGACAGCTTCCCTTTGCCCGCAAACTTTTTCTAATTAAGCCAGTCAATCTAATTATGTGGAGTTCTATCAAATATTTCTCCAAATGCTTCCAATGCAGCCTGTTGGAGTTGATCAAAGATTGTGAGGCTTCTGATTAGGGGTGTCGGCCCTGATAGGGCTGACATAGATTTCATCTCACTTGGATGCATCTGTCTCCAAGTAGCGTGCAATCCGCCCTCACTCATTTGCTCTGTTGCCTGTATAAAGCATAGAACATAATTACTAAAGTTAAGAAAACATCCCTGTAATTAGCAAGGCAACTCTAAGCACAAGAAATGGAAATTAGTCACAGTATAATAAATTAGCTTGTGCATACATTACATGCAATGAACACCCTTGGGGCCTTATATTTGCCGACTTTGGCGTGCAACCCCATGTATCTCAATAAAGCATTCATCCCTGGGTGGTTATGTTTCAGCAAAAGGAGTTTTCCTTGAATTACAAATTTTTTAATTCTTGTGTAGGTGTAATTTGGATAAACTCTAATATTCATCACTGGGGGGGGGGTAGGGTGAAAAGGAGGCAAGTTGGGTGACAAATGTTGCCTTTTTGCTGATCTTTTGCCTTTTTGTGTGCAAGCAATTATTAAGCTGCAATATTCAAGGTGTCTCCAGATAGCAACTCTCTGGGCTCCCACCCCAATTGTATTGTTTTACTAATTAGAGCCAGTAGTTAGGAACTCTTTAAATAACCCTGATTTTGAACTATTTTAGTAGCTGCTTCTTTACTGGCAAAAGCCAGGAAATTGGACTCAGGCACACATAATATAGCATTTGCATCAAAATAATACAGCAGGCAACAGAAAATCACAATCACATCAGTCAGAAGGAAGGAACAGAATACAAATTAAAGGAATAATGTAAATTTTTTGCCATTAAGCTTCAATGACCATTTGAAATGGTGCAAGGCACAAAGGTTTTTGATGAGCATCATCCAGTTTGATTATTCATACTTGTGTTTCTGCTTGAATTAAAGCAGGAGTGCTAGAGCCTGTTAAAGGAAAATATTTGAATTGGTAGTGAACTCTCACCTTGACTCGCATCCATTTACTTTTCAAATGAATACCAGATAAGTTAGTGCATTTTATAATCGGCCTGTTTTCCAGTGAGTGCTGTCATTACATACCAATTTCTTTTAGAAGTGCTTCCTAAGAAACATTAAATACTTACAAATAAGGATCTGTCCATCACCAACTGTAGTTCTAGAGTCACTATCTCACTTTGGGTAGGTGGTTTAAGGGGATATTCCGTATATATTCTCTTGGCTCGGTTCTGGCCCCACTTTTCCTTCTCCCCTCAGGGAAATTTCCATATTTGCCGTGTTTTGCCCATGATCAGAGAAGCCAGATTTCAGAAAGCTAAAACAAAACACAAGGGTATGTGTTACCCTGATTGACAGACAAGCAGCAAAGCCTTAACTAGCCTGTGATGAATAGAACTTTACCTCAGAGTACTGACAGCTGGGGTTGGGGATGCATTTTCTTCTTGGGGGAGGTCTGGGAAGTAAACTTTCTATACATGACAACCATTGTCCCTCTGCTTTACCTCACGGACTACAATCGGTTCACACTACCTCATGACTATATCTATGGTTGTAATGTCCTCTGAAATGCTTTGTGACTATACCCATGATTAGGATATTCTCAACATTGTTACTACTACCCCCTTCCCACCAGACTGACCCCTGTAATTCTGGCCATCTTATTTCTATTTAAGTATTTTTGCCCTCTAATAGTTGAGTAAAAATATTTTAAAGAGTTCCCAATTATGTCTCGGCATACAGATACATAGAGTATATATAGCACATGGACCATTCTTGCCCTGTCTATCTTCTTAAGTGCTGAGTCAGAAAATTCAGAAATGATTTAGGTTGACTTCCTATTTTTAACTAATCTGTAACTTGTATATTTTTAGGGACTGTCTAAAATTTGTAGATCTCTTTGTACTTTAAGAGGAAATTTGGGGATGGATAAAGGAAAATCAGAAAGAAATGGTAAATCCATTTACTTTGTGCCTCTCATTTTAACACAACACATAAAATTCCTAAGTTCAGGTCCAGTTGAATAACCAAAAGCATAACAATAATAACTGACTACTGACCCTGGCCTGATGAAGACAGTGAAACTTTGTTCTACCTCAAGAGGGAGCTTAAAAAAAAAAAAAAGCATTCATGCTTAGCCAGGCACAAAAGCAAACAAGACAGTTATTACTCAGGATATGCATTTGAGGCTAGGGATGCATTTTTTTTCTCCTTTGTATTGCCATTCTGCTGAATGTTGCTAAATGTGGCTATGCATCAATTATTTTTTTTTATCAAAAATTGCTTAGCACGAATCACAGGAAAATATAGGTTGTATCAAAATGAGTGAGGCGATGCCCAGAAATGCTGAGGGACTTTGCCTAAATGGTAATGTAATGCCTTGCCTTCTGTTTTGCCGAGAATGATGACTTCATGGGCAGAACAAGTAGTGCATAGAGTTACAGCAAGCAGAAAGCAATGTGTAGAAAATGTTAAGTGGTTCATGGGTTCACAACATATCAAATAGAAGAAAGGGAAAGTAAATCATCTTCCTGGGCTGATCAGAAGACTTGCGGAAATAAATTTGTGGGATTCTTTGGCAATGAGTGGAGGGAAAGTGATCTTGCTTACGTCTAATTTTGCTAGTACTTCAGATGCAACTGCTAATGGCATCAGGTATGGATCCAAATGTTAGCATGGTGAGCAAATCCTTCAATTGGCTGATACTGTGACATGGTCAAATACGAGGAAGCCATAAGAATGAACTTTAAGGGGAGCTGCTGAATGTGGGCAGAAACTACTTCTCATGCGGAATTTTATTATGCTTTCTTAATAAGCAGTGTATTCATTCTCATCATGCATTTGCACAAAAGACCAGAAGGGTACTGAAGGAGGTATTCTGGTCTATTAGCTAAGAATTATGCCTTTTTAAAATGTATAAACATTTATATGTCCACAGAGATTGAATTGTCCACTGGGAACAGAACACACATATTTTTAAAAGATGCTTATTAACACACACATATGCATGTGTGTGTGTGTGTGTATGTGTATTCACTGGTATTTAGGACTTAAAATCTGTTTCAGATTGTTTAGAGATTTAAAAAAATTATAAACACTAAATAAGTTCACCTGGAGATGTTGCAGTTTTGCAAAATTCAAGAATCCAGAATGATTCTTTACAAAAGGATGTGTAGTAGTTGTTTTTTATTTCTTTTTACTTTTTTTGAAGCCTTGAAAAGTGGATGATTTACAAGAAATTGTCTATTATGTAAACATTCAGGGCATGATGCTAAAGTAATGTGATAGGCTTTTATTTGTGACTTTGAGAATAAATATAATCATGCAAATATATACACATCCATATATAGTCATTTATTCAAAATGAATATATATCTGACTATACAAAAGTGACTCAATAACTAAAATGAATTTAAACATATCATCAAAATAGTTTATTTCTGAAACTGGCAACTATATCACTAACTTTACATTGCAGAATTATACCTATAAATACATATTTATTCACTGTATCATAATGTGTCCACTATAAGATAAGTAATGTCTATGACAAATGATACTTCACCTCACTTAGTGATTTCCGTGTATGTGTGTGTGTGTGTGTGTCTGTGTGTGTGTGTAACAAAAGAAAAAGATAGCATATAAAATCCAAAATATATTGTGTGTGCATCTTTTAAAGAATTCAACCAGTCTGTCATTTTCTTCCCCGTAAGTTTTCTTTCTTTGTTTTTGATATTATTATTGTTCCTTTGGGGTACAGTGAGCAGACCTATGATTTCACTAGTATAGGGATCCCCTGGGAAAAAAACTCTATACTAATACAGATCAACTTAGAGAGATAGGGACTAGGAAGAGGCGAAATAGAGGTTTTGTCTCTTGCTTAGGATTGACCACCCAGTCCCCATGTATCAGAGATGGGACTTGACCCCAAGTCTCTCACTCCAAGGCTAGCTCTCTACAGTTTTCCTTCTTACCCTAAAATATATTCATTCTTGGCTCCACATACATGTAATTTTAATAACAAAAGAATCTTTGGGATTTTTTTTAAGGTAAAGATCCATATGTGTTTTTGTACATAACAGTAACAGGTGAAAAAGAAGAACCAGCAGAACCTATTGCTAGGGAAGCAAATGCACAAAATATAACTAGACTTGTTGGTTTTCAAGGGAAAACACTATGCATCTTGAAATGTTAGTTTGGATAGTTACAAATAAGAGATTTAAAAAATGCAGACTTATTTATCTATTTTAGGCTTCTTGTGTTATTTCACTATTTTTGATGGCTCAGCATTCCAACTTTACATTTTTTTTCCTGCATGGGCGGTGTTTGTGATAGCACCTGACGCAAGGATGTAGAGCTCTAGAAAATACTTTTCACTAGAGATGTCAGCTATTTAATGTCTCAGATATGTATTGGAGAGTGGGGAGGATGAGTGAAGAGATGGTAGAGATAATGACATTATTATTAATAAAATTTCACCCTTGCAAACTCAAGCACCTTTTATGAATGGGCCTCCCAGTAATTTTATACTGATCAAAATCCCCTACTTTCAATCCATATGGCACCTGTGAACCAAACAACTCTAAAAGTGCTTTACCAATGCTTTATGTACAGGGGTAGGAGACCTACCCCTATTTTCAAAGCAACTCTGAATTTTGAGCCATTAAAAACTCCATTAAGCACGCGCTTTTGTTCTTTGTCTCCAAAATACTGAAAAGGGTCATTCTAATAGAGAAACATTTCTAATAGAACATCATCTGGTAAGTGCTTTCACTATCTGTTGGGCTGGTTTAATTGGTAGGCTAACTGGAGCACCAAGAGGTTAAACGGCTTGTTTGAGGTCACGTGGTAAGTCATTGGTGCAGCTGCGACCAAGAAGTCCTGGCACACTGTCATCACACCCTCTCACCCTATCCTACCACCCACTCTAACCACTAGACAGAAGCACTTTTATGAATGAACCTCTGTTCAAAGCTGGGTGGGCGCCAGTGCTCTCAGGGGGTGAGGCAGCCAGGGAGAACTGAATGTCGGCATAAGTTGTCATTCAGAAAGCAAATGACACATCAGCCCCAAGGACTGGCTCTGCCACACTTGCCCCCCAATCTTCACCCCTGCCCCCGTCTTATCAGTAGTGTAGAACAGCCCGGCATTGAAGGCGAAGGATGATATTCTGGGGTAGACCATCAAAATGTTCATTATGAGTGTCAGAAGTGGCAGTGGAGCCCACAGCCACAGATGGGCACAAAAACTAGAGTGAATTAAAACAGATTTTCCTGGTGGGTCAAAGATTATTTTGTAACAGACTATTATTTTAAACCTTTTCTTTATTCCAACCACTCAAAATATTCCTGTTCTCTCTGATTGTGAGCCCCTGTTCATATTAAGAGAATTGGACTAATGAGGCAGGTTTAACTAGTGGATGACAAATTTGTTGACTTTGGGATACAAATATTTCTAGGCAGCTTTAGGAAGTCTATGTACATATATAGCTCCTGTTATATAGATAGATACATATACAAAGCTACATAAAATACTTACCTAGGTGATAGGTCAGGTTTTTCAAAATCATAATTGGCATTTGGAGGTTTGCAAAGTACATTCAAAGAGTTTACATATTTCTATGCCTGGTCCAGAGTTTCTCTGAGGCAGTTGTATCACTGATTTGGATCTAAGATAAATCATTTAGGTTCTTGTTTACATTTGCTTATTTTTCTTCCTTCACACTCTTGATTCATACCTGTGATATGTTTTGAATTCATCTTTATTGGAAGAACCTAATGTCATGATTCTTATCTGCTGCTTTCTCCTTCCTATCAGCCAAGCATATATTTGCTATAGAATTGAATAATTTTAGAGATGAAAAGGATCTCAGTGGTTTTCAGTGAATTGATTAAGAATTCTTGGTCAGTTACAGGTTGAACTGAAAGACCTCTGAGGTCCCTCCCATTTTTGAGGTGCATTTTGATTCCTTGATTCAGGACAATAGGGGTGAGACAGTGGACAGAATGTTGGACTTGGAGAAAGGATATTCAAATCCTCCCTCACACACTAATTGCATGACCCTGGGAAAATCCCATCATATCTCTCAGCTTCAGTTTCCCCACTTTCAAATAGGAAATATAGCTCCTGTCTCACAGGGTAATTGAGAGGATCAAATAAGATGATATAAAAAATGCTTTGCAAACCTTAATGTGTTATACAAATACTATTTTTATGATTATTACTATCTTGCTCAATTCATACTTGACCAAAGATTCCTTCTCCAACATCTCCAGTAAGTGGGCTTCCAGTCTTTTTGTGAAGAACTTCAATAAAGGGAAACCCCTATCTTCTCCAAGTTTGGATTGGTTTTTCCCTTCCACACCAAACCCTAAATCTCTCTCTTTAAAAGTTCTAACAACTGCTCTTAGGCCTGCCTTTGTGACCACAGAAAAACAAGTAATTTATTTTCTATATAAAAGACTTTCAAACCCTTGAAATCAGTCAACATCATTGTACTACCTTATCCAGCAACTCCATCTCTAGTTCCTTCAGCTGAGCCTCATGGTGGGTGTTTCCTAGGCTTCTTACCTACTACAAATCAAGCTCTATGATAGCTACACAGATGATTAACATACGGTCCCTTTAGGGAGCTGATAGTCTAATTGGGCAAGATATGACAAAAACATATGAAAACCGAGGTAAGACAAAGCTTAAAAAAACCATTGAAGACTGTGAATAATTCTTAGGTTTTTTTTTTTTGGCATATTATTGTTTCATAAGAAATGATCAGCAGGCTGATTTCAGAAAGACCAAGCTAGACTTACATGAACTGATGCTAAGTGAAGTGAGTAGAATCAAGAGAACATTGTATACAGCAACAAAAGATTATGTGATGAACAGCTGTGATGGACTTGACTTTTTTCAGCAATTAGGTGATTTAGGAAAATTTTAATAGTCTTGTGATGGAGAAAGCCATCCGCATTCAGAAAGAAAATTATGGGGACTGAATGTACATCACAACATAGTATTTTCACATTCTGTGGTTGTTGTTTGCTTGCTTGTTTTTTCCTTTCTCATTTTTCCTCTTTTGATCTGATTTTTCTTGTGCAGCATGATAAATGTGGAAATATGTTTGGAAGAATTATACATGTCTAACCTATATTACTTGATTACTTGCTGTCTAAAGGAGGGAGGAGATGAAGAGAGGGGGAAGAAATTTGGAGCACAAGGGTTTTCAAGGATGGATGTTGAAAATTATCTTTGCATGAATTTTGAAAAACAAAAAGCTATTATTATTTTAAAAAAATTAAAAAGATTTGCGTTGCAATTTATAAAGTGTTTTCACATTCTCTGGGCCTAAATAGATTATGTCACATTAACAATGACCTTCCCCACTGCCTTTACTCTCCTCTTCCAATGATCTTCTATTGGCTTTACAAATTCTTGTATATATGCACATATATTCTGCTTCTCTCAAAGAAAGAAAGCTAGCTCCTTGCACAAAAAAGGGACTGTTTCACTTTTGACTTTGTATTATCAATGCTAAACATAGTGATTGGAACATAGATGCTGCTTAATAAAATGCTTGTTGTTGGATTAATAAATCAAATGATATATTATACCAGAGAATCTTATGAAATAGATCATTAATGTCTGACTGGGAAAAAAGGAGGATCCATTCCCATTCATTATTTAGGAAGAATAAGAAATATCAGAGACATATTTTGAGAGGTCCACTGAATACCTCCAAAATGTTAAGTGGTCTCCAGGATCAATTATAAGACTTTCCCATTGGTATTTAAAGTATTTCACAACTTGGCTTCTTCCTACCTTTCCAGTATTTTTATATCATACTCCCCTCTGAGGACTCTCCAAACTGGGTACACTGATCTCCATGTCATACCTTTTAATAATACTCCGTCTCCTGACTCTATGCCTCTTCACTTTGTCTCCCATGACTATAATGCTCTTGTTTCTAAACTCTACTACCTGGCTTCTTTGGTGTCTTTCAAAACTCAGCCAAAAAAGAGGTTGTCTCCCTCAATAGAATATTAGCCCTTTGAGGGAAGGGACCATGCAATGCCAGGAATATTATAAGTGCTTAATAAATGCATGTTGACTGACTGACTGACTTAGAAGAAGGCTGACTAAATTCATAGGCAGATCCATGATGGAGGATTTATGGGAGGATATAGATAAAAGTTTAAAAAAAAACAAGAAAGCATGGCTAAGTTACTACCTACAACATTGGAAGGGATACCAACAACAGTGAAATAAGAAATCTGTGGAGATACTAAATAATTTCCCCCAACTGTTACATCAGATCCCCAAGACAATGCTATAAGGTAGTCAGGGCAATTGATAAAAATCTTTATTTCACAAATGAGAAAATGGACTCAGATAACTTAAGTGATTTCCCCAAAGTCATATATCATCTTGATTTTCACTGTGAGTCTAGATAAAATTCTAAAACACATCATTAAAAGGATAGTTTATGAATGTGAAACATTAAGATCCAGAGTGATCATTAAAAACAAATCATGACAGACTTACTTCTAGTCTTTCACTGAGAAAGTATTTCTAGTTTATTATTATGTATATATTTATATACATATATATGTATGTATATTATATATATATCAATTTCTGGCACATTCTATCAAGATAAAAAGAGTTAAAATAAAATTTTAATGATAATATTTGTGTTTGTCTGAGGACCATTTTAACTAAGTTCAAAAAGGTGAGTCTCCAGATGATGATTTTTTTTTTACCCACTTTGAGTCATGAAGCAACCTAAGACATGGAGAATAAAATGTAATGGATAGTACCATGATTTTGGTAACTAAATCCCATCTATATGGGTACTCCTTTCAGTGACATAGAGTATAACTAAATTATTTCTGCTGATCCTATGCAGCCCTTGTCCACTTATCACAAGCAATCTACCCAATATGCTGATGGAGCCAGAGGATGTCAGTAGTTCTTGAACCATAGGAGGAAAATCCTAGTGATTTACTTTCTTTACTTTCTCATAGCTTAACAATGGTATCCTTGATGAATATGTGTGTGTGTATGGGTACATATGAAGGAAAAATGAGCAAGATGTTGCAAACATTTTTCTATAGTCAATTATTTCATCAAAGTCACACAGGTGAACTGAAATAATGTCAAATCTCAGTGTTTGTTATTTTATATTGGCAAATAATATTGGAGTAAAAAGAGCAAAATTTAACTCTAAAGTTTCTCTTCTGTTTATAAACTAATATTCACAAGATTCCTTGATTTTACCCAGAGATAAGCTTGTTCAATAATTGTTTGATTGCCCCTCTCAATTGATAGTGAGGCACAAAATAGATGTACGCTTGACAAAGGTGTTCACCATTATTGTTAAGGATATCTTAAACAAAATTCTCATAAAAAAGAGATTTCTTGAAAATTAAGATCATCTGAGGTACTACTACACATCTCTCAGATTAGCTAAAATGACAAGAAAAGATAATGATGAATGTTGGAGAGGATATGGAGTTGTGAACTGATTCAAATATTCTGGAGAGCAACATGGAACTATGCCCAAAGGGCTATTAAACTGTGCATACCCTCTGATTAGCAGTGTCTCTACGGCACCTGCATCCCAAAGAGATCATAAAAAGGGGAAAAGCACCCATATGTGGAAAAATGTTTCTAGGAGCCATTTTTGAAGTGTCAAGGAACTGGAAACCAAGTGAATGCTCATCAGTTGGGGAATGACTGAATAAGTTATGATGGATGGATGCTATGGAATATTATCATTCTATAAGAAATGATCAGCAGCATGGTTTAGAGAAACTTACATGAACTGAAGCTAAGTGAAATGAGTAGAATCAGAGGAACATTATACATGGCAACAGCAAGATTATGTGATAATCAGTTCTGAGGATGTGACTCTTTTCAACTGCAAGGTGATTCAGGCCAGTTTCAATAGTCTTGAGATGGAGAGAGACATCTGCACCCAGAGAGAGGACTGTGGTAACTAAGTGTGGATCACATCATATTTTCACCTCTTATTGTTGTCTGCTTACATTTTGTTTTCTTTCTCATTTTTTCATTTTTATCTGATTTTTCTTGTGAAACATGATAATTGTGGAAATATGTCTAGAAGAAGTGCACATGTTAAACATATATTGTATTATTTGCTGTCTAGGGGAGGGTGAAAGGGAAAGGGAGGGGAAAATCTGGAACACAAGATTTTGCAAGGATGAATGTTGAAAATTATCTATGCATACATTTTGAAAATAAAAAAGCTTTAATAAAAAAAGTTTTTTTTAAAAGAGATTTCTTATCCAGGATGGAGTTTTTCAGATTTTCTTTGTTGCAGATAGCATTGCCCTGGATGTATCAAGCATTAGAATAGTACAGGACCTTCTCAACAATATACATCACCACTCATAAGGGATTCATTTAGCAATCTGCACTGGAAAAACTCAATAATGCCTATTACCCAGGCTATGGTGTGCAATTGGATGCATGATGCTGTAATCTGGTATTAGTCATAGAGGACTGATTGGAGATGAGCAGGGCAAAATGTGTTCTTAACTCTTGAATAAACTTCTATGAATCCAGATATTGATAAGAACCACAGTTTCACTCAGAAGCTCCCTTGTCTAGTACTATTTCAGCTAAATCTCTCTCACACACACATATATATATTTGCATTTATATAAATATAATATATGTATATATATATATATATATATTTCAGAAAGACCTATTTCATAGGGTCATAAAGTTAAAGCTGGAAAAAGCCTCAAAGGCCAATTAAAGTTCAATCCCTTCCTTGTATTGATAAGAAAAGTGAAGCCTATTGAAGTTGTGATTTTCCTAAGTAAAATATTTAATATGTGGTAGAGGTAAAGTTCAGTCTTGCACCATCAAATGTCTTCTGGACATCTCCATCTGGATCTCCCACAATCATCTCAAGCTGAACATGTTCAAAACTGAATTCATTATCTTTCTCCCTAAAGTTACCCCTATTCCTAAATTCCCCGTTTCTGATAAGGACACCATCATATTTTTAGTCACTGAACTTTATCATCTTGGAGTCAATCATAACTTTTTCTTCCACCTTATATTCTTCATTTAATCTGTTGCCAAATACTCATCAATTTTCTTTTCTGTCCTCTTCCCTCTACCCACATGGTCAGCATCCTAATTTTAGCTATGACCTCTCCCATTAGTTGTTGTTCTTCATACTTGAAGAAAACTAAAATGACCTCACTATGTCAGGGACAGTGACTGATCAGACCAAAAGGAGTTCAGAAAACTTTATCACATGTTGGGTACAAATAGTCCACCTGAACATTTGGAGTATAAATGTCCCTAAAATGTGCACATTTCACCTTTTTGGGAGCTACTGAAATTCTGCTTTGCTTCTAGAGCACAATGCCTTCTTTGATGCAGACAGGCCACGCTGGGTGGTCCTGTGTCAGTATCTTTCATGTGTCATAACAGATTCCAAAGTTCCCAAGTTTTGGTATATTATCAGTGCTTAATAAATGCATTTTTGACTGAATGACCTAGAAGAAGGCTGACTGGATCTTGAGCAGATCCACAGAGGAGGATTTATGGGAGAACACAGACAAGAATTACAAAGAAAATGGCTAGATTGCAACTGTGATTTTGGAAGGAATAGCAACATCAGTGAAATAACAAGGCTGTTGAGATAATGAATAATTCCCATAAACTATCTCACTGGATCCCCAGTGTATAGATTGTAATAGTCTCCTGATAGGTCTTCCACCAAGTTTCTTCAACCCATCTTCTTCACACTACCAACCTGACAATCTTAATGCACAGGCTAACCATATCATATCCCTGTTTAACCAATCCCAATAGCTCTCTTTTGTCTCCAAATTCTATTTGGCATTTAAAGTCCTTCACCACCAGGCTGATTTCTCATCCCTTCTCCTCACACATTCTTCCATATGCTTGTCAAAATGGCCTTCTTGCTTCTCTCCAAACCCAGCGTTCCACATGGAATCTCCATGTTAGTTGGGATACCCCCCAGTTCCCTTCAAGGGATAGCTCAGGTGCATCCTTTTAGACAAGGTCTATCTCGTTTCCTTCACTGTTAGTACTTTATTCTTTCAAACAAATTGACCATATAATTACTTTTTATATTGTCTCCATTTGCTTATCTGTATATAGATCACAATCCACCTCCAGCAATTTAACCCAAGAGAATATAAACTTTTGAGGGCAGGGATTGCATTTCTTTTTCCATCTTAGTACACTCAGTATGTAGCTTAGTGCCTTGCACCTGGTAAATCAATGCTTGTTAAATTGCACCGGCGCTGCCTTCTAATAGGCAGTCTCTAGTTCCAAGACCAGAGAACTCATTCTACGGAATGGGAGATCTTTTGCTAAGACCTTTGCTAAGACAGGGAAACGCCAGAGTATTTTTTACAGTATAGCTAGAGGGCCGTAGAGATGTGTGTGTGTGTGTGTGTGTGTGTGTGTGTGTGTGTGTGTGTGTGTGTGTGTGTGTGTGTGTATGTGTGTATTTTCATAGCAAAGGGCCAGGAATGCCTGAGGCCAGAAGGGAGCACAGCACCAATACCATCTGGTGGGAGCTTTGAGAACTGCAAAAGGAATGATAAAGGGGAGACATACTGACCCCTCCATCTTCTGGGAGCGGCTGAAAACTGGATGTGAGTAGAATCAATGCTAGCTGCTGAGGGAGCTAAAAGAGACAGTGAAGGTCATGATTCCTGGCTGGTAGGTAGCTGTGAGTGTGAGGTTATAAAGATAGGTTTCAGGGGAAGGGTATTTACGGACAACAGAACTTCCTACAAACTCTATTTAAGAGTTCTAGTTGTTTTCTTTTACTGATCAATAGAATATTTCTCCTTTGAGTATCTGAAACTGTATGCTTGCAAAGAGAGTGCAACAATTTTTTATCCAGCATCTACTATTGCTATGGCAGACAACTTGATGTAACGAAAAGAATGCTGGATTTGTGGTCAAAAACCTCAATTTTGACAGATGACTCTAGAGCTGTGTGAATTTGGACAAGTTTCCCTTAGACTCTCTGCTCCTAATTCCTCATTTATAAAGTGATAGGAAAACATAACCTCTAAAATCCCTTTCGGCTCTAAATCTATAATAAATAAATGAATGGAAAACAATTCCTATTTATATTATACTTAAGGGCAATTCCTGTTTATATTATGCTTAAAGCTTACAAAGCTCTTTTTTTTTTTTTTAAAAAATAAGAACTCTTTAAGTAGGAATTTGAAGGTATTATCCCTATTATACAGATTAGGAAACTGAGGCCAGAAAGATAGATTGATTTTTTTCAAGATTTACACAGCTAGTAGACTCCAGGAATCTAGGCCTTCTTGACTCCTATATTCTATCCAGTAGTGCTAGAAGTGAAAGATTGGGGGGGGGGGGAGGGAGAAGACATTTGTTTATTCATTTATTCATTCAAAGCAGCAGATAAGTTTGCTTGATTGCTTGTTTTAAAGTGACATCTTCAATCAATCCCTCGAAAGCAGAAAGGAGCAGCCTTAGATGTACTTGCCCCTATTTTGCTGGGCAAGCCTGCTCCCTCTAGCAGTTAAGCCATCTTCTGAAGTTGCTTCTACTTGGTTTACTGAATTTTCAGGGTATTTGTTTAGCTTTAATAAGAATAGTTGAAATTTTGTGGAACTTTAAGGCTTGCCAAGAGTTTTAATATGGCTTTATTTGATCTTCACAACAATCCTGAAACATAAATGCTATTATCATCTCCATTTTACATATGTGGGAACCAAGGCAGACAAGTTAAAATGGGTCACATGGCTAGTAAGTATCTGAAGCCAGATTTTAATTGAGGTCTTTCTACATCCAGGCCCTGAACTCTATCCTTTCACCAAAGTGCCAAGGACATTAAGATACCTAGATATTTCTTAGACAAAATATTTCTACTCAAGTACAAGAGCCTGTCAATGTTCAGAATTTCTTTTAAGGAGGCACACATTCTAAGATTTGGGTAAAGAAGAAGTAGCATTTCACGTATTTTTAAATGTTATCTGCTCTTAGTGCCTTTAAAAAATTGGGTAACTTTTTTTTTTTATCTAGGCATAAAAGGTTCTTTCTTATCGTTCATCTACTTCAGGGTTTACTGTTGCATTCTCTTTGTTGCTTTTTCTTTATCATTTGAAAACAACACTCCCCAAATCATCAGGCTTTTTAGCACAAATTTATGATGATGCAAAGAACTTGAAGTGAGAAAACCGAGAGCATTTCTTCCACACAAGATTGCTTTCAGGGATCATTCCACTTGACTGGCTAAGGAGAAAACTGCTCTGATAGAAACTATTTTATAATAGTTGGGAACTTTATAACAATGCAGTACCAACTGAGCTGATTTATTCTAATATACCAGGGTGGAGAATTGTTATTCACCAAAGCAGAAAATGTTGCTGGCTTTTCCAAAGTGTTTAAAATCAAACAGCCCCAAAGTCACCCTCTGATTATCTTGGTGGTCTTGGGTGGCCAGGCAATCAATTTTTGTTAATGCACAGACTTTTCTGAAAAGTAAATATCACATTCAGCTATGACTGATGAGAATCTACCTTTCTTATAATTGTCCTGGGAGGCTGTTTGATATAATTAAGAAGATGATGAAATTTTAGTAGAAGCCACTGATTAAAACAACAAAACAAAAAGCAACACACACACACACACACACACACACACACACACACACACACACACACACATGCAGAGCAACTCCAATACATATGTGCTCTTACATTTCAAGGACACAGTCAAGCAATTTCCCTATTAGTCAGTGTCAAAGGGAAAAATTGGAGAAATACAGTCAGGGACTCCTCCAGTAGCATCAACCTCTCCTTAGCCCCTTTCTCTAGAGCCATAACTAACATTTTTCACGCCTAGGGCAAGCTGCACAAAATTCAACAAACAGGGAAAATAGCAAGAAAAACACCCTCAAGTCAACATTTAAGAAAATTTCACTTTGTAAGAGTCACAGATACTATAGAACATAGTGAAGTTACTCTTACCTATTTTAATGAATTAATTAATTAATCTTGCTAATTACATACTAAGCTCCATGTTTTTACACTATGGAAAGACTATAAATTCTGTTGTCCTCTAAATTTCAATGCCCTAGAGCAAAGCCCTGAGAATCTTTATCTTTGTCAGACTATACTTTCCATAAATAGAGCTCATTTTGTTTTGGGGACTAAAAATTTGGTTAAGTCCTATAAGCATGAATACTTCTGAATACTTTAATGAAAGCAATGCCCCCAAATAAATAAATTCTACCTTTTGCCATTTTGTCTTTAACTATCAAATAAATTAAGAAGAATTTTCCTAGAATATGTCGAGGTCTTCTGCTTGAGAATAATATTCAGAAGTTGTATTTTGTGAAGGAAGAGAGCCTGCAGACACAAAGGCTTGTTTTGGTCTTGACATTTCATAATTAAAATTGCTGGGTCTGAAAAACTCTTACTCAATTAGGTTCTCCTCTCCAGGTCCTGATTATCTTTTTAATTTGCTGAGAAAGATTTTTGGAGCATGTTGAGAGTGCCAGCTGCCCAGAGCTGAACTGTGCACATTTGGAAGGGAGATTAATTACTGTAAGTTGGGTTTGAATTTCACTTGTGAAAAAAGTATGATTGGGAGAGGGGAAGATGTAACTTAGGATCAAGACACACTAATGAACTACCTCAAGCCCTCCAAAATGCAGTCAGAATTTTTTTTTAAAGAATTCTGTCTTTATCTTAGTACCTCTTTGCTTTTCTTTTCTTTTCTTTATAAAGTGAGAGGGGAAAGGCAATTTTAAAATGATAGCATTGAATTCTCTCTCAATTTTAAGTTACGTTTTAGTTTGGTTTAAGTATGGTTGCATGATAGATTCTGTACCATTACAGTCCTCCCCCACCCCAGCCCCCACTGCCCCAATCATTTCTGGGAGACGATCTCTCTACAGCAGGTTCTCTGGCAGAAGCTGGTTCTCAGAATTATCTGGGGAGAGTTAAGCCTTTGCCGGGAGTCTGGCCATGTCCTATTCTCTGCCCCGGGATTCAAATGTAGGATTAATGGTGGCATATGGTGCGCAGCGGTCCCACCAACTAAAGCCTTTTGGGTCTGTCTTGAAGGCACAACTTGTACCTCTCCCAGGTGGTCCCCATTGTTTAATGCTCGGATCCCAGGGAGATTATTAAACAGCAACCTACCAGACAATTGTGTCTTAGTGACAACCTGTTGAGCCTGCTGGGAGGACAGGGAGAGAAGTCAAAACACTTGCTTGCCTAATTTACTCAAGATGCAGACTTGCTTTATGTTTCTATAATTCCCCAAGGCCAACTGATTCTGGTTCTGAGTTTTCAACCCTGTGAAGGAGCAGAGGAAAGGAAAATAAGCTTCTAAAGGTGCTTAACAGAATGCTTCAATTATCTCTCTTGGATGTGGCTGGGGCTACCTTATCTGTGAGGGAGTTTTATTTTTCTGATTGACAGACATCAAGAACTTATGGGCTACTCTGCTATTTGATGGACAAGAGAGGTCAATTAAATCCTAGAGAATCTTTTTCTCTGATCAAACAAGAAACATTTCCTGTGTTTACTATGTGCTAAATACTAGGGATACAAAAAGCAAAAATAAGGCCCTGCCCTCAAGGAGCTCATATTCTAAATAAGGAAACAAACAAGGAAAAACTATGGTATGTTTATGCACATCACATATATAATCTCTGAGGAAAGAAAGCACTAGGGATGAAAGAAGAGCATTAGAACTTCTCTGGACTGCTACTGTGGCTGATAACAAAGGCATCTCCAGATGAAATCCTTGACAACACTGTCTGAGCCCTTCTACACTTCCCTTCCTCACCAACATGTGTCTGTACATGAAATATGTCAAGTGATACAGCAAAAGCTTCTTTTCAATATAATATTTTATTTCCCTCTAATTACATGCAAAAACAATTTTTTAACATTTTTTAAATTTTGAGTTCCTAATTTCATCTCTTTTTCCTTCCTCTCTTCCTTCCCTAAGATGGTAAGTAATTTGATACAAGCTATACATGTGCAATCATGTAAAATATTCATATAATATAAGTTCTTTCTCTAGAAGCAGATAGAATTTTTTATCATGAATCCTTTGGATCATTGGATCATTGTATTCCTGAGAATAGCTAAGTTATTCATGGTTATTCATTACATGATATTGCTGTAATATTTTGCTTATTTCACTCTGCATCAGTTCATGTAAATCTTTCCAGGTTTTTCTGAAATCCACCTGTTTATTATTTCTTTAGGTACAATAGTATTCCATCACCAGGATATACCACAACTTGTTCATCCATTCCCCAAATGACAGGCATACCCACATTTTCCAATTCTTTGCCACAAAAAAAGAGCTGCTGTTTGTAAATATTTTTATACACTTGGGTCTTTTCCCTTTTTTTTAAATGATCTCTTTGGAATACAGATCTCGTCGAGATATTGTTGGGTCAAAGATTATACATAGTTTGATTACCCTTTTGGACATAGTTCACCAGAATGCTTGAATCAATTTGCAATTCCACCAACAATACATTAATGTCCCAATTTCCCCACAATTCCAACAACATTTAACATTTTCCTTTTCTTTCACATTAGCCAATCTGATAGGTATAAAGTGGTACCTCAGAGTTGTTTTAATTTGCATTTCTCTAATCAACAGCATTGATTAGAGCATTTTTTATATGATTATAGGTAGGTTTAACATCTTTATCTGAAAGCTACCTGTTCATATCCTTTGACCATTTATCAATTGGGGAGTGGCTTGTATTCTTATAAATTTGATTCTGCTTTCCTAAATATTTGATAAATGAGATCTTTATTAGAAACAATGGCTGTAAAAATTGTTTCCAAGATTTGTTTCTGCTTTCCTTCTAATCTTGGTTGCATTAGCTTTGTTTGTGCAAAAACTTTTTAATTTAATGTAAAATCTTAGTTGCCCTATCTTAAATACTACTCTATGCTGGGCCATCTTTTTTTTTCTCTATACTCTCTACGTGAGTTCCTCAATTTCCATAGGTTCAGTTATCATTTTTATTCCCAAGTCTATATATCCATCCCTCATGTCTCTCCTGAATTCCAGTTCTATATTATCAATTTCTTGATGGATATGTGTATCTGAATGTTCCATAGGCATTCTAACTCAAAAGTGTTCAAAACAGACTTGCTATCCACATACCCTAAATTAGCCCTTCTTCCAAACTTCTCTGTTTTTTTTAAGGACACTATCATTCCTCTAGTATTTGAGGTTCATGACATAGGAGTCATCCTTGACTCTTCCCTCTGCCTGATTATCTATATTTAATCAATTTCTTTTTTTGTCAATTCTCTCTCCCCAATTATTACTCTCTCCGCAACATTTCTTATCCAAACCATTTCTTTATCCTTTCAGGATCTTTCTCCAGGTCCTCTTTCCTGCAAGTCCTCTGCAATATCATCTCTTATTTGGTCTCCTACAATTCAGTTTCTGCTTGTACTCATTGAAAAGTTTAATTCCCATGATAGAGAGATCTCCTGAGTCATATGTGACCTAGAAACACAGCATTCAACAGTTTTTATTGTCAGTTCTTCAGGGTGGGCCCACTTGCCAGAGGTTAAAGTAGAGGGCACCTCCTGCTAAAGACAAGAGTTACCAATACCAATACAGAAATCTTTTGAGAAATGTCAAAATAGCTTCCTGCTTTACCTAATTTCCCTTTCCCCTAATCTCAGTTAACTCCAAAATAACTGATTTGACTGTGTAAAAGTACAATCATGTGTAGGAAGACACAGAACATTTGAGCCTCTTTGAATAGAGAAATCAAAAATCAACCTTATTTTCCAGAGGTATTTTTCAGCTTGTTGATCTGAAATCCTAGCGAGAACAATGGCTATCTCTACCTTCCTTCAATTCAATTCAACAAACATTTTAAATGCTTATGTGATGTTAACTCATCCCTTCACCTCTCCCTTTATATACAATATAAGATATAGGGAAGATTAATCAGGCAGACACCTGATAACCTTTAGGGTGATCAGCTCTTTCCATTCCTCTTAGACACCTCCAATGAGGTGGGGAACTCAATATCCATAATACTTTTAGAAAAGGTAGAGTTCATTGAGAAATGTTTCCTTTTATTGGGCAGAAATCTGCATTTTTGCAGCTATTCATTATTACTTTGCTGCCAAGAAAAACAACAATAATCCCTTTTCCCACATACTAGAAATACTTGAAAACAGCTCTCTCTTCTCCAGGCTAAACATTCCTATTTTCTTCACCCAAGCCTTGCAAGACATGGCTTTGAGTCCTCTCAAAGCCTGGTCACTCACACCTGGTCAAATTCCAATTTGTCAGTGTTGCAGCAAAAAGAAAAAAAAAATACTGAACACAGCATTCAAAATGTGATAGAGTACAATAGGATTATCACATCCCTTCTTTTGGATCCAATTGCAAGGTTAATGCAGCCTAAGATAGTGTTTGCTATTTGAGCAGCCACATTCTACAATGTTTATTGACTCATGTTGAGCCTGCAACACATTAGAAATCCCACATCTTTTTCATATGAATTATCTAATTATCTCTCTCACTTCATCCTTTTGCTTTTTTTTAATCCAACTACAGGACTTTCTATTTATTGCTATTAAATCTCATCATTGAATAAAATGACAGACATAAAACATTTTCCAAATGTTAGGTATTTTTATCATAATTGTTATTATTTTCTTATTAGATATAGACTTTTGTTCTAGTTTATCAAATTTTTATTGGATTCTGTATCTTCTGTCCTTACCAGGGAAAACTTGGGCTTCTTTCATCTCTAGTAGGAGGTGCCCATGTGTTTCAACCTCTAGTTAACAGGTATTTCCACTCTGAAGTATTGGCAATAAAAAGAAGTTTAAATACTATGTTTCTGGATCACACTTGACTTGGGGGTTTCTCTATAGTGGAAATTGAACTTTTTCAATGAGCAGAAAACATCAACTAAGGAAGCTGGGACCTTTAGCTCCAGAACTGTAGCTGTTTAGAAAAGAGAAAGTAAAGCAGAAAAGGAAGCCGGAAGAATGCTTATCTTGATTTTAGGAAAACTGTACAACGATTAGAATTATTATAAAATGTATTGAGCTGCCTGAGAAGGTTTTTTCTTTATTCAAGGGCTTTAGATACTGACTAGATGACTATTTATTGAATCCATTGTAGAGGAGATTTTCGTTCAGTCTTTGGGCTCTACTCAAACTCCAAAATTCTGTAAGTCATATGGTTTTACCAGTTCTGAACATAAATCATTGAACATAAAACAGAAAATATAACCATATTCTGAACATAAATCTATCTGTAAAGTGAGAGGTTATTAAGTACTTTGTTGAATTCCAGCTTCATATTTATATTATTATAATATGTCACATATTATAATATATATTATATATGCAGGCATTTCTTTGTATGTCTAACAAAACTGTCCCTCCCCCCTAAAAATAGTTTCATCTACCATGACCAACTGTTAGGATAAACTCATGGTGGTTTGTAGTTGGGAAGGAAAGGAAATAAGTATTTATGTACCACCTACTATCTGCCAGGCATTGTGCTAAGAATTTTTTTTAATGAATATCTCATTTGAAATTCATTTTATCCTTATGAGATAGGTACTATTTTTACCCCTATTTTATAATAAAGGACACTGAGGTTAACTCATAAGTGATTTGCCAAATGACTTATCCAGGGTTATACAGCTAGTTATTAAGTGAGCCTGAATTTAAATTGCATTAGAGTTTTTACTCTTTTCCTTTTTAAGTAATTACCAATCATCTTTTCAATACCAGGTTCTAGAATTTTGCCATGAATGAAAATGAAGTTCATCAGTTAACAGTTTCTTCTTTTTAAACAAGAGAACCATAGTTAACCATCTATTTCTTTACTATTCTCCCGTTTTCTAGGGTTTTCAAAAATATGGCTCAAAATCACTTTTACAAATTTTTTTTTCAGCATGTTGTGACTGGTGACTTGACTCACTGTTAAGTACTACTATCATCTCACTTATCTTGAGTTCAATTTGCTCTTTACATTTTTTGTTCAATACTTTCCAGCCTAAGGATCATTCTCAGTAGAGAAAATAGAAGCAAAATAGTTGTTCTGCTATTCTCTCTTTTGACCACTGTGAACTTTTCATCTGTCCCCAAGCAATGGTCCTGTACTTTATTGTATCTTGTACTTGCCTTCTTCCTTCAAGCAGTGCTTAAAGTATACTTTTGTTGTCCTTAAAATTCATTGCAAGCCTCAGTTCAATTTGGAATTTAGGATTCCTGGCATTGTTTTTGTTGTTACTGGTTTTGTTTTGTTTTGTTTTGTTTTACCAAACTGTAGTCCTATTATATATATATTTGCAATTGACTGTCTTTATTTTCTTCTCTTATATGTATTTCAAATACCTTAATATTCTGTAATTTCATCAGTGAGGATATACTTTTCACCAGAGCAAATCATTACCCTTCATTAGCCTAGTAAAAGGTCTTTAAGAGTGGCCAAAAGAAAAAAAAGAAAAATTAATTATCCTATGGCCAACTTGTTAATAAATCTGGTTTTCAAATAGCTGTTTCTAGTCCATTGCATTGGAGCAATACTTGAAATCTTATCATCTTGAAAAGACTTGCATAACTTCCTTAGCCTTTGAAAAATCAGGACCACTTCCACCTCCACACTACAAGGAAATAATTTAAAATGACTTGAGTGGACATCATTTGTACAGACATCTAAATTTTGGGTTTATTGATGAGTTCCTTATGCAACCACATTAGGCTCATTAGACAGTTTTTTCACTTTTCTTCCTCACTGGAATCACTTAAGTTTCTTCATCAAATTTCTTTCTTAAGAGCACCCATTTCTTCTATTCGAATTTAACTTATCAGTTTCTCATCAATAAGCAACAAATGAAAATCATAAAACTATTGATGCTGGTTAGAAATGTTCTTGATTTACTATTTTTTTTAATGATTAAAAAACCTAGGGAAAGGAATTTTTAAGAGCAACTAGACCAATAATGTGAACAATGACATATGTTGTGAATTACCAAGAAATTAAAAATATTTGTTCTGATCTTTTCTTGTGAAAGAAAGAAATGACAGTACTATCCAAATTAGAAGATTCTTCTGTTAAGAAAAGGGAGGAGAAAAATTCATCAGAGTCCTGCTACTGAAGAGTACAATGCCTTTTTTCATACTCTTACTAAGTTCTTTTGAAAATACTGTTTATTTTATTTTACACTTTGTATAATTGAGAAATGTAATAAGAATTTGAAAAAAAAAGAATGTGTTTGTCAGGGATTCCTGTTTCAACTGTAAATACTAAACTGACTTATTGTGTGCCACTTTAGAAAGAAGGAATACATGATATTAGTAGTTATACTTTTGAGACTGTTCATTGCATTATGTAATAACATGTAATAAGTTGCTGAACATTCACAACTGTAAGTGAACAAAGTTTCCCAAAATTCACCCCCAGAGCTCCCCATTGTCAAAGTTCAAATGTTAGAGTTTCTTGTGACCCATAGGTCCTTCTTCTATTTTTAAATTACCTGTTCCATTTCCAATTATACATCTAACAACTATTGCTTTTCCAAAAGGATCTTAGCTAGACATCAGAATTTCCTTTCAAATGTTTAAAGGTAATGGCTTAAAACATTTGTCCCTCCCTGAGATCTTTGCATTTTAATAAGGAATTATTGAAGTCCCCCTTCCCTTCCTAGCAATTTTGCTACCTGTTTTCTATTACTGGGTGTTCTTCATGCCCTTCTTCACCTTTTGAATTCCTACCATTTTGTAAATTCTGTTTTAAAATGTTATCTCCAGGAAACTGTTACCATCCCTCCCCATTAGTAACAATTTTTCTCCTCAGATTTCCTATCACAATGTTTGCCCCTGTTTTTATGTACTCGTCATTTAATATTGTGTATTACAGTTATCTGCATTTATGCTTCATCTTCTATTGTGTTCTATAAAGGCAGGAATCATCCTGCCCACAGTTTCCAAACTGTATCTTTCTTAGTGCCTACAAATGCTTTGAAATGAATTTGATTTCATAATTGGAAGGGCTATCTGTGATCATCTAGTTCAAATCATGATGAGAAAAACTTTATTTGATAACATACCCAACAAGTAGTCATCCATTCTTTTTCCTGGAGATCTGTAATGAGGGGGAAATCCACTGCCTCTAAAAACAATCTATTCCATTTGGCTTAGCTTTATTGGTAGGAAAATTTTCCTAACACAGACCTTAGATTTGTCTCCTTATAAATCCTATCCATTGTTCCCAATTCTGTGTATTGATTCAATCCCGTTTCCACTTGATACCCTTTATCATGCCTCAACTCTCCCCCCCCAAAAAAAAATCTTCTCACATGGTATGGGGTCAAATCTCTAAACTATGCTGATTGCCTTCCTTTACACACTTTACCATTTATTGATCACTTTTTAAAGTGGGATGACCAAAATTGAACACAATATTTAAAATATAATCTAACCAGGGTAGAATATACAGCAGGATGGTGGCTTCTTATGAATGGGATATTATTTCCCTTGATGCAATATTAACTTTCTTGGTGCTATATCATACTGTGGAGTCATGCTGAATTTGCAGGCCACTAAAACTCTCAGCATTTTTTTAAGATAAATTTCTATCTAGTGATATTGTCTTAATTTGATATTTGTGAAAGTTCATTAAAAAACCTAAAATGTAAGAAATTATATTTATCCCTATTAAATTTCATCTTATCAAATGAGCATGAGATAATATTTTATTCTCCCCCTAGTTACATGTAAAAGCAAATTTTAACATTTGTTGTTTTTTTTTTAATGTTTTAAGTTCAAAATTCTACTTCTACTTCTGTTCCCTTCCCCCTCCTGAGACAGTAAGCACTCTGATATAGATTATACATGTGCAGTCATATAAAATGTTTCCATGTTAGTCATTTTATGCAAGATGACAAGAAAGAAAGATAGTAGAGAATAAGAAATTTTAATGAATATTTTGCTTAAAATATAGGTTAACTATATCTGTAGCATTTCCTGATATGCCAATTTAGCAACTCAATCAAAAAAGGAAATATTAGTTTGACATGACCTCTTCTTTAAGAAGCAATACTACTTTTGTCATAACTGTTTCCTTTTTTAGATTTACAATAAACATCTCTTTAATAATACATTCAGAATTTCCCCAAGAATTAAATCTAAGCTCAACAGTCTATAGTTTTGTAAATTCAATCCTCTTCCCCTTTCGAGTATCTACTATATGCTGGTCATGGTGCTAGGTGCTAAGAATACAAAATTTTTAAAAATTTAAATACTCCCTGCCTTCAAAGAATTTTAACTGTGAATGATTAGCGTGGAGATGATTTCAACCCATACACAAATAAATAGATGATATTCAATATGATCTGAGGAGAATCAAGCAAACCAGTAAGTTGAGATGAAGAATAAGAAGGACTTCTGGGCATGGAGGAATATCAGTAAAAAGATTTAGATTCAGAAAATGAAATGTTTTATATGAAGAATAAATAAGAGGTTAGTGTCAATATATTATAGAGCACATGGAGAGAAAGAAGGTATAATACTGCAAAAGTATGAAGAGTCAAATTATGGAGGATTTTAAAGCCAGTTTTAAAAATGTTTTGATTTTATAATCAAGTTACCAAGAAAATACATTCTTGCCAACTTTTGTTAAGGTATGCTATATCCCAAGGGGGCTAGATATTAAAGGTGAAATTAGTGCTTTTTTGTTACAAAAAATGCTTAGAAGTGAACGCCCTCAGAACAGGGACTTTTGTGCATGCAAATACCCTTTTCTATGAAAACAATAATGCTACACTGATAGGTAATAGACAGAGTGGGAATCACCTACCACTAACCATTTTTTAGAATAACCGAAGCAAAGGAGCAGAGAAGTTGATATTTTTAATGTATCCTAGGGACAGTATCTTAGTTATGTATCTTGGTTATGTTGCTACCCAAATAGCTAGGGAGTACTGTCATCAGGAGATGAAGGGAGAACTGAGGGGGAAAGGGAGGGGGGGAGTGAACAACTGAGAGATGTCAACCAAAAATCCTAGAAAGGCTGTATGTAGGGTTTTGTTCTGAGCAGGCTTTCTATAATATGTTTTGACGGTTTTGAAATTGGCCCTATGTAGGCCAACAATGAAGGATAGTGGAGCTTACATAGCAGAAAATCCATACTCTCCAGACACCTGCTTACCACAGGAGAATCAGAAGATATTGACCTTCAATTCAGCCAGCAGTGTGAGCTGATTCAGGCAGATAAGGGGAGCTAATCTGTCAGTCTTCCCAGTCTCTTCTTCATTGACTGGCTGACACTGTTATTTCGCCTTCCGTTTTGTGATGACAAGTCAGTAAATATGCCTTGTGCCCTGTGGGTGTTTTGACTTAGTTGGTATTGACTTAGACTGGATATCCAAAGCCAGGACTGGCCTTATCTTTAGGCAGACTAAATGGTGGCTTGGGATATGCAATTTCAGG
The DNA here is from genome assembly GCF_016432865.1 of Antechinus flavipes. NCBI lineage: Eukaryota > Metazoa > Chordata > Mammalia > Dasyuromorphia > Dasyuridae > Antechinus > Antechinus flavipes. The sequence goes on along the minus strand of NC_067399.1, from coordinate 157,070,670 downwards.
TATACCTGAACCCTACCTCCCCCTCTCCCCCTCCCACCATGTCTCCCTACCAGCTCATTGCTGCTTGAAATTAGTCATTTCTGTTATAAACTGTGTTTCAAAAATTGTGGATTTGTCCCAAGGCAATTAATATGTTAGGGAACCTTTTGAGTACACTTAAAAGTTTGCTTCCATAAGATTTTTGAGAGAAATGGAGAAGGCAGAAAACACAATTATTTCACAATTACTCACAAGCTCCAGTTTCCACTTCCACAAGCAAATTTTAGGTCTTTTTCAAGGTAAAATACCCTATTTGTTGTCTATCTTCTAGTTCACTAGGAGCCGTGGCAGAGGAAGGCTGGCTTGGACAATTCACCCTTAACCCATCCCACCATGGCTTTCACTCCAAGGAATCAGCAATAACCTGCCGAACTTGGTCATGCTGAGAAGCAACTTGAAGTCACAGAAATGGCCATTATTTGTTGCAGTGTTTATATATTTCTTAATCATTTAATATATATTAAATCTGCAGTATCTTTTCATTAGATTTTTTTTAATGTGTGACTGATGAAGTTTTTGTACTTCTAACTTTTCCTCCCTATGATTTTGCATAGTATTAAAGAGCTAGCATACCTACATACATACAAACACACACATATATACTACATGCAAACATATATACATGCAACTGGGATTAACTGCCCATGGTCACACAACCAGGAAATGAATGATAAATGTTAAGGTCAGATTTGAACTCAGATCCTCCTGACTGTAGCGCCAGTGTTCCATCCACTGTGCTATCTAGCTGCCCTGAACTAACCATATTTTAACAGGGAAAAGGGCCTTTCATTCCATAAGAAGAAAAGGCTTATATGCAAATGCTCCTCAAAGAAGTAACACATTGGATTAAATTTATAGTAGGTAGTAAGTGACTTAGGAGTTCTTACTGAGAGCAGGTTTTCATGCTAGACAGCTGAGAAAGAAAGAATAGCCATGGGGCACAGTGAAATGGAGACCCACTGGCTCTGAGTTCGAATCCCAGATTTGCCACCTCCTACTAGTGATCTTGAAAACACTTCTCTATTCTAGACATGTGTTTACTCATGTAAAATGGAGGCACTGCTTTGAACCTTTAAGTTCCCTTCTGGTTCTACTAACACACTTGATCATTTTGACTCCTTCTAACTCCAGACACCAAAATATCCAGATTAGAGAAAAAATATGTAGTCATTCATCTAGACATTTTGTCTGAGTCATCTAATGTGGTTTCTTCTGGATGTTGTCATTAGGGTTTGGGTTAGTTCTGCATACAGACTATGCTTTTAAAGAAAATCTCATTAACATAGACAAAAAAGAGAGTACAGGAGCTAACTCAGACTAGTTCAGCAAGGCCGACTATTAAAATTTCAACTCAGAAATTAGTAAATCTTATAAATCAGAGATTGATTCTAGTTTTGTTGATTTCCAAGACTTTAGAAATTAATGGAGAAAATGTTAATAATGGAGATTAATCTTGAAAAGGTGTGCTGCATATTTGTTCTACAAAAGTGGTTGTTAAATGTTTACCAAATCACCTTTGCTTAGAGATTTGTGTTTATAACAAAAATTGGAATATAACATTATTGAACTAAGCCTCATTTTTCTAGTGCCAATTTTTTTTTGTTTTAAGATAATGGCTTCCTTGTCATGAGACAATGGTGATAAAGGAAGCCAAAGCATGCGACACATAATATATGGCTCTTGTGTGACCTTGAGCAAATTATAACTTATCTGAGCCTCAGTTTCTGCCAATGTAAAACAAAACAATCAAAGTCAGGAGTTTTCCACTTTTAAGAAGTAATGAATGCCTTTCATTTAAGAATAAAAATTTCTGGAGCATTGATCAATATGAAATTTAAATGATATGGATGTGAGAAATAAGGCAAAATTTATAGTGATTTATAAACAACCTGAATATTTTTAAAGGAGAATCTAAAAAAATCTATTGATGATAATAAAATGAATATTATGTTAGTAAATTTACTAATTTTCCAGATTTCAATAAGATAAATATAACAAAATTTTTATTAATAGATGATAACATTTATATCATTTGATTTCTGACATGGCCCTTGATAACTCTTAGGAATCAATACACAGAGTTAACATAAGGACTAGATTTGGAAATGGAAGGGAAGGTAATTAAATTCTAAAATAATATCTTTTCATAAACCTAAAATACATAAAAATTATTTTTATTAATTATTTAAATTAATTGAAACATCCTTTCCTTTAGTACTTAAATCCACTTATAAAACATCAACCCCACCCAAAACCATAACAAGCATCCATGGAACTTGAGGGCCCTTCAGAATAATATGAAAAACCTTAAGACTAATTGGTCTCAAAGATTTGTTTCAACTCTGAAAACCTTTGATTTTCTAGTTTAAATGTCTTCAATATTATCAATTATTATTTAAAACAAGAAAGCAACTTAACAAAAAGCAAGTCTTGTCTAGTTAACCGCTTTCATAAGAGCAACACTTATGTATAAGTTTCTGGGTATGTGTATGGGGGGTACAAAGAAAATGAACCTTGCTTTCAGGAGCTCACATTCTAATTGGAAAGACCAAATATAAATAAATGATAAAGTGGAAAGCAGATGATAGATAGATAGAGGATAGAAAGAAAGAAAGAAAAATAGATAGATAGATGGATGGGTGGATGATTGGATGAACAGACAGGGGGGTGGGTGGGTGGATGGATAGGTAGATAGATAGATAAATTACCGATTACATGTTTACTGTGTGGTAGACACTTGTTACTGTGTGGTTCACTTGTTCTTGAAGATGACAATAACATCAGGGAGGTGATGCCTTAATAGCAAATGAAGAGTCACTTTTAACACTGATAGCTGACTGTGAACAGTACTGGATCTTTTATTTTCCCCTCCTTTTTTTAACCTGGAAGAACTTGAGCTAAATCTCAGCCAGATTTCATCTGTCTCCATCCTATCCTTTTCATTTCTCCTACTGGGGCTGGAGATTTCATCAGCCACATTCTAACTATTAACCTAGTGATAATATAAAAGCCCTGAGATTCACATGGTCTTTTTTTTTTTTTTTAACTGTTTTTTAGAGTTTATATCAGGCAAAAAGGTATTAATGCAATCACAATGGTTTATTGTGGAAATAAGCTCTTTTCACATAGAAAATAAAATTAGGAATGGGAAAAAACCTCCCACTGTTCAATTATGCTAGAAAGGTAAGTTGGAATCAAAATGTCGAAGGTCTTAAATGTTCAGCCTTATAGATCTTAACCACTGACATATTTAATCTACCAGTTTCTCCAAACTTGATTCTATCTCTTGCAAATTTCTACCACTTGGCTCTCTAATCCCTCTGATTTAGAGACACCATTTCAGGACAGGAAATTCTCTTCCCTGACTACACCTTCTCATACTTTCATTCTTATTCAGCTCAAACCTACTTTGCTCCAGTCCCTATCCTTCTTTATCTTCCTCTTCCATTATCCCTTCTACTCTTAACAAACTCCCCTTTATCCTGATTCTCATATTTTGCCCATATTATGGAAATTAAGAAGGTAGCTTTTTCTCAAAGATTACAGACAGACCTCCAATGCTAAAAAGTTTCTTTTCTCATGCTTCCCTGCTACGCTGCTCCCTACCTGCCTATTCCATATCTTCCCCCCAAACTCCTGATGTTCTCTCTACCTTCCTTACTCTCAGTAGATGACTTACCCCACTCCTTTTTGAAAAATTTAAGATCATCTCTCACAAGTTTATGTATTTACATCTTCATAAATTCCCTTCTCCTTAGCTCCAATGGCAGAAAATGATATAGCTTTTTCCTTGCTAAAGTTAATCTTTCTATTTGCATCCTTGAACTTCTCTGAGCTTATCCCATTAAAATTCTCTCTTTGTCTATCTGTGTATGTCTCAATGTCTCTTCTCTGTCTCGGTATTCCTTTCTTTCTCCCTCCATCTCTCTCTTTCTTTTTTGCGCGCGCTCTCTCTCTCTTTCTTCTCTCTCTCTCTCTCTTCCTGTTTTTCTTCCTCTCTCCTCTCTGTGTCTGTGTGTCTCTGTCTCTCTCTCCTGATTGATATATCACCTTCTTCTTTGCTATCTCACCATCCTTTAAAACATTCATTTGAACTTGCCGTATATGTATATGTATATGTATATGTATATGTATATGTATATGTATATGTATATGTATATGTATATGTATATGTATATGTATATGTATATGTATATGTATATGTATATTTCTAGCCTTAGTCTCTCTCTTGATCTTCAGGCTCCCATCATCAATTGTCTCTTGAACATCTCCAACTAAATATGCTGTAGGCACAGAAACTCAAGTTCCAAAATAAATTCATTATCTTTCTCCCCAAACAACTCATCCTTCTTCTTTAGTTCCCATTTGGTCACCATCTTTGCAGGAACCTAGTTTGTGGCTTCAGATTCATCCGTGACTCTTCTCTCTTCCCAACAGATATATTAAATCACTTGCCAAGTATTGCCTTACATGAATATTACAGTATTATTTTACCACAACATGCCTCATATCTCTTCACATAGTTTCCATGTAACCCATCACCTCTGATCTATACTACTACAATAGCCTCCCACTGATGTCTCTGGATCAAGTTTCTCTCCATTCCAATACATTCTTTGCACAGCTGCCCCAGTGATGTTTCTAAGGCACAGAATACCGACCATATTTACTGATCAGGTTAATCCTTTGTCTAAAAACATCCAGTGATTTTCTACTATTTTTTCATGATCAAAGACAAACCTCTCAAAATGGTATTGTGATTCTAGTCTATCTTTCCAGGTTTATTGTACATTGTTTTTCTTCATGCAATTTACTGCCTTGCTTAACTGCCCTACATTACCTTTCTTTTCCATAACCTTCCACCTCTCAGGTTTATCTTCTTACATTGATTATTGCCTATATATATTTGGAACAAAGTTTCCTTTCATTTCTGACTTTTAAACTCTCTGGAAGGGAAGAGGGATAATTTCCAATGAAGAAGCATGGTGGAGAAGTCAGAAAAAACCCAAATTAGTGTGGCCAGGTGAGGAATGAGGAAGTGACTGAGTTTGCTTCCTTCTTTTAAATGGCAATTTTAAAGCTCATGGTTCTACTCTCCAATGAGAGGGAAGCTCATGGGTCCACTCTCCTATGAGAGGGTGATGGGGATGAGTAATAAGGATGAGGGGATTTTTTCATAATTATGAGCTTTTTCCATCAGGATTATGAGGTTTTTCCAATAGTGAGCTTCTTGAGACATGGTGTTAAACTCAGAGAAGTCTCAAAGTAGTACAGCCAAATGAGAAGTGTATTATTATATGTTGTTGCATATTTATGCATTATCATGTTATCTGTACTGGACTATAAGATCCACAAAGGCAGGAACCATGTCATATCTGAACTCCTAATCTTAGCAAAGTCTCTGAAGACTGTAGTGGTTAGTGTTGAATAGAAGAAAAACTCAGTTCCCTCTTGGAGGTTTGAAGTGGAAAAGAGTTGGCTTAGATTTCATTTTGTTTTTAAAACCAGGGTCTGTATCTGGTGTGCAATGACAAAGTATTTGTACCATAAGACCAAAGTCTTTACCTATTACTTTCAGTAATAATGACATCTTTTTGTTTACTTTCTTCAAATGAACCATAACTCACAGGTACTTTTTAGAGACCAGGTTATGGTTCCAGAGATTGTCAATGCATTAAAAGATATAACCAAAGGTTGTGGCTATTGTTCAATAATTTCAGTCATGTCTGACCTTTTGTGACTCCATTTGAGCATTTCTTGGCAAAGATGCTGGAGAGATTTGTCATTTCCTTTTCCAGCTCATTTTACAGGTGACGAAACAGAGGCAAATAGGGTTAAATTACTTGCTCACAGCTAGTATGTGAGGCTCAATTGAATTTAGGTTTTCCTGATTCCAGGAAACACTTTATTCACTATGCCACATAGTTGTCCAACCAAGGCAGGTAAGTAAGATAATTTCAACTAACTTAAAAGATAAATGGATTTATGAAGGGCCTAGAAAAGGTTGTAGGGCCATGTGGTAAAGAACATTTAGGTCTAGGTGTTCCAAAGCCCAAATGTTAGGAAATTTTGAGTATCCACCCAAATTTTTTATTACATATTTAGACAAATATTTAAATTTTGTGGGGGGTAGTGATGGTTATATTACTTATATTTTTCTTAATATTACTCATACATTTAGATTATGTATTTGTATATGTATATATGTATGTATATATAGTACATATATATGCATATATATGTTGCGTCTGTGTGTAAATATATATGTATGCACTCATATGAATCTGGAAATACTTAAAAGAATGAGTAGGATAGGGACAAATGTCTAATCAGGTGATATTTCACTGATACTGAAAGCTTGTTTCTGCCAAATATATAATAAATCACATTCTTATTGAAACCACAACTAAATTCTAGGTTTCATATTTGATTTGGAAATACAACTTTATACCAGGGCAAGCTTTCATAGGATTTCCAAACGGAAAATGGATAGCACCATAAATAACTGAATTCCTCATTAAAATGTCTAGATTGGGTGCCAGGTTGCAAAGATGACTTACAAAACATTACTTAAATGCCAAACTACTCTGATATAATGGCAGGGGAGAGGAAGCAGTTATGCTAGAGATTTGGGTTTCTCAATTCCCTCCCAAAGCACACTTCATATAGATATAGCTGATTTCTGCTTTAAATGGACATGGTTTAAAATGTGACTCTTCTGAACTTTCTAACCTTATGTGAGAGGAAAACATTCGAAGAGCAAGGGATGAAATTCAATTAACTGAGATGACAGAAAATAATCTACTAAGCAAATACATCAGGCAATTGGAGGCTTTCATACCTTTCAAAAAGAAAATAACCTATTTCTTTCCTTGTTATCTAATGACACAGGAGTTTATTCCTCTGGAAGCAGTTACAAATCTACCTAATGGGGCCTAAATACAGTTGCCAAGCAATTTGAGTTTTTATTGTGTCACTAATTCCTTCATTTCCATGTTGGTGATAATCACCATTAAATATAGAAGGTGTCATTCTTTTCTAAGAGTCTATATACATACATACTGCACACGTACATATGCATAACAAACACATAGAAACATATATCCACGTATACATACTGAGGGGTTAGCTGACTGAGAGACAAAGTAGTAGCCTTTTTGGATATTAAAGAGAAAAGAGAAAAGGAGCAAGCATTTATTAAATACCTGCTATATGCCAGGTACTATGGTAAATGTTTTTACAAATATTGTCTCAATTGATCATCTCAAAAAGCTTATTATCATCCCCATTTTACAGTTGAGGAAACTGCAGCAGATAGTTTAAGTGCCTGGGATCATAGAACTGCTAACTACTTAAGGCTGGATTTGAACTCACAGTATCCCGACTTCCAACCCAATTCTGTATACACAGTGCCACCTAGCTGTTTTAGCTCACTAGTTATAGGTGATAGCCCCCAGTTTTATTATTACATTTTTATATTTAAATATTCTGCTACTCTCAATAATTTAAATAGTCCTGTCCTCTCAAATTAATAATTTACATGCTCATATTTCTCCTACAGTAACTTTTTCTTTTTCCTTAGTGACTCACAATTATAAACATCATAATAAAATTGACAATTATATAGCATTTAATTATTTGCAAAATTCTTTAAATACATTATTTCATTTGATCTTTATAACAATTCCATGAGGTAAATACCATAGATATTATCATTCCTAGTTTTCAGATGAGGAAACTGAGGCTAGGAGGTGTTAAATGACTTGCCTATGGTTATGTAACTGAAGTGAAATTCAAATGATGATCTTTCTAAATCCAAGTATTCTATTTCCAGTATTCTATTTTCTATGCCATGCTTCTTATCTCTTATAACATTAAAATTGCACATAATATAAATATAGATCATTTGAAATTAATACGTAAGGTGTGATCAAGGGAGTCATTCATCAATTTAGTGAGTCATCCAGTAGACATGATAAGATTCTTGGGCATACATCCTTTGGAAATAGGTAAGGAGTACCTCCTCATGGAAAGTGACCATATCTACACATATGGCCCTCTAGACTAGGTTTCAGAGGCTGGAACTGCTTCTTGATGACAGGGCAAATGAGATTCAGGCCATCTTTTCCCATGGTCTATAAAAGCAACTGATTTGCCTCTCTTTTGAGAACGTTTTCTTTACCTTTTCTCTTTTTTGCTGTCTTCCACAATTTGTTAAAGAAGGAAGGGAATTTCTTTCCACTCCAAAAGCACTTAATGGCAACTTGTAGCAGAAGCACATGGCAGATGCAGACATGTACATGTTCACTTGACCTGAGTATTCCTTTAGAGTTGCCTTGTGGGTAACTCCTAATTTAAAAGTTTGAGCACTGAACTTTTCTTCTCTGCCTCTTTATTTTATCTGTGTCCCAGACTATCTGGCTTCCTTTAAGTCCCAGTAAAATCGTAGATTCTACAAGAAACTTTTCCTCATCCTCCTTAATCTTAGTGCCTTCCCTTTGAAATTTTCTGGATATGTCTTCTTTGTATATATTTTTTAAAATGTCATCTCTCCCATTAGGCCATGAACTCCTTAAAAGCAAACACTATTTTCTGCCTTTCTTTGTACCCATAGAAGTTAACACTGTGTCTGACACATAGCAGGTATTTAGTGAATGCTTGTTGACTTGATATGACTTAAGTAGATAAAAAGATTTCCAGAAGCAACATGCCCCTTAAAGAAAGAAAGAGAAAATCCACAGAGTTCCTACACAGCATCATATTTTAAGGACAAAATAAGTGAATTATTTAGACTACAGTAGTTTACTAGAAAGAATATGTTGTTAGACAACCCTCCAAGTTTATTTACCTTCCAAGGAAAGTGTAAACTACAGAATAGCACTAAGATCCTGGGGCAGGGGGAGAGGGGGAGAAGAGGGAAGGAGAAGGATTTAATAGTAATATCAGTATGTTGCCTTGAAGATAAAAAGTTTTATTTCGTTGATGGGATAGCAAATGGGCTATTTAGATGTTCTTGGTATTCCTATATTTTAGGAATATGTTACTATGTGTGTTGCTAGATGCTTTGTATCTTTTGCTTTTTTTGTGGTGAAATAAAGATCCAAAGCGAATTTTACCCTGAATCTCCATCTAAGACTGGAAGACTTGGTGGATCAAAATTGGGGAAATATAGATACAAGCTTGTACTGGGGATCTATTTTGAGGTTTTCCTGTAGTACTCCAACTGGAATCAAAGAGCCAAAGAAAAAAATTACCTTTTGTATTCATCCCCCAGAATCAGACTATATCCATAACCAGCATCCAGAATCTCATGAGAAGAGTATGGAAAATGTTGGGCTATGGATTACAAATATTATGCATTACATGGTTCACAAAGTACTTTAACATTTATTCACCCATTTAATTCACATAACTCTGTAAGATATGATTATTATATTTAAAAGTTTTTTTAAGTTGGAAAATACACAAACACACACAGAGATGCATACACAAACCAAGTGACTTGAGTCAAACTAGAATCCTGTTCTTCTAACTCCATGTTCATTCATTATTTTTATATTTTATTTTTTCCTTTAGATTCAAAAAAAGAGAATTTTGGGTTGGGTCCAAGGCATGAATATTAATGTTCAGTAGAGGTCATTCAAAGACATTCTCTTTTCCTGTCACTTTTCCAAATGGAACAAAGCAAATTGGTGAAGTAAGATCCTATTATCTTAATAGTGGAAATCTGAATTATTCTCCATTTCCCTTCATTCATATAGCCTTTCCAGAAAAGGCCTTTATCACCTGTAAAATGGACTATTGCAATAACTTCCTAATTGAATTTTCTACCTCAAGACTCTTCCCTCTATAAACCAACCTTCTCAGAAGTACAAAAGTGATCTTCCTAAAGCATGGATATGATAGTATTACTCTTGCTCTATAAACTCCTGCAGTTCTCCATTGCTTCAAAGATGAAATTCAAGTTCCTCTCTTTGATACTTAAAGTCCTTTAGTCTCTCTTTCCAGATACCATATGCTATTTCCTTTTACATGTTTTGCTTTCTAGCCAAACTAGCCAACTTTCTGCTTCTCCTCACATATAATTCCATCTTTCATTTTGGTATCTTTGAGCAAAGTTGTCTTCCATCCCCGGAATATGTTCTTCTTCCTTACTTATGATACTTATTTCCTTTAAAGCACAGATTCAATGTTGTCTCCTACCTGGAGTCTTTTCTGATTTCTCCTGACTGTATTTGCTCTGTATATGTTTTATATTTATGTTGTTTCCTTTAAAAAGATTGTGAGCTCCTTGCAATAGTCTTTCTTTTTGCTTATATTTGTATTCCCAGAAATTAGAACAGTGCTTGGCCATAGTAAATATTTAGTGCTATAGTAGGTAGATCGAATGCTGGATCTCCAGTCAGGAAGACTCATCTCTCTGAATTCAAGTCTGACTTCAGATACTTATAGCTGTGTGATCCTGGACAAGTTTCCACATATGTAAAATGGAGCTGAAAAGGAAATGGTAAATTGTCCAGCATCTTCACCAAGAAAACCTGAAATGAAAAAAAAAAATGAAAAAAAAAAAAAGAAAATCTGAAATGGAATCATGAAGGGTAAGACATGGCTGAAACAATTGAACAGTAATAATAATTATTATTAATGTCATTACTCTCTCCTAGTTCACTTCCTCTCTAACCTTAGCCTCCTTTGCTGGATCATCATCTATATCTCACACCTTAACTGTATTTGTTTCCCTAGATTCCCAATTCTTTCCTCTTTACATTTTCTATGTGTTGCATTACTCCTATGTATTTAAATATTATCTATATACCAATAACTTATGTTTCTTTCTTGAATTTCAAACCTGAATCAATGATTGCCTGTTGGGCATTTCAAACAAAATGTCACAGAGACATCTTAAACTCACCATGTCCAAAGCATGGACTGCTCTACTCCACCCCCAAATTGACTCCTTTCTTGACCTCAATTTTTGACATCCTTGCCATTCTGGCATCTCTCCCCTTCCAATCTCCTAACTTTGTAACCTGAATGTTATTCTCAACTTCTCATTCTCCCTCATTACTTATCTAATGACTTAAAATTTGATTTTTACCTTTCTTTAGCTTATTTTTCTCTTTACTCATATAACTAGCACCTTCATTTAGTCTCATCACTTTATTTTGTTTACTGAAGCAGCCCCCTAGTCTCTTACTCCACTAATCCATCCTCTAAACTGTTGCCAAAGTCAGTTTGCTTAAGTTATACTGACAATGTTATTGCCCTACTTAATTAGCTTTAATTGCTTTTTATAGCCTTTAAAATAAAATATATGCTTCTCTGTTTTGTTTCTAACAGTTTTCAACTGGTTTACTTTATTTTGGAAATTACTCCCCCTCTCACATTCTTCAACTTAGCCAAATTAACCTTCTCTCTGATCCTAATACTTGATACTCCATCTTCTACTGTCATGCCTTTATACTTGCTATCCACCATTCCTATAATGCACTTCTTCCTCACCCACCTTAAAGAATCCATTACTTTCTTCAAGACATAACTATGATCACTTTTTTTTCCGTTTTTTTTAATTAAAGGTTTTTATTTGCAAAACATATGCATGGGTAATTTTTCAACATTGACCTTGCAAAGCCTTCTGTTCCAAATTATCCCCTTTCCTCTCTACCCCCTCCCCGGATGGCAGGTAGTCCAATACATGTTAAATATGTTAAAAATACATGTTAAATCCAATATATGTATGCATATTTATACAGTTATCTTGCTGCACAAGAAAAATAGGATCAAGAAGAAAAAAATTGGGAAGGAAAACAAAATGCAAGGAAACAACAACAGAAAGAATGATAATGCTATGTTGTGGTCCCCACTCAGCTCCCACAGTCTTCTCTTTGAGTGTAGTTGGCTCTCTTCATCACTGAACAATTGAAATTGGTTTGAATCATCTCCTTGTCAAAGAGAGCCACGTCCATCAGAATTGATCATCGTATAGTCTTCTTGTTGCTGTGTATAGCGATCTCCTGGTTCTGCTCACTTCGCTTAACATCAGTTCATGTAAGTCTCTCCAGGTCTCTCTGAAATCACCCTGCTGGTCGTTTCTTAGAGAACAATGATATTCCATAACATTCACATGTCATAATTTATTCAGTCATTCTCCAATTGATGGGCATCCATTCAATTTCCAGTTTCTTGCCACTACAAAAAGGGCTGCCACAAACATTTTTGCTCATGTGGGTTTCTTTCCCTCCTTTGAGATCTCTTTGGGATATAATCCCAGTAGAAACACTGCTGGGTCAAAGGGTATGCACAGTTTGATAACTTTTTGAGCAATTTTCCAAATGGCTCTCCAGAATGATTGGATCCATTCACAGTTCCACCAACAATGTATCAGTATCCCAGTTTTTCTACCTCCCCTCCAACATTAGTCATTATCTTTTCCTGTCATTTTAGCCAATATGAGAGGTGTGTAGTGGTATCTCAAAGTTGTCTTAATTTACAATCTCTGATTTACAATCTAGTCATATGACTAGAAATAGTTTCAGTTTCTTCATCTGAAAATTGTCTGTTCACATAGGATCACTTTTTAATTTTTTCTCACCTCCCCACACTCCTAATGTTAATACCCTCTACCTAGTAGCTAATACTTTTCATTTATTCTTGATATGTTTATATGTGTGCTTGTTGTCTTTTCCATTAGAGAATATTGTTGCTTTAAATCATTAATAATTAATAAAATGCAAATTAAAACAAATTTGAAGTACTACATCACACCCATTAAATTAACAGAGTTGACAAAAAAAGGAAAATGACAAATGCTGAAGGGAACAAGGAAAAACAGGTACTCTCATGCATTTTTGATAGAGTTGTGAACTTGTTAACTTGTTAACATTTTGGAAAGCAATTTGGGAAGATACCCAAAAAATTCAACCTGCTTACTTTTTGAGCCAACATACAACTAATAGATCTAAATCACAAAGAGATTACAAAAGAAAAAAAAAGGATCCATATACACAAAATTATTTATAGCAATTTTTTAAATAATTGCAAAGGGGGTATTAATGAATTGGGAAATGGCTGGACAAATTTTGGTATGTGAAGATGCTGGAATATTATTGTATTGTAAGAAATGATGAAGGGGATGGTTTAAAAATATATATAAACTAATATAAAGTGAAGTGAAAAGGACTAGCAGCATAGTTTATTCAATAATAATATTATAAAGATAAACAACTTTGAAAGCCTCAAGAATTCTAATCGATACAATGACCAGTCACAATTCCAAAGACTCATGATGAAAACATGTTATCTAGAGCTCAGCTTGAGAAAGAGAGTTGATGGTCTCAGAATGCAGAAAGAAGCATTTTTTCTTTTCTTTTCTTTTGGATGTGGCTAATGAGGAAATTTCTTTGCTTGATTATGCATTTTTATAATGTTTTTTTTTCTCTCAATGGAAGGGAAAAGGGAAGGTTGGAAGGGAGAGAATTTAGAACTAAAAATAAAGTAAATGGATTTTTAAAAGTAAGTTTATGAGTCAGGATTGTTTTATTCATTGTATTTATAATCCTAACAAACACCCAACAGGTAGCCTGGCACACAATAAGCACATAATCAATACTTGTTGAGTAACTGTTTTATTGATTGATTAGAGTATATGTTGGCTGTAACTCAAACTTATCCAGCTGCTGGAAGGGCTATCTCTGATCTGCTGGTTGGTGGTATGGTGATAGTAGAAATTGGGCAGGGGTTAGGGGACAATGTGGAGAGAATCCTCAGATTTCTCCCCCTCAAAGTACCCAGGAGCCTCTACTTCCTTGACTAGAAATGTTGCCTTAGGACTTAGTTACATTAAAGCCCTGCAGAGGTATATCTAATTTTTACTCATTCATTGAGATTTCTCCCTTAATTCTATCACAGAAAGTCATTCACACATCATAAAAAATATCGGGATATAGACATCTTTACAATTAGTTTAATACTCATTAAAATCTTATTACATTCTAGGCTTTTGAGTTGGAAATGAGATGGTAAAAAAGGCAAACATTAGCAAACAAGTTAAATAAAATTATGACAATTCCAACTATGTTCAATTATCCAGTAAGTTTTGACTATAGGTAAAGTACAGAACAAGGAGCTATATGCTCATTCAAAATGTTTGCTAGTGTCATGGAAGATTTCTTGAACATCCCAAACAAAAGAATGGTTACTTGTGAATGTCAGCTAGGCGATACAGTTGGTAAAATACTAGGTACAGAGTCAGAATTATCCGAGTTCAAATCTGGCCTCTGTGACCAAATCACTTACTTTCTGCCACAGTTTGCTCTTTTGTAAAATGCAGATAATAGCACCTATACCTGAGAGTTGTTATGAGAATAAAATGAGATAATATCTACAAAATGCTTTGCAAACTTTAAAGCCCTATGCAAATGCTAACTGTTGTTACCATTTCAAAGATTTCCAGAAGACATTGTGTTAATAGTCTCTAAATGTGAAATCTGTCGCAGCATAAAAGAGATTGAACCAGAAAAACTCAGTGAATGAAACATATACATAGTCTATACTATAACCTGCAACTGAAATAGGTCAGTTATCATGTTAGTCCAATTAGCTTGGCCTAGAATTGTATTATATTAAGAAATTGTGTTAGATTGCATTTGAGAACCTGTCCAGCATTTTCAAGGATACCAAGTAGCATAGCACCACAAAATCCCATTTCTTTACAATAGTATTCTCCCAGAGATATTAGGGCCATGATCTCAGAAGAATCATAATTACAAACAATCCCAAAAGCAACGTAAAGATGTATTGTGAGTATAGATAGGCAGCAACATGTTACCAAAGATCACTTGCCCATGAGAAACATTGTTAGACATTTCTTTTGCCATGTTTCAAAAGTGAGAAACAAAAGCTGGATAGCCAAGTGGTATTTCTTAGAGGTACACTATTACTTCTGAAACATTAAATGAATCAGAGTGACTTTTAGTGTATTGTGAAATCTCTAGGATTGGATATATGGGCTCTTCATGGAGGACTAGAACCTCTGGTTTGAGGGCTTGGCAAGTCCTTTTCAGGACTGGTCATTCACCTTTGGTATTCAACTGTCACTCAGTTTTAACCTGTGACTCCAAGAAGCATGCATAATGGCTACAACTCCATAAAATTATCTTGGTAGATGGACTGAATGAGGCCTCAAACCCATCAAGGACTTAGAGGGTTTTCTACAGCAAGCATGTGAAGACTGCTCACTTTACTCAGCATCAGTTGGTATGAGTCTTTCTGGACTTTTCTGAAATCAGCCTGCTCATCATTTCTTTCTTTCTTTCTTTCTTTCTTTCTTTCTTTCTTTCTTTCTTTCTTTCTTTCTTTCTTTCTTTCTTTCTTTCTTTTTTCTTTCTTTCTTTCTTTCTTTCTTTCTTTCTTTCTTCCTTCCTTCCTTCCTTTCTTCCTTTCTTTCTTTCTTTCTTTCTTTCTTTCTTTCTTTCTTTCTTTCTTTCTTTCTTTCTTTCTTTCTTTCTTTCTTTCTTTCTTTCTTTCTTTCTTTCTTTCTTTCTTTCTTTCTTTCTTTCTTTCTTTTCTTTCTTTCTTTTTTTTTTTTTGGTTTTATGTTTGTTTATTTTTATTTTTTATTTTTAGTAGTGTTTTATTTTCCCAAATACATGCAAAGATAGTTTTCAACATTCACTTTTGCAGAAACTTGTGTTCTGAAATTTTCTCCCTCTCTCCACCTCTCTCCTCCTCCCCAAAACAGCAAACAATCCAAAATAGTTAAATATGTACACTTCTTGTAAACATTTTCATATTCGTCATGAGAACAATTTGTTCCAAAGGTCATAAAAGTGGCTGAAGCTGTAGGGTGCTCAGAGTTTGGTCCAACATTGAAGATATCAAGGTCATTCCACTGCACCCCACACCACTGCCAGTGATCTTGACTTTTGTCTTAACTTGAATGACTGTGGAAGAGAGAGAGTGATGATTGAGTCACTTAATTGTCTCCCTTAAATCCAATTAAATCACAAGTCCAGAGATCATCCATTATGTCAACAAATCTTCTAGGAATGATAAACTAGGACATAAACAAAAAAAGCACAGGATGAGAAAGTTTACTGTCAGCATTGCATACCAAAAGTGCATATGTCCAAAGTCAATAAGCAACTGATGGTGCAGTAGATAGAGCGCTAGACCTAGAGTTACCTGAATTCAAATATGGTCCCAGACACTTATTAGCTATGTGATTTTAGACAAGTCACTTCCTCTACCTGCTGCAGTTTTCTCATTGTAAAATGCAGCTAATCATAGAAGCTACCTCCCAGTATCTTTGCAACAGTAAAGGTAAAATGAAATAATATTTGTAAAGTGTTTTGCACATCTCACATGTTATATAAGTGATGGCTATTATTATTAAAAAGGTGACATGAATATAATATTTTACCCAAGAAAAAGTATGAAATGAATTTTAATAGTTTCTCCATAGAGTTCTGAACTTAGAATACCTCTCTGCTCCTTTGTCTTTTCTTCTTTTCTGAAAATTACCCAGTATAATTTTTCAGAGATTTAAAGTGCAACAATACTCATAACAGAGTTGAATGGTATTTCAGAAATACTCTTTCTAATGGTTTGATTTTTCAGATCTAAAAGACTGATGAGGGGAACTTCAACTGTAAAAGATTTTGAAAAATCAAAATATATTCATGTAAATATCTTATATTTGGCATAAAATCTTTTTCTAGGTATTTAGAATTCTAGTTACAGGAATTTTTGTCAGAGGGATTGGAAAGGGGCATGAAATTAGCTTCACTGTCTAATTTTATGTTATTGAACAAAATTAGTTTGTATAATTTCAAAAGACTCCAGGGTCACTCTAACACCCAGGCCTGGTAAAATTTTTATTACCTGCACATATTACAGCTGTATCCATCTCCCCTCTGGTATCCTAATCACTGAAGCTGTGCCAGCTGCATAGCCTACTGTTCCTGGCTGTCCCTGCCAAAAGGAATTCACTACATTGTGTAGCACATATGTGCTCTGGGCTCACTCTCTGAGCCTGAGCTCTCATTGGCAGGTCAGATTCCCAGAATGAAGCAACTGCTCTCCACTATTCAGGGTTCTAGGGATAACCCTGAGGGCTTGTGGGATTTTTTCTCTAGTCCTATTGTTCATAAGCACCCATCTGGCCAATGGCCTCTAAAAATCAATTAACTAGTTTAACTGGAACACCTGGTCTGAAAGCAACAAAAATCTTCTAGTATTTTGTTTTCTTGGTTCTTTTTTCCCCCTTGGAGTTATCCATTATCCATTCCAGTAGCTCAGCCCTAAAGCTTTACTTAACCTTTCTTCTTTGTGTTCTATTTTTTAAAAAGTACTTTCCCCTTCATTTACTCATCTGGTCCTGCTTACATTCCTCTGAGGGAGCCAGAACAGGTTTTATTGACACATTTTACAAGCAAAGGAAGTCAAGAACTTAAGTATTTGTAGGTCTCTAACTAGGAATTCTGACAGAGCTCAGAACTCCTGTAATTTCAAAAGTAGAGAAATGGTATTGCCTAGTATTTAGATTTCCTCACACCTAAACTTAGATTTTCCCCACCAATACCCCATCATTACTATTCCCTGCCACCTCCCTGAAATCATTGTGAAGATTTTTTTACTCCTTTTTATCCAAATACTCAGAATTTTTCAAGCAGCATTCTATAATGATATTAATATTTATAACAATGATCCTGAGAGACTGAAAGCATCACTTTCTGGATCATGGAAGGCCAGAATCAGAATAGGTCTTAGAGATTGTTTTAGCCAACTTCTTTATTTTAATGAGTCAACATAAGGAAAAGTTTCCTAATAGTTAGAGCTATCCAAAAGTAGAACGTGTTACCTGGAAGAATCATGAATTTCCCCTTAATCAATCACTCGGCAACCACTTATTAAATGCCAACTATGTGCCAGGCACTTTTCAAAAACTATGGTATGTATGGCAGGGAGTAAGTAATAGATAATAAGGCAAGAAAAGAAGATTAGGGCCAGATTGTAAAGAGTTTTATGCTAAAGAATTTATATATGATATTTGAAGTAACAACATCCACTGAAATTTATTAAATTAGGGAGAGACATGGATAGTCCTGAGTCTCAGGAAAATCATTTTGACATCTGTGTTCAAGAAGGATTGGAGTGAAGAGGGAGGTGAGATTTAAGATTTGGAGACCAATTAAGAAGCTATTGGCATAATCTCCTCAAGACCTGGTGAAGGTAGTGACTGCAAGTAGCAATTAGAAGACAAACTGAGAGGTCATGTGGATATAAAAATGGCAAAATTTGGCAGCTGAATGAATATGTGGTATGAGTGAAAGTGAGGAGTCTTAAAGAAGCCACTGAGATTACAAATCTAGGTGACTAGAAGGTCAGGGTTAAGGTTAGTATTAGGATCAGGATTAGGGTTAGGGTATTCTAATCTTTGCAGAAAAAATGCTGTAGCTAATCCAAGATGTTCCACGTGTGTGCAGCACTGAAAGCATTTTATGCAAAATGATACATTGACAAAGATATATAAATATGTACATGTAGAGATATATACATGAGATTTAAGTGTGCTCAATTAAACAACTCTAATGTTTCACTGTGACATGGAGGTGGCTGAGATTTGAGCTAGTGAAATGTAAGTTCTGATAAATAAGTGTGGTACAATGAATAGGGCACTATCAAAGTATACAAGTAAATATCTTTAAAAACAAGGAGAGGAAAGAGAAAGCTGGCACTTGAACCTTACTTTTATCTGAACTGTTCAAAGGAAGAAAGAATACACACACACACACACACACACACACACACACACTTAAGTACAGACATACTTTCAATCAACAGGGAAATAGAAGGGAAAGTAGGGAAGGGAGAAGGATGGAATAGAAAAAGGGCATATTCAGGAAGCAAAATAAATTCTAAGAACATATAGAAATATTTGTAGCTCTCTCTGAGGTATCAAATAATCGGAACCTGAAGGGGTACCTCTCAAATGGGGAAAAGATTGTGACAAAGTGCTGTTGAGCTGCATGAAATGATGGAGATGGTTTCATAGAAACATGGAAAGATTTGCTTGAATTAATTCAGAGTGAAGTGAACAGAATTAGAACACTATGATAATAATATGAAAAAGACAAATAATCTTGAAAGAATTAGTAACTCTGATCAGCCTAAAAACTAACCATAATTCCAGACAAGTAATGATGAAAAAAGCTACCTACTTCCTGATAGAGAATTCAGAATTCAGAACAAGATGGATAAATGGATAGATGGAGAGAGAGAGAGAGAGAGAGAGAGAGAGAGAGAGAGAGAGAAATGTAAACAATCTATTCCACATTCTACATACCTGCCATCAACACTGTCATCACCTTCACCAGGAAGGATAATATACAGAAGAAAAGTTACGTATCAATATAATTAAAGAACTTTGATTAAAAAAACTTTAAATAAAACCTTATCAAATAAACTATAATGATTTATGTAAGAAATTCATTAGGACCAAGATGGACTTATTACAAGGCTTAAAGATAGTTCAGCATTAGGAAAACATTCATCACAACTAGATTAAAAACAAAATATCTAAAAGTACATAATTATCTCCACAGATACAAAAGCATGCCTTGACAAAGTACCATACTCACTGATGCTAAAACAAAACAAGACAAAATCCCAACAAAGGATCTGCATAGAATGTCTTTTTTAATATCATAAAAATTATCTATCTAAAACCAAAATAAAACACAACATACAATGAATGGGGATACACTATAAGTTTTCTCAATAAATATAAGAATAAAACAAATATACTCTTCCCACTATTATTTGATATAGTTCTAGAAATATTATCAATAGCCATAAAATGAAAAAAAAAATTAAATTCATAAAGATAGGTAAAGAGAAATTAGAACTCTCCCTATTTGCTAATGACATGATGTTTTACTTAGAAAATCCTAGGAAACTGGAAAAGGTAGATACTACTAGAATCAGTAACACTTCAATAAAATTGTAGCCTACAATAAACCTTAAAATCCACAGCACTTTTCTTTAATAATAGCAAAAATCAAGAAGACAATAAAAAGAAAATCCTATACCAAATAATTACAAATGTATAAAATATTTGGAAATCAATTTATCAAAGGATATACAATGTTTGTATAGATTCAGGTACAAAGTATTCCTTAATAAAATAAAGAACAACATAAATCAATGGAAAATATTTAGTGTTTGTGGCTCTAACAAAGATGACAATATCACCAGAGTTAAATTATAATTTCCTGATGTACCAATCAAATTATCAAAGAGATATTTTACATATCTCAATAAAATGATTATAAAATCCATTTGAAAAAAGAAAAGATCTATAGTATCAAAGGAAATAATAAAAAGATACAAAACAAGAATGATACTTTTAGATATCAAACTTTTTTCCTAAAATAGCAGTCATCAAAACCACCTGATATTAGTTTTAAGGCAAAAGAGATAAATGTATAGAACCGACTAGATAAAGAAGAATGTAATGACCGCGTATTTAAAATCAGCCGGAGTCAGGAATTCAGATTAAGGGAAAAATCTTCAATATTTATTGAAGTGAAGAGGTGAATAAAGATTGCGATAGCAATATGGGCAAGAAAGATTGCTATAGCAATATGGGCAGCTGCGACAGGAAGCTAGCTAACAGAGAGCAATCTGCCCTGAGCAAACCATTGCAATAGCAATCCCAAAAGTCTCTCCTTCTCCTTCCTTTTCCACTCTGCCTCCACCCACCAAAATCGTCATTTCCTATACAACACATCAGGACTTGCACAAAAAGTGGGGGGGGGGGGCATTCTTTCTCCAAGCTTATATATTAATAGATTATGGTCCAATTACTATTTAGCCTCATATGCTTGGGACCTCAGTGCATCAACTCAAGCCTCAGCCCATTACAGAAGAATCCAAAACAATTGAACTCAATAATGCAGTTTTTGATGACCTGGAAAAATAAATTTCTTAGTAAAGAATAACTTCTGGGAAAACTAGAAAACAGGCTGGTAAAAACTGAGCTTAAATCATGTTAAAAATGCATTCTAAATGGATATGTAATCTTAAAATTTTTAAAATCATACCATAAAAAAACAGAAGGAAAAGGAGAGTATGCTTTTCACAGGTATGGGTAGTACATGTATTCTTAACAAACAAGGTTTAGGAAGAATTATGAAAGATAAAATAGATAAGTTTGATTCCATGAAACAGAAAACTATTGCACACACAAAATTAGTGAAGAAAAACAGTGGAATTGGGAAAAAATCTTTGTATAAATTTTTTCTGATAAGGATGGGTATCCAAATCACACACGCATATACACCCACATATGTACATGTGTGTATGCATATACATGTGTATACAGGTGTGTTTATATACATATGCATGTATGCTTTTATAAAAAAATTAACATTTGAATATGATCAGAACTCATTCCCTAACAGACAAGTAGTCAAATGAGCTGAACAAGGAGCTTCAAAAGAATTGTAAACTATTAACCACATCACTAATTATTAACCAAATCACTACTATAAGAGAAATGCAAATTAAAATAATGAACATTTTACTTCACACCTTGCAATTTGGCCAAGAAGATAAAAGATGGCAATAATCCATAATGGAGGGGTTGTGAGGAAGATAAGCACACTTGTGCATTGTTGGTGGAATTATGAATTAATATAATCATTTTGGAAAGCAATTTGGAATTATGAAAATAGAATGATTGAAATATTCATACCATTTAATCCAAAGATTCCATTATTAGAAATTGTATCTCAAGGAGGCCATTGATAAGAAGAAAGTCCCCATATACACTAAAATATTTATAGCATTTTTGTGCAAAGAATTAGAAACAAATTAGAATGCCCATTGATTGGCTAAACAGATTGTGGTATATGTGAATTATTGGAGCAGCATGAAGGCCATATATTAACTGAAACAACATAAAACAAGTAGAGTCAAATAAACTATATACACAATGACTAAAACAATGTACTACACGTTGGTAGAATAACCAAAAAACTCAAAAGTGACACTTGCAAAATCACTGTCATGATTCAAAAAAAGAGATATGAGCCCACTTTAGCCCCTTCCAGAAGGGGGAGGTCCATGAGTATCATACATCATATATTTTCAGTGTATTGTTCAATATGCCTGATTTTTTTCCCTCTTTTTTTTTTTGTCTTTAAAAATGTTATTTCTTATATAGAGTCTCTCTCTGGGAAGGGGTAAGGGAAAGAGATTGAGAAAAATTTTGGAAGTGTAAAAAAAAAAAGGCATCAAAAATATTTTTACAAAAGATTGTCATCAATCATAGTCATGAACAGGGCAATCAACAATCATCTTCATATATGAAGAACCATTATAAATGTATATGTTCACTATCTAAAAAATCTTATTCTTCAATTCTCCCAGAAACAAAAATGTGACTTCCAATAAATAAATGCACTTTTGGAGGAAGTTATTTATTCTGATTATATATGTGTACAATGTTTAATATTCTTTAAATATTTGGGAATTAATGATTTAAATAAAATGCTATAATTTTTAATGTTTAACACAGTAATAATTTCTCAGCTATCAAATCTCTCTTGTCAGAGATTTATGTTCTATCCTATTCCTTCCCTCCAAAAACCCCCCAACAAATCCTGACTTTGTCTTTAAAGGTGTTATTTGAGTATATATATATATGTATATATATATATACATACATATATATATATACACACATACATATATGTATATATATACACATATATATGTATATATGTATATGCATATATACATATATACACACACACATACATACATACATACACACACACATATTTGCTTTTTACAATAAGAATGTTTTATGTTGTTTATTCTGGGCACCAAATTTAAGAGATTAGTTGGAGTGTTAAAACACATTTTCTATCCCTAAATAGTAGAAAAAAGAGATTGAGGTCACCAGGAAGGGGGCTAGTTGGCAGAGAAGAAAGCAGGTTAGGATTGGGTTGGGTAAAAACTCATCTATGGAATAACCACGATACTAGAAATGGAGTATTAGTAGGGAATACAAACTATATGATAATTTTTTTATTTTAATTTATTATTCTTGCCAACTAGGTGCTATGATCAGCTGCTAATATAGTTGTGTCTAACTGCTAAAAGAGTACAAATGCTAAATTTTGGTGCCCTGTGGCAAAGCCCTATTGTACTGTACTAGTTATGATTTTGCAAAGGCCAAAGAGCCTTGAAAGAAGAGTCTATTTTTAGAAGATGCCAGAGTTATCTTAGAATTAGATCACTCCTCCTCCTATCCCTGTCCCTTCCCCTCCCCTCATATTCTACCCCTCCCTCTCTCTCTCCCTCCCTCATACACACACATACACACATACACACATACACACACACACACACACACACACACATACATACACACACACACACACACACACACACACACACACACACATACACACATCTTGGGATTTGCTGACTACATTTCTTTCTTAAGGACCAGGCCTTAAACCAAAACTAATCTGATTCCAATTGGCCACCAATAGGTCCTAGACTAAACCCCATTTAGTCATTGTTTGGTCCTGGTTGATTCAGATTGAATGTAAATAGCAGTCATTTCTGCTGCTCTATTCATTCATTTATTTATTTAGATTTTTTAGATTCTAGATGAAAAGGAGGATTCTTTGCTACCTAGCCTTAATCATAAATGGGTACGACCTCAGTCAAACTGAAACCTGTTGAAGACTTTAACTTAAAAAGTCTAAGGTCTCCTATTGCATCCAGGGCCATCTTTAGTCATCTTGATCTATATCTTGCCACTGGACCCAGATGGCTCTGGAGGGGAAAGTGAGGCAGATTACCTTGTACAGCCTGCCTCATTTAAAACCAATTCACTTGCATGTCATGGTCTCATGTCCCTGATATCATGGTCTCCTTGAGAACAACAACAACAACAACAACAAGACACACACACACACACACACACACACACACACTTGTATTTAAGTCTTCATCAGAAAAAATTAGAATCAAGGAGGACCTTCTTTCTTGGTATGTGTATTTGTCAGGCACAGGGAAAACACTAAACCCACCTAAGCACACTTAAAAATAAATTAACCAACCAAATTAATGAGTCAAGGGAATGACATATTCATTTAATATTTGTGCTTCAAGTAGGGTTTACACACTGCCCATCTGAGACCTGGTCTGCCTACATCAGGCCCTGATCAGAATGATGAGGCAATATATGACTAGTTTAAGCTCTTCTAGAAGCTTCTAAGACCAACATACAATGTAGTCTACCTAAGATGCCAGATTGCAGTGGTCAGAGAGATCATGGAATTAGGCAGTAAATTTGACTTCAAGCATTCCTAAACTCATACATTCATATGATTTATAGCATTGGAAGGGGAAGGAAAGAAAAAGGAATTTGGGAAAATACTGACTCAAACTAAAGTAAAGCACCCCTGCATGAAACCAATAAATTGTGTCCAAATGGACTGTCCATTTCCCAAAAGAAATGGCTCATTGTCTGCATGGCAAGTTTCTAATAAAACAGCCAAAGATTTCGCAGCCAAAATTTTTGTATGAGGAGTATCTCAAGGTTGGTGGCCAGGGGATTATTATCATTGATGCTGTGCAGGGGAGGACTGCTGTTTTCCTTCTTTTTGATGCCATGTCCAAAGGCATTAAAAAGAGATTTGAAATCTGCAGAATTCTTATTCCCCAAAATCCTAAGCCCCGTCTGCCAGTTGGGGGCATGCTGAGACAATAGAAAGCTTTTAGCTGAATGACATGGGCTCTCAGGCAGCCAAGTAGACCTGGTCTTCAAGACAGATTTCAGCATGTTTAGTACCCAGAATATGCCCCCAAATCCTCCCATCTTGAAAGAATATAAACAAAAAAGATTTTTTCTTCCCTCTTTGGTAGTCAGCCTATTTAAAAGTTGATATTTTGCTATACAATTGCAGACAGCACAAATCTCAGACAGCTGAAGAAAAAATACCCTTGGGGGCCTCCATACACACTATAAATAATTAGATGTTACAGCTGGAAGTGATAGCAATGGATATCTCAGTGATCCTGTATCTTGGCTTCACATATGAATGGTTCTTACTGGGATATAACTTTGGCTAAAACCCTAAGAAAGAGAGTTTCTCTCTCTCTCTCTCTCTCTCTCTCTCTCTCTCTCTCTCTCTCTCTCTCTCTCTCTCTCTCTCTCTCTCATTAGTGGATAATGTTACCCATATGAACAAGACCCCCAAATCTGAAATTATTTTAGAAAGAAATTTATGGTTGTTTGGTAGAGGGGAGAGCTGGAAACAGGGATGGCTCCTTCCTTGAATCTCTGACAAAGGTATAAGGACATTTGCTTGATTTATCTACCAAAGGCTATAGGTAGTCTCCAAATGAAAAGAAGTTTAAGGTATATATCAGCAGGTAAGTCAAATTAATTTGGGGAATTAGACCCAAAATAAAATCTCAGTGCATCCAAAACAAACCCTAAGTGGAATCTAAGCACTCCTTTCAACAATGTAACTACCCTAGAGCATCTCAGAGCGGAGCCTGACGTCTACAGTAAGTTCTGTGGGTTAGACAATTCTAGCCAGAGAAAACTAGGTTTAAATTGTATTAATAAGTGATAAATATTTTCTTGACAATAGGTTGAGGTCATTTTGAAAGAAAACCTCTTAATGTTTGACCATCACTAAAACCTGTAAATAGAATAGCAGCTAGACTGGTTCAATTTGGCAGAAAGTTAAAAAGAAATGTAGTACTGAGGCTGATAATGTCCAGCTTTTCAGGTTAATTAGAAGAAAAACAATCAAGAACAAAAGCAAACAAAATGTTATTGTGTTGCTACATCTTTGAGGCAACCAGAGGAAAATAAAATTAAGTGCCTCTGAGAATAATTTTGTCTCTTTGAGTAATCACTGATACTTACAGATAACTTTAAAATAGCATATATGTTATCTCATTTAACCCTCACAATAATCCTACAATCTCCATTCTACAGATGAGGAAAATAGGCTCAGAAAAATTAAACGCCTTGTCCATGCTCACCCAGATAGGGTGGGGGACAGATTTCATATCTAAGTTTCATATTCCAAGTCCTCTATGCTAACCATTAATCTATGCCATGCTGTCTCTTTCTTTTAAGCATTCCTATTCAAATTCTTGAATGAGAATCAGATTTAAAATATTAATACCAGGACATTTAAAGGAGGACCTAATTATTTTGGAAAAAAATATATTTAGGAAAATATTTAAGGTCCTTGACAAAGAGGATTCATGGGTGAGCATATTTCTATTCTCCAATAAAGCTGTGACCTCATGGGTATGAATCATGACAAGTGGGTACCATGAACCATCGATACTTTCTTATTCTAAACAATTATCATCCATGCCTTCCTATAAATTACAGCATTTTGTAGTTGGAAGTGAGAACAAAAATCAACCAGTCCAATCCAGATACAGAAAAGATCCCCAGAGGAGTTACCCAATGTCATACTCAACATTTAACATTCCATTTATTCTAGAACAGCACTTAATTTGTCTGTTATTCTTTGTCTCTGATATGTGTTCAGCCCAACTTTTTTTTGCTAATCATCATTTTCCAGATGACGTCTTTTGACTCACTTCTTGCACAAAAATCATTGTTGGTAAAGTCTACCTACCTCAACCAAATGCAAAGATTTATTGCATCTAAGATCAACTGAAAATATGGTTCCTTGTAGAGGGGATATTTTATAATTCACAGCTATTTATTATCATTGAGAGGAAAATGATATTAAGAGAAATTTGATGTACCAGCATGAGATTTCTAGTCAAAACAGCAATGTGAAAAGGTTTTGGCTAAATTCAATTCTCTCTAAAAATTCCACACTAAAAATAGGAAATAATTTTAAAAGAAACACATTTTTAAAAATAGTATAGGAGGAAAACATGTAAAACAAAATAATTCTGATGAAAAACAAAAAGGCAAAATAGTAATGAATGTAGAAGGATAACTGCTATTTCTTGCCTCATTATTGGCTTTTCTCAATGGGAAAAAACAAAACACAAAATCTACATGCTTGGTATTAACTCCCTCTGGGCCTATGTCCTTTGGCAGTCACTGTTGCCCAGTTCACCACCTATTCACTCAGTGCTCTGCAGAGGCCATGCTCACTCAGCTCAACAGGTATTCCAGCCCTCAGTCCATCTAGGAATATATAGTTAAAAGAAAGGGTGTAGACAAATGAAAACAAATAATATAATCATAAATAGTGAATGAGATAATGGATAAATTATAGAAATAATAGATATATCAAAATTATTTAATTGCACATAAGCATTCTTTAGAGTAAAGCATATCTCAATTGAAAAATACTAGGATTGCCTAATATCCTGCCTCAGTCTAAGGATAGAGAACTCCATATAACTGAAAGCAGCCCTCCACTATCACTTAGAACTCTCTAGTAAGAAATCGTTGTAATACTAAGTCAGAATTGAAAAGCCAAAAAAAGTTTAGAAGGAGGGAAGGAGAAGGGAATACACACACACACACACACACACACACACACACACACACACACACATATTATCTACTATGTGCTAGGAACTGTGCTAAGTACTTAAAAAATATGTCATTTGATACTCACAATAACCCTATGAGATTAGATATTATTTTTCCCCACTTTCAGTTGAGGAAACTAAGGCAAACAGAATTTAAATCACTTGCTCAGGATCACATAACAAATAAGGATCCAGATTTGAACTAAGTCTTTCTTGACTCCAGACCCAGCCTTATTTTTACCATGTCTCAGGAAGAAGTGTGTGTGTGTGTGTGTGTGTGTGTGTGTGTGTGTGTGTATGTTGGGAGTGGGGAGACTTTTATCAGCCATTTCTTGTGGAGAATGTGAGAAAATGGAAATCATAAAAAAAAACCCTTAAAAAGTTAAATATTATTGGTCAAGAGAACTACAGGACAAAGCTCTGGACAAAGACAATAACTCATCAATAACTACAAAAGAATGATTAGAACAACTGAAAAGAGAAGGAATACAAAAATTCTGAGAGCGGAGACAAAGTTTATTCAAAGAAATTGTGGACATGAGTAAAGAAATACAATTAGAACTCTTCTGGGAGCTTAGAGAAGCTTAAAAAAAGAAGAGAGAAAAATCTTACTCCAATAGACAAAATCCACTCAGAATTATTGAAATCAGAGAGCAAATTAAAAAGAGTTGTTTAAAAGGAATCCTATATTCAATATGTCCAGAAATGTGATTGTTAAACTCTAAAGCTTTCTGGGTTAAAAAATACTTTATTTTGATTAATTATGTCAAGATAATTTTTCAAAAGCAATTTTAAACACACATGCACCAAATGGCTTAGGATCTAAATACTTAAAGGAAAAACTAGCCAAACAACAGAAAATTAAACAGAAAAACATAAAAATAAATTAATTAATTATCTCAACAGAATATTTTACAATTACTCAAATAGAAACTAAGTGTTTACATATTCTATAGCTTGACATGGCATTTTTATAAAAGTAGGCCATGTGTTAGTGCATAAGGACCCATAAAGAAATCCAGAAAAGTAGAAAAATTATATTGTTTACAACCATAATACAATAAATATAATCAATAAGTAAAATTAAAAGAAATGATTTTAAATTTTAATTTCTATTTGTCTAAAAGTCAAAATAATTCATGTGACAAAAAACAAATCATAACTATGTTAGATAAAATTATAATGGAGACAATATGTTAAAGCTTATCTGATTACAGCAAAACAGTCTTTGGGGAAAACATATGTCTAAATATTTACATTAGCAAAAAAAAAATCAATGAATTGAATATATAACTTTTTTTAAATCTATGGATTTAAAACTAAAAAATAAAAAAAACTACAAAATAAGTGCAAATATAATTCTGAAAATCAAGGAAATGATCCACAAAAATAAAAACAAAACTAAAACTAGGATGATATGTAAAACTGAATTGACATTTTTTAAAGTCCAATAAAATAAACAAACAAATTAGCTAATTTGTTTAAAAGAAAATAGATTATAAAGTTATCATGAAAAGGGGGAATTCTTGGTATATAAAAATCAATTAAGCAATACCCAACTGATTATGTGGTAGTTCAGGCAAGTATTATTATATTTATTTTATAAACGAAGAAACTGTCATTCAGAGAGTCCTTGGATAATCGATTTAGCATTACAAGGACCTTAGAGTCATCTAGTCTACCCTTCATTTGGCAGATAGAGAATCTCAAAAACATGAGTTTTCTTGCTCAAGGTCCCATAGTTCATTTATGACTGAACTATGACTCAAGCTCATTTTCTGACTAAAACAAAGTGTTCTTTCTACTTTCCAGGGCTATCTTTCTTCATAAGTCACCCTTCCCTAGAGAATGCATGTTTAAAAATTCCTAGAAAAAGACAATGCTTTTTAGAATGACTTTTTGATAATAGGAATTTCCAGTACTATGATATGGAGTAAAAAAGATATTTGGAGATGGAAGTTCTCATATCATACCTTTTATTACCTGTTAAATAACATTATTTCATTTATCAGTCCTATCTATACACATGATCTTGCTTAGAAACTTTTTTTAAAAAAAATTAATATATACTTGATAAGAATTTTTATGGTCAATAGTTATGATTTTTCTCTCCATTTGATCTGAATCTGTCAAAGTCGCTTATCACAGAACTCTCAAGACTCGATGTGACATGTAAGAAATCATGAAATGAAATATTTTTATGCTTCCTTGGCAACTAAAAGGAAGTTTCTGAAGTTAACTTTATAGAAATGAAAAGCCTAAGTGTTACTTTGTTGAAACCTTAGGTGTCATATTTCATCTGTGAACACATTTTAAAGAATAACTATGAACCCTTGAAAATCAGAAAATATGAGTAAAATGCTGACAATCATGTTGTAAAATGGGTTTGGAGGCAAGAAAAAAATCTAGAAATAAAGCTTCTTTTATAAATGGCCCAGCTAAATATTTCAAGGAGACGACAAGAAACTCTGATGCTTTTTCCCCTGATGGTAAAATTTTTGAACCCTGGTAGCATTTTTATACTTAAAAAACCAAAATCCATTCAAAATTATTGGTTGCATTTAGTATTGTACTTTGGCAGCAGGAGGTAAAGTATAGAATTTTTGCAGTCTATGTTAAGTTTTGTAAAAAAAGAAATATACTTCTGTTGAGCATGGCATATGCACCAGAAAGCACATCTCTAAAAGATACAACTCCAACTCCTTTCCTTCTGTATTTGTATTCCTTGATAGTGTCAACACTTAATACTCTGATCCATCACTTTCCAAAAAGACATTGCTGGGCAATTCTATAGCTATCTGACTGAGCAGTTAAAGATTCTTCTCTCCTTGCAAAATTAATAAAATGTGGGATATATATATATATAATATCACTGAAAAATGGGATCATGCCTACAGATGATCACAGTTTATATTTGTTCATCGTGTCTGGGAACTTAATTACAGAGAGCTGGGAAGACCACTGGTTAAAATGTACACAGGTGTGTCACAGAAAAGCCTCAGGTTTTTCTGGTCTCCAGTGGTCTTAAAGGAACTTGAGAGAGAAGCTACATAGCTAAGATATAACAGAAAAAGGAAAATTTGTGTTCAGATTTCACTCTTTCCAACAAGCTAGTTAAGAAAAGGAAATGGAACACAAGTCCCTGATGATGTAAATTGAACGTCAGATTAGAAGATAGGACCAGAATATCAGACTATATGAAAGGAGAAACAGTGCAGGGAGACAAGACTAAAAAAGATTTCAAGGATAGGCTAAATTAAAAATAGCAAGTCTAGACTATCAGGCCCATCTTCTTCCTACTTCCTTAAAGGACTAGCTAGAGGAATCTCCTTCACCCTGTTCATCTACAGAAACTGACTTTCCCTGCCCAGTTTCCGTCTTACTGATGGAAGCTAGATGTGTGTGAAGGAACAATAAAATCCCCTTCAACTATATATCTTATGGCAACTTGCTATACCTTGAGTCTAATATTATTTTTCCTATGCCATTTTAAACTTGTTTTCAAATATAGGCCTTTAACTATGATGTGGCTAAGCCATAAAATTAATAGAGGAAAAAAAACCCTCAAAAAAGGATGATTCCCCACTTAAGATGGGTGCAGACACTGCATCGATTTTTAAAATTTCTTTAATTTTAGCAATATCTCAGTGCCTATTTATAGCCTAGACTACCTTTTGAACTCAGAGAAAGATTTAATGAGAAAATGAGTTAGCAGCAGCAAGAAATGTGTTTGTTTTGTTAATCACAGCCTTCATACAATAGAATTCCCATCCATACCTAGTTATATAACATTTCCTGTTGTGCAATTTAAATAGATTGTGTTAAATTAAATAGAACTTTCACACCAAAGAAAATTAATATCAAATAATAATATATTTATTTATCATTATTATTTACAGTTATTTAACATCATCTTAATCATAGCAAGAGGTAGAAAAATAATAGCTTATTTTAATATAGTTCTATATGGTTTACAAAGCACTTTATAGGTACATCATCCTCACAAAAATTCCATGAAATAATCAGGAACAGACACTGATGCACTGTTGGGGATGCTATGGATTGGTTCAGCTATTCCAGAAGATAATTTGAATATAGAACTAAAAAGTTACTAAACAATGCATACTCTTTAACCCAACAATTGTAATAGTAGATCTGTACTGCCAAGAAAGAAGAAAAAGTTCTAGATGGCAATTCTTTTTGTGTGTGGTGATAAACAACTGGAAACTAAGAGAGTGCCCATCAATGGAGAAATGACTTAACAAAAAATAAAACTGTGCTGCAAGTATTGCTATCTCCATTTTATAAGTGAGAAAAATAGTATTTAGGGAGCTTAAGTGACTTGTCCAGAGGCATACATAAATATATAGTGTTAGATCTTGGATTTGCAACTAATCCTCTGCTGATGGCAAGTCTAACCCTTTTTCCATTGTGTCATATTCTTTTATACTCATAATCTGGCTAGTATAGCTAAAATCAAGAAATAATATAATAATAATAGTACTAATATGAGAGGCAACATATTCCAGCCTTGGAATAAATAAGACCTAATTTTAAGTCATGCCTTTGGCACAAAATTCTCTACAACTATATAACTTAAAGAGGAGTTGCCCATATCAATTTAGAGTTTTTAGTGTGAGAATGTCTTAAACTGGTGAAATCACAAATAAAAACGGACCCACAACTGAAATCAGACCAAAAAGAAAGGATGAAAAGATAAAAATGAAAAAAATAAAAATCATAATGTATTTATAATAAAAGGATTTCAGTTCAATGTGACCCTGGACATTTACAAGTTATATGGAGAAGTCCTTTAAAAAATCAAACAGGATGTGCCAAAATGTTTGTGGCAGCCCTGTTTGTAGTGGCTAGAAGCTGGAAAATGAATGGATGTCCATCAATTGGAGAATGGTTGAGTAAATTGTGGTATATGAATGTTATGGAATATTATTGTTCTGTAAGGAATGACCAGCGGGATGAATACAGAAAGGACTGGCGAGACTTACATGAACTGATGCTAAGTGAAATGAGCAGAACCAGGAGATCATTATATACCTCAACAACGATACTGTATGAGGATGTATTCTGATGGAAGTGGATCTCTTTGATAAAGAGAGCTAATTCTGTTTCAATTGATCAAAGATGGACAGAAGCAGCTACACCCAAAGAAAGAATACTGGGAAATGAATATAAACTGCTTGCATTTTTGTTTTTCTTCCTGGGTTATTTATACCTTCTGAATTCAATTCTCCCTGTGCAACAAGAAAACTGTTCAGTTCTGCACACATATATTGTATCTAGGATATACTGTAACCTATTCAACATGTAAAGGACTGCTTGCCATCTGGGGGAGGGGGTGGAGGGAGGGAGGGGAAAAATCGGAACAGCAGTGAATGCAAGGGATAATGCTGTAAAAAATTACCCTGGCATGGGTTCTATCAATAAAAAGTTATTAAAAAAAAAAGGAAAAACTTCCAATACAATTCTAGTAACACGTGTCTTATAGCCAAGGCCGAATGCAATTTAAGTACAGAAAACTTCAATAAAGAATTACATTTTTCTTTTAAAAAAAATCAAACAGGGCAGCAGATGCAAGGTAGAGTGATCTGAAAGACTAGTTTCTGTCCTTTGTAAAGGAAAGCATTGAAGGAAAACTAGGACATTAATGCATTGTTTGTAGAGTTGTGAAATGATTCAACCATTCTGGAGAGCAATTTGGAACTATACCCAAAAAGCTATTAAACTGGGCATACCCTTTGATCCAGTAGTATCTTTACTAGGTCTGAATCCCAAAGAGATCATAAAAGAGGAAAAAGGACTCGTGTGCAAAAATGTTTGTAGCAGCCCTTGTAGTGGCAAGGAACTAGAAACTGAGTGGGTGCCCATCATCTGGGGAATGGCTAAATAAATTATTGTATATGAAAATAATAGAATATTATTTTTTGTATGAAATTATGAGCAGGCTGGTTTCAGAAAAGTCTAAAAAGACTTAAATGAATTGAGTTTGAGTGAAGTGAGTAGAACCAAGAGAACATTTTACAAGGCAATAGATTATGTGATCATCAACTGTGAAGGATATGGTTCTTCTCAACAATGCAGGAATTCAAGGCAATTTTAATATACTTAGGATGGAAAATGCCATCCACATCCAAAGGGAGCACTATGGAGAGTGAATATGGATCAAAGCATAGTATTTCCACGTTTTGCTTGTTTCTTTCTTTCTTATGTATTTTCCTTTTTTGGTCTGATTTTTCTTGCATAACAAGACAAATATGGAAATGTTTTTTAAAAATTGTATATATTTAACTTATATCAGATTACTTGTTGTCTTGGGTAGGGGGAAGTAATGAATGTAGGGAGAAAAATTTGGAACACAAAGTCTTACAAAGATAAATGTTGAAAACTATTTTTACATGTATCTGAAACAAACACTATTGAATTCTTTTTTAAAGGAAAGCATTGAGGAATTGTTTAGTGTAGAAATGTTACTATGCTTCAGAAAAAGCTTCACCATCAGGGGAAAGAACCTTAAAGTTTCTTATCTTCTTAAAATACTTAGGTGGGCTCATGTATAAAAAGAATATGCTTTATCATAGGATTTATTCTGTTTATAGTTTACACGTGTAGAGTACTTCCCATGCACAAGTGATTTTTTTTAACCTTGCTTTAAAAATTATTATATTTTGTCTTTCCAATCATCTTAACTTCTGCAAATATGTCTTCATGCTTCTCCACTTACCAAGTTATTCTTTAAAACAAAAACAAAAAAGGGGGGAAAGCAATTCATTAAAAGCAACCAACATCAACTGAAAATAGTAGAATATGCAATATTCTATACTTATAGTTTGTAAAGAAAGGAGGGATATACATTTTCTTAATTCTTCTTTAGAATCAAGTTTCTTAAATATTATAATTACTAAATATTCAGTATTTTCATTTCTCTTCCTTTCTTTTTCCTTTCTTTAATTCTTCCTATCCATTCACATTGTTGTAGTCATCGTGCATGCTATTTTCCTGGTTCTGCTTATTTTGGTATGAATCAGTTCATATAAGTGAACTTGAATCTTATAGATGAGGAAATTGAGGCTCACAAAGATTATCAATTAGTCATCTAACATTTATTAAGCCAGGCATGTGTGCCTGTATGAAAAATTATGCTAAAAACGAAGAAAAAAGGCATAAGAGTGCCGGTCCTTACGGCAGTCTATCTAACACACCATCTTGCATCTGTTGCCCTTGTTAGTTTCATCTCCATGAAACAGAATAACTTTCTAGAAGAAGATGGTTATTTCTGTACCCACCACCATAAAGCTTATCCAAGCCTTGATGGACTTCACATCTCTCAATCTCGTTTTTATATCCCTCCTTTCTTTACAGAAGTAGAAGACTACTATAGTTATAAAATATTTTATTAGATGTGTTGGTTTTTTTTTTAATGAATTGCTTCCCTCTCCTTTTGTCTTTGTTTTAAAGAATGACTTGGTAAGTGGAGAAGCATGAAGGCATATTTGAAGAAATTAAGGTCATTATAAAGACAAAATAAAACTATTTTTAAAACATGGTAACAAAATCATTCATGCATGTGAAGTACTTTACATGTGAAACTATTAACAAAATAAACCCAGTAATAAATCATGTTCTTTCTATACAGGGCCCATCTAGTATTTTAAGGAGAAGACAAAAAAATTTGTTTTTTCCCCTTATGGCGATGATATTTCTGAATCATGATAACATTTCTACATGAATAAAGCAAAGTCCATTGAAATCCAAAAAATCTTTTTTAGTCTTAGAAAATTAAAACTAATATTAATTAAGTTTGCAACCAGAGCAATGTAGGCTACAGTATAAAGTACTATGGATTTTTGTTTGCTTTGGCATATGTCCTCCATTCTGATGTGGCAACAGATGGGTCATTTCTTCACATCTTCACATATAATGAGCAATTTGAAGGAAAGAACGATGGCACAAACGATGGCATATTCAAGTCCTGACTCTCTACTTACTATGTAACTTTGGACAAATTACTTCATCTCACTGGGATTTAATTTGTTCATCTGTAAAATGAGGGGGTAAGATTGAAAAAATTTTAAGGTCTCTTCTAGCTCTAATGAACCACTTTTAAAGCTCTCAAGTGGCACAAATATTATGTCAGTTTTGATCATTCTTTCCCATTCTCCATTTATCCAACAAATTTTCTAACCTAGAGTTTCCAAAAATTATTTTAGTAAACTCTGTGTCATAAACAAGTGTACCCAAGACAAAGTGTACAATTGTACTATTTATCCTAAAGGGATAGGGAAGAGGGAGGGAAAGAAAGGAGGGAAATAGGAAGGGAGAGAAAATTATTGTCTATATACCTAGTAAAGAAACTCAGAGAAAGCAAACACTTGTGAAATGAACAGAATGAACTCACTGCTCAAATAGTCTAGATTAGTTCCCCTAAGTATAAACTCCATGAATCAAGGGTTTTAGAACAGCAATGTTTAAACTTTGAATTGTAAATATGTAGACTTTGTGGGCAGGAAAGAAAGAGCATGTGGTCACTAGGAAAAGCACTGAACCATAGAATTTTAGAATTGGAAGAGACCGGAAACCCAGAGAATGGCAATTATAAGCCTCAAATTCATGACAGATGAGGACATAATATATTCACCCTCACTAAAAATTTTTAAGTGAAAGCTGAATGAGTATCTGCTGAGGATATAAAAGGGACAATTCTTGATCAGACATGAATTGTACTATATTACTTTCAAAGTCCCTTCCAACTCTGCATTTTTTGGTTCTGTGACTGGGATCCATGTTCTTCATTTTACAAAGGAAGAAATTGAATTCAAGGGAGCTGGTGTCTTTTTTTTAGTCCCTAGATTGGAAGTGACAAATTATTGGTCCCTAGAACAAGTCAGTTTTTTACATTAATGATATTTTCCTCTGAAACAGGGTTTTTAATCCTTTCCTTTCTATGTTAAGAACAGGGGGAGTCTGGTGAAGTTAAGTTTGGGGGGCTTGAAACATGCACAGGATCCCTGTAAACCTGCTCCCCATATAGAAGAAATTGGAAAGCCTATTTCCAAAAGAGTCAGGATGATGTGAAATGCAAATGTGTTGGAGAGAATTAGGAGCAGGCATTGACATTCTGTAATTGTTTCTGATGCACTAACCATATGGCCAATGGTTGTCTCTTTAATTGGTTGCAGTTGTGCAAGTGAAACTGATGATATTCTCAGCTCTCTTTAAGTTGCATCTCTTCTCTTGGTTTAAAGTTTTTTCTGGCAATAGCCAGTGAAAAACAATGCTATGAGAAACAAGACTGACAAATGTCTCAGCATTTGTTCTTAAGTGAAGGGATCAGATACTATGATTTCATGAATTTTAAAAGATCAGATGAGCAAGGCAATAGTAGTCTGAAAGTCTAGTCCATGCTAAGTTTTACAGCCATCCCAGCCTCAATACCTTAAAAGTAGCAGAGATGAATAGGATTCACAGAACAACTGTGGTTTTGAAATTAGTGGGAACAGTGCCATGTAGAAACTGCATTGAGTGAGTATACTCTCCCAAGTGGACATAGAAAGGGATGTGCCTTTGAGGTGCATGTATGGAGGGAAATCTTTGTATTTTTGTTCAGACTATATCTTTTAAGGAAATATTCCTTTGTAAAAAACAAATTGATTGTAATTGATCATTTGAAAACTAGATCGCCAGTCACTAACTGGTAGTTTAAATCGAAAGAAATACAACTAGTGAAGTCTTAAGTTATCCTAACTCCCTAAAAAAGTACCTTTTAGAATCCTGTGAGGGAGACAGTAGAATAATGAGCCAAAGCAGTATTTGCTATAAATACATATAACAAAATATTTAGGATTACAAAGGAAACCATTATTTTGAAAGATAGTTATGAAAACATTAAAAAACAATGGACCCACCCCAAATCTATCCACAATCCTTTTAGGATTCTATGGAACCTGAATTAAGAGTTCCTTTCCTAGAGATAGTAGAAAAATTGTAGAAAGAAGAGTTAATCTTCATCTGAATACAATTCATCTATGCAATGACCAATCACCACCTCTAGAAAAATGGCAATGAAGCATATTTCTCACTTCTTGTCAAAAAGGTAATGAATTGAAGATCCTTCATCTTCAGATATGGCCAACTTATAAACTTAGAAATACTTTTTTTTAGGACTTTTAAAAAGTTATAGGTGGGGAGAGGTGATAGGGGTAATGTGGGTGTATAATGATAGTGATAATAATAAGAAAGAAAGAAAAGGTATTAATGAAATTTTTTAAAATTCATAGAAGAAAGAAAAGTTAGGGAGACAAAAACAAACAATAAAGTGCTGGTACTAGTGTTAAATTTTTATTTTAAAATGTCATTCATAATAGGAATTCGTGATTTTATGTAATCCTTTTTTGGTATTTCTTTGTATATAGAAATGTTCATTTTTGATGTTTCAATTCATAATTTTTAAAAGAAAATTTAAAATAAAAAATAAATTAAATTCAACAATTCTTCAAGATGTTTCTGCTATATATTCTAGATACTAGACTAAGTGTTAAGAGTTAAAATCGAAACAGTCCCTGCTTTCAAAGAACTTCTATTTGGGGAGAGGAAGCGCAATACATACACAGATAAGAAAGTCCAAACTATATACAAAATAATACAATTAATTCTTTCAGGAAATGAGGAATAGACTAATCATAAAATATAGAATGTAGTTCTTGAGATGAGATTTGAAGGGAGTCAGGGATTCCAAGAGGCAGAAGTATAGAAGAAGGGAGGGGACATTTTGGACATGGAAGATAGTGCAAAAGCACAGGACAGAAGTGAAAATGTAGTGTCCTGTGTATGAGAACAGCAAGTAGAACACCTTTATTAGAACCCAGAATATGTGGAATATATGCCACAAGGACCAATATGGCTTGAAAATTGGATTGGAGGGGAGTGAAGCCAAGATGGCAAAGACTAGACACATCTGTATCTGAGCTCCTCTGAACAGTCCCTCGAATTAACAGCAGATATAGCTTCTGAACTGGTTTTGGAATAACAGAACTCACAAATATTTGGAGTACAACAAATTTCCAGAAGAGGATATTTTTGAAGAATTTTAGAAAAGGACTGTTTCAATTAGGCAGGAGGAGAGGCTGCTGAGCCCAGACTGCAGAGCAGAGAGCCTGGGGCAAGAGGCTGAGGTGGGGAGCCAGGTCATTGCAGCTTCTGTACACTAGAAGCTCTTAGACTCCTCTGTCCTGATTGCAAGCTAGTTTGCTGTGAGACACCGAAAAGGAAAAAAAAAGGCAAATTTTAAGCCACTGAGCCCCAAAGAATGCGGGAACCTGGCCCCACCTAGCCAGCACTGGAATTCAGTGAGTAGCACCTGCGGCCGCAGGGCAAACTGAAGTGTCTATTGTCCCTTTGCCTTAAGAACAGATCTCAACCTTTTTTTAAAAAATGAGTGAAAAAGCAAAAAGAACTCTGACCATAGACAGCTTTTAAGGAAAAAAGAAGAACAGACCTCAAATCCTGAGGATCCTAAAGGCAAATCAGTTCCAGATGTAGCCCCAAAGGGTAATATGAGTTGGTCCCATTCCCCAAGGCTCTCCTGGAAGAATTCAAAAGGGAACTTAGAAGAATTAGAAGAAAAATTGAAGGAATTGAGATATTTGCAAGAGGGTATGAAAAAAGAAAACAAGAAATTATCTGAAGAAAACTTTTTAAAAAGTAGACTTGATGAAATGGAAAAAAGCATGTAACTCCTTACAAAATAGATATGAAAAAGAAATCAATGCATTAAAAAAAAATCTTGAAATGGAAAAAATGCAAATAACAAACCTCTTCATTTTAAAAATTCAATTGGCCAAATGCAAAAGGACATAAAAAAGCTAATTGAAAAAAATAATTCACTAAAAATTAGAATTGAACAAATGGAAGTGAATGACTCAAGGAGACTTCAAGAATCAGTCAAACAAAACCAAAAAAAAAAAAAATAGAAGAAAATGTAAAATATCTCATTGGAAAAACAAATGACCTGGAAAATAGATCTAGAAGAGACAATCTAAGAATTATTGGACTTCCTCAAAACCATGATGTGAAAAAAAGAGCCTAGACATCATCTTTCAGGAAATGATCAAGGAAAACTGCCCAGATGTCCTAGAACCAAAGGGTAAAATAGCCATTGAAAGAGTTTCACAATCATCTCCTAAAAGAGACCCCAGAATGAAAACTCCAAGGAACATCATAGCTAAATTTAAGAATTGTCAAATCAAGGAGAAAATATTGCAAGCAGCCAGAAGGAAACAATTCAAATATTGAGGAGC
The DNA here is from genome assembly GCF_016432865.1 of Antechinus flavipes. Taxonomy (NCBI): domain Eukaryota; kingdom Metazoa; phylum Chordata; class Mammalia; order Dasyuromorphia; family Dasyuridae; genus Antechinus; species Antechinus flavipes. The sequence continues at coordinate 157,030,741 of NC_067399.1, read as the reverse complement.
CACAATCAGGATTACCCAGAATCTAGCAGCTTCCACTTTAAAGGATTGAAGGGCAAGAAATCTGATATTCCAGAAAGCAAAGGAATTTGGATTGCAACCAAGAATCAACTATCCAGCAAAATTGAGCATCACCTTTCAGGGGAAAAGAAGGACATTCAATGAAACAGGTAACTTTATCTATTTCTGATGAAACAATCAGAGCTGAATAGAAAATTTGATCTTCAAATACAGGTCTCAAGAGAAGCAAAAAAGTAAAAAGGAAAAACCTTTCTTTTAGAAGTTAAAAGGCTTATATTCCTATATGGGAAGATGATATGTTTAACTCTTGAGGTCTGTATCTCTGTTATGGGTATACTTAGAGGGGACAGGTATAATTTGATTTTATTGTGATGATATAAAAAAGAAACTAGAGGAAGAAAGGTAATTCTACTGGAAGAAGAGGAAAATGGAGCTAAAATGGGGTAAATTACTTCTCATAATGAGGCAAAAAAGACCCATTGCAAATGAAGGAAAAAAAAGGAGGAGGATGAGCATTATTGAATCTTACTTTCATCAGATTTGGCTCAGAGAATATCAGACACATTTAGCTTCACAGAGAAGCTTGTCTCAGCCTGTAGGGAAGTGGGAAGGGAAAGGGGAAATGAAAGAGGGACACTAATAGAAGGAAGACCAGAAGTAGAAGAGGAAAGATATAAGAAAGGAGAGAGGCTGCAAAAGGAAAAGCCGTTTGAGGGAGAGGATGATCCGTAACAAAATATGAAGAGGAGGAAAAGGGGGAAAGGAAAGAGAAAAGTATAACAGGGGCTAAACATGATGGCAGGAAATAAAAAGTTGCTAATGTTATTGAATGTGAATAGAATGAAGTATCCATAAAATGGAAGTGGGTAATTATACTGGATTAAAAGCTAGAATTCTACAATTTGTTGTTTACAAGAAATACATTTAAAGCAGAATGATACATTTAGAGTAAAGGTCAAAGGCTGGAGCAGAATCTATTATGCTTCAGCTGAAAGTAAAAAAAAAAAAAAAAAAAGGAGAGGTAGCAATCCTGATCTCAGATAAAGCAAAAGCAAAAATATATCTAATTAAAAGAGATAAGGAAGCAAACTACATCCTACTTAAAGGTAGCATAGATAGTGAAGTAATATCAATACTAAACATACATGCACCAAATGGTATAGCATTCAAATTTCTAGAGGAGAAGTTAAGAGAGCTGAAAGCAGAATTAGACAGCAAAATTATACTAGTGGGGGATCTCAACCTTGCTCTCTCAGAACTAAATAAATCAAATCACAAAATAAATAAGAAAGAAGTTAAGGAGATAAATAGAATCCTAGAAAACTTAGGGATGATAGACCTTTGAAAAAAATTGAATGGAAACAGAAAGGAATATATATTTTTCTCCGCAGTTCATGGAACCTACACAAAAACTGACCATATAGTAGAGCATAAACTTCAAAATCAAATGCAGAAAGGAAGAAATAGCATTTTTTCCATATCATGATGGCATAAAAATTACATGCAACAAAACGCTAGGGAGAAATAGACCAAAAATTGATTGGAAACTAAATAATCTAATTCTAAAAAAATGAGTGGGTGAAACAAAAAATTATAAACACAATGAATAATTTCATCCCAGAGAAAGACAATAATGTGACAACATACAAAAATTTGTGGGATGCAGCCAAAGTGGTTATTAGGGAAAATTTTATATCTCTAGATGCTTACTTCCATAAAATAGGGAAAGAGAAGAGCAATGAATTGGGCTTGCAATTTAAAAAGCTAAAAAAAGAAGGAATTAAAAAGGGAAAGAGAAGATCAATGAATTGGGCTTGCAATTTAAAAAGTTAGAAAAAGAAGGAATTAAAAAACCCCAATTAAATACCAAATTTGAAATTCTGAAACCAAAAGGGGAGATTAATAAAACTGAAAGTAAGAAAACTATTGAATTAATAAATAAAACTAAAAGTAGCTTTTTGGGAAAAAAACAGCAAAATAGATAAAACTTTAGTTTGATTAGAAAAAGGAAAGAAAAAAGTCAAATTGTCATTCTCAGAAATGAAAAGGGAGAACTTTCCACCAATGAAGAGGAAATTAGAGTTGTTTTGCCCAACTATGTGTCAATAAATTTGATAATCTAAGTGAAATGGAGAAATAACTACAAAAATATAGATTGTCCATATTAACAGAAGAGGAAAAAATTACTTAAATAGTCCCATTTTAGAAGAAGAAATAGAACAAGCTATGAATCTACTCCCTAAGAAAAAATCTCCAGGGCCAGATGCATTTATATATGAATTCTAACAAACATTTAAAGAACAATTAATATAATATTATGCAAACTATTTGAAAAAATAGGGAAAGGAGCCCTACCAAATTTCTTTTAAGATACAGAAATGGTGCTGATTCCTAAATCAGATAGGGTGAAAACAGAGAAAGAAAATTATAGACCAATTTCTTTAATGAACATTGATGCAAAAATCTTAAATAAAATATTAGCAAGGAGATTACAGAAAGTCATCTCCAGGATAATATACCATGACCAAGTAGGATTTACACTAGGAATGCTGGGCTGGTTCAATATTAGAAAAGCTATTAGCATAACTGACTATATCAATAACCAAACTAACAAAAACCATATGATTATCTCAATAGATTCAGAAAAAACATTTGACAAAATCCAATACCTATTCCTATTAAAAACATTAGAGAGTATAAGAATAAATGGAGTTTTCTTTAAAATGATCAGTAGCATCTATTTAAAACCATCAGCAAGCATCATATGTAATGGAGACAAACTAGAACCATACCCAATAAGATCAGCGGTGAAACAAAGTTACCCCCTATCACTATTACTATTCAACATTGTATAAGAAATGTTAGCTTTGGAAATAAGAGAAGAGATTAAAGGAATTAGAATAGGAAATGAGGAGACCAAATTATTACTCTGCAGATGATATGATGGTATACTTAGAGAACCCTAGAGAAGCAACTAAAAAACTACTAGAAACAACCTACAACTTTAGCCAAGTAGAAGGATAAAAAATAAATCCATATAAATCATTAGCATTTTTATATATTACCAACAAAGTCCAACAGCAAGAGATACAAAAAATTCCATTTAAAATTACTGTCAATAATGTAAAATATGTGAGAGTCTGTCTGCCAAGGCAAAGTTAGGAACTATATGAACACAACTACAAAACACTTTTCTATACAAATAGAGTCAGATCTAATCAATTGAAAAAATATCAAGTGCTCATGGGTAGGCTAAGTGAATATAATAAAAATGACAATACTACTTAAATTAATCTACTTATTCAGTGCCATACCAATCAAACTCCCAAGAAATCATTTTATAGATCTAGAAAAAAATGATTACAAAGATCATCTAGAAGAAGAAAAGGTCAAAAATTTCAAGGGAATTAATGAAAAAATTGTCAATGAAGGTTGCCTAGCTGTGCCAGACCTAAAAGCAGCAGTCATCAAAACCATTTAGTACTGGCTAAGAAACAGAGTAGTCAATAAGTGGAATAGGGTAGGTTCACAAGACAAAATAGTCAATGACTATAGTAATCAAATGTTTGACAAACCCAAGGACTCCAGCTTTTGGGAAAAGAACTCACTATTTGACAAAAACTGCTGGTAAAATTAGAAACTATATGGCAGAAACTAGGCATTGACCCACATTTAACATCATATACCAAGAGAAGATTGAAATGGGATCATGATTTAGACATAAAGAGTGATGTTATAAGCAAATTAGAAGAACAAAGGATAGTTTACCTCTCAGATCTGTGGAGAAGGAAGAAATTTGTGACCAAAGAAGAATTGGAGTTTATTATTGAACATAGAATAGATAATTTTGATTATATAAAACTAAAAAGTTTTGTATAAGCAAAACTAATGCAGACAAGATTGGAAGGGAAACAATAAACTGGGAAAACAGTCTTACATTCAAGGGTTCTGATAAAGGCCTCATTTCTAAAATATATAGAGAATTGATTAAAATTTATAAGAATCCAAGGCATTGTGTCCAATTGATAAATGGTCAAAGGATATGAACAGACAATTTTCAGATGAAGAAATTAAAATCATTTTTAATCATATGAACAGGTGCTCTAAATCACTATTGATCAGCAAAATGCAAATTAAGACAACTCTGAGGTACCACTACATACCTCTCAGATTGGCTAAGATGACAGGAAAGAATAACAGCCAATGTGAGGGGATGTGGGGAAACTGAGACACTAATAGATTGTCAGTGGAGTTGTGAACTGATTAATCATTCTGGAAAGCAATTTAGAACTATGCCCAAAGGCTATCAAACTATGCTGCTTTAGAAATATCAACTTGGCATTGTCATGGAGGAAGGATTGGAGAGAAGAGCATCTAAATACCACAATATCAATTAGGAGGCTATTGTAATATTGCAGGTAAAAGATGATAAGGGCCTGAACTAAGGTGGTTATGGTATGAATGGAAAGAAGTAAATGGTTATGAGAGAGGTAAAATTGATAAGACTTGGCAACTGATTTATATGAAGGATATTGTAGAATGAAAAGACAAGATTGGTTCCTGGATTGAGACTTGGAATAATAAAAGACAGAACATAGATGATGATCCTACAAAGAGAATCACAACTATTAGATAGGTTAAAGAATGAGAAAAGAAGTGACATGAAACTCAAGGGACAGAGATATACAGGAGTAGGAAGCTGTCAATTCAAATACTTTTTAAATGTCATAAAGAATGAAATCGAAAAAAAGAGAGAGATTGGATTTCATAGCAAGGAGATCATTATTGATTTTGGATTCAATCCAGTGATGGGGTAAAAAATAATATTGGAAGAGACCAAGAAGGAAATCATAGATAAATGGAAGCAATAATTGTATGTTTTTTTCCCCTAAAATATTGACTGTGAGGGAGGCTCTCCCTTTTACATGGGACAATCAGAATGCTCAAATTCAAATTATCTGGCTTTGCCATTTACTAGCTATGTGACTTTGTATAAATCACCTTATCTCACTAAACCTCAATATTTTCATCTACCAAACAAGAATATTCATACTCTTGCTACTTTACAACTTTGTTTAAAGCAAAGTACTTTATGAAATTGGGGTACTACTGTAATGCCAGAGAAAGTGAGACAAAATAGAGATTAGAGAGTTTTTAGTATTTTATTTGAAAGGGAGAGATTGTGCTGGGGGCATGTTGCCACCAGGGCTGATGCCTCAAAGCAGCCAATATATGTTTCCCATAAAGTATATATACATGTGGTTCTCAGCTACCAGGGTACACCGAGGCAGGGGCAGAGTCAGAGCCCTGAAAGTGGGAACAGACTATCAATCTGGTTCTGACAGGGTAAGGGGTGAGGACCATAAATTCTTAAGGACTTAAGAGGATTTCGTAAGTCATGAAGTTTGAACTCCCCCTTATCTTGATTTATTTATAACCTTAGAGTAACTAGTCCTAAATTATATCAGTCTTAATGATCAGGAGGATTAAGACAGAACAATTCAAGGAACTGAGGCAGTACAATTCAGGAAAACTGAGGGAGGACAACTAGGGAAACTGAGACAGGACAATAAAAGGGAACTGTGGCTCAACACTATTATACAAATTATCTCCTACTCTGCATTTCTTAATTCCAAGACTTTTCTTTCCAGATTCAGCCCTTGTGATAAAATTCTTTTCTTTTTATTTTTTTAATAAACCTTTATAATTTAGTACATTTATTGAAATAACTACCTAACCAATCTGGCCCATCTTTTCTCAAAGTTCAGTTCAAAACCTACCTCCTCCATGAAAATTATGTTGATATTTCACTTCTGTGAATTTCTTCTTTGAAATTGTTTCCAAATATTTTGCCATTTAGTCATCTTTAGCAAACACCTTTAGTTTTTTTGGAAGAGAATAGGGAGGCATAGAAATTAGGCATGGACCTACACTTAACACCATATACCAAGATAAGATCGAAATGGGTCCATGATCTAGGCATAAAGAACGAGATTATAAATAAATTGGAGGAACATAGGATAGTTTATCTCTCAGACTTGTGGAGGAGAAAGAAATTTGTGACCAAAGATGAACTAGAGACTATTACCGATCACAAAATAGAAAATTTTGATTATATCAAATTAAAAAGCCTTTGTACAAACAAAACTAATGCAAACAAGATTAGAAGGGAAGCAACAAACTGGGAAAACATCTTCACAGTTAAAGGTTCTGATAAAGGCCTCATTTCCAAAATATATAGAGAACTGACTCAAATTTATAAGAAATCAAGCCATTCTCCAATTGATAAATGGTCAAAGGATATGAACAGACAATTTTCAGATGATGAAATTGAAACTATTACCACTCATATGAAAGAGTGTTCCAAATCATTATTGATCAGAGAAATGCAAATTAAGACAACTCTGAGATGCCACTACACACCTGTCAGATTGGCTATGACAGGAAAAAATAATGATGAATGTTGGAGGGAATGCGGGAAAACTGGGACACTGATGCATTGTTGGTGGAACTGTGAACGAATCCAACCATTCTGGAGAGCAATCTGGAATTATGCCCAAAAAGTTATCAAATTGTGCATACCCTTTGATCCAGCAGTGTTTCTATTGGGCTTATATCCCAAAGAAATACTAAAGAAGGGAAAGGGACCTGTATGTGCTAAAATGTTTGTGGCAGCCCTGTTTGTAGTGGCTAGAAACTGGAAATTGAATGGATGCCCATCAATTGGAGAATGGCTGGGTAAATTGTGGTATATGAATGTTATGGAATATTATTGTTCTGTAAGAAATGACCAGCAGGATGAATACAGAGAGGCTTGGAGAGACTTACGTGAACTGATGCTAAGTGAAATGAGCAGAACCAGGAGATCACTTTACACTTCGACAACGATATTGTATAAGGATGTATTCTGATGGAAGTGGATTTCTTTGACAAAGACTCAGTTTCAATTGATAAATGATGGACAGAAGCAGCTACACCCAAAGAAAGAACACTGGGAAACGAATGTGAACTATCTGCATTTTTGTTTTTCTTTCCGAGTTGTTTTTACCTTCTGAATCCAATTCTCCCTGTGCAACAAGAGAACTGCTCGGTTCTGCAAACATATATTGTATCTAGGACATACTGCAACATATTTAACATATATAGGACTGCTTGCCATCCAGGGAAGAGGGTGGAGAGAGGGAGGGGAAAAATCGGAACAGAGGCAAGTTCAAGGGATAATGTTGTAAAAAAAAAAATTACCCTGGCATGGATTCTGTCAATATAAAGTTATTATAAAATAAAATAAAATATTAAAAAAAGAGAGAATGGGGAGGCATGTATCCTACTGTGATTTTATTGTGAGGGGAACTCTTGGTGTGAAAACTTCTTTCTATAAGTTATGCACAGAAACAATTTTCTGATAGTCTTAAAAATTGCCTGAGGGGCCAATTCCAAAGACTTGTAATGGAGAGTTATCTGCATACAGAAAAAAGATTATGGGGGAAAAAAGATCCATTGAATGTGGATCACAATATAGTATTTCCATCTTTTTTGTTGTTGGTTTGCTTACTTTTTGCTCTTTCTCACTTTTTTCCCTTTTTGATCTGATTTTTTCTTGTGCAGCATAGTAATTATGGAAATACATATAGAAGAATAGCACAAGTTTAACATATATTAAATTACTTGTCAACTAGGGGAGGGAATGGGGGGAAGGGAGAGGAAAAAATTTAAGACAAGATTTTGCAAGGGTGAATGTAGAACACTATCTTTGCACATATTTTGAAAATAAAAAGTTATTATTTTAAAATGAAAAAAGAAAATTACCTGAGGTCCTAAATTAAGTAACTTGTCTATATTTAGATAACAAGTATTTGTCCACAGCAGAACTTGGAACTCATGTTCCAATCTTCTATTTACCATACTATGATGCCTGTCATTATCCCTCCCAAATTGTGACACCTCTAACTCAAATTCTCAGATGTATCTGTAAGTTCATTGAGATGTATATATCCTCCAGTCAAGCAAACTGTAACCCATCCATGCCTACTTAGCCTGCACAAGACTACTGGGAAAAATTCTCTTGCATAGTTGCTAATACAAAGCCTAACAACATTAATAAAGATATCTCCTAAGGTAACAAACCTTATTAAATAGATTCTAAAGATAAACAAAAATCAGGTTACAGGTCAAATTACTTAGAGGGCTTTGATGAGAGAGATTTTTCATATCACCAAAATAACCAAGAAAATTCATCAAACAAGCATCATGAAATAAAAGGTCAAAGTAATACAAGAATGATTATCACTATTAAATAACATCAAGTCTCTTTATATCCTAGCAATTCATTCCTAATGACAATTAAAATAGCACATTTTGAGTCCCAGATGTCTCATGCAGTTCTTGTGATCCCTGCATATAACTTAGGCCTTATTTCCAGGACAGCTCTGAAGGAGATTCTGTTTCTCCAGTTCCAAGTCACTTGCAAAAATTCCTAGGTAATTCTGCTAAAATCTGCCAGTGACAATACAATTTAATATAATCTCTTAAGTTTGACTTTCTGATAATTAATTCATGTGGCAAAATCAGATCAAGCTCTATGGTTTTTATCCTTTTAAGAAGAGATATAAGAATAACATCAAATTAGGAATCTATAATTTACCTGAAACTTCAGATTTTTTTTATATCACTTGCTCTTTCTTTCTTTTCTTAAACTCTATACCCAACATGGACAATGCTATCAGGAGGGTGAAGGAAGAAGCTTTTAAAAATATTTCCTAAGAGTCTGACTTGGAAAATGAGCCTTCTGTCTCTTAAAACACACAATTCAAAATAAGAAAATGATTTCAATTTCTTTACAATTATCAATGCATTTTTAATGAATGAAATTTTTAATAAAATCTTTCATCCATTTTTTAGAACTTAACATTCTCTAAGTCTGAATTTCCCATTAGAAATATTTGGAAGTAAATCATATGTATATGTATGTATGTATACAAATTCTTGGAAAAAACAATTTAATCCTGTCACTTTATCTAATTAAAAAACATTTACATTTTCACTTTATTACTTTATCTAATTTTAATCCCCTTCTCAGAAAGATATCATCTCTATTTTATAATTTGAACTGAAATGTTGCAATATTAATTTACATTTTTCCATACAATTTCTGTATCACACCAATAAAGACTTCTGCAGTTCATAATTATTCATAGAAATTTGCCCAAAAAAGGAAAAAGAAGGAATATAGTTAAAACAATAACAGTCAAGGCTGTTCCCCTAAGGACACCAATTGACCTAACATATATTATAACAAAGAAAACAATTCTTTTCTCTCTGACTCCAGGAACAATCAATATTTAACAGCCAACAGTTATATATAACAAAGCTCCACATTATTCACAGGGTATCAAAAGCCAGACTTAGGCTAACCAAGTAGAAAATTTCTTGTTCAAAAAGAAAAGTGCAGCATGGGGAAACTAAGTCAGGAGGCTCCTAAGTCATGTCAAAATCATTCCTCAACTTTTCCCAAGGATAGAAATACACCTGTAGCACTTCTGACACTGTACAACATGCCATTTTTTCCTTTGAAGTTTTACTAATGGCTTCATGAAAATTCAAAAATCCCTCCCTATAATTAAAACTCAAAGCAATATCAAATTATAGTTCCATGAATATTTATCTTAAATAGTAAAATTTCACTAATCACAGCTTAATATTTGAATATTATTAATTTTCTCATGTTTCCTTAAGTTATATTTAATTTATCCTTTATTTATCAATTTAAAATAATTTTTACATGATAGTTAACTCAAATTTCATTTTGTAACAATAGGCCTCAGATTTAAAGACTCTGTTTTAAAATCCTTGAATCCAAAGTCCACCATTATCAAGTTGGATAAAAAAATATAACCATCAGATCATTCAGATATAATTTTATAATTTTAATAGGGAATAGCCAAATAATTTCAGATGAAAACTCATCTTCTATTATAGTAAACCTGTAAACCTCTCCAACTTGTGAATGGGAGAGGGGATCTTATTTTCTCAGCTCCAGGTTTTCAAACTTCAATACTTTAGAATTTTACAACAAGCAGTTGACAGCACTGGTTAGATATTATGATCCTGCTTGAATATAAAGTCTCAAACAATGTCACAGATAAAGATATCTTAAAGAATTTATGCAACCTTTCCCTCAAACAGTAAATTATCGTCATTATCAACATCATCAATTTTAAAACAAAATATACTTCTATTAAATATTTAATAATTCTTAAATATTAACTAAATTGTTATCACATTTAAAAGCTGAGCTTGGAATGGAATGGAATCCAGGGAAAGAAAGGCTATTTGTCTTAGCGTTTCTGACAATGGTTTCTCAAATTTTACAATATAAGGATATTTTTAGAAACACAATAGCAACACAATATCATATTTTAAAACATGAAACTAAACTTATTTCCAATCAAATTATGTCAATTCAGTAAACTGCATTCCCAAATTGTCTTTCATAGAAATTCATTCATTTTATATTCTTTGGTATTTTATATTAATCACATCTAAAATCTGGCATAGAGTTGTTCAGTCTGGACCAAATATTTAATTAAATAAATAATAATCACAACAGGTAACATTTACATAGAGTTTCTTGTATGGATGGCACCATGTTAAGCACTCCATAATGATCATGTTATTTCATCCTCATAACTCTGGAAGATAGGTGTTAATCTTATCTCCTTTATAAATTATGAAATAGAAGCAAATGAAAGTAAAGTTATTTGCTTAAGATCACACAGTTAAGAATTTCTTAATGGAGTTTGTATTAGTTTCTGATTTATCACAATTATCCTATTTAGTTTCAGGAAAAAAAATTATCCAAATCAAATCTGGATTTTAAATCACTAGTAGTAACATTTTAAATCTAAAAATAAATTTTAAAAATATCCCAAAGGCCATTAGTTGGCAGCACTTCAAAATTTTGGAGTTCATTGAACTCCAACTAGCTCATTTTCAAAGATTTAAGGTAGCATTCTCACCTCCCTATAATTTTTTTCCCTTTTAAATTATCCCCAAAGCCATATCAATTCCTATTTTGTTCATAACCTAGCTCCATTTTCTCACTTTTTCTCAAGATTTTTCATTTTGTATCTCAGCTGAAAAATTCAACCTTCAGTTCTCATCTCCATGCTTTGGAAGTCAGGAGGTTCAAAAGGATATGTTCTTGGAATAGTCTTTCAAGGCTAGCATACTATATTTCCCAATTGCATACTAGACTATTTAAAGAATAAATCTTTATTTCTCCTTTGTAGTTTAGCACAAAATTTAAAAACTTCAATTAATTACAATACTGTTACTTTTTTAGGTTTCTAAGAACTTATATATATATATATGGTTTCTTTCTAATATTCTTTGATGATCCTGCTTCTAATTTACTTAAACAATTAATTTTGTTATATAAAGTTCTGAAAGTTTTACTTCAGCCTTCCCAAAAGACATTCCTAGTTCCCTCTCACTTCTCTCCTCCTATTATTGTGAATATCTATCCTATTGACTACAATAGGGTCTGGGCCCAGGTAACATTGGACTAGGTTAGGAGATATCATATAACTGGAAGTGGTGTTTCATGGTCCCTCCTCATGGATCATCTTTGTTATAAATCTCCTTTTTCATACCTCATTGAATTTTACTTATTTTTAAATTGCTCCCTGAAACAAGCTTTTCCCTTTTGTGGTTAAAAAAATAATTAATAACAAGCATTGCAAACTGTAAATCCATTTTTTTTTCATTCTCTGGCAATATGGTCCTTTCTATGACAATAAAAACACTCACAGAGTTAACAATTTCCCAGTACAGCTGGAACAGGAGTCAGAGCTGCTTAAGCAGGTATGATTTGAAAAGGAACCAAAGGGAGCCAGCTAGAGCTACTTGAGCTGAGCCAAGGATGTCTAAGTTTTTGGCTTAGGTTTCTCGTCTTTATCTCTCACAAAGTCTTATTCTTATTTTCCCATAACACAAATTCTACAAAATACTGCCCCCAAATTCACTAAGATATTCCAACATTTCTTAAGCTTCTGCTAAGTGCTATATCGGGACAAAGAGAAGATGCTTCTTAAGATGTTTCTTATTCAGCACTTGCCTCAAATCTGCTTATCTAAATGGAATCAACTCTTCTCATATCTCTTTCCCAAATCAAAATCCTTCTCTCCAGAAAGGGAAAAGAGATGTTTAAGCTTAGTTTGCAAATGTCCAGAATCTATTAAGATGTTTTTAGCAGTTAACACAATTTTGAAATTTATAGTAAAAATGTTATATTTCAGTTACAAATTCATACTCTAATTTATTTATAATACCAAAAATTTGTTATAAACCAGGGGGGAATTTTCCCTTTATTTTATTATCTGACTTTTATCTCTGTAACCCCAACGTGGCCAGCTAAAATGATAGAGACAAGTATCATATAGGGATTTTTGTTTTGTTTTGTTTTTTGCTTTTAACCTAATCTGCTGCAAAGTCAAAGTGGAACATAGTCCTGTTTACTTTGACAAGCATTTAGCATCAAATTACAGAAATCTGGGAGAATTGCTTCCAATGTAAAACTATGAAACTTCATTAATCTTCCCCAGCATTCTAAATATTTAGGCTACAGTTTTTCAGCAGTCTATCTGGCTGGTTGCATTTTCCATTTAGAAATCTTCCAAGGCAGTAAAATCTAAAAACAACACTTGACACAAAGATACAAAGATATTATACATATAAGACAACAGACACATAGAAAGTCAGTTTGAAAGATTTACTAAAACTAGTAGTAAATTGAAAGTCCTTACTTCAGGTCAAATTTGAGACCTATTTGGATTTTTATATATTTTAGACCAGTCTTAATTTTTTTTAATGCCCTATAATCAAGACTGCCAAATTGAGGCCAAAAAAAGTTATCAGCTGAATCTCTTGCAGTTTTAAACTAAATTTTATACTGTTTACTGTAGTATATTCTTCCCCTGGTCCCAAGGCAAAAAAATTTTTTTCCAGAAGGTTCCCATAAGTATACTTATTACCAGATTTCATAATGATGTTTGAACTGGTTCAAAGTAAAATAAATAAATCCAGGAAAATAATATGCATAAGAACTACACCAAAGTAAATGGAAAGAAATAACAAAAAAATTTTACAATGAATGTTATAAAATGATTATAATCATACTTGGCTCCAAAAATTATATCCTTCCCTTTCTTCCTTCTTGCAGAGATGGGGTACTAGGAATATGGAATATTGCATAGAAGGTCAGGAATTTTTTGATAGTTTGGTTGATTTTGCTATAGTATATTTTCTCCTCTTATTTATGAATGATTTTCTAGAAGGGAATGGAAGATAATATGCAATAGGAAATATAGACAGCACATAAAAGAAAAAATATCAATAAAATATATTTTTAAAGATGTAATTCAAAACAATTTTTTACAAGTGCTTATATACTCTAACCTAATATTGTCTTTATTTGATATCTTGCTCTGCTCAATGAATCAAATATTTTCTATTATTGGTTTTAAGATATTTAAAATCTTTTTATGATAATTGCTTTATATTAGTTAGACTTCTGTATAAAACTACTATCCTTTCCTCCAACTATTTCCCATTTTTTGGTTTAAGTATTTCAGGTTGAAGTTATTAAAATTGGACTCCCTATTTTTTCTCATTTTTATTCTTTCTTTTAGCTTTGTATTAGTTTTGATCTTTGCTTTAACAAGTTGATTAAGCTTAAAGGGTTAGACTTATATAGATTGATTTAGCTATACAAAGACAACTGATTCAGGAATCACTGACACATAGTATCCACTTGTTTCCTATATCTTTTTGTGATGTTATTTGATGCTGACCATGTCCAATTTTTTCTAATGTATAAGATGTATATGCAAAAGATTTCTGTATATCCATCAATAAACATTGATTTAGTATCCTTTATGTACTAGGCACTGGTAATAACTATTCAAAGACAAAAGTGATACATAGCATCCTGTATTCTTATACACAAAGAACTGATCTTATTGGGCAAATATGGCATCCACAGATAAATAAACATAAGATATACAAAATAAAAACAAAAATTACTTTCAGAGGGGACCATTAGCACTTCTATCCCAGGTTACATCCCTTGCTTACACTAATGAATAAGATTTCTAGCTATCTTAGGTTCTAGGGGTAGCACTATGGGTACTCCTAACACTATATAACTCCTGATCCCAACAGTGGGCTTCTCATGAGCAATCAACTGTAGACATTTACTTAGTACCTTAGCAGAAATGCCAATTCATATGATTTCACCCTCATCTTCCAAAAGCATCCCAGTAGTATATTTTGTATGTTGCATTATATACACAGCTTCATTTGCACCCCACAGTGCCTTATTTCTCCAACTATATTAGAACTGGGATGCCATAGGAATTTCTGTGGACACCTTTTAAAAATTCATATATTTTATCTCACAAAGCCTTATTGTCATGATTTCTTGGTTACATATAGTGACTCTGAAATCATATTGCTAAATTTCTCCAATGCCCTGGATTATAATTTATGTGGGCCTGAAGATCTGAACTCATTTAAAACTCATTACACTCATTTAAAACTCATTACACTTATTTAAAACTCATTATACTAATATGAAAATGCACATTTCACCTTCTGTCAACTAACTCTCACTTCCAGGTCTATATTATCTTTTTACTTGGCCTTCTTTAGTGTCTTGGTAAATGTGCTGAGATCTTGAATGCTTGTTTACATGAGGTGTGGGTATCAAATGCCTATACCTCTCCACATGTTCATAATACTATGTAATCATTTATACATATCTTCAAAAGGGCTCAGTGTTCAGAATAGGAGATAGAGACAGCCAAGGAGACAAGAATTCTCCAGAGCCCAGATCACTCACAATGGGGAACCCTGGAAACTACATTTGTAACCACCGCTAGCCAAAAAAGTTACATAATTCAATTCTGCCCTGTCAAATCTATTATAAAAGAAGAGTCTTGGAGTATGAGGTCTTAAAGAACCACAAATTGCATGTGAACAAGCCAGATGCTGCTTGAGAGCTGAAATCTGAGTAAAACTGCTTGAGGACATACTTACCAACTCCCATGTTCTCTTTATAAGTGTCCTGTGACCTCTAATTTCAAGAGTTCTTTGACTTTTGGCACAGATACCTCTGGAAAGAATAGGACTCAAGAGTTTTCAAGGATGCAGCTGCCTCTGCCTTTATGCTACAGAGTCATCACTGCTCAGACTTTTGGTAGACATTGCACCTTTAAGATCTTCAATTACTTCTAGAAAAGTCTGATTCCAGACAATCTAAGGCCAGATCCAACACTGAGCAATGCAAATACAGGAAGCCATGATGGGAAGGGAAGGGACTAAATAGTTATATATCTCCTTTGGGGTGCTGAGCTAAGCTCTTTATAAATATTATCACATTTGATCCTCACAACTGCCTTATTGTTATTATCTTCATTTTATACTTAAAGAAACTAAAGCAGACAACTATTAAGGGACTTATCTAGGGCCATGTGTTTGAGACTGGATTTGAACTCAGAGGTTCTTCCTGATGACTCTCAGTACAATATCTGTACTGAGCACCTCCTCTCATCCCAGTTAAACTTCTCTTTCACAGAGAGTTCTCATTTGGCCTTCTTGCTTTCCCTCCAATCAACACAGTTACCCCTGCAGGTTGAAAACAAGCTGTTTTTGTTATTTAGTTATGAATTTCAGAAATCTGGGCTAGCCATGCTTTCAGGAGCTATCCAAAAGCAGTATGAAAATAGAGGAAAAGAGAATGTCCCTGTTGAGGCTTTTGGCAATAGTTACTGCTTTTCTGCATCAAAGACCAATTGCCCTGACTTCCTAGTTATATTATAATGCCTTTCTAAATGACTATTGATTCAAAAATTTGTAGTAAGCTTACTCTGGGGGTTCGTGTAAAATCAAAATTAGGAATTTTTGTATTCAGCATAAGAAAATAGTTTGAACTATGCTTGGAGCAAGCAAAAAGAAACAGTCCCAAAGGAGGCAAAAAAAGAATGAGAAGGATCAGGATAGAGCAGGAAAGATTTACCTCATTTCTGACAGTTGCCTATATTAACCAAATATTCCTGCTAATTAGGTATTAAATGCTGTTGCTTCTATACTGCTCAGCATTTTCTAATTCAGCACCTTAGAATGAAACCCTTGTTACCATATCTTCATTCCAATTCTGCACAGTATTATAATAATAATAGCTAACTTCCAAACAATGCTTTAAGCACTTTACATATGTTATCTCTTTTGGTCCTCATAACAGTCCAGTAAGATTTGTGCTTTCACTACCCCTCTTTTACAGATGAGGAAGATGAGGCTGGGAAAGATTAAGTGAAATTCTCAAAGTAACACAGAAAATCTTTGAGATATAATTTGAATTCAAATCTTCTGGACTCTAGCTCCAGCATTCTATACCTTGCACTACTTAGCTGCTTAGCTAATAAAGTCAACATAAAACAATAAAGAATGAGACAAAAGGAAACTTTTAATTCTTTCATTCTCAACACATTTTTCCTCTGTAGCTAACATGATACTTCATGAATGCACCTAGGAGTCAAGCTGTAAACTTCTTTGATAGCCAGGGTGTGCCATATTTGATTATGGATACAAAGATATGTCTTTATTATTTATATAAAATACGTGAACAAGAATTTATATACATCAAAAGCTCCTTATTATGTTTGAATTCCATGGCAGCCATATCTTTTTATGGAAAACTAAAACATATTAAATTACTCAAGCTCTGGAAATGTGAAAAGTTGTATATACATATTATAGCATGTTGATTATCAAAATTTAAAGCTAAAAATGTCGTTCATAAGAGGATTTTAATTCATGTGAAGTCTCTGGTGAAAAATATCCATCTGGCACAGCTTTAGCAAGGATATTTTTAAAATTGGTTATACCTTATAATAGAATAGAAAGAGAACTGAATTTGGTATCCGAGGACCTGGGTTATAGTGCTATCCCTTGTACTAAATAACCTTGAACAAGTCATTCGATCCCTCTAAGAATCAGTTTTCCCCATCTGTAAAATGAAGGACTTAGACTAGATGATCTAAATTTCCTTTCATCTCTAAATCCTATGATATCTCTTATGAGATCGTTATTAACAGGCATGTTGAACTAATATGGAAAGAAAATAAGGTGATATCTTCAAAACTCACTGGAAAGTCACTATAACATAAAATTATAGATTTGGAATTGGAAGGGATCTTAGAAGTCACAGGGACCAACAACGTCAAAAAACAAATGAGAAAACAGAAGTTTAAATACTTTCCCAGGGTGATAGTTAGTAAAGGATTCATTTTAAGGTTGATACATCTTAAATTATAAAAAAAAAATACAAAACACTTTGAAGTATGCAAAGTAGTTTATATGCAATTAATCTCCTTTGATTGTCACAATAACTCTTTGAAGTAAGTACCAGAGAAATTAGTATCTCCATTACAGTGATGAAAAAACTAAGATTCATAGAGATTAAGTGATTTGTCCATCAAATTTATCCAAATTAGCTGAGGTGGGATTTAAACTCAAGATTTCTTGACTCCAAATTCAGTATTATATTTACTATACCACTATTCCCTATTCAACATATCACTATTGCTTTCTTCATCTGGGAAGGTTTAGTACTAAAAATTATACAAACTCAGAATATTATTCAATCACTTATTTGGTCTCAGAAAACAAGTGTTAAAGTCAGTATTTTCACAGATTTCCAGTGTATTTTTAAATATTCATCATTTTATCTCATAAATAAGAATGATTTTCTAATTCAGTTTCTATTTTAATAGAATAACAGAACAAATATAATTTTAATTATATACACAATTACTATATAATATAATTCTAATACAAAATACAATTCAACACATTTGTTGAATATATAATGAGAGAACTGATACCTTCAATAGGCAACCTATCCTAGTTGATTCCATCAGCTTGACATTTACTTCCCCATTCATATTATAGAAAAAAATTTTTAATTCTAAATTTGGTTGAAGTATTTTATTTCTCTGCCTTCAAGTTTGCCATTTCATTTAATATAATTTATCTTTTAAAGGAAAATTTACTATAATCCATTTAAATTGTAACGGGAACAAATCTTTTTTCTTTCAATTTATTAGCACTTTTAACTACTGTCTACAATATGAACAGTGTTAACTAACATATTTGGGATTAAGTAGATTAACCATGCAGTATTCATTCTCTAATTCAGTGAGAATGTCTCTGGTGAGTAGTAGATATTAATGACAGTAGAAAGAGGTTACATATTACATAATCATTAATTAAATTCTGCACAATTAGCAGACTCATCAATGTGATTCACTAATGGTTGATCAGCATGTCCTGTCTGTAAAGAAATATGAAGTCTGCATAATTTTCTGCTTGTATTAGCATAGGCAGGAAGGCTATTAATGAACTTTCTGTATCTGGAAGAGATTTGATGTCTGTGATGGAAGAAAGCAAAAGACAGTGCCATTCGTCTGTAGACTTTGCCTTGATGTACACAGATATTTCATTATAAACTTCAAAGCTACGTATATGTGGATGTTGTTTGCTTTCTGATGAAGATAATGCATGCTGTTTTATTCAGGTGCACCCACCTTTCAGATGGGAAACAATCAAAACCTCCCAACCTCTCCTCCCTTTTAAGAGCTATTTTATTTTATTTTAAGAGATATTGCTTACTCAGAGACTTCAAACTTCAAAGCCCCATTGTTTAAAAATAAATTTAAAGAAAATAAAGTTACTTTTAGAAGATCAATAAGAAAGTCAAATATGTAGCAGGTAACTAAATGGGGCCGAACCATTTGAAGTATACGTAGTACATCTGAATTATTGTAACCATCTTTTTGCTGGACTAAAGTCATAGGCTAACTATATCTGGTCACATTCTTACTAGGAAGGACCATCTCTGAGAGAGTTTGCTTACTGTGATTAGAAAATGTGCTGTATCTGGATGAAAATGATACTAAGGTTATCTTTGGATGAAGTTAAAGCATTCAAATCCTACATCATGCTTGGGAGTATTCATCTGCCAAAAATATGAGTGGGTTTTCTATTTCAATCAACCATCTCCTTGCCCTATTTATCTTTAATCTCTGAAAAGACAATGTTATATTATATAATGTAAGCTTCAATAGGATGTAAACTCTTTGAGGACACTGATGATCTATCTCAGTTTTGTATCTCCAGGATCTATTACAGTGTTTTGCCCCCAGTGCCTAGTGGTGGTACAAATTTATTTCTCATTAATTAATTTAATCAAGTACTTAATAAGTACCAACTACACAAAAACCACTATGTGTTGTTGTCTGTATGTAGAATAAAATAAACATATCACTGAGACAAAAAATGTCTTCCTTTACAAAATTTTTCACTAAATGTTTAGTATATGTGTGTATATTTATAGCAAATGGACTACACAGATAATACACGACTGGAAGCTATACAAAAGATATTAAAATATCATTCCTAAGGAAATCTGAAAGAAGGAAGGACATCAAGCACTTGTTCTATCTGTTTCTCTCCTAAAGGCAAGAAAATACCCACAATTACCAAACCATATGCTAACTTTTCCATTTCTACAGAATTTTTCTGAGCACAATTTACACATATACTGAGGACATCCCTGATAAAGTTAAAAGGAGTACAAAAGACATACTTTCACAATGTTCTACAGCACACCACATGTTTATAGTCACACAATTGATTAAAAAGTGAAGAGAATGCAAAATCTCATTTACTTATTATTTGTTAACTAGAAAAAAGCATTTGATTTAGTAGAGTAAAATGCAGACTTGAAGGCTCTTCTCCAACAAAGCATTTGACATATGTTAAAACCAGATTCCTTGAAAAATGTAATGGTGTAAAAGATTATTTGATGGACTTCTAATGATTAATATCAAGTAAGACCTAAAAGAGAAACATATGCTCACCAAAGGAGTTTGCCTCCATCATAAAAGATTCTAGTACAGAGTTTTAATTAAAAATGACTAGATAATGAGGTCTCTTCATCCTGATTGTAGATAGATTAGTTGCAAAAAGCTCTGGAATAATGCAGTCTCTAAAATGAGATCTTTAATGATCCTAAAGGGTCTAACTTTCCACACCAGAATCTCTATTTTCCAAGTAATGACATATAACTGAATGACCAATCTATAGATCTCATCCATAAATATACTTGGAAAGACACTGAAAATTAGCTGCGCCCAGAATTGAATATAAAGGGAAAAGTTAGTTAACTTGCCTGTGGGAGATTGCATATTTGGAAAAACTCATAGAGATGTCAATAATCTTTTCCCATCTTTTTAACATCAATATTCTCTCCATGGTGCTTTGTGGGTATGAACTGTGCAACTATACCACCTCCAAAAGAATCAGAATTTCAGGTGACCCAAATGTCAATGGAGAAATATATATTATATACAAATAGGGTTGTATATTTCCAACAATGACTTATGTAAGAAAAGTAACATAAAAGGCATACAATCCAGAAAACTGGATTGTCAAGTGATCAGAACAAGAGTTAAATAATGAAAAGTCCAAGAGTTGTTTGAGTACATGCAAAATATTAAAGCCCTAGAGGAAGAGTTAACACACAGTAGATAAGAAATCTTCTGTCTTAGATTTTTGGAAGGACATAAGCAGAAATTACACAGAATAATTGTGGAAAGGTCACCATCAACTCTAGCAGAAGAGCCAATAAAACTGGGTTTCTCTCTGTGGCTAAATAACAGCATTTGCAAGGGCAAAGGAACACTAATAGAACAGGACGTCCATATCAGTTTTATAGTAATATAAAATTCTCTGAAATAGAGCAGTCAAGGAAGTTGTACTGTACTGGTCATTCACTATACTGGTCAAGCTGACAGATGGAATAATTTTCTAGGAAGTGAAGGCGAGAATGAAGGGGAGAAATTAGAGTTAAGGTTTTGTTTAAAGATATTGGTGGAATAATTATTAGATGTTGTAAGAAAAAAAAATCTTACCAAGAAACAGAACATATGACTACACAATACAAAAACAATCAATTTAAAATGATCTTTTTAATGAAACTAGCTTTGTTTTGTCATTGGGACAAAAATGATCAATTGTTTTCATTGGACTTAATGATAAAAGAGAGACAGTATGTCATTACTCATATAGTTCTGGGATTCTGGCCTGAAGTACCTGGATTAAAATCCTGCTTCTCACATTTATTACTCTTGTGATTTTGGGCAAATCACTTAATATGTTTCAGGTAACTCCCTAGAATTTATTTAATAAATGGATAAGTAGACTTCTTTAATAAGTTATAGGCATTATTTTGATAGTTTTCAGATGTGATGCAAGAGCATAGAGAACATAATGGTACCAACATGTTTAATCTCTCTAGATGGAGCTACCTTACCCCTTATTCGCAAGTTTAGCATTATTACAGACTCTGGGATTCAGTAATCAGAGAGGTGACAGAGCTATGAGGACCCAGTTCAGGCACCAAAAAGTCAGTTTTTCTGCTGGTCTCTTTACCTTATTCCCTAATCCTAGGGTCCTTTCTCCTCCTTTCACTCCCAGCTCCTATATCACTTTATTCTTAATTTTTAATAATTGGATATTTGTTTTGATTTTTCATACATAAAATGCTATTTTGCTACACTGCCTTGGACCTCAGTTTCTTCAGAACTGGAGCACTCCCTAATTCTCATTTCTAGGAATTGGCAACCTGCTCCTAACCAAAGATTGCCATTGAGAGATCTACTTTGTATTTGACATCCTGATGCTTACTGCCTGCAGTTAGGTAACTCTAACAATGTTTCCTGTTGGTATGGCTGCCTGATGGCTAATTAACAACTTGTACACATATTTGAGTTGCCTTTTATTATATTCTGCTAATGCTTCATCCACCAGTCTAGACTTCCTTTTGCCATGCTGTGATTCACTAAGACCAGATGTCTTGTTCCAATCTTGTTCTATCCCAAGCTTAGCCATTGAACTATTCACTGAGCTCTAAAAGCAATTTACTGTTGGAGCAGAAAAACAAATAAGATATAGTTCTTAATTTTTTTTACTGAAATGATTGACCGATTCAAACTAATTTGTGAAGATTCAGTCTTAGTTAAAGGTTCTTCAATAAGCTTAATCTTTCCAGGGTTTCATCAAAAAATAACCAATAAAATGGGTGCTGCTTTCTAGAAGCCTGTCCCTCTGATCTGGCGTTAGTTAGAGATTACCACTCATTTACTTCATTTCAAGCTAGGGACAGTCTAAAATCACCTTAAGTTAATGTAGAGACTGCTCCCTATTTAGCCATTATGTTATGTTCATTCCAAAATTCTTCATGGGATCACAAGATACAAAGAGATGATTTTACCTTTTTCTCTCCTTTCTTTTTTTGCCAGCCTTTGGAAAATGAGCTTGAAACACAAGCAAAGAAAGCACAGTCTGAGCTATCTCAGGGTGGAGGGAGGGATGGCTTTGAAGATAGCATGCTCTGTAACTATCTTGGTCATTTAGATGAATTCCAGAGTGGATTTCAAATGGTTCTCTCGCCTTCTTTCTGTGATAAAAGGAAGACTTGGGTATTATAATTCTCCTTTTTAATATATGATGAGGCTGTCCATTTAGCATACATGGGTTCCTATGTTATTGAGATTTTTCTTTTCTTTAATTGAAATCACCCTTCTTGAATTGAAAAACAAGTGTTTTCACATTCAAAGAGAAAGAAATGTTCAAGCATCTGTCCTTTTTTAAGGCATACTTAAAGTTACACACACACACACACACACACACACACACACACACACACACACACGGTAGGGGAGGGCCATTATGGCACAGCATTTCACATAAAGAAATACAAGGGAATGCTTTAAATAATAACAATGTTGTAGACCAAGCAGTGTAATCACAAAAAAAAAGTATTCTACTTAGCAGCTCCAAGAGCTACATCAGGTCTTATACCTCTTCTAACCATTGCAAAAAGGGTTACTAGAGAGGGTGTCTTGGTAAGGTGAGGAGGAGGAGAGAAAGCTGAGGGAGATGGGAGGGAAATGTTCTTCAAAGGGAGGCTGTTTGATGGATCAAAAAGAGTACTCAACTATAAACCAAAAGACTTGGGTTCAAGACATGGTTCTGCCATTAGTTTATGACATTAAGCAAATTACAACTCCTATGCACCCTCTTTCCACGTAGGCAAAATAAGCCTAATGATGCCTGATCCTGAGAGTAGTCCTACATGGTGTGATTGGAAAGATACCTTAAAAACACACATTCCCCAGGACCTCAGATTTTACCATTTAGAAATAATCTCAGACTCCTAGAGCTATAATCATCTGGTCTAAATCCTTTATTATGCAAATGAGGAAACCTACTTTCACCTTGCAAAATGTTCACCTGACCATACTCATTATCAACAATGCCTCCACTTCCTTTCCACATTTAAGCTACTTTCCAAACCACTCTGATGCCATCACTTGATTCTCTCCAACCACAGTCAGTGGTGAGGAATGGAATTCAGAGCCTTCTTGAACAAAGAACATCTCTATTGCTCTCTAAGTTGTAGGCTCACAAGGACTACACCATCCAATATTATTTTTAAAGTTCTCTGGTGAAAAAGATTCCATAATTTACTATCATGTTTAATCACTTCCAGACAAAAATTCTTACTAAGATTAAGCTATGTCTTTCACGCTATATATTTGTCTAGTAACTACTGATAAAGCTACTGAAGATTTATGTAATACTTGTCTAACTTGTTGGACACAAAATCAATGTGAATCATTACTCAATTAAATTTGAAACAACTAATTTTTTAAGCTTTTGTATTTCATGCCTCTTCTTTGTTTATTGATATTTATTTCTTCTAACTATATTTATAAAGCATCACAAAATGACAAGGTTTTAGAAAACTAATCAGAATGGATGTTGCTAGGGGACAGTCTTTAAAGGGAGTAGCTTAAAATCTATATCATCTATATCTATATCCATGTTCTCTATTTTGTTAACATTTAATTATTTATTTAATTATTATTTGTTCAATACATAATGAATTTAGATAATACCGAGGCACTGTGTGATAAAAGTGAATTAGATATAGCAACTGTCCTCAAGGTATTTGCAGTCTAGTATGGATAATAAGTCTAATATGGATAATAATTCATTCATAAATGTAATAAGAAATACTACATTGTCAACATCTCTGACAATGATATAGCATATGCAACATGGTGGGACACATTCCAAACTTAGCAGATTCAAAGCTACTCTTAAGAATCCATCAAAATAAAAGTGAAGATGGTGGAGAGGACACACACATCTACCTAATCTCCATCTTTGCTCTCAGAATTTATTTCATGACAAGCCTTGAAATTAGTCCTTGACTAGAAAAAAACCCGCAAATAATTACCAACAGAAGACATTCTTGAAATTCACCAGAAAAAGTCTGTTTTTGCTCGAGGGTGGGGTAGGATAGATCAAGCACAGGCTGAGGGCAGGCAGCGGCAGTGAGAACAGGGCAGGTAGCTCACACTGAGCAGACCAGAGTGGGGTGGGGTGTGATCTCAGCCATTTCTTCTGAAAGAACTTTATCACAGTGTGGTTATTTTGCCTTGGCAGCAAGCCAGTAGACCAGCAGAGAAGCTATAAATACAGGAGATAAAGATTATAACCCCCCAAAACTAGGGTCTTTCAGACCTGGTCACATCAACCCAGAATGTCTCAGCCTGCTCTCAGAGTCTCAGAGCCCAGACACAGCGCAGCCATTGCAGTCCTGCTAGTGCCTCACTGCTGCACCTCACAGTCTGTAGAGGAAGCTTAGTAATACCATCCAGCACCCCCCCCCAAAAGCAGACTGCATTTGTTTTTCTTGTTAGTTTGTTTTCTTTGGTTCTTCTCTGATAAAATGAGCAAAAAAATTTAAACGGACTCTAACTATTGATAGTTTCTATAGAGAGAGAGAGCAGACTTTAAACCCTGAGGAGATGAAAAACAGTCTGTCTCCAGATGAATCCCCAAAGGGGGATATAATCTGGTCTTCAATGCACGAGACCCTCATAGAAGAAATTAAAAATGCTCTCATAAGAGAGCTAGAAGAAAAATGGGAAAATAAAAGTGAAACTTAGCAAGAGAGTCTAGATAAGTCATCCCATTCATTTAAAGATAGAGTGGATAAAGAAATCAAATCCTTGAAAAACAGAATTAGTGAATTGGAAAAAGAAAATAGTTCTCTAAAAAATAAAATTGGCAAAATGGAAAAAAATTCCATAGAACAAAACAACTCACTTAAAAACTCAGACAATTAAAAAAAGATATTTAAAAAGTCAGTGAAGAAAATAATTCATTGAAAATTGGAATTGAATGACTCAAGGAGACACCAGAATCAGTCAAGCAAAACCAAAAAAAGAAACTATGGGAAAAAATGTCAAATACTTTCTTAGGAAAACAACAGATCTGGAAAATAGATCTAGAAGAGAAAATCTGAGAATTATTGGACTCCCTGAAAAATATGATGGAAAAAAGAGCCTGGACACTATTTTCCAGGAAATTATCAAAGAGAACTGCCCAGAAGTTATAGAAACAGAGGGTAAAATAGACATTGAAAGAATTCATCAATCACCTACTGAAAGGGACCCTAAAATCAAAACTCCAAAAAATACAGTGGCTAAATTCCAGAACTATCAAGAAAAAATATTACAAGTTGCTAGAAAAAATCAATTCAAATATAGAGGAGCCACAATAAGGAGTACCCAGGATCTAGCAGTGTCCACATTAAAGGATCAAAGGGCCTGGAATCTGATATTCCAAAAAGCTAAAGAACTTGATATGCAGCCAAAAATAACTTACCCAGCCAAAATGAGCATTTTTTTCCAGGGAAGAAGTTGGACACTCAAGAAAATAAGTGAATTTCATCTATTTCTGATGAAAAACCTGAACTGAACAAAAAGTTTGATCTCCAAATATAGAACTCAAGAGATACCTAAAAAGGTAAAAAAAAAAAATCTTGGAAACTATATTTTTGCTACAAAGATATATAAAGAACACATATATAATTTGCTCTAGAAACTAGAGATAGAAAGGAAATTGTACCAGAAAAAGGGTAAAGTGGGGGTATTACATCTCATAAAGAGGCAAAGGAAACCTATTATATCTGAGAGTAAGAATGGAGGAAGATGAACATAGTGTGTATCATACTCTCGTCAGAATTGGCTTAAAGAGAAAAATATTAGACATCTTCAATTCATGGTGAAACTTCTTCCACCTCATTAAAAAGTGGGAGGAGAAAGGTGAAAAGGGAAGGAGTAAACTAAGCAGAAGGGAATACAGAAATTGTGAGGAAAAGGGGTAGGGGAGGAATTCTAAGGTGGAGGGAGGGATACTAGAAAGGGAGGGCTGGAGAAGCAAGTGGTGCTCACAAGTTTAATACTGGGGATGAGGGTAAGGAGGAAGGAAAGGAGAAAAGCATAAACAGGGGTTAATAAGATGGCAAGTAATATAGAATTGGTCATTTTAACCATAGATGTGAATGGGGTAAACTCCCCCATAAAGAGGAAGCAATTAGCAGACTGGATTAAAAGCCAGGATCCTACAATATGTTGTTTACAGGAAACACACCTGAAGCAGTGTGATACATACAAAATAAAGGTAAAAAGTTGGAGAAGAATCTACTATACTTCAGGTGGTCAGAAAAGCAGGGATAGCCATCCTGATCTCAGATCAAGCAAAAGCAAAAATTGATCTAATTAAAAGAGATAAGGAAGGGCACTATATCTTGCTAAAGGGTAGTATAGATAATGAAGGAATATCAATATTAAACATATATGCACCAAGTGTTATAGCATCTAAATTCTTTTTTTTTATTATAGTTTTTTTAAACAAATATATGCATAGGTAATTTTTCAGCATTGACAGTTGCAAATTCTTTTGTTCCAACTTTTTTCCTCCTTCCCCTCACTCCTTCCCCCAGATGGCAGGTTGACCAATACATGTTAAATATGTTAAAGTATAAGTTAAACACAATATATGTATACATGTCCAAACAATTATTTTGCTGTATAAAAAGAGTCGGACTTTGAAATAGTGTACAATTAGCCTGTGAAGGAAATCAAAAATGCAGGCAGACAAAAATAGAGGGATTGGGAATTCTATGTAGTGGTTCACAGTCATCTCTCAGAGTTCTTTCCCTGGGTGTAGCTGATTCAGTTCATTACTGCTCTATTGGAACTGATTTGGTTCATCTCATTGTTGAAGTGGGCCACTTCCATCAGAATTGATCATCATATAGTATTGTTGTTGAACTAAATAATGATCTTCTTGTCCTGCTCATTTCACTCAATATCAGTTCATGTAAGTCTCTCCAGGCCTTTCTGAAATCATCCTGTTGTTCATTTCTTACAGAACAATAATATTCCATAATATTCATATACCACAATTTATTCAGCCATTCTCCAATTGATGGGCATCCACTCAAGTTTCTAGTTTCTGGCCACTACAAAGAGGGCTGCCACAAACATTCTTGCATATACAGCTCCTTTCCCTTTTTAAAAATCTCTTTGGGATATAAGACCAGTAGTAACAGGATCTAAATTTTTAAAAGAGAAATTAAGAGAGCTGAAAGAAGAAATAGACAGCAAAATTATAATAGTTGGAGATCTCAATCTTGCACTCTCAGAATTAGATAAATCAAACCACAAAATAAATAAGAAAGAGGTCAAAGAGGTAAATAGAAAATTTAGATATGATAGATCTTTGGAAAAAACTAATGGAGACAGAAAGGAGTACACTTTCTTCTCAGCAGTTCATGGAACCTATACAAAAATTGACCATATATTAGGACAGAAAAACTTCAAACTCAAATGCAATAAGGCAGAAATAGTAAATACATCCTTTTCAGACCATGATGCAATGAAAATTACATTCAATAAAAAGCCAGGGGAAAATAGACCAAAAAATAATTGGAAACTAAATAATCTCATACTAAATAATGGTTGGGTGAAACAGCAAATCATAAACATAATTAATAACTTCACCCAAGAAAATGACAATAATGAGACACCATATCAAAATGTGTGGGATGTGGCCAAAGTGGTAATAAGGGGAAATTTCATATCTTTAGAAGCCTACTTGCATAAAATAAAGAAAGAGAAGGTCAATGAATTGGGATTGCAACTAAAAATTCTGGAAAGGGAACAAATTAAAAACCCCCAATCAAACACTAAATTTGAAATTCTAAAAATAAAAGGAGAGATCAATAAAATTGAAAGTAAAAAAATTATTGAATTAATTAATAAAACTAAGAGTTGGTTCTATGAAGAAACCAACAAAATAGACAAACCCTTAGTAAATCTGATTTAAAAAAAGGAAAGAGAAAAATCAAATTGTTAGTTTTAAAAATGAAAAGGGAGAACTTGTCACTAATGAAGAAGAAATTAGAGCAATAATTAGGAGTTACTTTGCCCAACTTTATGCAAATAAATTCGATAACTTAAATGAAATGGAAGAATTCCTTCAAAAATATAGCTTGCCCAGATTAACAGAGAAAGAAGTAAATTGGTTAAACAGTCCCATTTTAGAAAAAGAAGTAGAACAATCTATTAACCAACTTCCTAAGAAAAAATCCCCAGGACCAGATGGATTTACATGTGAATTCTACCAAACATTTAAAGAATAATTAACTCCAATGCATTGAAGGAATCCTACCAAATTCCTTTTATGACACAGATATGATACTGATACCTAAACCAAGTAGGTTGAAAACAGAGAAAGAAAATTATAGACAAATCTCCCTAATGAATATTGATGTTAAAATCTTAAATAAAATACTAGGAAAAAGATTACAGAAAATCATCCCCAGGATAATACACTATGACTAAGTATGATTTATACCAGGAATGCAGGACTGATTCAGTATTAGAAAAACTATTAGCATACTTAACTATATCAATAACCAAATTAACAAAAACCATATGATCATCTCAATAGATGCAGAAAAAGCATTTGATAAAATCCAATATCCATTCCTAATAAAAACACTTAAGAGGATAGGAATAAATGGGCTTTTCCTTAAAATAGTCAGGAACATATTTAAAACCATCAGTAAACATCATATGTAATGGGGAAAAACTGGAACCTTTCTCAGTAAGATCAGGAGTGAAACAAGGTTGCCCACTATCACCATTATTATTCAATATTGTATTAGAAATTCTAGCCTCGGCAATATAAACATTTCCCTACTACACCTTGAGGAAACACTCTTCCCCAGAACACATCGATCTCTTGTTGAAAATGCAATATTTCAATAAAGTTTCCAAATAATATTGATCTCACCCAGTTCATATCCAGTTGTGGCATAGATGATGAAGGATGAATCCTCATCTCAGCTATTTATGGGCCGGATCCT
This sequence comes from Antechinus flavipes, assembly GCF_016432865.1. Lineage (NCBI taxonomy): Eukaryota > Metazoa > Chordata > Mammalia > Dasyuromorphia > Dasyuridae > Antechinus > Antechinus flavipes. Next base: position 157,001,307 of record NC_067399.1, on the reverse strand, counting down.
AAAGGTTGCTTCTAAAAATTACTCTTGCTATTTGGGATATTGATCCTGAGCTGCCTGGAAAACTCAAAAGGTAAGACATTCACCTTCCTAACTTTCCAAAACTAGCAAGGTCAGAAACTCCAGAGTAATCATCTTTACCTGAAATGGAAGAACAAATACTAGGGCAAAGGCTTCATTCTTATATGGCCACATCTTGGTCTCAATGGAGAGAAGACTCCAAGCCTCTTACCTTATTACCTGATTCTCACTGGATGTCAGCAGCAAAGGACAAGTAATCAAAGAGATAGGGAAAAAAAAAACAATTGAGGTTCTGGTCACTGGTGCATTTTGAATGCTTCCACAACCACTCTAAGAATCTCTTATTCTCTATATGGTTAGCCACCCAGAATCAGTTAGAGAGTACTTCCATTACAAGTCTTTATACCTGAAGAGAAACCATCAGAGATATTGTGTGCACCTGCCAGTCTCCAATGAACATTTAATTCATTGTTTGCATGATGCTATGAGAGTTTGTTCAAAAAGAAAATAATAATTCCTAACTAAAATAATAATAACCCCTCTCCTCAATTCAATAAACTCGGTTGGCTCCCTATTATCTCCCAGATCAGATGTAAAATAATCTGCTTGACTTTTAAATCCCTCCAGAATCTGGCTCATCCTACATTTCCAATCTTTTTACTCTTTACTTCCATTCATATACTTTCTCATCTAGTAATACTGCCTTTTTGATGTTCACATATGACATCCCTTCTCCTAACTATGCCTTTTTACTGGTTGAACACTTAATACCTGAAATGGGCAGATATCCATCTTCTGGCTTTCCTATTCTCCTTTAAAATTCACTTAAAATCCCACTTTCTGCAGGGGCTTTTCTGTTATGGGGGAACAACTCGCTAATGGCTGCTGGGTGTTGTGGGAGCCACCTGCTAATGGCTGATGGAGACCTAATTCTAACAAGCAGAATAGATCCCTTCATGTGAGAGGATGATAACAATACAAGGAGACTGAGAGGCAGTTGCATTCTCTGACCTCCCTCCTCTTCCTCTTGCCTCCAGATTTTTCATTGGGAATTTCATTCCCAATTCACAAGCAACACCTGTGTCAGTAAAGGCTGATTTGCAATGATTCACAGCTGTGGGGGCTTTTGGAGAATCAACCTGATGCTTCATAGTTAGGCATGGTCCTTAACACTTTTCCTAGTGGTTCTGCCTCTCTAGTACCTTCCCTCTAACATTACCTTTTAATTATACAAGTTGTGGCATATGATTGTGATGGAATAGTGTTGTGATTAACTCAATGATTTTAGAAAAACAAGGAATAATGAAAAGAAAAATGAGCAGAACCAAGAGAACATTGTATAAAGTAAGAGCAATATTGTTTTAAGAATAACTTTAAGTGAATAGATAATTTTACTATTATAAATATCCAAGTTAACTATAAAGGACAGATGAAGAAATATGCTATCTGCACTCAGAGGAAGAATTAAAAAACTGTGTTTGGAATAATTTTATATGTATTTTTGTCTAATGTTAACCATCTCTAAGGCAAGGGAAAGAGGAAAGGAAGAAAAAAAAAGGAAAAAAAAGAAAAAAGTACATGATAACTTTATTATATATTTTAAAGGAATAGCAAGTTGTATATAATAGATTTGAAGTTTCATGTGCAATTATCGTTTTATTACATTGTTATGAAAATGCTTATTTTATTCCATAAATTTAAATTTAATTTTAAAAAAACTTATACTCAATATATAATTGTGAAGACCGTGTTAGCACCTTGGATACTTTAGAATCAGCTGGAGTCAGGATTAGCAAAAGTCCTTGATCTTTATTCTTTGTGGATGTGAATGGAATGGTGATATGAAGTGAGAGGAATTGTGACTGAATCCACCAGGAGTAACTCTGGCTCTCTCACTCCACCCCCTAAATCCTCCACCCAATCTCCTATACAACAGATTAAACTTGCACAGAGTAGTGGGCAGGGCCATTCTTTATCCAAGTATATACTAATAGAGTATTGTCCAATTGGTAATTAATTTTAAGTTATCAGACCTCAGTGCATCTGCTCAGTTTCAGCCCATTACATATAATTGTTTATACTTCTCTAACTAGAATATGATCCTGAGGACAGGGAGCATTTTTTTGCTTTTCTTTGTATCCCCTGATTCTAACACAATGCTCAACACAGAGCAAGTACTTAATAAATGCTTGTTGACTGACTGACTTTAAGGTTTATAAAGTCCTCCCCTAAGAACAACTCCATAAGAGAGAGAGAAATGTATGGGGGTTATTTATCTAAGACATGAAGAGTAGGGAAGGTTTCAACAAGTAGAGATGGTAGGAGAACAAGAAAATGGAGAGGGCAGGGGCAGAGAGATGGAGGGATATGTTGGGGAAATAAAGACTATTCCAAGGTTCTTGAAGTATAGCATACCTGAGGGGAAGCAATTAGAATTGAGGCTGAAAAGTTAAATTGGAACCAGATAGTGAAGGAGCTTGAATAGCAGACTACTGCTGCTGTTGCTGCTGCTAATAACTATGATTATAAAAAACACATAGATATTTTAAAGTTCACCAAACATTTTATGCACATTATTTCATATGGATATTATTATTATTTTACAGAGGAGAAAATTGAGATTTATGAGGTTAAGTGACATACTATTCACAGTGAAGTGACAGAAGACAGTTTGAATTCAGGTCTTCCTGTGTCCAAGAACAAAACAAAAATGGTAAGGATTTTACCATTCCCTGATAGAATGTAAATTTTTCGCATGCAGGGACTGTTTCTTTTTTGTCCCTGCATTCCTTGGCACTTTGCACAGTGTCTGACATGCAATAAGTGTTTGTTGATTAATTTGAATGACTTTATTCAACAGGTAATCAGTAACCATTAAAAGTTTGGGGGGAGATGAGTGACATTATATATTATGTGTCCCTACAACAATATCTTATGACTCCGATAGTTCAGGCTACCAATACAAAGTGTAACTCTTCTGTGGCTAAGGGAAATGTTTTTGAGAGTTAATGGGACATATGATTATGTATATGAGCGTGAATACATATATATAACCTTGTGGCAAACTAATGAGTCTCTCTAAACTTAGGTAGGTAGGTCCTCCAGTGATGAGCTTATAATCTATCATTGGACCTATACTATGTCAAGAGCTGTGCTTTAGGAAAATTAATCTGGCAATTTTGTGAAGAATAGATTAGTAATGAATGGGATGGGAGCTTGGGGACCAATTATAAATGTATTGGAATAGATCAAGTGAAAGATTATGAGTATCTGAACTAGGATGCAAAGCAAAGGATGGGAATAAAAGATATTATCAACCAATGATAACTGGTACTAAAGAAAATATTAGTAATTGAAAGACTATGTGAGAAAAGGCAAAATTACTAAAGTTTTGAGCATGGGGGAATAGAAAGAGGGTGGTGCTGTTGGAAGAAATAGAGGATTTAGGAAGAATAATTGATCATCTTTGGACACACATCTCAAGAAACTAGCAGCTCACAAAAACTTTACCATTCTGGGAAGAACACTGGGAAATAACTTATTTCCAGGCTGTCAAATTTTCAACAGCTTGTCAGTATCAGAGCAGTAATTCATAAAGCTTATGGCAATGAAAACATAAGTACCAGGGGTCAAATTTTCAATGTTTATTAAAATTCTTGCTTCCACATGACTGGATTTCTTTTAGATCAAGTCCAATTTCTTTCAGACAATTGCCAGTGCAGCAATGCAAATGGATGCTGTGCTCTGAGGCTCATGACCATGGTTATTCAGTGACTAGTTTAAAAATAATACTATTATATGAGTATTTTGCTTTACAAAGTACATTTGCATCTATTATCTTTTACATGCATTTGAGTCTTACAATAGCCCTATGAGCTAGGCAAGTTAGGGAGTACCGATCTAATTTTTTACAAATAAGTAAACTGAGCCCTAGGAATGTTAAGTAATTTCTTATATACAGTGAACCTAATATTGAGCAAGCAGTCAGGAACAGAATCTGGGTCATCTGATTATCCAGTTCAAATGGACTGAATGAGATTCATTTTTGCCTAGTCCCCCAGGCTCAAGTTCCCCATTCATGTTTTGTAGAAAGCAGGCAGGCTGAATTGAATGAGATGAAAATTCATTAGCTAAGTGGCACAAGAGAAAGCACCGGATCTTAAGTTCCACTTTTAGACATTAAGTAGCTATATAACACTTAACTTCTGTTTCTATTTCTTCATCTATAAAATGGGGATAATAATAGTTCCAGTTTCCTAGGAAAGACTCAGGGAAAAATGAGTGAAATACTTTGTAAACTTTGAAGTGCTGTGCTAGCTATCATTATAATCTTCCTTGTTCTACTATGAGGATATCTGTTTTTATTAACATCAATAATAGGAATATTATTGAGTACAAAGTACATTTACAAATAGTTAAAACTGACATTTGTGTAGCATTTAAAGTTCTTAAAGCACGTTACACACATCTGATTTAAGCATTACAAAGTCCTTATAAATAAGGTACTACAGGTATCATTATCTCAATTTTACAGATAAAATTGAGGCTCAGGGAAGCTACGTAGGTTTGACTTTTAGTCCTAGGAATATTCTAGAGCAGATCACGAAAGAGATGACTGGCAAAGAATCTATAAAAGAGCATAGTGATTACAAAGAGCCAGTATAGATATGATACTTAACAAATTGTCAATATACATAGCTGGAAGGGAGATCCTGAAAGGAGAAAGCACTAGAACAAATTAGTAAAATGAAATTCAGTAGAGTCTTACACTAATGTTACCAAAAAGTCAGCTTCACAGCACAAGGTAGAAAAGACATAATTAGAAAGCAGTTCTGAAAAAAGATCTGGAGGTTTTAATAGACTGTCAGCTCAATATAAGTTAGCTGTGAGATATGGTCCCCATAAAAGTAGATTACATATTGGGTTTCATTAAGACAGAAGTAGCTTTTAGAGGGAACGAAGTGATGCTAGTCTTACTATATTCTGTCATAGTCAGAATCCATCTGAACTATTATGCTCAGTTCTGAGCACTACAGTTTAAAGGAACTGGTAAGCTGAAAAACATCCAGAAGAGGACAATCAGGATGATGAAGGGTCTTTTAGCTAGTATTATATGCGGATTGATCGAAGAAACTGAATATGTCAAACCTGGAGAAGAGTAGACCCAGGTGGGACATGACAGAGGTTTCTGCAAGGTCTCTGTCATGTTGCTGTGTTTGGCCCCAGAGAACAAAATCAAGAGCAATGGAAATAACTACAAAGGGATAAATATAGGAGATTTAGGAAATGTCAAGAAAAAAAGTATTAACTATTAGAGTCACCCAGAAAAAATTGGAATATGTGGTATTTGTTTCAATCAGAGACTAGAGGACTGATGAATATTATAGCTTCTTTTCAAATCTAGGGTGAACTATAAGCCACTAAGAACCCTTCCAACCCTCAAATTCTGTATTTCTATTACTAGACATAGTACTAATAACCACAAAAGGTATGTTCTGAAACCAGGTGAACTGGACATTCTTCTTCCTGCACTCCAGTTTCATTTTGAATTCCTAGTCTGAATATCAAATATTTCAGACTGTCAGCCAGGGAAGTTCAATTGGTATTGATATTCATGAGGCCCTTAGATATGGTTTAAATTGGATTTTTGATCAATAGTCACAGGAGCCAGTTTTGACCATGTTATTTGGGGGTTTTCCCTTGGACATCTAGTCTTGGCTTGAAATCAGCACCTCATGGAGTGCCCATTCCTTTTGGGATAGGAAGGTAACTCTAAAGTTATTAATTTTTTTTATTCTTACTTTACCTAATTTTGCCCCTTTGCAATTTTCTTCCAGATTCCCTTTTCATTCTCTCCCTTCTCAATATGGTCCACTTCCCATTCCTCTGGCCAAAGACTTATCATCAGTCTGCCCCATCCCCCAAAAGGGTTAGGTCCTGCAGAGTGACATTCTTCAGAGTTAGTAGGAAGGGTCATCCATACAAACCCAATAGTCAAATTAAATTATGTACATACACATCAATTAGATGTAGCACCAGAGACATCATTCTCTTACATGTGGATCTCTATAGTAAGTTTAAGAATCATATACATTCAAAAGCTCATACCTCATAAATTTCCACCTATGTTTTTATTTCTACTCAGTGAGCACCATTTAAAACAACCATTTACTGAAATAGCATAGAAATGAGAATACCCTAGAGCATCAACCCATCAATTTAGCCTTCTAAAATATTTATAATTTTTTAAAATAAAATTAGACATGTTTAGAGAAGGAATGTGGGGCAACGTTGAAGATACTTTGCCAGGGTATACATGTGTAGGGACAACTCATATCCTCAGTGTCTCAGGATCATTGATGTCTCCTGCTGACATCATAGGGTTGCTTTTATTGGACATGCTCCCTGCTGATCCTGACTGCTGGTGGGTGCTGCCACTGATCTTACGATTACTAATCCATGGTTTTCTACTGGGCATATGGTAACCATGAGGTAGTGCTCCACTGAGCATATGGTGACCATGAGGCAGCGCTCCACTCACTCCTACTCACTAAGTTTCTTTCTACTCTTGCTTTCTGAGTATCTCTTTAGGGCACCTTTTGACCATCTTTATTCCCATCTGTCAGGGTAAATTGACTAGAAACTCTCTTTCTCATAAAGGCGGTTTGACAGTTCTTTAACTGCAGTCAAGGATAAATGTCAAAAAAGTAGAGTATCCTCATTTTGAGATGGAGTCTGATTGTTTAACTTCCTTCTTCCTATCAGGAGGAGCATTAAATTGTTTCCAAAACCTTCCTTTATAGAGATGTGTGCCCTTTTTCTGGAAGTACCAAAGGGCACAATGGACTGTATTCATGCTCCAAGTACTGATCTATTTAAGATCAGTCTGGTTGTAATTTATCTCTGTATAATGCATATGCTTCAATAAATTTCACTGGAATATATATATATATATATATATATATATATATATATATATATATATATATATATGTCTCTGTGTCTGTGTGTGTGTATATATATATATATATATATATATATATATATATATATATATAGAGAGAGAGAGAGAGAGAGAGAGAGAGAGAGAGAGAGAGAGAAACATGGGTAACATTTACCAAATAATTCTTCTTTTGAATAGCAGTAGCTACTAACTTTTGGGAAATGAGGAGAGCCTGATCAACTCTTTAAATGAGTCTTATTAGCATAGAATATGTGGTTACATCAAGACTGAACTCCAGGAGCAGAGAAAATTGCTCTGTATCTTCTGTGGGATATCTTCCCAATCCAGATTCTTCTTCTGCCTTCAGCCACAATCATTATCATTTAGACAGCATTATCTGTCATTCTCACAACTGCTGTAGCTCCTGGGACATTGCAGCTTTTCAGGACTTCTAGGATCTTTAGATTTTGTGGAATTCATGAGGTCATCACCATTCCTGGATATCTCCATCATGGGCTACTCCTTTGCCTATGATAAGGAAAGAACAAAGAAACCAAAAGCAGCTATGTTCCTATGGTGACACAAAGGCACAGAGGGACACAGGACAGCCACAACCTTCTTTCCCTGATCTGGAAATAGTTCATATGCTTTATAGTCCAAAAGAAAGAGAAAAGAGAAGAACTCAATTTCTTGCTTTTCTTTTTTTTTAAGTATTTATTTATTAAAACAGATAGAAAAAGTCAGATCTAACCAACTGAAAAAATATTAAATGCTCTTGGCTAGGGCAAGCAAATATAATAAAGATGACAATATTACCTAAACGAATCTATTTATTTAGTGCTATACCAATCAGACTCCCAAAAACTATTTTAATGACCTAGAAAAAATAACAACAAAGTTCATATGAAAAAACAAAAGGTCAAGAATTTTAAGGAAACTAATGAAAAAAAAATCAAATGAAGGTGGCCTAACTGTACCAGATTTAAAATTTTATTATAAAGCAGTGATTACCAAAACCATTTGGTGTTGGCTAAGAAATAGGCTAGTTGATAAGTGGAATAGGTTAGGCTCAAAGGATCAAATAGTCAATAACTTTAATAATCTAGAGTTTGACAAACCCCAAAACCCCAGCTTTTGGGATAAGAATTCACTGTTTGACAAAAACTGCTGGGAAAATTGGAATTTAGTATGGCAGAAACTAGACATTGACCCACACTTAACACTGTACACCAAGATAAGGTCAAAATGGGTTCATGACCTAGGCATAAAGAATGAAACTATAAATAAATTAGAAGAACATAGGATAGTTTACCTCTCAGACCTGTGGAGGAGGAAGGAATTTATGACCAAAGAAGAACTAGAGATCATTATTGATCACAAAATAGAAAATTTTGACTATATCGAATTGAAAAGTTTTTGTACAAACAAAACTAATGCAGGCAAGATTAGAAGGGAAGCAATAAACTGGGAAAAATTTTTTTACAATTAAAGGTTTTGATAAAGGCCTCATTTCCAAAATATATAGATGATTGACTCTAATTTATAAAAAAATCAAGCCATTCTCCAATTGATAAGGATATGAACAGACAATTCTCAGACAAAGAAATTGAAATTATTTCTAGCCATATGAAAAGATGCTCCAAGTCAGTATTAATCAGAGAAATACAAATTAAGACAACTCTGAGATACCACTACACACTTGTGAGACTGGCTAGAATGACAGGGAAAGATAATGCGGAATGTTAGAGGGGATGTGGGACAACTGGGACACGGATACATTCTTGGTGGAATTGTGAACACATCCAGCCATTCTGGAGAGTGATTTGGAACTATGCTCAAAAGGTTATCAAACTGGACATACCCTTTGATCCAGCAATGTTACTACTAGGCTTATATCCCAAAGAGATCTTAAAGTAGGGAAAGGGACGTATATATGCAAAAATGTTTGTGGCAGCCCTCTTTGTAGTGGCCAAAAACTGGAAACTGAGTGGATGCCCATCAATTGGGGAATGGCTGAATAAATTGTGGTATATGAATGTTATGGAATATTATTGTTCTGTAAGAAATGACCAGCAGGATGATTTCAAAAAGGCCTGGAGAGACTTACATGAACTGATGTTGAGTGAAATGAGTAGGACCAGGAGATCATTATATACTTCAACAACACTATATGATGATCAATTCTGATGGACGTGGCCCTCTTCAACAATGAGATGAACCAAACCAGCTCCAATAGAACAGTAATGAATTGAACCAACTACACCCAGTGAAAAAATTCAGGGAAATGAGTGTGAACCACTACATAGAATACCCAATCCCTCTATTTTTGTCCGCCTGCATTTTTTTATTTCCTTCACAGGTTAATTGTATACTATTTCAAAGTCTGATTCTCTTTGTGCAGCAAAATAACTATATGGACATATATACATATATTATATTTAACATATATTTTAACATATTTAATATGTATTGGTCTACTTGCCATCTGGGGGAGGGGTGGGGGAGAAGGAGGAGAAAAATTGGAACAAAAAGTTTTGCAGCTGTTAATGCATATATCTTATAAATAAAAAACTATTTTAAAAAAGAAATTTAAAAACTATATGCTAGACATTCCTTTCCCAGCATAACATGAAGTAAAGCTGTCACTTTTTAGTTATATCAGGTCAAGACTTTGATTCAGAATGGATGATTTTAAGAAAAAGTTACTAATCAATGGCTTGTTTTATTTTTATCTTTCTTTATAGAATTAATGTTGGAATTACATAACAGACTTCTCTGGTGATCATCAATAATCCCTAGGCTAAATATCATTGTTCTAGCCACAATGTTTTTTGATCTTCTTTAAAGAAACTGAGTTTTCTTTTGCTCTGAGGCACTTTCTTACAAAAAATAAACTCTTTTTGAAATCCATACCAATAAAAAAAGAAGAACAAAATCAGTGTGGATTTCTTTTAGGCTTCTTGGCATTGTTTCAAGGAGATATCTATCTTCTGGTTTAATTAAAGAAAGAAAGATGTTGAAATTTATAAAAGCAGAAATATTTAACAAGTTAAAAAGCATTTATTAAGCACCTACTACTTGCCAAGCATTGTGATAATTGCTGGAGATACAAAGAAAGGCAAAAAAGAGTCCTTGCTCTCAAAGAATTTAGTTTAATAAGGTTAAAAACACGTAACCAACTACAAACAAGATATAGAGAGGATAACTTAGTGATAACCAACAGAGAGAAGGTACTAACATTAAAAGGGATTGGGAAAGACTTCTTGAAAGAAATGAAGTTTTATTTGGACTTGAAGGCAATCAGGGAAGCCAGAAGGTAGAGATGAGGAAGGAGAGAATTCCAGGAAAGGGAGACAGTAAAAATGTACAGTCACGCAATGGATTGTCTTTTATGAGGAATAGCAAAAAAAAAAAAAAAAAGCCAGTTTCATTGGGTTTCAGAGTACATGGAAACATGGAAGTTGTAAGAAAACCAGAAAGATATGAGAGCACCAGGTTATAAAGGGCTTTGAATATCAAATAGAAGAGTATTTATATTGAACCCCACAGATAATAGGAAACCACTGAAATTTGATGAATAGGAGTATAGATGATCACTTTGATAAATGAGTGAAGGATAGATTGAATTGAAGAGAGACTTGAGGCAAGGAGATTAAATAGATTATTGCAATAAGGAGAGAAAAAGCTGTCTAGAAGAAATATTTTTTTAAAAAAGTAAAAGTAACAGGATTTGGCAATAGATTGGATGTGAGATAGTAACATATTTCCCTTATGATCAACTTCTTCAACAGTGCCACAAAAAATTGCATTCAAGTTCAATGAGTTGAACTAAAGACCTGACCTAGGATGTTATAAATGATGTCCATCATATTTTTAAGTTATAGGACAGTAATGTCACAGTACTTATATCAATAATGGTCCATTCATTCAATGAATACAAACAAGGTACTATGCTAGATGCTTTGAGAATAGAGAGATATTTAAGACAGCTTTATGGATGCTCTCTTCTATCTAGGCGTGGATAAAGGTAGCTAGCTAGTGAAAAGATAGAACATGAGACTTGGAGTCAGCAAGTTAAAAATCCATCCTCAGATACTTCCTAGCCGTGTAACATTGGACAAGCTACAATCTCTATCTTCCTCAATGTCCTTCTCTGAAAAATGAAGATGATAGTAGCACCTACCTCACAGGGATGTGTGAGGGAGAAAATTAGATAATACTTTAAAGAACTTTGCAACCCTTAAACTATTATATGAATGTTATAGTGAATTCTCAATAAAGTTCATTATATAAATATGGATAATCAATGATTTTGCAATTTACATCTAATATATAACAATATAATATACTAATATTATACAATGATTATTAAAATGTAGTACTATAAAATGTATATTACATCCATAATATATATATATAGTATTGAAGGATTACACAATAATAATAATACTAACATATGCTATTAGAGAATTGCCTAGAGGCAGTGATAGTTTAAGTTAAATGTCCAGGATCACAAAATCATTACATATCTGAGACAAGTCATAAATCCAGGTCTTCCTAACTCCAAAACTAACTTTCTCTACATTCTTCCATATTGCCTTCCTCTTCAGAGAGAGATGTCAATAAAAAGAGGTCATAGAATAATTCAGAGCATTAAGGTAGATAATTATAGAGAAACTGAAAATGTGGTAGAAGCATTTAAAAACTGATGAAAAGGGAGTCAAGATGGTAGAGTGCAAATAGCAACTCAGCTGAACATTCTTAACATTTCCCTTTGAACAACTTCAAAATAATGGGTCAAATCAAATTCTGGAGTGGCAGAGTCAACAAAAAATCAAAGTGGACATTCTTCCAAGGATGGTATAAAAAACAAAGTATTTTACCAACAACTCCACTTAACTCACTAATGAATGCAGGAAAGGTTTATTTTACATTCTTGAAAAAAATGAGTGTCTAAAAAACTGGAAACTGAGTGAATGTCTATCAGTTGGAGAATGGCTGGATAAGTTATAGTATATGAATATTATGGAATATTATTGTTCTATAAGAAATGATCAGTAAGATGATTTCAGAGAAGCCTGGAGAAACTTACATGAACTGATATTAAGTGAAATAAACACAACCAGGAGATCATTGTACAAGGCAACAACAAGATTTTATGATGATCAATTCTGGTGGACATGGCTCTCTTCAACACAGATGATTCAGACCAGTTCCAATGGTTTTGTGATGAAGAGAATCATCTGCACTCAAAGAGAGGACTATGGGAACTGAGTGTGAATCACAACATAGTATGTTCACTCTTTTTGTTGTTGTTTGCTTGCATTTTGTTTTTTTCTCATTTTTCCTTTTTGATCTGATTTTTCTTGTGCTGCATGATTATTTGTGGAAATATGCAGAAGAATTACTCATTTTAAGCATATATCGGATTACTTGCTGTGACAGTAGCAGCAACAATTTTGGGAACTCTCAAACCCAAAGATGGTAAGGAGGTAAGAGTCAAAAGGAGATTATAGAAGACTCTTTACTGTATTGGATGCAGGACCCTATTGTATTGCCCACATGCCCAGGTCATAGTTTGAGGGTGAAGAAGTACAAATGCGACTGTACTGCAGCATTTGTGGCTGCAGAGAAGCAGAAGACCTGATTACAATCCCAGGGCAGAGATGCCCTGGTTTCAGGTACAAACCAGAAAGGAGCACTAGCACTTGTAACTTCAGGAGAGCAGGAAATCTCACAGTTCTAGGGCCAAAAGAAATGCTAGCACTAGTGACTGCAGGGAAGAGTACGGACCGAAGAGCAGTGATTGTGACTCTTCTTGCATAATATTACCTTGGAAGCACTGAAAGCTTACAGACCCTTAAAACTAGCTCTGAAAAGAACAGAATGAGAAATCTGAAGCTTGGGGATACTTTGAACCCTCCACTCCAGGGAGCAGAACCAAACTTTAACATAAAATTCAAAATTCAAAGTCAAAAAAAAAAAAAAAAAAAAAAGGCTGGAACAAACAACAACAACAAAAGGAACCAACCAAAAAATTTTTTAAAAAAGGATCTCTCATGGTAACAAAGAAGATCAAAATACAAACTAAGAAGATAATTGGTATCAAAATAGTAACAAGCTCAAAGGGGAAAAAGGATATGCATTGGACATAATCCCTACAAGAATTTCTGGAAGAGTTCAAAATTGATTTTAAAAATTAAATAAGAGGGAACAGCTAGGTGGTTCAGTGGATAGACCACCAGCCTTGAAGTCAGAAGAACCTGAGTTCAAATCTGGCCTCAAACACTTAATACTTTCTAGCTATATAACCCTGAGCAAGTAACTTAATCCCAATTGCCTCAGTTAAAAAAAGAAAAAAAACAAAAAACAAATAAGAGAAGTAGAAGGAAAAAATGGGAAAAGAAATGAGAGTGATGCAAGAAAACTAATGGGGTTGGGAATGACAGATGAACCCTGAAACTGTCCTCCTTGACTTTTGGGGTGAACTCTGAGAAACTCTCCTCTGTGAGAGGCCTGCCTCAAGGAATCAAGATAAGTTATCTTAGTGGTGACTATCTAGCTGCACCCTCTATTGAGTTGAAAATTAGTCCAGAACCACTCCTACTTAGCTCAAACTTAAATGGTCTCATTCAACTAGAAATCTAGGCCTGGGGGCAGTGACAACATTGAAGGAATCTCATTCAATTGAAACCTCAGTCTCAGATCTCTTATGAAAAGGCAATTTTAAACTCATATCCTTGCAGAAGTCCAAAGTAGGAATTATGCCACTCCAAGGGACCTTTTCTCTTAGCTTACCAGGACTCCTATCCAATGTGAAGAGACCTTCTTCTCAGCGAAACCTCTTGTTATTTCTCTGCTAGGACCTTAAAGCTGACTTCTCAGTGCCAATAGAATAAACTTCCTTTTTGCCATCTAAACTTTTGGGGTTTGTGAATTCTTTTCATGTTGGACCTGCATCAACCAGAGGAAGTTCCCACAACTCTGTGCACTGCTACTAGAACAGCATCAGAAAGACCAACTTGATAAAAAAAAAAAGGCACAAAAACACTTATGAAAATAATATCCTAAAAAATAGAAATAGTTACATGGTAAAAGAAACACAAAAATTCACTGAAAAGAACGCCTTAAAAAGCAGAATTGGCTAAATTGGAAAAGAGGTACAAAAACTCAGTGAAGAAAATAATTCCCTAAAAATTATAATTTAGCAAATGAAAGCTAATGATTTCACAAGTCATTGAGAAACAATAAAACAAAGTGGAAAAAATGAAAAAATGAATAAAATGTGAACTATCTTATTGAAAAAATATCTGACCTGGAAAAGAGACTTAGGAGAGATAATTTAAATCATTGCACTGCCTGAAAGCTATAATCAAAAAATAGGGATAACATATTTCAAAAAATTATCAAAGTAAACTGCCAGATAGCATAGAACCAAAAGGTAAAATAGAAAATGAAAGAATCTACTGATCACCTCCTGAAAAACATCCCCAAATGAAGAATCCCAGGAATTTTAGAAGCAACTTCCAGAGCTTCTAAATCAAAGAGAAAATATTGTAGGCAGCAAGAAAAAAAACCAAACAACCATTCAAATATTGGGGAGCCATAATCAAGATCACACAAGATTTTTCAGCATCCACATTATGGAAAAGAGGGCTTGAAATATGATATTCTGAATGGCAAATAAGTTAGGAATACAACCAAAATAACCTAACTAGCAAAACGGAACATAATCCTTTGGTGGGGGAGGATAAAATAGAAGTGGATAATATAATGGATCAACAACCAGAAGCCAATAATATGTTGTTTACAAGAAATATGCATGAAAGAAAAGGACACAAACAGAGTTAAAATAAGGGGCTGGAGCAGAATCTATTATACTTCAACTATAGTTAAAAAAAAAAAGGCAGAGATAACAATCATGAACTCAGACAAAGCAACAAAAAAGACCTAATTAAAAGAGATAATCAAAAAAATTACATTTTGCTAAAAGATGTCATTGACAATGAATTAATATCAATACTAAATATAGACAGTATGCATTTAATGGCATAGTATCCAAATTCTTGAAGGAAAAATTTAATGAGTTACAGGAGAAAATAGTAAAACTCTATTAGTGGGAAACTCAACTACTGTCCTGAAAGCAAATTATTTAATTTGAAAAGACTACAAAACAAGATTAAAGTAGAAGGAGAATTTTGTTCATAGGTGACTGTGTACTTCCCTAAGCCTAAGATGCAACAATATATAAATGAATTATTTACAACCTGCTAATTTTGGCTTGACAATTGATACTAAGAAAAGAGATGTCCTGCCAACCAGCATCATATCATCTCTAAGTGAACTATTGGTTAGAGCCAGTAGGGAAATTTTGAATGCTGTGGATAAGTTAACAGTATACCTTCCAGGGATGTCCAGCTCGGTGTTTGGGAGGCCTCAAAGGGAAGTGTAGGAGATAAGAGATATTAGGCTGCTTACCAAACTGGAAGTCTATAGAACCTATTGTGCTGACCTTATTGTTGTATGCTTGGGAGCATACCAGCACCATGCACTATGCTAGATCAAAAGAAGCAAAATTAGGACACTCTCAAGTCTCTCTGGAAAACTTTTGAATTAATTGTGAAATATAGGAAACACTGGCATAGAACCATATATCACAATGAGCCTGCATTCAAGGCATCATGCTTTTTGAGCAAATCAAAATTGCAGTAGCTCAAAAGAAACAGGAGATTTGAAATTTAGAAACATTCTCCCTCTAAATCTTGTGTAAAGCCTTCTGAGTCATATTGCAGTCACAGTTGGACACACTGTACTTTGACCCAACATAGTAATGTCATTTTGGTCTTCTTTAAGCATGAAGAATCACGATAACAATATATTTAATGAGTAGACATAGCAAGGACAGGTCTTACAGAAAACTCTTCCCAGCCAGGGATACATCCTCGTTGTACACACAAGGTTTCTAGAGAGAGTGGGCTTAAACTTAGAGAGCATATATGGTCATAGGTTAAACATAACTCTTAAACTTATTAGAAATCCTTTTATTCCTTCATGGACTCCCTATGAAGTTGCCTTCAGGTGTAACTTTCTTCTGGGATCAGAAATTGCTTCACATTTAGAATCCTAAAACTCTTTTTTCCTCAATATGTCTAATGTTATACTGAGGAACATCAGGCATTAATGATTCAAGAATTAATGAAGGCACTATTATTGATTCAGCCAGACCCTTCAGTAACTAATTGGATCTCTGTGGTTCTAATAGACTTATTGAATTTAAAATACATGCATACATATATGTATATATATATGCATATATTTTAAAAATCATATTATATTTTTCATTTATTTTGTTAAACATTTCCCAATTAATTTTTAATTTGGTTCAAGGCTTTCAGCAGTTTTGCCACCATGAGTTTGATACTTCTGTACTATATAACCTGATCTTTTATTACATCTCTTTTCTATGTTTCATCTTTCTTTTAAAAATTTATTTTAATAGTATTTTATTTTTTCAAATACATGCAAAGATAGTTTTCAATATTCGCCTTTGCAAAACCTTGTGTTCCAAATTTTTCTTCCTCTCTATCCCCTTCTCCCTTCCCAAGACAGCAAGCAAATTAAATATGTGTGATTCTCCTAAACATATTTCTACATTCATCTGCTATGCAAGAAAAATCAGATCAAAAATGAAAAAAAAACACAAGAGAAAAAAAAACAACAAAGATGAAAATACTATGCTTTCATCTATATTCAGTTTCCATAGTTCTCTTTTTGGATGCAGATAGAATGTTCTATCACAAGTCTATTGGAGTTGCTTTGTTGCAAGAGCCAAGTCCATCACAGTTGATCAATAATCTTGTTGCCATGTCTAATGTTTTCTTGATTTTGGTCACTTCATTTAGCATCAGTTCATGTAAGTCTCTCCAAGCCTTTATGAAATTATGCTGCTGATCATTTCTTATAGAAAAATAATGTTCCACATCCAGCCATTCTGGAGAGCAATTTGAAACTATGCTCAAAAAGCTATCAAACTCTGCATACCCTTTGATCCAGCAGTGTTTCTACTGGGCTTATACCCCAAAGAGATACTAAAGAAGGGAAAGGGACCTGTATGTGCCAAAATGTTTGTGGCAGTCCTGTTTGTAGTGGCTAGAAGCTGGAAAATGAAGGGATGCCCATCAATTGGAGAATGGTTGAGTAAATTGTGATATATGAATGTTATGGAATATTATTGTTCTGTAAGGAATGATCAGCAGGATGAATACAGAGAGGACTGGCGAGACTTACATGAACTGATGCTAAGTGAAACGAGCAGAACCAGGAGATCATTATATACCTCAACAATGATACTGTTTGAGGATGTATTCTGATGGAAGTAGATCTCTTTGATAAAGAGAGCTAATTCAGTTTAAATTGATCAAGGATGGACAGAAACAGCTACACCCAAAAAAAGAACACTGGGAAATGAATATAAACGGCTTGCATTTTTGTTTTTCTTCCTGGGTTATTTATACCTTCTGAATCCAATTCTCCCTGTGCAACAAGAAAACTGTTAAGTTCTGCACACATATATTGTATCTAGGATATACTGTAACCTATTCAACATGTAAAGGATTGCTTGCCATCTGGGGGAGGGGGTGGAGGGAAGGAGGGGAAAAATCAGAACAGAAGTGAATGCAAGGGATAATGCTGTAAAAAATCACCCTGGTGTGGGTTCTATCAATAAAAAGTTATTAAAAAGAAAAAGAAAAAGAAAAATAACGTTCCATAAGATTCCAATTTATTCAGCCATTCCCCAACTAATGAGCATCCATTCAATTTCCATTTGCTTACCACTAGAAAAAGGGCTGCTGCAAACATTTTTTGCATATGTGGGTCCTTTTCCCTCTTTTATAATTTTTTAGACCCCACTGGACCAAAAGGTATGCACAGTTTTATAGCTGCTTGGACATAGTTCCAAATTGCTCTCCGGAATGGTTGGATCATTTCACAAGTACAACAAAAATACATTAGTGTCCCAGTTTTCCCACTTGTCTCCAACATTCATCATTATCTTTTCCTGTCATCTTAGCCAATCTGAGAGGTGTGGAGTAGTACTTCAGAGTTGTCTTAATTTGCATTTCTCTAATCAATAGTGATTTGGAGCATTAGTTTTATATGAGAAGAAATGGCTTTAATTTCATTGCCTAAAGATTGGCTGTTCATATCCTTTGACCATTTATCAATTGGGGAATGGTTTATATTATATATTTAAGCCAATTCTCTGTGTATTTTAGAAATGAGATCTTTATCAGAAACACGAAGTGTAAAAATTTTTTCCCAACTTTTGCTTCTAATCTTGGCTGCAATAGTTTTATTTGTACAGAAATTGTTTAATTAAATGTAATCAAAATTATCCATTTTGCCTTTTGTAAGTTCTTTAGTTTTTATTTGGCCATAAATTTCTTCCTTCTTCACAGATCTGAAAGGTAGACTATCCCTTATTCCCCTAATTTGCTTATACTATCACCCTTTCTGTCTAAATCATGAACCCATTTCACTTTATCTTGGTATAAAGTGTTAGATGTTGTAGACCTCTTTAATTTATAAATTAATACCAGAGGAAGGAAGAGAAAAAGAAACTCTTTTCCCTCTCCCTAGTAAGAACCTGGGCTAAAATAGAACTTTAGCAAAATACTGATTCCCTGATACAATTTCAAATTGGCTTGAAATATTATCTTTAGGTCTATAGGTATGTCTGTTGCTTGTAGTCTATTACAAGACATTTTCTAGGTTGTCTTTTTTTTTTTTTGCATCATGACATATTTCGTACAATCATCAAAACACTTCACTACTCCTAGAAAGTTTAAAGACTTATTGGAATAAAATTTGCACCATAATTGATTGGTTGGTTGATTGGTTCAATATAATTGCTTTCTCTGATTTCACTAGGCAAGTCACTAAACTTCTCAGTGCCCCAGGTAACTCTTAAGTATAAAAATTTCTGGGGAAAGTGCTGATTTCTACTTGTTGAAACTCCTCATAAATGAAACCTACATAGATGAAATCATAGGTTGAATCACCATGAAACTGAAGCTTATGCAGAGTCCCAAAATACCTGCTCCTAATTATTCCAGCACTTAGTTCTAATTTCCTAAATTCTCAGCTTAAACTTCACTGACCAACCTCTATGTACTAATTTGCTTATGAACTTACAATCTAAATTTCCCATTCATGTCTTCTGGTCTAATGGCTTTGGTTTAATACATCCCCTAGTCTAGGGTTTATCTCTAGTTTATCTGGCTGACTCATGATTAAGACTTGCTTTGGATTCCCAGGCTTCGGTTCAGGAAAAGAGCTGGTCATGAATCCTTATTTCAATTTCTGGTATGAGGGGGATTGTATTTCCCTTAAAGAATAGCTAACAATGAAAGGTAATACCAGGTCCTGTCTCAATCTCTTCTGCCAAATAAAATAAAGCTCAAGATTGAGATAATTAGCTGAATAATACTCTACTTCCTTTTATTGTTTTCCTGCCTTTATGTCCTTCCTAGTACTTAAAGTTAATCATCACTTTAAAATTTGTCTGCTTTATTCATTTTTATTTGTTTTAAGGGATAAATTTGGGAATCAGTTTAATATATGCAGCCCAAACTGTCTAATGAGATACTTTGTCCTATAGTCATTCTCCATATTCAAGAAACAATTTACTTCCATTCACAAACATTTATTTTGGAATGAAACCAGTCGCTGTGCTCCTTTATAAAGATAGGAAGGATTTGTTCTGACTGGGCTTGAGAATAACTAGATTCTCACACAGAGTTGGAAAAAGTAAAACTGCCTAAATAGAATGATGATTAGTTCAGAGGGCAGGATTAGACTAACTAGAAAGGCAAGTTGAACCCCTGAAAAATGTGAACTATGAAGAAAGAGGGAAGGATACAAAGATGTGAAGGAAAAGAAGGTGGAATGGATCATCTGATTCCTTTGTACTATAAAAGAGTTGAGAAAGAAGTATCAGTGACTTTGAAAATTCAACACAATGGTCTTGCATCATGGGAATTGCCTATCTTGGTTGTCTAATCTAGGCTGCAATTCTACTGAGGTTAAGCTTCCACTTAAGAGGAAAGCTTTGGTTTATAAGAAGATAGGAGAAAACTTTTTCTTCATCTAACAGAATCCTGAAAGGTAGCCTGTGGTAATAATAATAATAATAAGAGCAAATATGTGTGTGTGCACATACATACACACACACATATATATAGGTAAACAAATACTTGTATAATACACATATGTGCATATATACATATATACACACATCACAGATATAATATATGCATATATTTATACCCTTAAGGCTTACAAAATGCTTTAAATATTATCTCATTTGATCCTTACCATAACTGTGGGAGTTGGGTACTATTATTATTTCCACTTTATAGATAAGGAAATAGGAAACAGTATCACAGATGAGGAAACTTGTCCTAGATTACGTGCTATTAAGTTGTGTGAGCTGTTTTTGAACTCAGGTCTGTCTGCTTCCAGTTCTGGTGTTCTTTGCACTAAGTATATAAACAAGTATAACCTTAAAATTAGGATGAGAAATGGGAGTTTAGAGAGATGGTGATTTGTTATGTCCCAATTCTCTCACCTATCAGTGCCTTCTCTTCCCTTTCAAAATTGTTGTCCAGTCACTTTTTGGTCATGACCAACTCTTGATACCATTTGGGGTTTTCTGAGTAAATATACTCAAGAAGTTTGCCTTTCCTTCTGCAGCTAATTTAACTGGTGAGGAAAATGAGGTAAACAAGAATAAATGACTTGCCTAGGATCATAAAAGTAAGTTTCTGAGGCCAGATTTGAACTCAGGAAGATTAATTCCAGGATTACCTTCCATCTACTTGTGTTGTTGTGTGCCTGTTGCATCTGGACATTATACCAACACCATGCCAGGAAACTGATTTGCTTTCATTTGAGATATCTTAGTAAGATTCTGAAGACAACTTGACAGAATAAGATACCAAACACCAAGATCCTCTCTTGAACTAAACAGCCAAGCATTCCAATTCCATTGCAGATAGCACAACTCTGTTGGACTGCCCACATCACTCAAATGCCACATGGATCCTTGCCAAAAAAAAAAAAAATTTTGCGGAGAACTCACACAGGTCAAGGACTCAAAAGGTGGTCAGAAAAAATGATACAAGAACATCCTGAATGTCTCTCTTAAGAATTTTAGAATTGATTGTTTGACACGGGAGACACTGACACAGGACTTCCCAGCATGGCATACCCTCATCAGAGAAGGCACTGTATTTTATGAGTGAAGCAGAACTGAATTAGTTCAAAGGAAACACAAAATACACAAAATTAGAGAAGCTATCTCATGTTCATATGGACTATTTATATTCAACCAGTGGCAGAACATTCTAAGTTCATATTGGTCTGATAAGCCACAGTTGGACATACTATAACTCAGCTCTAATGTGGTGATGTCATTTTGGTCCTTTTTGAAAACGAAGGACAAAAATCATATCTTTAACATACAGATTTATTTGCATGTAGTCTCCCTCATTAAAATGTGAGCTCTTTGACGGTAGGTTCATGGTTTGCACAGTGTTTGACATATAATGAGGGAGAAGGAAAAAACAAAGAGAAACAGATAACTCCTATGGACTATTCTCTTCCAGTCAATTCTATAGTAGGCTAGAGGAGAGAATATGAAAGTGGTATGAGGAACTCAAGACTTTCCCATTTCAGCTATATGTATCATCATATCCTCTGCACAAAGGAAAAAAGATAGGGCTCATTGGTTCAGTGAGATCACCTATGTCCACAGTGACAATTATAAGATTTTTTTCAATCTTTTCTATCAGCATAATGCTTTCCTCCATAGTCATTTAATAAAGATCTACATCTTAAGCTATTCTCTATCCTATGTCATGAATGAACAATTTAAACCTTGTAAAATCCTAGAATCACAGAATTGGAAGTGACCTAAAAGGTCATCTAGTCTGACTTTTACCCAAAGTGTGAATCTCTTCTACACTGCTATTTAAATAATAAAAATTTTGAAAAGGAATGACCTGATTTTTTTTCTTTCTTGACATATTTGCAGAAAAAAAAGACAACATGCCTTTATACAGAGAAAAAACTGTGACAGAACCACGTTTTAACCCTGGCTTTGACCTGGACTTGTTATATTATGTTGGCTATAACATTACCAGGCAGTTTTTTTTTTCTCTAATAAGGTAATGGGACACAAAGCCTTATAAATACCATATGAGAATTATAAGAATAAAAGAAGAAAATGGGTATAAATAATTTTTAAAAAGTAAAAAAGCAAATTGTGGCATTACATAAACAGTAAAACATTCATTTAATATGTTGAAAGTAAATAGAAAGAATTGTTATATATGTGCTATATGCATATATATGTACAATATATGTATACAAAATAATAATTTGTATATCCTGCTATTATTATTACATAGTACTTTAGTGACCTGAATTTTATCCCTCTTTCAACCCTATTTTGCACAAGTCACCCATGAGACTTAAGATAATGCAGAAACAGAAAAACAGTATCACTAAAAGATGGTTGCTTTTTTTTTCTTTCTTTTCTTCTTCCTTTTTTTAAAAATTTTTACCTTTTTCTCATTGAATTTCATATATTTCATGCAAAAGATTGCTGAATTTGCATTGATATATCTAGTATTCACAAGAATGCTATTAGGAATACATTACTTATCTATATTTTTGAAATATTGAAATAATTCAGTGTTGATCCTTTTCGAGATAGATTTGTTATGTTTAAACTGAAGTGATGATAGTATTGAGGCTCCCACTAGTTTCTTACAAGTTGTGGTGATACCCCAGATATCTAAACACAAACCAAAGGCTTCCTTCAAGAATTTTGATTTTTGATTTAAATTGCAATAAGACTGAAACCTCAGAAGCTCTCTTCTGGTGGAGGAAGAGAAGCAGCCAAATAGCAAAGCAATGGATAGTCATAAATCATTCAGAGCCAGCCAGGAGAAATAACAACGGCCTCCTCTTCTTGCTTGCTTCCCTCTTACCTTTTAAAGTCGATATACCTGCAGAAGAAAGGAGAATACTTAGATGTAGAAATATCGAGTTTAAAAAAAATTAAGCCCTTTAAAATGTAAAGGATTTTATATATGTTATAGGACTTCTCATGAAAGCAATCCAGATTAGTCTTAGGAAAAAAGGAAAAAGTTTTTTAAAAAAACAATTCATCACATTTATTTAGTCTACACTTTGTGTAATCATTAAGTAAAGGGAGAATAAAATGGGGTCTCAATGAAGGAATTTCAATTTAAAAATTAGAAGCTTAATATGTCCACATTTTAGCTCACAATCTGGTTTCTTGTTCTGGAGGTGTCTATATGACATTAATATGTGTTTACATATATGAAAAGCCTAGACTGGTTAATCCTTAGGGGAAAATATACTGATACAAACATGGCTTTTGAAAATAGCTATTATAGCTATTTTTATGAGCAGAATTCTAACATCCTCTCATTGTCTCCAACATAAGACAGACACTTTCACTGGCTAGTATTCAGTTCTGTTATAACATGTGGCTAATAATTCAACTGGTTCTTTCCCCCCCCCTCCTCCCTCCCCTCCCAACACCTTATGAATGATATTTAGAGATTTAGAATTGTCTTTGGGTACACCTATCCAAACAGTTATCTTCTTGGTTGTGGATTAAATGTAGATCTGGATGTTGAAGGAAATTTACATAAGTGCTGTTTGTGAAAGCAGAAGGCTCTGCCTTATATTATCAGCAGAACATTTAAATCTTAATGACTGGCATTGTTGTCTAAAAGACGGTGTTTTTCCTGCTGAGAAACTGCATTAGATTCAAGAAACAGAGCTCATTTCCATTCACTCAGCAGTCTCTCTAGAAATGACATGCAGTGCTTGAAACTGTTTATTTCCAAATTCAGGCCTCCCCCGCATCAGTCATCAGCTTCAATTACCAGTTTTCCGGAGCCAAGCCATCAGGCAGTCTGACACCAGGGTCCAACCTAATTCCCACCTTCTCCAAAGTCAAGAGCATAATGTGCAGATGAAAAGGTGGAAAATAGCCTGGACTTCATTAGCATGCAGAGCCTGGTTGTTCATTTGCTTGCCGCGAATGAAAGTTCTGACACTCGGTGCTTTCTGCAAAATGAGAAAAGTCCTCTTCAGAGTATATGATGTCCTTACTGGCAAGGAAAGGTCATCAAAAAGGCAGACACTGACCTTGCTCCCTGTTCTTCATGACTAGTTTATTGATTCCAGGAACACCTCATTACATGCTGGATCAACATATTATTGCCATGTGCAGTGACTGAATTGTTTACAAGTGTCTTTATCACCCGCAAAAGCCTTCCAGATGATGCACGACTACACTCATTTGGATGTGACCTGCCAATTATATGTTATCCGATATGTTGCTGTATGTCTTGATCCCTGACCAGGTCTGCTGCCCTGCATCAGCACAGTCCCATTTACTACTTCTTTCTAACCGCTCTTTGGGAAAGTATCCATTAGCCTGTCACTGTGTAAATTTGTTCTGGTTTTGGGTTTTGTTTTTGTTTTTTTTCCTTTACCTTCACTTCGGGAAATCTGAGTGTTATTGCTCTATCGTTTGCTATGCATTAGGTTTATAATCAGTTGGGGGAAAAGAAATTCTCTTTCTCTCTTTCTCTCTTTTTTTTTTATGGCACCGCTGGATAACCCACACAATTTGCAATCAGTATGCATGACGAGAGAGTAATGTGGCTTGTTACAAAGCTTGCTTTGCCTACATATAGGCCCTACGAGAGACCTGTCATATTTTATTTGGGCACAACCACTGCAAGCCACTGCACAGCTACCATTTTAATCTTTCATTACAGACACTTCTATGGCTCAATAAAAGAAAGAGTGGAATAGCAACTCGATTAAAAAGTCAGTAAAGAGAGATTGGGCTACAAAAGAAAAGGGGTTATCAACACAGACGGCATCACACTTGCAACCTGGACACACTCTCTCTATTGTAGCTTCTACAACTTAATTTGCATTTCCCTTCTCTGGCATTATTGGACTGGGTAACAATAGTGACAAGTCAACAAATTGTATCTATTCCCAGAATATTGTTGAGGGAAACTATAATCTGCTGATTGAATTATTTGTGTCAATTCTGCCCACGTGTTTGGGGATAAGGTCATTTACATTTCTTCTTACCATTCCCAAATAACTTTTTTGAAGGGGGAAGTTAGCCATATTACATTTGACTAAGTAAATGAAGAAAATAATATAAAAACAAAGATTGTTTTCTATGTCCCTATTTAGAAGCAATAAGAGAGGGAATTGAAACTACATCAAGGATGAATCCTTAGAAATCTGATTTCTGCAAATGTATTCTTGTAACAGCTATATGTATCACTGAATTTGTTTGGTTTCTTCCTTTGCATTTGATATATTTGCTCTTGATATATTCCTTTCACTTTCCAAAGAGAGTATATGCTTCTGTTACTGTCATTTCTTTGTTTTCCTTCACTTCCAATTGGTACTGCCTTTCTGAAATTTGAATAATTGAAGAAAATTCAATTAAAGAGCAAATAATCATTTGGGCACTTTTAAAATACCAGAAAACTTGCTCTGTTAAAGAGCCCCATAGCATATTAAAGGACACTGAATTCTGTAGTGACATCAAACCAAAAAGAGATATTGGAATATAATGACTTACAGTTTAGAAAATATGTTAGGAGAGGCTTGGAAGAAAAAGAAGTGGTTGAAAGAAGGAATGGTAATGTAGAATATTAGAAGTGAAGGAATCTACTAGATCTAGTCTAACCTCCTCAATTTATAAATGAGGAAATTGAGGATCAGAGAAAATAAGAACTGTCGCTTTAAAAAAGTTAGTGACAATACCAATATTTTGAACCCTGGCTACTGTTCAGGGCTTGCTCCCTTATAATCACTTGTATTTGTTTTAAGGATCATATGTGACCATAGATTTTGGGCTGAAATTGACCTTAAACATAATTTAATCCAAATTCTTCTTTTTTAAAGAGTTGCTACCTGAGGCCCTTCAAGGTGAAAGGATTTAACAGAAGTCATAAAAATGGAAAATGGCAGATCTAAGACTTGAATCTTGATCTTCTAATTCTAAAATGTCAATATTTCATCACATGATAAACTAGAGTTAGGTCCATGGGAAAAGCCTTTGCAGTCTAAATCTGTATTTGGTATACGAGGTATATTTAAAAGAATTGTCTCACTTCATTGCTTTTTAAAATTGGAAATCATCTAAAATGAAAGTATTTGTCATTGTCTGCTCTTTACAAAATTTTAAGAGTTTGTGACCAGCTTGTCAGCAGAATTTCCTCAGTCTTTGAAAAGCTACATAGAAATTCCTAGGCCTAGCATTCATGCAGTAGAGTAGAGCTGTGAAGTGGTCCAGTTGTACTGGAAAAAAAATTAGAATTATGCCCTGAAAATTACCCAAACTAGGGTTATAACCCATGGAGATCAAAGAAAAATAAAAAGTTTCTATGTGTACGAAGATATTTATAGCAGTTCTTCTTAGAGTGGCAAAGAAACTAAGGGGTACCCATCAATTAGGGCATTAGGGCATAGCTAAATAAATTATAGCATACTAGTATAATGAAATACTGTTACGCCATTAAGAAATTATGCAAGACCATGAACTAATACAGAGTAAAATAGGCAGTCAAGAAAACAATATATACAGTGACTACCAAAATGTAAAAGGAAAGCACAATAATACATTAAAACAATCAAAAGTGGATATTACAAAATTATAAAGAATAAGCATGGGTCAAAAGAAGAGACAGAAGAGGTTCCTATTCCATCTCTTGTGGGAGTGGTATGTATGAATATGTTAGCTATTGCACTTATTGAACTTTCTCAATGTTATTCATTGGTTATACTCATTCTTCTCTCTTTTTTAACCTTAAAAATACCTATATAAGATGATTGTCTGGGATGAGGTGGGGGAGGAAAGATCATGGGAGGAACAATGATGATGTTTGCTTTTTAAAGAAACCAACAAAAACTTATTTTTAAAAGGGAAAATATCAAAGAATCCAGAGAAAACTGAAAAGATTTATTTGGACTGATGCAAAGTGAAGTGAACAAAATCAAGGGGACAACTTTATACTAAACCAGTTACATTGTTAAAAGGAAGAGAAGAAGAAGAGGAGGAGGAGGAGGAGGAGGAGGAGGAGGAGGAGGAGGAAGAGGAAGAGGAGGAGGAAGAGGAGGAGGAGGAGGAGAAGGAAGAAGAAGAAGAAGAAGAAGAAGAAGAAGAAGAAGAAAGAAGAAGAAGAAGAAGAAGAAGAAGAAGAAGAAGAAGAAGAAGAAGAAGAAGAAGAAGAGAAGAAGAAGAAGAAGAAGAAGAAGAAAAGAAAGGGAGGGAGAAGGGGAGAGGAAGGGATGGAGGAAGGAAGGAAGGAAGGAAGGAAGGAAGGAAGGAAGGAAGGAAGGAAGGAAGGAAGGAAGGAAGGAAAGAAGGGAAATTTAAAGAGAATTAAGAATTCAGTTCAATGAAATAGTCAGTCATGATTCCAAAGAAACAATGATGAAGCATGTCTTCAGAGGTGACAGACTAATATGCAGAATTTGTTTCTCTTGATTATGCTTATTGTTGATAAGAGTTTTGTTTCTTTTCCCTCATCCTAGGAGAAGCAGAAAGATACAGAGAGGAAAGGAAGAAAAAAATGAATCTTTGGTCATTGAAAATATTTTAATTTACTTGCAAAATAAAGAAATACCTAAACATAGGGAATTGACAAAATCCATTCTATTTAACAAGCACTTATTATATATCAATTACATGCAAAGTACTGGGGACAGAAAGACAAAACAAGTAATAGTTCCTGATTTTAAGAAGCTTCCATTATACTGGAAAAATGCCAAGTAATGGAAGGTGGAGAGGAGGAAAGGAAATATAACAAGTAAAGTATCAGAAAAGATCTTGTGTATAAATAGTACCTGAATCAAGTTATTTTATGTCTAGACAAAATCATACAAAAAAATTTTTATGAAAGGTGGAAGAAGGCTCTATCTTTTTGTCACTAACCTGTGATTATATATCACCTTTTCCAGCTAAAAATGAACATCTGTGTTATTCATGGTACTGATCTCATCATTATATTATGAAATTGCCAAATTTGGAAGATATCATCAATTAAAGGACTTCTAATAGTAGTGGATAATCTTTCAAATAATAATTTGAAGCAATAGATAATTCTTCAAACAACAATTATCCATAATAATCCTTCAAAAGCAGTATATGTAAGCATTTTCTGAGGACTGATCAAACATTTTTTTAAATGGGTTTGTGCAAAATTTTTCCAAATCATTCTTAAGAGAAAGGCAATCAAAACAACTCTGAATCTTCATTTCAAAGTAAAGTATCAAAGATGACAAAATAAATTGTTAATATTGAAGAGGTTGTAAAAAGATAAGCACACTATATATAGTGTTGGTAGAGCCATGAATTGGACCAACCATTCTATAAAGTAATTTGGAATTATATTTTTAAAAAGTTCTTAGAATATTCATATGCTTTGACCTCAAAAATCCACATCTCTGCATATATTCTTAAGGAAATCTAAGACAAAAAGAAAGGTCACATATTCACAAATATATTCATGATAGGCTTTTTTTAGATGCCAGCAAAAAACTGAAAGCAAAGAAGGTGCTCATTTATTGAGACATGGCTAAACAAATCGCCATCTATAAATATAATGGAAAATTATTGTGCTATAAGATGTAAAGAATATGAAGGATTCAGAGAAGAAAGAGAAGATATGGATTGAAGTAAAATGAAAAAAAGCAGAATCAGTAAAATAACACACTCAGAAGAAATAAAAAAGAGGGAAAGAATTTTGTAAAAATGCACCTCTCTCCTTTCCTTCTATGGTATGCAATATTGTATACAGACCCAGGTGTTACTTCTTTTTTTTTTTTTGCTGAACTGCTTTTTTCCCCCTTTCTTTTTTAAGTCTTTCTAGGGAGAAGGGAGGGGATCCAAAAATAAAGATAATGCAAAAACAACATATCTAAATAAAAATTAAATTTAAAAAGAAAAAGGAATTAATAAGTGCATATGGCAATGGGTAGTAATTTCTTAATGTAAAAATTGTTTCTGCTTTGTCAAAAGTTTTGCTTTCAAAAATTTTGTTTCTGCTGTACTAAAGATAGTTATCTTCATATTACATTACATGAGTAATGATTGATTGACTTTGAGTCACATACCTTTTGTTTATCCCTCCTGATTTTTTCTCAAAAGTGGAACAATAACAAAATGGATGTGCACAGTCAGAAAGTAAGGTGGTGTAGTGAAATAATCCAATGATTACTAACAACAGATTAATTTATGACCAACATTTTAAAGGGTAGTTAGCAGGTACACTGGATAAAGTACTGGGTCTGAGTCAGGAACACTCATCTTAGTTCAAATCTGGCCTCAGATCCTGACTAATGGTCTGATGCTAGGTAATTCACTTTAACCCTTGTTTGTCTCAGTTTCCTCGTCTGCAAAATGAGCTAGCGAAGGAAATGGCAAGTCACTGCAGTATTTTTGCCAAGAAAGCCTGAAATAGGATCGCAAAGAGTCACAGGACTCAAATGATTGATGTAACTGCAGTTCCCTAGCAATTTCTTATTTTTGAGGTAGGGAAAAGTATGCTCTTTTTGACTGAATCAATAAAGGACTGAATCCTGATATAATGAAAACTGTACTGGTACATACATACTAGAATCAATCTGTCTTCTCTATCTGTCTCTGACTCTCCCTAATTATGACTGTGCTACAAGAAATTAACAATAACTAGCATATATGTATGTGGGTATGTATACTGCCCTAAGTTTTACAAAGCATTTTGCATATATTTTCTCACTTTAAATATAAGTAGGTGAGGTAGGTGTTATTATATTATTTCTATTAACTGACAGAAATTAAGTGACCTGCTCAGAGTTACACAGCTAGTATCTGAGACCAGATTTGAACTTGTCTTTCTGACCCAGTTTGCTACTCTATCTACTATGCCACCTAACTGCCTATGAAGACTATCAATAACACAAAGAAACATGGGAAGATTTATTCCCATTATTAAATAATTAATAAGCAAATTAAATTAGAATTAATATTAATTAAATAAGAATTAAATAAGCAAAACCAAGAAAACAATATAGACAATAACTATAATATTGTAAATGGAAAGAATATCAACAACAAAAAAGCCTGAAATTTAATACTTTGAAATCATAATTTTCAAACATGGTCCCAAAGAACTTTTTTTTTTAAGAGGTAAGAGACTATGTGTAACATTGCAGATAAAGACAAACTGTTTTTGGTGTGTTGCTTAGTTTTTACTAAGTTGTTTTCCCTCTCTCTTTTGTTCTTTGTTTTTAAGAGATAATTCTAGTTGGGGGGGGGAGGAGAGAGAGAGAGAGAGAGAGGTGGAAGGAAACATTGGGGAGTGTAGATAATTAAAAGAAAAAGCAATAAAAATACATTTACTGCATTCCTAAACCATAATAGTAGGTACCTTTTCCTCTAGAACTTATCTCATGGATTTATCTTTACTGACCATATCCTCATACAGTGATGATATAAGATTATAGGATTTAGAATTGGCAGTGACCTTGCTACTATGTTGATAAATATTTAACAACCAGCTCTCCAGAGGGGAAATGTACACAAAAGACATTTTACAGTTTCATTTGTATTAACATTTTCCCCATCACTTTCTTAATTCTATCAATCAACAAAACAATAAATTAGGTCTCAATTTGTAGCCTTTGCTAATTTTGAGATGTAAATCTGAAAATGGGATAGTCAGTTCTGGTAAATCAGTTCTAATTAGTTTCAGCATAATCATGATTTTAAGAGTTCATATAATTTCCATCACTTACAGATTTGTAAACTATGTCCTGGAGAAGTAAAATAACTTGGTTAAGGTCATACATATAGTTATGTATACAATAAATATGTACCATGTTCATCATAACACCACTAGGTGGCTTGAAAGACACGTTTGTATTTATTGCACTTTACAAAACCTTTTTACAGATGTTATCTCATTTAATTTTCACTGTAGTCCTTTGAGGTAGGCAATAAAAATATTGTCACATGAATTAACAGATAAGGAAGCTGAGGTTCAGAGAGCTGAACAAATTTGCTCTGAGGGCTACAGTTAATAAATTGGGAGGAGTGGGCAAGGAAGCAAGATCTTTGATTTCAAAGTGCAGTATTCTTTTTACAATAACATTGTCTTCTAGGGAAATAGAACAGATGGCCCTTGTTTTCAAAATGAATGAGAGAGGACTATCATACTGACAATTACTATTTACTATCTATGTGTGACTGAGTGAGGATAAACTTTCTGGGCCTTGGTTTCCTTTCTATAAAATAAGGGGATAGAACTAGATAGCTTTTAAGGTCCTGTTCAAATATGCGATTTTATGCTTCAGATAAGAAATACTACAGAAGCGCCAAGGAGGCATAGTTCTTTGCACAAGGTAGGCATTGAATGATAAATGAATAAATGAATGAATTAACGGAGGCACAAATTATTATCAGCTGGAGGATGATGTTATCACAGAAGGCTGATCATCGCCAATCTCATACTCTTTCTCATTACATATATCCAATCAGTTGCCTACTCTTGTCTTTTCTATCCCCACGAAATCTCTCATCTCTGTCCTCTTCTCCACTCCCAGAGGAGTCACCCTAGTTCAAGCCCTCACTATCTTTGCCTAAACTATTGCAATAGTTCTTTAATCAGACTCCCTAACTCAACTCTCTCACCACTACAATCCTCCACACACTTGTCTGAGTGATTTTCCTAATGTGCAGCTCAGAATCCTGTCACTCTCCAGTAGTTCCTTATCACTTCTAGAATCAGAGATAAATACCTCAATTTCACATTTCTAGTTCCCTACTTCTGTCATCACAAGCACCATAGTATGGCCAAACTGGCTTTCTTACTGTTCCTTATGCACAGGACTCCATGTCTCATCTTTGTGGGATTTCCCTCTCTTTGTACTGTCACCTCATTCCACAATAGCAAACCTTTCCACAGTTTGAAATCTCTACTTTCATTTAAGGCTCTGATCAAGTACAACCTTCTACATGAAGGTTTCCTAAGCATTTTTTTCCTTCGTTTCTTTTCCCATCCTAGCTACTAATATATTCCTCTCAAAATTATCTTGTATCTTGTATATATTTTGCACATACCTGTGTACATGTTGTCTATACATACACATACACACCACACACACACATACACACCATACACACCACACACACACACACACACACACACACACACACACACTACTTAGAATGTAAACTCCTTGAGGGCAGGAACACTTGTTTGTATTTTTATCCCCAGCCCTTAGCACAGTACCTAAAATACAGTAGGTATCTAATCAGGTACCTACTGATGGAAGAATCAGCAAGGGAAAGTTAGATGATACAGTGGATATAGCGCTGACCCTGGAGTCAGAAAGACCTGAATTCAAATCTAGCCTCAGACATTTAACACTTATTAGTCGTGTGATCCTGAGCAAGTCACTTAACCCCATTGCCTCACAAAACAACAAACTATATTAAAATACCCTCTAAATCACTAATAATTGAAGAAATAGAAATAAAACAAATCTGAGTTTCTATCTCATACCTATCAGATTAGTAAAAATAATAAAAAAGGAAAATGACAATTAGTGGAGGACATAAGATGGGCCCACTGGCATGTTGGAGGAGCTTGGAATTGGTCTCACCATATTCTTTGATCCAGTGATACCATTATCAGACCCATACATCAAGGAAATCAAACTTAGGGGAAAAAAAACAAAGAAAGCAACTTAGAACTAAGTCCAAAAAGAAAATATGCTATTCATACTCTGACATTATCATACCCATACACCAAAGAAATCAAAGAAAGAAGAAAAAAACATACATACTAAAATATTTATTATGGAGCTTTTTGTTGTAGAAAAGAACTAAGAACAAAAAGGTGTCTATAAATGGCTGAACAAATTACGGTTTATAATGTAATAAAATATTACTATGTCATAAGAAATAATGAAAGGCAGTGGTGTTAAACTCAGAAACAGATCTCTGATGTCCAATTATTAACTCAGAAAATTATAAATTAACATTATATTTTTATTTATTTTACTTTAACATATCTCAACTACACTTTTATCTGGTGAGTTCTAATGAAAAGGATGATTTCAGAGAAATTCTATGTGAATTGATACAGAGGGAAATAGCAGAACCAGGAGAAAAATTTATATTTCTAAAAATGTGATAATTCTGACTCTAGAGAGCCCATAATAAAATATGATACCTAGAGGTAATGAACTCAAGGCACTGAATAAGACTTACATTTTCAGTCATGGCAAATATGTGACTATGTTTTATTTGACATTATTTAGTTACTCCATAATTTAAAGAAAATAATTGTTGAGGAAAATGGAAGCTGAACTATGTAATAAAAGATAGCTAGGAGAAGGGTAAAGTCTAAGAATGGAATACACTGAATAAGAATGCAAGAAAAGTTAAGTGTAAAATATATTTAGTAAATACTGACTATCGTGGGCTGACTAGAACAGAAATGTAGAAAGTATGGTTAGAAAGGTTCAATAAGATTATATAAGATCTAGAATGCTAGATTTAGGAGTTTGAACTTTATACTGAACAACTATAAATACCGAAGTTCTAATTGGGAATTGGGAGAAATATGTTATGAAAGTACTCTTTCTCAAGATTAATTTGGTAATAGTACAGATTGAATTGGAAGGAGAAAGAGGCTAGGAACAACTAATTATAACCATGAATTGAAGGTCTATACTTCTCTTGTTTGAAATAATGAAATCAGATTTAACCAACCAATCATTCCATAAACATTTATTAAGTACCTTCTATATTCCAGGAACTGTTTTTTTTTTAATTAAAGCTTTTTGTTTTCAAAACATATGCATGGATAATTCTCCAATATTAACTCTTGCAAAAACTTTGTATTCTAATTTTCCCTCCTGTCCCTCACCCCCTTCCCCTGGATGGCAAGTAATCCATTATATGTTAAACATGATAGAAATATGTTAAATCCAATATATGCATACATATTTATACAATTATCTTTCTGCACAAGAAAAATCAAATCAAACTGGAAAAAAATGAGAAAGAAAATAAAATGCAAGCAAACAACAACAAAAAGAGTGAAAATGCTATGTTGTGAACCACATTAAGTTCCCACAGTCTTCTCTGGGTGTAGATGGCTCTCTTCATCACAAGATCATTGGAACTGGTCTGAATCACCTCATTATTGAAGAAAGCCATGTTCATCAGAATTGATCATCATCTAATCTTGTTGTTCCACGCACTGTTCTAAGCACCAGACTCTATGATTATTGATGTATTTATGGAGGTCTATCCCACTCCATTTGAACACAAAAGGCCAGGACTTCTCAGTCAGATCAATCAAAAGGTGTTTATAAGGCCAAGAGTTTCCATCAATCAAATAAAGACATAAACTAAGTACTAACAATGTCCAAGTACAAGTTGATCAAGTTGGGAGAAAGTATAGACTGTTTTACACTCTTAGATAAAATGAGCTGGTGTTATGCAGAAAGTATATTAGGACTAATTGAAGAGCTTTCAGCTGGTTTAGAACCAAGCATTCCAATGGTGAGATATTCTAGTTGTACAATAGCTTCAGTCAAGCTCTTGAGAGGGAATAGCTTTTTGGTTGTTGGATTTTTGAGGGATGGGGAATGATGAGTGAGAAGGAGGGATAATTAAGAGGGAAGGAAAGGAAAAAGCATGTCTCTTTTTCTCATCCATGCTCATCCATTGACCCCAGGAAAACCTTGCAAACTCCAAAACTTTAAAAAGTTTGAATACTTGTGATGTGAGTGATATAGATACCAGATGATGGTAGGTACCAAAAGTTGGGATTCGGATATGTGAAGAATTCTGTTTGCAAAAGGTAGATTTATATAGGGGAATAGGTTACAGACTAAATGAAGGGTAACAATAGACATCAAGAATGGTAAATATGAAATTGAATGGAAGAGCATATAAAAACAAGTTCCTCAGTGGAACTCACAATTACCCAGTAGAAAGGGAGTACTCCATGAGATTGGGGCATGCCCTTAGCTGGCAGGCTGAATCCTGAAAGGGACATAGTACTCTAAAAGAGTTAATTAGCTAGAAAGAAGATAAATGGAGTTGAAAAGCATAATAGAGTTAGGGGAGAGACTATGTGGCATGGGAAACGGGAAGAGAAAAGGGAGAATATGCTAGAAGACAGAAGCTCAAAGAGAGACAGCAGCCATGAGATGGCTTTAACCTCAAGTTAAAGATCCCTACAGATCTTTTGACATAATTTGGATTTCTGACTGGAGGATGTCCACAAAGGGTAGAAGCAGGGAGCTAAACTGATCTCTAGCAAAACCTTGGTCAGGAATTCATTTTTATCAATTCCTCTGCTAACCACACTTAACATTGAAGACCTTATAAGTTGAGACGTCCCATTTGTTCTGGTAAGAGTGTTCCCTGATGCTGACAGTAGCATCTATGTCAGGAGTTGAAAGACACTTTGAAGACAAACTATGTTGAAGAAAGACAGCTTCAGGATTCCTTTTTTTAATTTGGAAATCATTTAGAGACTAGTGTTTCATGATTTGAGCCTAGTGATTAAACTGAATACCACAATGCCAGAAGAATATTGATCATTAAAATAATTAATATTCTTAAAAGGCCAAAATGAATTACATAAAGGCATACAAGATCAAATATAACAAATCTGGAAGAATATTGATATTAAAGCAATGGGTCATGCAATGGGTCATTGATAATAGCTTACTTATATAGCAATTGATAATATATAAACTTTTTTTTTTAAAATAGGCTTAAAACAACCCTGTGACGGGGCAGCTAAGTGGTGTAGTGGATAGAGCACTAGTCCTGGAGTCAGGAGGACCTTAGTTCAAACGTGGCCTCAGATACTTAATACTTCCTAGTTTGTGACCCTGGGCAAGTCACTTAACCCAAATTGCCTCAGCAAAAGAAAGAAAGAAAAACAATCCTCTGAGGTAGATATTGCTAGTGGTTGTGTCCCCATTTTATAGATTAAAAAACTGAGCCCAAATAGTTTTATTCAAGAAGTATAAAAGCAAGCTATAAGATTAAGTGTATTAGATTGAACATATAGTAGGTAGAACTCTACCATTAGTTGGCTATGTAAACTAAGCCATATAATTTAATCTCTTTCTGTATGTTTCCTAAGCTACAAATTGGGACTGGCTCATAGTAGGCACCTAATAAATATTTATTTATTGATTAATATTTGTCCTAGATCATCACAGGACTGTTTGTGGATAGATTATGATAACAGATATTTTTAAGATGTCTTCTGAAAGCATTATAACAAGTGTGGAAACTTGTGAAGGAAGAACTTCCTTTTCAGATTTGCCTTCTTAGAAAAGGCTGAGAATAAAAACAACCTTTCTAAGGGAAATGGATTAAAGGTAGAAATCAAATTTTAAACAATGTTCCTAGTTTCATAAATCAGTGATAGTTCTCAGTAGTTTTTCCTTCCTCCTCCCCCCCAAAAAAAACTCAAGAGAAGAGTCTTCTTCCTTTTGTAAAAAAAAGATTGTGATCCTAGTAAGGGGACCCTTTCAGTCTTTAAGGGGAGTGGTCAAGGAAGGAGTGGAATACAGTAGTACTAACTGGAACTATGTACCTGGCACTCTTAAGTGTTATGTTTTGTTTGTTTTACAAATATTACCTCATTTTATCATCATAGCAACCCAGTGAGGTGGGGGCTATTATTTTCCCCATTTTACCATTTAAAGAACCTGAGGCAAATAAATTAAGTGACTTGCTCAAGCTAACACAACTAGTATCTGAGATGAAATTTGAACTCAGATCTTCCTGATTTCAGGCTTAGCATGATCCACTGGGTCAATAAATCTTTTTAGATAGTTAAAGATTAAATAACTGTATTCTGAAATGTTAACCCAAAACTGTGTTTTAAACTATCATGACATTTTCTTTGTTCAAGATTAATACAAATGTTACATCATCTTGGGGGAGAGAGAGAGATACCTGAGGGCATGGGTTAGGAACTAGGGGAAAGAAATGATGGCATTTTGGAAATTTTTCTGTCTAAAGTAGAAATTATTGAGTAAAAGATAAATGTTAACCTGAATAAAATTGTTTTCTGTCATATTTGCAACCTATATAAAGAGTACAACATTTATATTTTTTCAACCAACTGAAGCTGTTAGTGCTATTATGATTATTATTAATGATAATCATACATCATATTTATAAAGTACTTCAAGTTTTCAAGCTTTATATCCTTTGAACTTCACAACAACCCTGTGAAATAAGCACTACATGGTATTGTTATTTCAAAATTAGACTGGATATAAGCATAAGAGTAAAGTCAAAATCACCTCATCCCGTTTAACCCCATGCATTTATCTATTGAGAGCACAATTGTTCATTCTATGAAAAAGGCCTGGAAACAGGGAGTCTGTTCAGATTGGCTGAGGCACTTGGTCACACCCTCTGGAGCTAGTGTAAAACCATTTGTCATGCCTGGGATTGAAAGAGAGAACATGTTCCATCTAAACTGCAGAGAAGGAATCAATCTAGAGGAGAGGAACAAAACTCTGTGCTAGGGCCAGACCTTAACTTCAGTTACCCTTTATCACTGACTGGGTGATCTCTGAAGGATCTAAAAGAACTCTCAATATTCTATCTTCCTTAGCAGGCATTTGTGGAACAGTTCATGGCAGTGTTTATATCAGGAAATAAGAACAAACTGGAGATGATAAAATAGCAGATTCAGTCCTCCAAGAAATCCAGATAAAAAAGTACATTTATACCAAAGCAGAAGCATCTTACAGACTCCAACAAAGGAACTTGCAGAAACTCTAAATTTTCTAACACTTGGCCACATATGTTCTTGAAACTGGAGCCTGCTCTCCCCACTGATTTGTGGGAGATTGAAACACAGACTTTTGGAGAAATATTTTATATCAACTTTTCTTTATCTCTCTAGTAAATAACGCCTCTTAAAAACTAATTGAGTCTAACTAACTGACATCAACGAATAGGGGAAAACCCACTGGTGAGTACTTGTGAGACTTGTGAGCTATATAGCACTAGAAACCATATTTCTCTATCTTTCAGGTCTAACTCTAAAGTCCTGAGAGTATAGTAGCCATAATATTTGTACCTGACTCATTAGTACAAATGTGCACTGGGATAATTACTCCAGAGTTTACACCTATCACACAGTCGCAGAACAATTTAGGAGATATGAAAGAAAGAGAAAATTTTTCTCTAAAAGATGAAAGAACAGGTGACCTGGATTGGTCCAAATTTAAAGATGGGCTCTTTAGACTTAAAGGCTGGTGGTGTGGTTAATGTCTTCCCCACACTGGGATGGCTTAGTATGGAAGATAGTACACATCACAGATGATCAATGAGATTGCTCTAAAGCTATCGCTAAAAAGAGCTGCTAGATTAATCATATTGATCAGAGTGACCAATTGTTTTGGTGCTGTGCAGGATAAACTTTGATTTTTCATATTCTTCTCTTTTAAACTAAGTGAGAAGAGAAATTCAAGACCTACAAGGAGTAAATACTAGCCATGTGGACTATGGACAAGTCATTCAATTTTTCTAAACTTCAGTTTCCTCATCTGTAAAATGGGAATAACAATGCTACCAATTGTAAGGAAAAGTGCTTGTGAATTATGAAACATTAGATAAATGAGAACCATCATCAAACAAAGATCCACTTCTTAATATCTATATTCTTCCAACATTATTAAGCTACAAGATGTGGTACATTATTAGGTAATAATTCTGAAGAAATAGAATTTAAAATCACTCAAAAGATTAAAGAGATAAAGAGGGCATGATTAGGGTAAAACATATTCTCATAATGACTATGAAAAAGAAAAGTTGCAGAGATAATGGGTTCTGGGGGGGGTGGTGATAACTAAGTGCTGATTAGATGGGTTGCATTTAGATATTCAGTTAGAAATTTCCATCAGTTATTTAGAGTTATGGGAGTGGAGTTTAGAAGAGATAAGGCCTGGATGTCTCCACTTCTTCACTCCCTAGGACTATGTAGCAATAACTTCACTTAGACATTTTCTATCTTTCTGTAATGACACCATTCTTCTTCTCTATCTCCTGCTCTGAGAACTGCTATCAAATCAAGTCTCCCATTGCCTCTGAAAAGGGTATGTCAATTGACTACCCTATTATTCTAGTCAAAGTCTGTAAAATGGGGATAACAACATCATAAGGTTGTTGTGAAGATCAAATGAGATAACATATGTAAAGCTCTTAGCAAAGTGCCTGGAATACAGTAGGAGCTATATAAATGTTATTCCCTTTATCTTTCTCCTTTTCATCTTTATTACATTCCACACCTTTCCCTGGCCTTCATTCCTGTATATGAATTGTTTCCCCCATAAAATGTAAGCTCTGGGAGAGTTAGGAAAGTCTAACTTTTCTATTTGTAATCCTGGTACTTAGCATAGATCTTGGCCATAATAAGCCTTAATAAATGCTTTTTATATGTGCAAAGTAGACTAAAGGGATTAAACAGACACAAAAAGAATCAGCAGAGAACAGCATCATGAGAACCTAGAGAAGAGAGAATAAACACAAGAAGGGAATGTCAAAAAGTGTGACAAATGAGAAAGGCCACTGGATTTATCAATAAAGTGATTTTTTGAGAATTTGGAGAAGAGTAGTATCATGTAGGTAGAGAGGGAAACAAGAATGCCAAGAGATGAGAAATGACCGGGATGTAAGAAAAGGAAGACATTGAGTATAGCAGTTTTTTCCTAGGAATTTGGCTCTGCAAAGGAAGAGATATAAAATAGTAAAGAGAGAGTTTTTAAAGGGCTATGGGTCAAACTCTAAAGATGATTCCACATAGATCAAGAAGGATCAGTAAGACATGTAGAAGGATACCTGTTAACAGAATAACAGAACAGTCATGAAACCCCAGGGAGGAGAGACTATTTAGAAGAATGAAGTAGTCAACAATGTCAGATTCTATTGAAAAGATAAGAATTTTCTGAAGGGCTGTACTAGCCTTTTTCCAGAACTCTTTTAGTCCAATTGGCATCTTTTTGTTTATTTTTTTAACAGAATCCCAAAGTAATCAAAATGATGGAATGCTAACAATTCAGCTAAAAAAATTTTAATGATAAAATTACAATATGAAGGCAAAGTGTTTGAGATGATCTAGTCCACATTTTTAATATATTCTATTTCTAAAACATGAGTATTGATCTAATTCTAACTGAAAATAGATTTTTTAAAAAGATAGAAGGAAGCTAATGCAAGTGGATGATATGCAAATGTTTGTTTAATAGTTCAAAGCAATCTTATTAGCTATCAAATGAATATTTTCCCCCATTGGGTTTGCACTGTTTTAAAATCTCTTGTCCTCAGTCCATACTTCATATGTCTTCAATAAATGCATTTCATTCATTCATTCAAGACAAAATGTATATAATCTCCCTAATACCTTTGAAGTGATCACTAGTTTAAAGTAGGAAAAAAATGAAGAATGGGAAGGTGGTTGTCAATAAATGGAAATACACAACACATATTTAAATGTTAGTGTTCTCCAAAGTATCTTGGAAGATTTGAATGAGTGGCTTGTATTCCTAACTTTAAATTATCTCAAATGGTTAATGGCCACATTTTCCTGTAATACTATGTTTTTCAATCCTGTTTGGCACACATATACACACACATTCACATAATACACATACATACAAACACAAAACTCTTGGACTAAGTCTCACTTAAGCAGCTACTATTCTGTTGAAATGTGTTAAAACCGTGTGTCTAATCACAGAGAAGCCAAACATTTATCAGGATAAGACTTCCCAACTCATCAACTTTAATGGCAACCAGACGGCATTTCTGGAGAGTGCTCATTAGTTAAAAAAAAAAAAAAAAAAAATTCCTGGTAATCTCCCTATTCCATGGCTTTTACTTATCTAGTCAAAAACAGTCATATGCCCCATCTTCATTTTTAATGATGATTTTTTTGCCCATATACTACCCTGAGATTTAGTCACACAACTGTAAAGAAGATAAATATAAAGCATAAACCAACTGCAGCCAAAGAGGGATAGATAGCATACATTAAAATGAGTAACATCAGAACTGCAGTTGTTTAAAATTAGAACCATTCCCAAAAGACTCAAAACCTTGCCATTTAAGGGGGAAAGGGAGAACTCTTCATATCGTTCAGCTGACTAAGGGTGTCTGAATCAAAGTCTGAATTTAATAAAAGGAGGCAGAGAAAGAACCCACAGCATAAATAGAGACTATTTATCTGCTTACAGGACCTTGCTAAGCCTAGTAGTATCTCTGTCTATGTGGGAAGACCTAATGAAATTCAAGAAGAAAAAAAATGTTCAAAATAGATGTGAATGTGCTTGATAGAAGACTATTGTTATGCTCTTGTGACACACTGACTTATTTTCTGGAAAGGTAATTCTTCACTGAGTCCAGGAGAGCATTGTCTTCATTGTAAAGTTGGATGCTTAAACCTGTTGTCTGAAAGGTTTGCCAGTATTTAAAAGGCTGCTATCATGCTCTCATTAAAGTGCAAGAACAAAGTACTATAATATTACTGTTTCAAGATTACTCAGAATTTGGGTGTAGCTTTCAA
Organism: Antechinus flavipes; assembly: GCF_016432865.1. Classification (NCBI taxonomy): domain Eukaryota; kingdom Metazoa; phylum Chordata; class Mammalia; order Dasyuromorphia; family Dasyuridae; genus Antechinus; species Antechinus flavipes. The sequence continues at coordinate 156,959,589 of NC_067399.1, read as the reverse complement.
TGGCCTCAAGTATTTAGTATAAGAAGCAGAAAATGGAACAATAAGTGATTTAGACATAGGAATCAAACATATATATGTTATGTAAATGGCTGAATATATATTACTACTGAATCCTTCTCTGATACTGAAAATCATTTCTTTCCCACAGAACAATTTCAATGTAAGTGAAGGTTTGATATAAACAGATTTGCAATTTGCATGTTATAAGACATCGATCAGGTTTCCAATTTTAATTCAATATCAAATAGTTTCCATCTGAGAACTATTCAAGGAAGAGGACTTCATTTTATTAGGAAAGAAAGAGTTTCACCAAAGATAGACTTGGCTCATAAAGAATTGCAATAGTGGATAAGATAAGCAGTAGTAGCTTTTGTTTTAAACAAAAAGGATGAGAAAGAGGGCTATTTATTGGGAGGAAAACAGCTAAACTTAAAAGATATAAATAAAAAGCACAAGGAAGATTTGGTTAGTTTTGATAGAAAATTCCAAAAAAGTTTTCATTTAATATAGAGAAGCCAATCACTTTGGTTGCAGTAGATTTCTCATGAAAACTGTCCCATAATTCTCTCACCCTGTGGAAGAAGGGTAATATGTGTATGAAGAGAAATGGATTAAGATTAGAGGGAAGTTGGAAGAATGAGAAGTAGGACATAAGGGGAGCAACTGGGAAAGCTTATGTGCAGCTAAATCCTTTAAGAACAATTTACCTCTCGATTTAATGGTTATTCAATTAAAATTCATCCATAGGTAACTTTTACTCCACCCTCCTCTAATAGAAAGAGGATCAAAGTTTTCGAGTAAGAACTGGATTTGTCTCCAACACTCCACACCTAATTCCTATAACAACATGTTTAATTTAAAATTAAAGCATTGGGGTTCTTTAATAAATATTGATGTTCTCCATAATGATTAAGTCTAAGTAGGAAAAAATCTTCTGAAATTGAACCCTCTGTTAAAAAAAAAAAAAGCTACATTAATGGCTTAATTTAAACACTGCTTCTAGTGAGTTCTAGTAAAAACTTACTAATTACATTTATAAGTTAAGAATTGAATGTGACTGTGGGCAGCTAAGTTACTGCATGAACTCTGCCAGCCCCATTGTACATAGGGGACCTTGCCAAAACGTTTTCAAAACTGAATAGTCATTGGGTTGGCAGATAATTCAGAAACTATTTGTATGAGCTGTTTATCAAATTATTAACTGCACAGATGTTGTTTGGCTGAAGAGCAGCTGAACCTTCTCTCTGCCAGCCGCGGAGACAAAGGTCTACGGGAATAATTGGAGATGTGCATGGAATATTAAATTAATTTACTGCTCTTAATTCTTATGCAAATCCTGACCTCTGATAGAGCCTATCAATTACCCGACACACAGTGAAAAGGAAGGAGACAGTTTCTTTTTTTAAGAACACGGAAAAGGAAATATTTGCAATAAGCAGTAGGTAGGAGCACCGAATACTGGAATTATTTAATTGAATCTCGAAGTTGCAATGCGGTCCTTCGGGAATAAAGACGCCGGGCGACTGGGAAATTGCAGTGAGGGGATCGGAAAGGGGGAGGTAACCCGGAGTATCCAGGAGTTTGCCGAAATAGCTGCACATCTGCTTTGGGGAGGGGGAGAGAATCAGGGATCAAAGCGGCAAATAAAACATTGATTTTCAAGCAAAGGCCCAACTTAAAAGAAACAATGACAAACTTTGTATATGTAATTACCCAGAGAGCAGTCATTTAGCCTGAGAAAGGAAGAATTGCAGTAAGCTTTGTTTTGGGGGAGAAAATGAGTCGAAGGATGCAAGAAGCGAGGATTCCGTATTCTGGTCCATTTTGTTAAAATGATCATTAACTGGGATTAGCAAAAACTAATCGCGATCCGCCATCCGCAGTGTGCTGGCCAAGGATGTCCAGTGTTGACTGCGGAATTACGTATTATAGGTAGGAAATCAAGCCTAGTTAAGGCTTGGCTTGGCTTTATTTAAAGCATTAAAAGGCTTCACTGAAATCTGCCTTTTAGTCAGAGGCAGTTTTATAAATTTTAAATCACACAGTCCTATCCAAAAAAAATTAGTTGGGAGGAGGAAAAAATAACGCAGTACGCAGATACTCAATCCGGGGTTTAAACTGAAGACCTTTCCGCGGCCACTCTCCGACTGAGCTTCCGGAGCAATCCCGCGTGGTCCGAAAACCAGTGCGATGGCCGTGATGGCTCGGGATGCCCTGCAGCCTCGTGGCAAGAGCTGCTCTTCCCCGCCGGGGGCTTCCCTTGGGCCCATTTGGGGGACTTGTTCTAAACGCCGTGCTGTCTACCTACGATTTAGTGAATGTTTAAAGACTCCTGTCTCTCGCCTTTCATCATATTTCAAATGAGGATAAATAAATAGGATGCATAATGCGATCGGTCTATCCCCGACCTTTGCAAGACCTCAGCAGTGAAATGAGGTTTCCAGCTCCTTTCGTCACCTCCAATATGCACTGCCTTTCAGCTCTGCGCTGCCCAAACAAAGGCTATACAACAATATCAATTAATCATGCAGCGGGCAAACAAGGAGATTTATTCCACTACAAATAGCCTCACAGAGAGATGTTGAATGGGTGTGATTAGCATGTGAAAAGAGGAGCACAACTCCACAGTTCAACAGCTAAAGAGCAATTTGATGGGGCTGGGATGGGGAAATTACTTGATTAGCGTCTGTTGGAAGAGATCACGATTACTGCGCCTCGGCTGTGAATCCTGCCTCTGAAACAAAACACTATGCTGCTGCAGGAACTCGGGGAGCGAGCGGAATAGAGCATGAAGAAAGGGGGGAAGGGAGTAGAAGGAGGAGGGAAAGAAGGAAATGAAAGAGAGGGAAGGAGGAAGTGGAAAGGAAGGAAGGAACAGGGGGAGAAGGAAGAAGAAAGAAGGATGTTGGGGCAAATTATTTAACTCCTCTGCACTTAAATTTCCTCACCTGTAAAACTAGAGGTTGAGCTAGATAAACTCTGGGGGTCTTTTCCGTCCTCAAGTCTGTGGTCGTATGATGATCCCACGAAAAGAAGGATAAGATCATCCAGCCAGAATAAAGAATGAGTGTGTATTAAGGGGGAAAGAAAGAAGCAAAAAGGGACCATCCCAACCACAACAAAACTTAAAAATCTAGGCCTGCAAGAGATAATGGAGAATATTTAAATTATCTGTATTTCCTGACTGGTTCTTCAAAAAATTAGAAATAAGTATACCCTGATCTAGAATGCAGAAAAAATCAAGGGGTGAGGGGGAAACTACCTTGCTTCCTGAATCCTGTTTTAAGACAGAAAGTGAAAGTGAAGGAAAGGGACCTCTAAAAATCCTTCCCTTTGCAATTGTAAAGAGATTTAGGTACTGTAGAATGAGAATCCAGAGATCTGGTTTAAAATCCTGGATCTGCCCCTTTTCTCTCCCTGTGAAGCTGGGCAAATTTGTTATTTTCTCTGACTCAATTTCTTTATCTGTAAATTAGAGGATTGAACTAGATAATAACCTCTAAGATCCTCTTGAACAACACTATCAAGGATATATTTCCAAGGCCTAAATCATGACAAAATGTCTTCATAAATATATATTTTTAAAAGTATCTTCACACTTTCTTTTTTTTTCCCCTAGAAAAAAAACTTACCTTCTGGACCCAAGTCTAGTAGGGAGGAGGAAGGAGAAAAGTTTCAGTATAAAATCAAATACTCTCATCTTTTGGTATTAAGGAAGTTGTATATAGGTGGCTGCAATCACTTTGCTGCAATCACTTTGTCATCCAGGCAAAGGCTCTTTGTGGAAAAGCTATTCTGAGTATTTGGGAGCTCATTACCAGTGCAAATAACCAAGGTTTCCTTCTCAAATCTCCTTGCCATTTCTTAACCTGGACAGGGAAATACTTCATGCAACCAGCATTCGTTTCATTCAACAGAATTTTTATTTCAGAGATGAGGGGGGCTTGAAAGCTACCTATTTAATATTCCTACTGACAAGAACAGTCAGAGAACTTCACTTTCAGTTAGAAGATTTAGGTTTGAGTAACTTTATGCAGACTACTAAATCTGGTTGAATCTCAGTTGTTTATTGAATGGTCTGGCCTGTCTTGTAGTTTTTCCGCTGAGGATCAAGTAAACTGATGTGTGTGAGAGCTTTTGTCAACTAGAAAGTCAAATACAAATGCAACTTGGGGAGCAGTGTGACATAACAGATACAGAGCTTGGAATCATGAAGACTGGATACAAATAATGCCTTAGACACAGCTATGTGACCTTAATGAAATCACATAAATTCTTCCAGCCTCAGTTTCTTTATCTGTAAAATGAAGGTGATAATAGGAACTACTTTCTAATTTTGTTGTGAAGATCAAATGTGATGATATATGTATATATGTAATACTTTGCAAACTTTGAAGTATGATAGGCATGTTAATTATTTTTTATTATTTATGTGACCCAGAATCAGTCCTAAGAAGTTTTTAGGAATGAAATTATTCTTTAGTTCCCAAAACTATGTGCATTATGGCTTGATATGTTCTGACTCTCAGACTCAAATATAAGGATTGCAGGTGAAGCCAGGATGGTACAAGAGGCAGCAGTAAAGGCATAATCACAGCCCTTGGCAGGGGAAGTTTGTTTTAAGCATGGTAGATCCTTGCCCTCCTCCCCTGGATTGTAGAGCTCATAGATTTCTGAGGAGATTCACTAAAGTACTTGCCAAGATGATCTGCTTTCTCCCTATGCTTTTGTTTACTTAGGAAAAGTAAACCTCAGTAGGTTGACTCTTATTCAGAAGAAGAGTGTCCTGGCCTGAATCCAAGGGTTGGGAAGTCCTGGATGAAGAGTGAGAGTCTGGAGTTAAAGATAATCTTGGTAAAAGATTCTCTTTTAGAGTAGCCTGTGGTTCTTCATGTTTTCATATGAATCCTACTTTTATTTGTCTGAAAGAGGATTTAAATTGATTAAACATATGTGTAAAAGTGCTCTTTTCAGATGTTGTCTAAGTCATAGCTGAAGGGAAAGGAATAGGGCAGATAAAATCCCTTCTTAGTGGACCTAAACATTCCCACCTATGTCTGTAAATAGACCTCCATAGAATCAAAGTCATCCATCATTTCTGATTCTCACTCTACTGATCCCTCACTCTCCTTTCCCCTCATCTAATAAAGGAAAATTACATTGAATTTTGATTAACCCAAGCTCTCCCATATCAGAATATTTAGAAAACTATCCTTCCCTATTCCCCTTGCTCTTTTACCAGGTGAAGATACCCCCCCCCCCAATTACTCAGATTAATCCCTCTGGGAATTCTGTCCCCTCAAGAGAAATCACCCTTTCCTCACCCCACCCCTAATCTGTATATCCCACCTAATGCTTGTCCCATGCCTCATTTCTGAGGGACAGGTAAGTTGTAGGGGCTAGACACATTCCGTTTCCTTTATTTAAAAAAAAAAAGTCTAATTAGCAATCCCTAGAAAGACATTAATATAAATATGCTGAAGTCTTCGATGACCAGATTAGCAGAGGTTCATAGTCTTAAAGGAGCACTACACCTTTGCACAAATGAACCAGGAAAGCAAGGGGTAAAATCTTGCTTTAAAAAAGGAGGAAAATCGAGAGCATCGAGCTTTGTAGTTCAAGTACCAATTAACAAATTCAGCTCATTGCTGAGCACTGCTTATCAGTTTCTAAAATGCCATTGACTGCAGATTGTGGTGGAAACTTGGTCTCTTTTCTCGTCCACCCTTTTTCTCCTCCTCTGTCTCTCTTGTTTTCTCTGGACTCTGCACTTGGCCTGGAGAAGGAGCTATCAGGAGAGAAAGGCTAGTTCTCTTTTTCCACGACTTCTTCCCCTTCTTTTTTCCGGGACCACGGATCTCCGCAATCTGTTCAGTGGGGCCAGCAGACTCGGCTCAAGGATGAACAAACCTGATCGGACTGTGCGCCAGAGAAAAGGAAAGCAAAGAGCCCCGGACAGGGAGTCAGAAAGCTGGAGAGCCGTTCGGGAAGGTGTCTTGGTGCACAGCTTAGGAGTGATCCGTCTGCTTGCAGTATTTTGCGATGCGTCTTTCCTATTCAAGACCCGAAAACAAGCGTCGAAACCTAGGGGCCCTAGTTCCCGAGTTTTTAAAAAACAAAAACCAGCCCTCTGGATCACTACAGACGCCTCCGAGGAGTTGCCGATCTACAAAAGAAAATCAGTACTTTCCCCACCTATCAATTTTTCTCCACTCTAAACGCAAATGTTATTTTTTAAGTTGGAAGCTTTGGCCTGCGGCTCTTTTTTCTTGTGGATGCCGAGGCTGCAAATTTTAGTTCAAAAGCAGAATGTTTAAACCACCTCAAATTTAGGAGGGAGGAGGTGCTGAAAGGGGGAAAAAGAGGGTAGTGATAGAGAGAGGGGTGATTGCCTTTGATAATTTCCTTGCTAGAGGCCTATAACAGTGGGCCAGATTTGTTCCTCCCAATAAAGAACGCATAGAGTTGTTTTTTGTCCTTTTTTACAAAGTTATACCCGGCTCACATAATATTTCTCTGAAAAGCAAACGAGGAGCGCTGCAATTTATTCCAATGGGTGGTTTTTAAGAAGCTGGCAATTTGAAACGGCTGGGTGTTATTTAGTGCAATATGAAATCAAATGATCCTATTTCTCAAATAACAGTGTCTGTGAGTAGAAGTGAATACTCTGAAAGGGTAATTGTCTCCTGATGATATTTCCATTATACCCAATCTTGGCCTAAATGGTATTCAGCGGCTAGACTGAAAGCGAAGGGTGAAATCAATACACACACACACACACACACACACACACACACACACACACACACACACACTAAAAAGGGGGGGAGGATGCAAGAGAAAAAAGAAAGGAGAAGAAAAAAACTTGCTTCTTAGCAAGTGAAAAGGACTTTGCATTCCATGCAGCTGCCTTAAAATTGTCATCTTACAGGTTTCTAAAATTATCAAACTACCGGAATCACTTTGCTGTCCAAGAAAGAATAAAACCCTTATTTTATCACAACTTTAGGCAGGCTTTCTAAATTAGAAGTTGCCATAATTCTTAAAGTAAATCTAACATCCTTTTGTCTTTTCTATCCTTTTAGGTTCCAATATGACTATAATTGGATCAGCACAACCTAAAGCTTAGTACCCGTAATTTAATATTGAGGAAATGAGATTCTTTGCTTTGAAACTGTGTGTTTCAGTTTATGACTTACCCAGCCCAATTTCCTGAAGACAACATTCGTTTCCGTGGCCGTGAAACCTATGTCCTAGTGTTAGTGCGCGTTATTTATACATGTTGTACCTTTTTATTGATCATAGTTTATCCCGTACTTTGAAAGGGGTCTTCCCTTGGCCAAATCACTCTCATCGGTGGAGAACAGGTGCAGGGAAGTATCTTGTGTTTGAATAAAGAGCACACATTTAGTGGATATAATGGCAAGTGTGGAGAGAGATTATGGGTCCGTACAATAGAGAAGGTTTCAGCAATCTGCTAACGTACCAATCCTGTGAGTCACCAATATAAATACAGTTTTATCTTACACATTTCCCCCCTATTACATTATTCCTGTTTTTACAGAAGGAAACCGAAGTTATTAGGCCATCCTTGTTAATTATTTCGTTATTAACGTTCCCTCAAGGAGAGAGTATTTCTTATTTTAAAAATCTGGAGAAAATCAGTGGAAATTAACAAAACAATCATTGGTTACGCAGAGCAAAGAAATGAGGAGCTGTCCAGTATTTCAGCAACATATTTGTGTCTGTGTTGAGACAGGAGAGAGAGAGAGAGAGAGAGAGAGAGAGAGAGAGAGAGAGAGAGAGAGAGAGAGAGAGAGAGAGAGAGAGAGAGAGAGAAGAAAAAGGAGGGAGGGAAAGGGGGAGTTCCCCTTGATTCCTTCAACACCAACCTTGAAACCTTGGACCACTCAATAAAACAGAAGTGTCTCTCCCGGGTCATTACAGGTGTTTTCTCCAGTTAGTATTTGGTTGAGAGATAGATTTTATAGTTTAGTGAGTCTCATATTTTCTGTTAGTCATTTTAGTCACCTGTTTTGTAACTTGAACCACTTAGGAGACCTCTGCCTATCGATCTTTTCCCTATTTGATGTACTATTTCTTTATGTTCCTTAGGGGTTTCCTGCTGCCTAACTCAGAAAAACTGTGGCCGTGTGCATTTGCTCCTTGCTATCTTTGTTTACCAGACTGCTTCTCACAAACGATTTACATTTTTCTCTCCTGACATTATTTTTCAATCTCTGGAAATAGCTTATAAAGAAAGAAGAGTTAATTCCTTCAAATCCAACGATCATGTTCCACATATGCATTTAACTAACGAGGGAACAAAAGCGTCTTTCACACACACTTTTTTTCCCTAACATAGGTAAAACCTCTCAACCTTGGGGATTTTATTTTGCATTTTTAGGCACTGGGATGACTATTAGAAAGATTATCTACAGGTACAAATGACTGGGGGGGAGGGGGTCACCTCTTAAACGAAAGTAGAGTGCCGGAGAGTTGCTCTTGAACTGACCCTCCCGAAAAATCAACCAATGGAGAATTTCCCATCTGGCCATTTAGGGCATTATTAAAGACAACTCTTTCCGAGAACTTAGTTTGTCTTTTATTGCTAATCCTCTTCTCTCCTCATTTGAAAGGCAGCAGAGATTAAGTTTAATGGATATATTATTGGGACACACCTGCCTCTTTCTGGGACTTTCTCTTTCCCTCGTAGATGTTAATTTTTTTAATGTAGTCTTTTAAATAGGAGAATGAGCCTCCCTCGGTCTCACCCCATTATGTGTTATCTCACTACATCCCTCCTCCGGTTTCTCTATTGAAATGACAAAATAAGCAGAAGGAAATCCAAGGAGCCCACTAAAAAAACAGCCTCTACACATACAGACACGGTGCTCTTAATATAAGGAAAAGGAGGGACCTACCTTCATCCGCGCCTAACTGAATAAATCACGGTGGGACACATAGTAGGATTGGGAATGAGAGGCGGTTGGAGAGCAATGAATGAAGTTTACTAAGGGGTTGGCAGCCTTCTAAAGAACTGGTTCTCAGTCAGACTCCTTTAGGGAAAGAGGTGGGAATACGCCAGGCTTTTTATTCAACCCCTTTACTAGGGTGAAAAAAAAAAAAAAAAAGCAAGAGCAAAATAAAGGACTAATCCTTCACTTAAAAAAAAAAAAACATTAAAAGATAAATTGAATGATACTATTTTAGCCAGTTTCCCTCAACTCCTCCTTTTCCCTCTTTTTCCTAAGGACCTAAAACCGAAAACCATAAGTAGCAAAGCCCCGTAAAACCACAACGGATAGGCTTTGTTACTTCAAGCAGGCTAATTTTCCTAAAGGAGTTTTAAGGTGGTTATTGGTCAGCGGTTTTCACCGAAACATCTCTCTGTACTGCATGTTCCCAAAAACTATAGTGAAGGTTTCTGATGCGGGAAGTTTCTCCCTGTGAGTGAGAGGAGACAAGGGTAACGGCTTGAGAAAGGAAAAAAAGAAAGAAAAGAAAAAAAGAAGTGTGTTTTGTAGCGAGAAGGAAAACTACAAGCTGATTCCGAGACGGCTTGCCTTCCCAAATGTTCTGCTCCAACCTGATGCATCTTAGAAAGAATCCTTTCAAGAAAAAGGAAAAAGGCGACGCATTTATCTCGGAAAACTCTTAAATTCTCAGTTCCCTCGGGGGACTAGAGGTATATTGCAGCAATATTTGGTTTTTGTTTGGTTTGTTTTTAAAGATATTAAGGATTTGCCGGTTTCAAAGGACTAGGGTCACTTTGGACCGTGACCTAAAAGGTAGCTTTACCGCTAGAACTGAGAGCTGCTTCCTTTAACCTTTACCTGCTTTAGCATCTGAAGAACAAGGCAGTAACCCAGTGAAGGCCCAATGCATTTGAGTCCTCCTCCCCACAACCTATCTGCCTGCTTCTGCGATCCCATCCAGCTTCTCTTAGAAAAGATCCCGTTTTTCAAAGGCTTTCCTTTAGAACTGGATTAAATTTGGTCAGGAGTGAAGAGCCTGCAATTCTAATCTGTGGCTAGGTTGTCCTCCCTAGAAGTGTATTTTCTTTCTTCACCTATCTCTACCCCCGTTACTGCCAACTCTTTCTTTCCCTTTCCCGAGTCCCCACAGTAATCACACACCTTTTCCTCTCCTTCCCTTCACTTCCCGCCCGGCCCCTCACTCTAGGAACCCCCACCCCGCCCCGCCCTCCACGCTTCTCCTAAGTGACCTTCAGGAAACCACGAACCTTCTCACCAGAGTCACGCCCAGGGACACCAACCCCAAGGAGGCATTGTGCAGAGTCTGGCGCTTTCCTGGCTTCCCCTGGCGTTGAGTAGTCCTCCAGCAGTGTCCGCAGCTTGGAAGAAATTCTTAACCACCCCCCACCTCCACCCACTTCTAATTGAATCACACGCGATATTAAAATATCAAACATTTAATTAATCATCGCACGATTTATTGGAAATATATAAACTGTTAAGTTCCCAGATCCAACTACACCCCCACCCCCAGCCTATTGGAATTGTTATATGGATCCCCTGGGGTGTACATTATCACTCTCCCCCCCAAAGATATACACCCATTTTCCTACAGTTTTAAATGTCCCCTTTCTTCTTATCACCCTAAAATGTTTAAGAAGTCTTTTTCTGATTGGACTCTTCATTTTGGTCGAGGGTCTGTCAAATGCATTACTGTCCTCTATTTAGTATCGAATGTATATCTAGATTATTAAGAAATTCAGTCAGAATACCAATCAAAGGATTTTAATTTGCAATTTTTCGGCAGAGTGAATTCGACCTGAATTTTTGTTCGTCTTCATTACACATCGTTTATGTTGTTATGTTATGTGTTTGAAATACAGATTGACTAAAATAATTGAAGCTGTTTCAAAGGATTACTTTAGAATATAAAGAGGCATTTTATATATTAAATACTGAATAGGAAAATAAATTCTCAAATCCTTAATTTGCATTTTTCATTCTCTTTAAAAAAAAAAAAGAGTACATAAGTTTAGTATGCAATTCCAAAGCCATCCATAGGCTATTACTAGTATTACCTTCTGATTTTTTCCCTCCATAATTCTTTTAGGTAGATTTTGTTAAAGCTAACAAGCCAATTAGGAAGCAACTTTTATATACTGTTAGGTGTCACATAGTAGAAGGAATAATTGCTTCTATTGAAATATCTTATTGGCTCAGAAGATGATAATTAATAAGCATTATTTTAGATCTTACAGAACAATAAAGGAACAAAATAAAGGAAGATCCTTCCTACATTTTCCTGAAAGGAAGCTGTCTGCACATACAATATGGTTTGGGGCCTAATTCAATTGAATTTAATCAAACAGCTATTTTAAAAGCAAGCAATTTGCAATCAGCTGTTTGATTAAATTAAATTAGTGGTTTTCAAAATAACTGATTTTAATATATGTTAACTATATGTGTAGGTTAAAAATGAATCTGAAAATAGTACAACACAGCAAAGAATTTCTAAAAACTGATTTACTAAGCCCATTCTTCTATTTGGTTAGGTGTGGGAGAAAAGTTTCCTAATATTTCCACTGAGGATAGTTATGTACTTTGTCTGTCTTTCAAAAATATGCTTTATAAAAAAAAAAAAAAACTGGTAATGTCTCACCATGAACACATGACTATAAATGTATACAATTATGTATGAAATAATTATACGTAAAAGATAAAATATTTTACATTTCCAATTGAAAGTACAGTAAATTTTAAAATTCTCAAAAATATCCATGATAAGTATTATATTAAATGTTCACATTTTTATTTTATGATAAATATTTGTCTGTTTCCCATAATGCTCATCAACCCAGATTGAAGGAAGCAAGTTTAAAATTATTAACCATATAAACTCTACTGCCATGGCAATAAGCAATAAGTAATAAGTCTAGTTTTTATTGCAAACATCCCATCACTAGGAAAAGAAAGAGAGAGAGACAGACACATACACACACACACACACACACACACACAGAGAGAGAGAGAGAGACAGAGAGACAGAGAGACAATGAGACAGAGACAGAGAGAGACAAAGACAGAGAGAGACAGAGAGAGATACTTGCTACTTCATCATAATAAATACTGTATAATAATTAGCAATCAAAATGATAGTTTGCCATTAGCTCATATTGTTTACATCTTTGATCAAGCATCTTCCATTAACTTTAAGTTGAAATTAAATAAAGTGGAGTCCTGAAAATTGTCTGGTAAAATAAGTGTATTTGAATAATTAGAGCAAAATCTAGATTTTTTCTCCCATTTAATTTAGTTTGTCCAAAGGAGCCTATGAGAGTTAAAAACAAAATCTGTAACAATTATGTATTCAGTGGGAGAAGCCATTAAAACTTGTAACTTGTATTCCTTTCACTCATATAGCACTTTCATACTTATACAAATGCTTTCATAAATTATCTCATTTGGTATTCAGAAGGCTCCTATGAGATAACTAGTTCAGATAATATATCCATTTACAAAGGAGGAAATTATGATGTATAGATTACATGACTTATTCATGTTCATACAGCAAAGTCAAGAATTCAAATCTTTGTCTCCTAGTCTTGTGTATTTCTCATCTACTCCACAATTTAAGATGTGCATTTAAAAACTTAGGAATTATTTTGGGTAGAGAAGAACTGGAAACAAATCTGATACCTATGAATTAGTGAATTACTGGGGGAAATGTGAGACATAAATATAATGAAATATTATTGTGTTGGTTAATAGTGAACTTGAAGAAAACAGGGAAACTTTGGAAGACTTCTATGGATTGATACAAAGTGAAGAAGAACCAGGAAAAATAGGATACACAAGTAGTAAATATAAATGGAAAGAACAACAATAGTAAAATTAATGCTGAATGTTTTGTAATTACAATGAGCAAGCTTGATTGTTAATAAGAAATATGAGAATAGGAAATGTAAAAATGACAACCTCCTACTTTGCAGAGGTAGAGTACTATAGATGTGGAATGGAAAGGGAATAAATATTTATTAAGTGCCTACTATGTGCCATCTTTCATGGCCCAAATTACTCTTCTATGAAACAACTCTCTTGATCATTCTAGATAGAAATAACACCTCTCACATCCCAAGTCTTCAACTTTCTACTGTTTATACTGTGGTGATTTTCTTCTTTTAAAATATAATAGTTCTCTCTGGGAGAGAGCAGGTTTCTTGGGGAGGTTTTCTGAAGGCAGCCTTAGTTTCAGTTAAGAGTAATAATCACCCAAAATGCAGCCAGCTGGTAAAAATGCAAACGTTTATTTTCTCTTTTCAAAATAGCCAGGTTAGTTGAGACCTATCTCTCTGCTTGGTTCTAAGAGCTCTTGCAGCTTTGTCCTTTGCTTCTGCCTCTGCTTCCAATTCAGCTCCAAGTTGAATCTGTCTTGTCTCCGAGAGAGGGCTTCTGGCTCTTAATCTCCCAAAGTGCTCTGTGTCTGCAGCAGAATGCTCCTCCGCAATCCAATTCAGCTGAACTCTCTTGACTGGGCTTATATATATGACTCTTCTGAGAGAATGGGATTATGGGTTTTTTACCATAGTGCTCTCTGGCCCTAAGAGCTTCAAGGGAGGTGTGAATTCAGATATCTCATACTAAACCCTGAAATCTCCCAAACAGGTGAACTCCAATGAGTAAAGGTGTGAACACAAGCATTGTATCAATTAATTCTACTTAGTACCTTGTTTCAGGTTCTGGCCCAAAACAGCTCCTTGTAGGATTAGATCAATGATACTGAACGATGCTAAATTATGTAACTATTGTCTCTATCAATTCTAATGACTTAATTTGTAAAGATTCCAACATTATACTATTCATCTAATAAACTATAATTTGTACAGTTATTCGTGTACCCATCTCTCCAACTTGACTATAAGTTACAGGATAGTAATAATGTGTATATGCAAATACATACATACATATGAGTTAGTGTGTCCTTTAGCGTAGCATAAGTTGATAGAGAGTTGGCCTCAGAGCTTAGAGTTTAGGTTCAAATTTTACTTCTGAACATACTGAGCTTATGATATAAATTAGACAAGTCATTTCACCACTGGGTACCCCATATAAGAAGGTACTGTTTTGGGTAGAGGATGTTTCTCCCCTATACTGAGGAAATCAAACAATAAACATTTATTAAGTACCTTCTTTATGCCAGACAATGTACTAAGTACTGGGTGTGTGGGGAGAACAAACAAAATGAAACCATCTCCAATCCCAAAGATTCCATTAGGTGAGACAGCATGCACATAAATAAGTATAACACTATATGGATAGAATATAAATTTTGGGAAAAGGAGGACACTTGTAGCTGTAGAGATTAGAAATGGCTTTGCAGTAAAGGGGCTGCTTCCACAGTTTTGAAGAAAACCTACTAAGAGCCATTGATAAGGCAGATTTACATTCTAGACATTTGGGTGCATTTAACCTGGGAAAAGGCAGGAAGGATTGTGCATGAGGAACAGCAGTAAGACTAATCTGGTTGGACTGAGGAATTATGGAATTTTATATATATATATATGGATATATTTATATATCCATATATATATATATGGAAAGATAGGTTGTGAAGGATTTTAAAAGTTAAACAGACACTCCTAATGGGTATGTTGGAGCTGTTGCATGCCGATTCAGAAGAGTTGATAATTAAATTTTCAGTGTGAGCAGTTATACTTTAGATATTGGCAAATGCTACAAATTAGGACTTAATTTATTGTTTTGTTGATTGTCATATGTTAATACTACAGATTATATTTAAAAATGTGTCATGCATGCTTTTTTGGGGAAACTAGTTGATGAACAATTACCAATAAAGTTTTGCATTTTGATCTAAAAAGATCAAAGACAGAAGAAAAAGATTTACATTTACAAAAGTTTTGTTAGCAAGCCCTTTTTGCTGTAGGAAAGAACTAGAAACAAGTGGGCATCCATCTGTTCTGGATGAATCTAGCACCAGTATCTTATTAGTTCAGTTTTGATATTGGGATAAAAGGAGGTACTTGCAAATCATTGAACAGTTAAAACATCGACGAGTTTCTCTAGAATTCCTCTGCCAAGAAGGACCTTGTTTTTCCATGTTCATCATAGTCTGGGCATAATAAGCATTTGTGCCTACTGTGGCACAGCGTCTAATGATTTCTTCTAAAGGAGCATTTTTGCCTAGCCCCCATATAATTCTCTTGCAAATCTCATTGGCATTTTCCTTAGCCAAATGTCTAGTCATTATTTCTGTTGCTGCATTGTCTCCAATGGTTCTTATTACAGCTGTTTGTAAACGTCCCACAAAATCTGCAAAAGGTTCATTGGGACCTTGCTCTATTTTTGTGAAAACATTATTTCCATCTTTCTGTCCAGGGAGAGAATTCCAAGCTTTTATTGCGGCCTTAGAAATTTGCTCATACACTGTTATGGGATAATAAATCTGTTCTGAACTCTCTGCATACTGACCTTCTCCAGTTAGTTGGTCAAAAGTGATTTGTCCTGTTTGCCTATTGTGTTGGGCTTGAATCCTACATAATTCATGAAACTCTGAAAGCCACAATAAATTTGTCCCGGCTAGACAAGTTTTCGTTATGGATTTCCAGTCATTTGGGGTTAGGATTTCATAAGACAAATTACCAGTAACATCTTCACATAAGAGGATGTAGCCCCATAAAGAGTGCAACCCTTTTTCAAATCTTTAATTTTCCCAAATAAAAAGTGTATTTTCTCTCTTTTTGACCTGAGGAGTTGAGCTCTTCATCACAGGATATGCATTTATAAAATCAGATATATATCTCCTTCATTTTTTGCCTTAATTAATGCTTTTTCTAATCTTGTCAAATTCTGCTTTACAGGAGAAGTTGACTGTGTTTCTGTCTCTCTCTCTCTCCCCTTGTTCCACCCATGAAGGTTAATTGCGGAGGGAGGGTCATGAGATGTGAATCACTAATTCCTCCTGCTGTGAAGTATCACACTCAGAATTGTAATTAACTCCATTCTCATCTGATTCATCTTCCTTTTCACCTAGTAAAGTTGGCATTTCTTCCTCCTGTACTTCCTTTTCATCATTCTATCACTTAAATAACTTCTTTAGACAACTGTATTACATTATATGTATTAATTATTGAGTTATGCCCATTTTTATCATAGAATTTACAAAGATCCTCTCCAACCAATTTCCATTCATTTAGATCTAATTCCTTATCAAGAGAGAAACAAGGACATATGTCCTTTACAATTTGAAAAATTCAGTGATTTGCTGTAAACTTATAATTAAACCTTGCTTTCCATAATTTGACAATGCTCTCTAAACATTTCCTTGAACAGAAACAGGCTGTTTTCTAAATATCTGTCCCATCTTAGCTGAAATTCTACTTTAACTCTCTAACAAAATTCTTTGTTGCACTCACCCTAATTTCTGGGTTGAAGAGTCTTTTCCACTGGATCAGGATCAGAGGCTTTTCCACTTGAATCAGGATCAGAGCTTTTCCACTGAATCCACTGAGGGGTCTGTTTGTCCCACGTTCAGGGCGCCAAAATGTGGTGAGCTTTTTCTTCTCAAAATGCAGCCATGATAAAAGTTCAGATCTTTTATTATCCCAATATAACCCGGTTAGCTTAGAGGCCTATCTCTCTGCTTGGTTCCAAGAGCTCTCTCCGAATGTCACCAAATCCAAAGGTCTGGTCCTTCAGCCTCTGCCTCTGCTTTCTTCAGCCTCCAGCCAGCTCCAACTCTTCATGTCATTCCGCTGAAATCTCGACTTGTAGCGTCTTCACTCTCTGAAGAACTTCGACTGCCCATTGGCCTATTTATGCTCCTTCCAGAGAGAGGGATTATAGGTTTTCTCCCATAGTGCTCTCTGGCCCAATGACTTCAAGGAGGTGTGAACTCATTGAACTCCAATGAGTAAAGGTGTGAACACAAGCCTTGTATTGAAAAAGACTTTAGGTGTGCTCTATTCTAGCCCAGAACTGAACAAGAATCTTCTAAATAATATCCTCAACAAGTGGTCATCAAGTATTTGCTTGAAGATTTCTATTGGCAGAGAACTTGTTATCTCAGAAGTCATTTCAGTAATTTAGTAGATTTTAAGATGTCCTTGGCACTTAGCATAGTGCTTGACACATAATAGATACTTAAGAAATGTTTATTGACTGAGTGCTCAAAATTTACAGAATTAAATCCATTTATTTTAACTCACTAATTTATTGAATCAACAAATATTAAATGTATTTTAAAATATCGAGGGAAAGGGGCAGAAATATATACATACAAACATAAGTTAGAGAAAGAGGGAAAGGAGAAGAGAGAGAGAGTATCTAATGTAGTAGGAAATATGAACAGCAGTGTTCCTTGAAAGGTGAATTGTCCCATTTGTAAAAGACTGTATCCAGAGAAGAACTTTAGGTGAAGGAGAGCTCCAGCATTTAATAATAATGAATGAAACAGAGAAAGTTAAGGATGAAGGAGGGGAGTTGCTTCAAGGAGAGATAGTCTCTTGATTTCCTAATAATGTTCTACATGAAACTATCACTATATAAGCATAATTTTACCTCAGGAGTTTCTCTCTGTTAGGAATAATAGTTTGGTGGCAGAATGCATAGGATAATGTATCTGAAGTCAGGAAACGAGGAAGACTTCAAATCCTTCCTCAGACAATTACTAGCTCTGTAATCCTGTACAAATCATTCGGCATCAGTTTCCTCTCATGTAAAATGAAGATAATATTGTACCAGAGGACTGTTGTGAGGGTCAAATGAGATAATATATATAAAACACTTTGAAAACCTTAAGTACTATAGCTTAGCTATATTATTATATGTTAGCTATTATTATAGGGATATAACATTGCATTAGAAAAGGGTGATCCAGGGCTTTGGAGATGGTGGTGCCAGAGGCATCTAGAAAGAATGAAAAGCATGACATGACTTAAATCAAAGTGAGATAACAGTAGACAAATTACAAATTGAGTTAGGATACAAGATTAGGAAGGGATCAATAGTAAGAAGAGGTCAATAATAGGAAGACAGCTTGTATCATGACAATTCTTGTTCTTTTAAGTTTCTTTTGATGAAACTGAAGAGCAAATTTACCTTTCTTTGGTGCTCAAGATCTATTACATAATATATCATCATTATAATTTACCTAAAAGGAGATTGTTTGCTAAAAGTAATGAGTGTATAGCACTTAAATGTTAACTAGGTTTCAAATGTATACTATTGCAAGAGTGTAGATTAGAGAGTGTAGATAATTCAATATAAATCCATTTCTGTTACAAGAAAAAAAGAATTGCAAAGTGCATCTTGTTTTGATTTTAGATAAGTAATGTCATCTTTCTTGATAACATTTGTCAGAAGATGGGGGCAAGACCCTTTCTTATCTTCATTTGATAACAATATTGAGCTTGCATTCCCTTAAAACCTTCAGATCTTTTTCAAATACTTATGTCATTAGATAGCTCTCATTTTACAGTTGTGAAGTTCCTGGTTTGAGGATTTTATACTTATCCCCATTGAATTTCATCTTATTTGATTTAATTTCATTCTACTTGATCTGTACTTTTTGGACCCTGATGACTCTGCTTTTCAAAATGTTAGTACTTTTCAGCAGTTTTGTATCATTTGTATATTTGATGATCATGTCATCTATGTATTTAACCCATTGGTGAAAAATGTTAACTAAATCTAAGCCAAGCACAAAACACTTAGGGAATAGTTAACTAGAGACTTTTTTCTGTCTTGGCATTGATCTCCTAATGATTACTTTTTTAGTTTGGCCAACCAGACCCAAATCATCAAAATAGTACTACAGTCCAGCCCACATCTCTATCCATTTCTCAGAAATATATCATGAAGGACTTTTTCAAATGTTTCACTAAGGCATAGGTATGCTAAAGACATAGCATTTTCTTCATCTCCAGTTTAGAAAACTTGTCAAAAAAGGACAGAAATTAATCTGGCATATGTTTTTGACAGAATTATGCTAAATTAAAATAAATCACTTGAAGTCACATAATTACTATGGAATATATTCATATGACTAAAACAGCATTGTATAAACTAGATATCTCTGGATCTAATGACTCAAATTCAAGAGCAGTGATATCTACTATCTACTGTCTAGCTACTATCACTATTCTTTCGTTTATTTGAGGTTTCAATTCCGAGATTTCAATTCCTCATTAGTCATTCATTTTCTCTTCTTTCTAGTTCACTATTTGACAGTAGAAAGAGTAGCAAAGTAAGGATTAAACAATTTTACTCTTTTTTATCACCTGTTATAATTATCTAATTCCCCAAAGTAGAAGGCCCCTTCCTTCTTTGATCTTCTGTTTCTCCTCTATACAATTTTTAAAGTCTCTTTTGCCCTTAGCATAAGTTGTCTAAAAATGGACACTCTTGAGTGTATTATTAAAGGATCATAACACTCTTTCAAATTCATATTCCATTACTTATTCTTGCTTCTACCTTCTAACATGTCTTTTTTATGAATGTATAAATGAGGCAAAAATTTCTCTTTGAACTATATTAGTTCTTTTAGATAGTTCCCTTTTTTATTCTCACTGGAATCATTTTTATTTACAATTTCACAATTAACGATGTCCTCCAAATTCCTTGTCTTTTTTTCCTTATGTCCAGGTGGTAGGTAGATGTTTTGTAGGAAGACTGTCTCAAACATATAGCATGGACATATCATTGTGTGCTCAAAGAAAGGCAGAATTTACATCTTTAGCTTCTTCCTTTATTCTTCTCAAAAAAAAAAAAAAAAAAGAGTCAGGTAGATGGTGCAGTGGATGGAGCACTAGCCCTGAAGTAAAGAGGACCTGAGTCAAATCTGGTCTCAGACACTTAATACTTCCTAGCTGTGTGACCCTGGGCAAGTCACTTAAGCACAATTGCCTCACCAAAAACAAACAAACAAACAAACAAACAAACAAAAACTTTATTTCCTGCCAAGAGGAGAAGAAGAAAATTGGGGTTAGAAGCTGACTATTCTGTTCTCAGAGAGAAGGGGTATGGGTTTAGAATTACATCTATTTTTCTCCTTGAAATATTGGTAGACTAAGAGATATGGTTTTTTAGGTTCAAACTAACTTCTGATCATTGTTTGATTAATAAAAGAAGCAGGACCCCACACTTTGTAATGGTTCCTGGTCTTCACAATGAATACAGGTATAAGATAATATTTGCATAAATACTTAGCACAGTACCTTGTACAGTACAATAACAAATAAATTTTTTTCCCTTTCCAATCTTTCATTGGCTAGTTTACAGGGATTTAGAATTGTTCTCCTTGTCCTCAGGACAATAGCTCCAGAGTTACCATTTCAACAACACAAAGGACATTTTTTTAAAACTTGGATTACTCTGTATATTATATATACACACATGTACATATATATATATATATACACACATATGTATATACATACATACATACATACATATATATATATTACCCTTGAACTAGAATCATAGAAACTTAGAATTTGAAGGGACTTCAGAAGTCTTTTGTTGGGATTTCCCTTAACCTGTCAGTTGAGTTATAAGAATAGATTTAGTACTTCCTTTTGTTTCAAATCCTTGTAGTTAGTAGCACTTGTTGAACCTGATAAGAAGTACATCAAAGTGGCAAATAATTATGAAATCAACCAAAAATTATTTTTAAGAGAGTCTAATAATTTCAAGATACATTAGTGAGCTTACTATCTTATTGACTGACATTCACACTCCTGATAGTTCAATGCTGTAGAAGCTTTCCACATTTAGTAAAAACCATATTATTTCACCACACTAAAGACTTCATTAATCAGCACAGACAATGGTTTAGCTTTGCTTTGAGTCCAAGGATTGGATCTTCAAGCCTTTTACCTTCTTTAAGTGCTTCTCTCTGTCAACAAAGGGTTTGATCCCAGAGCCCTTGTGTGTGCATAATTCCAATTGACTTCAATAAGGGTTGTAAGCACATTAGAGCTCTAACATAGAACTTGGCAAAATAAATGAATAAATGAACGACATTTTTTTATTGTTGCTCTTGTTAAATTTTAGCTATAATAAAAACTTCATCTTTCAGAAAATTATATATTATTGACTAAAATAATAAATTACAATGTAAAATGTAAATATTCATAAATAAAAGAATGTCATTTCTTTTGTTAGACTGGGTTTAGAAAAGATTCTTATTGTGGTAAATTAAATTAGATGAGTCCCACAAAATGTTTGTGAGTAAACTAGACTTAACAACCTCATTTTTCCTGATCCATTACTATTTCTTTCTTTTCCACCACTTTTCTTCTTTATCTACCTTCCTTCTGCTCATAACCCTTCCTTCTTCTCTCTGCATTTCTGGCTCGAAAATTATTCTGCATTTTGACTTCCTCTCCATTATGCAGGACTACTGAATTTGTTTCTTCCTATCTGTTTCAGGCTTTAGGTGACCAGTTAGTTTTCTTCCTCACTATATGTACTGTACAAATGTACAGTAAATTTTTTTTAGGTCAGACAGTTGTGATAATTTAATTTAATCTATATATGTTATGTTTCTGGATTCAAGTAAGAATTGGAAAATACATGTGAAAAGTTTTTGTGATCTTGCACTAATCTTTCATGTAGTTAATGTACACAAGTGATATAATGATAAGGTTAAAAAAAAGTTATGAAGTAAAAGCCAGGGTCCAAGATCTCTCTATAGGGATGAAATTTGAGAGGGGTAAATGCAAATTCTTATACAGAAAATAAATTTCATCATTATAATATGGGGAGGGGGAACAAGGATATTTATTTTATCTTTAAAAGATCTGGGGGTTTTAGTAAACTACAAATTCAATGAGCGTCAATATTGTGATACTGACATCCCCAAAAGCTAATGAAACCTTGGTCTGCATAGAAGCGGGGTGTTCAAAATTAGGAAGTTAATAGTCCCACTGTACTCTGACCTGATCCTCATCTGGAATATTGTGTTCAGTTTGGGACATAACAAATAGAAGTAAATTGAAAATCTGAGGAACATCTAGAGGAGAACAACAAAGATGGGTTTCAAAAATCATGCTATTTGGGAACTGGGTGAAAGTAGTTGGACTATTTTACTATAACAAAGAGCAATATGATATGATAGACAGATAATAATTTTAGAATCAGAGGATCTGGATTCAATTTCCTACTCTACTACTTATTGTCTTCTACCAAAGTTATTTAATATTCATAGGTATTGATTTCAATTAGAAAATGTAGATTTTGAACTAGATTGTTAAGGTTTACTCTAGTTCTTTGATCGATAAGTAATTGAAAAGCTGTGATGAGGAAAAGGTTTAAATTTCTGTGTAACCACATAGAACAAATATAGGAGCAATGTGTGGGAGTTGAAAATAAGCAAATTTGAATTTTTAAGGAAAAGTTTCTAACAATTAGAGCTGTTCTCAGGTGGATTTCAGAAAAATCTGGAAAGACTTACATGAACTGATGCAAAGTGAAGTTAGCAAAACTAGGAGAACATTATACATAGTAACAGCAACATTCCACAGTAATAAACTATGAATAACTTAGCTCTTTTCAGCAATACGATGATCCAAAATAATCCCAAGGGTCTCATGATGGAAAATGCTACCCACATCCAGAGAAAGGGTTAATGGAGTCTGAATGCAGATCAAAATATACTGTTTTCGATTTATTTTTTCATGGTTTTTTTTTTTTCTTTTGCTATTTCTTCTTTTTCAACATGACTAATATGTAAATATGTTATATGCAATTGCACAAATATAACCTATATCAAATTGCTTCCCATTTTAGGAAAGGGAGAGAGGAAGGAGGGAGAAAAAATTTGGAACTCCAAATTTTAAAAAAATGAATGTTTAAAATTATTTTCACATGTAATTAGAAAAAATAAAATACTATTTAAAAAATCAAAACTATCCAAATGTGGAACATTCTCCCTCAAAGGTAGTATGTTGTCACTTATTTGATGTTTTCAAGCAAAGATTTATTGTATAGGAGAGATGTTTGTTTAGGTAAGAGTTGGACTAGATAACTTCTCTGGTTGCAACCAACTTTAACATGCTATTTTAATAACCCTCTACAATACCACTTACCCTAACTCTTACTTGTATTAACAATTCAGTTTCCCAGAAGTCAGTTGACTGCTTTAAGGGTCCTAAACTCAAGTCAAGAAGCATTTATTTAGTGCCTACTCTGTGGCAGGCACTTAGTAAATGCTAAATAGTAGGAATATAAAGAGAGACAAAAAAAAATTCTGCTTGGTGGGCAGAAAACAAAAGATAACATGCAAACAACTATGTGAAATGTTCTGGTTAGCTTTCTGGAGACCCTTCAGACAAGCCTTGGTATCAGTGGGGGAAGCAGGAGAGTCACCACAAGGCTGATGAAGATGGAATGTCTTTCCCTTGAAATCTTTCTGAGTCTGAGAGCTTGAGCTTTGTGTTCTCCAAGTCTGTCTCTGGCTGAGTTTGTCTCAGGTTATATGCGCTATTACAATGACATCATTACAGTATACTCAATATAAACCAATTATTATATCACTAGAAACCATTGTCTTATCAGTTCCACTGAGTTAACACTTTGTTTAAATCAATCATACTGAGCCTTAAGTCCATTTCTTCAAAGTTCCTGCCCTTTACAACTATGTGTAAGCTAGATATATACATATAAATTGGAGATAATCAGCAAAGAGAAGGCAATAAGATTATTGATAATTGGTAAGGACTTTTTGCAGAAAGTCCCTAGTTGAGACTTGAAGCCAGGTATGAGAAAATTTTATGGCATTGTTCTTAACTTTGCATAGCTGAGAAGTTACCTCTTGCTTAAAGATTAGATATATTTAAGCTTAATTTAGGACCTAGGTTATGCTGACAGAAATCCAGTCAGCTACAAAGGTTGATGCAAAGAACGTAGAGTTTTTTCCATCTACATCTCAAGTAACCTGTATTTTTATCTGAAAACTGCCTCTGTGCTGGCCAGTGATCTACTGTTTCTTGCTTCTTTGTTTGAATCCTATAATATATGTAATTTACAGATATGTGGAGAGAGTAGGCTACCTCTTTTTTGGCTCTCAACCTCTGGTGGATGACTTAAACTTTTTTCTAAATTATTTTTTAAAATATTTTTGTTCTCAGTTCATAAATTGGTGTTAGAAGTGGGATCGCTGATGATCTAAGAGGTGGGATTTAACCTAAACCCAAGACTATTCTGAAGAACTTATGATGAAAAATGCTCTCTATACCCAGAGAAAATACTGATTGTGTCTGAATACAGATTGAAACTTTTTTAAACTTTATTTTTCTTAGGTTTTTTTTTGGGGGGGGGGGGAAGGAGAATTTATGTTTTCTCTTGCAACATGACTTTTATGGAAATATTTTGCAAAATTTCACATGTGCCTTCTCAAAGAGGGGGGAAGAAAGAAAGAAAATCTCAAATTCCAAGTTTAAAAAACAAATATAAAAAACTGTTTTACATGTACCTGGGATAAATAAAAATATTAAATAAAGCAAAAACAAAACAAAAATAAAAGGAACATTCAATTTTGACCCTGGAGTAGATCTTCAGAGTCCAGACTAGATGTCTGGAAAGCTAGCGGGCTGTGCACTATCTTGACCTTACTCAAGAAGGGTTAGAATTAGCCTAGCCACCCTTTTGGACAAATGAATATTATTCTTGGACTGATTGCCAAGAGTTTTTTGGGGAAGGGATAGAAATCTGTCCTCTGTTAATTTGGCCAATCGAACCATATGAGTTTCCAGGAAAGAATCCTTTATTGGTTGATTGAGTAACTCTGAAGAACTGTTTACCTAACATTATTCCTACCTTCATTTCCTGAGGACAACCCCAGATTTATGAGGATAGTCAAAATAAACTGTGCAGGGTTGAGCCTATTGTGGGCTGAATACTCATACTCCAACAAAAAGGATCCCTTTCTTTTTTCCTTCTCTATCCTCTCTACAAGCTTCTTAGGAAAATCTTTGTCTTACTTATTTGTAGTTACTTGTTATTTGAAAATTTGCTATCTTGGAAGATTCCTGAGGGAAAAGTACAGCCAGTTAGAAAGACTAATATAAAACAAAACAAAAACCCGGTCAGAAAGTTTTGAATTGTGGGAAATATTAATGAAGTTTCATACTTGAGATAGTTTTTCCAGTTTTCTGCAATATGATACTAAACTTTTCTTGTTTTTTAATTTTTAATAGCTTTTTATTTACAAGTTATGTGCTTGGGTAATTTTACAGCATTGACAATTGCCAACCTTTTGTTCCAATTTTTCCCCTCCTTCCCCCACCCTCTCCCCTAGATAACAGGATGACCAATACATGTTAAATATATTAAAGAGATACTAAACTTTTCATTTCAGTAACAGGGACCTATTCCCTCTTCAGATATTCAATAGGAGATAAGATTTTAAGAGGAAAGAAAAATTTAAAAAAATCTTTATGATACTTGACTGTCATTTCAGCCCTGACAAATTTGGTGTTACATGGATAACGTTGAACAAGCAAAGAAAGAACATTTTTCCTGGCTTATAGAAATCTGGGGCATTCCCAACTAATTAAAGACTAAATTTACAATTAAAATATAGTATTTTCGCTATAAATTTCCAAATATGGTTTGACGATTTTTGTAAATTCTAAAATATTTTGAGAAGAATGAGAATATGAGACTACGGAGGCAGTTAGATGGTGCAGTGGATAGAACACCAGCACTGAAGTCAGGAGGACCTGAGTTCAAATCTGGTTTCAGACATTTAACACTCCCTAGCTGTGTGATCATGGGCAAGTCACTTAACCCCAATTACCTCAGCAAGAAAAAAAAATTGATAATATGAGACTACCAACATAAATTTTTGGAAGAGAGCTAACTGAAAGCAATATACTCCATAATTTGGGAGGTTGTCATCAAATTTTGATGATTTTGAGATTTGAATGATTCAATATATGACTCTTAATTCAGATTTTATTTGGTTGAGTTTGTCTTAAAACAAAATTATAATATGATTTCATTTAAATTGAGGTGATTTGATGTTTTACCCTCTATAGATATATCAGATCTTAATGGAAAATACATATTGATATCAAGGTGAAAAGTGTATTCTATACTATTCTTTTAAATGCAACTATTATAGATTTATAAAATTATTTTCTGTGTAAGAGATTTTGAACATGCATTTAACTGAACTGCTATTTGACTTTTAAAAGTTCTATGGTGTGTTTGTAAAATCCATAATATTATTTATGTTATTGTTAGACTTTTAATTGTTCTCCTATTACTATTTTTGGAAAATTAATGTTTAAGGAATATTGTTAATTTAAAAATTCATATCCAGAGAGGTGATACAATTGTATCAATGGAAATTAACTCATTTTCATGAGGATTCTTATTGGTATAGTTTAAAAAATCTACCAAGCATTTAATTGGATTTTTTTTTTTTGCTTAAAATGAATGATGATACAGTAACTTAAAATTTGGGGAAAATATCATAAACTTTGTTAATATCTGAGATGATTTTCAGAAATTTGCAAGATTTTCATTCTGGATTTTCATTCTGAGTGAGGTCATAAATCTTATTAACTCTGTGAGAGAAGTTGCTGAAAGAATGTTGTGATATTCTAGAATAATAAAAAGTAGTTTACTGAGAACCTAGGATCTCTTATAGTTGAAGTAAAGGGACTTACAAGTTGATTTTATAAAGAGTAATTTTGATCTGATATATTGGCAACACTTATGGAAAGTGAACTTAGAATAGTATGTATTTAAGTTACATCTTTGAGCCTACTTAGTATTGATTTCAGATTGAAATCTTTTATTTTGAGTTGAGTTAATATGCAATGCCTCTGATTTATTACAATGGGATACAAGTATGAAAGATCTTATTGTTGTTAATTTTGCTGTTCTGAATTTGTTGTCACTAGTAGTTATATATATTCATGTATATGATTAGTCTTTAAAGTTTCTCATTCTATCTGGGTTGTTTGAGGATATATTCTTGAAAAGGAAGACAGAGCAATTAGGACAAAAATGTGATGTGATAAAAATGTAAAAGTTTTAAATTTTAATGGAGTAATAAACTTTACTCAGAAAAAACAACAAGATAATTTTCTCTAAAAACTAATAACATATGTGTGTATACACACACACACACACACACAAGACTTTCAAATGTTTCTATTAAGAACAATGACAAAAGGATAAGTATAGCTCCATAAGGTTTAAACTGGTTTTTACCACCTGAACTAGTTATTAAAAAATCAAATTAATCATACTACTCTTTCACAACTGCCTTAGAAATAAGGCCTATTCCAGAATTTCCAAGGGAAAATGTTTCTGGCTATCAGACAGTTACAGCTACATGAGACAGCTAAGATTCATTATTAAATAAGTTGATTGTAATTTTACTTAGTTTACCTACACAGTCTTTTAAACTAGGTTTGTTTCCTTAGTTTATGACTGTATGAAGTTATGACAATTTTATGATTTTGAAAGAAGCATGAGTTTTATTAGTTTTTCCCTTCCTTACTCAAAGAGATTCACAACTCATTAAAAGATCACAAAGTGTAAATCATCAATGTTTGCTCATTTAAAACAATGTCTTGCAAAATAGTCAATAACTTTAATAATCTAGTGTTTGACAAACCCAAAGACCCCAGCTTTGGAGATAAGAATTCACTATTTGACAAAAGCTGCGGGAAAAACTGGAAATTAGTATGGCAGAAATTAGGCATTAACTCACACTTAAGACTGTACACCAAGATAAGGTCAAAATGGGTTCATGATCTAGGCATAAAGAATGAAACTATAAATAAATTAGAAGGATAGTTTACCTCTCAGACCTGTGGAGGAGGAAGGAATTTATGACCAAAGAAGAACTAGAGATCATTACTGATCACAAAATAGAAAATTTTGATTATATCAAATTGAAAAGTTTTTGTACAAACAAAACTAACGCAGACAAGATTAGAAGGGAAGCAATAAACTGGGAAAACATTTTTATAGTCAAAGGTTCTGATAAAGGCCTCATTTCCAAAATATATAGATGATTGACTCTACTTTATAAGAAATCAGGCCATTCTTCAATTGATAAATAGTCAAAGGATATGAATAGATGATTCTCAGATGAAGAAATTGAAATTATTTCTAGCCATATGAAAAGATGCTCCAAGTCATTATTAATTAGAAAAATGCAAATTAAGACAACTCTGAGATACCACTACACACCTGTCAGATTGGCTAGAGTGACAGGGAAAGATAATGCGGAATGTTGGAGGGGATGTGGGAAAACTGGGACACCGATACATTGTTGGTGGAATTGTGAATACATCCAGCCATTCTGGAGAGTGATTTGGAACTATCCTCAAAAAGTTATCAAACTGTGCATACCCTTTTGGCTTATATTCCAAAGGGACCTGTCTGTGCAAGAATGTTTGTGGCAGCCCTCTTTGTAGTGGCCAGAAACTGGAAACTGAGTGGATGCCCATCAATTGAAGAATGGCTGAATAAATTGTAGTATATAAATGTTATGGAATATTATTGTTCTGCAAGAAATGACCAGCAGGATGATTTCAGAAAGGCCTGGAGAGACTTACATGAACTGATGCTGAGTGAAATGAGCAGGACCAGGAGATCATTATCTACTTCAACAACAGTACTATATGATGACCAATTCTGATGGACATGGCCCTCTTCAACAATGAGATGAACCAAATCAGTTCCAATAGAGCAGTAATGAATTGAACCAGCTATACCCAGTCAAAGAGCTCTGGGAAATGAGTGTGAATCACTACATAGAATTCTAATCCCTCTGTTTTTGTCCATCTGCGTTTTTGATTTCCTTCACAGGTTAATTGTACGCTATTTCAAAGTCCGATTCTTCTTATGCAGCTAAATAATTGTATAGATGTGTATACATATATTGTATTTAACATATACTTTAACATATTTAACATGTATTGGTCTACCTGCCATCTGGGGGAGGAGGTGGGAGAAAGGAGGGGAAAAACTGGAACAAAAGGTTTTGCAATTGTCAATGCTGAAAAATTACCTATGTATGTATCTTGTAAATAAAAAGCTATAATAATAAAATAAAATAAAATGATGTCTTGTCTTTATATTACATTAACTGAGGTAGTGATTTAGTAGAACTCTTATTCTTAAAGTCATTAGGTATTATAAAATTAAAGTTCTTAACTGAATGGTTTGATGTTTATTTTCTTTCCCAGTTTTTAAAGCCTTTAATCAAATCGTTTTCTCTAACAGACTATTGATTTTCAAGGTGCACTTCCACAATTCTTTAACATTAGCATCTTCTTTAATAAAGATTTTGCTTTTAAAAACAATATTACTTATTTTTCAGTACATAATACCAAATGCTTTCTGTTTTCATATGTGATGCTTTTTAATTTCATATTCAATGCTAAGGCTTCTTGAAATCAATTATGCTTTTTGAAGTTAGTGAGGAACTTTTTTGAAATCATGTAGTCAAAAATTATGTAGCCACTATACTGAAATCTACCATATAGCATCCAACATTAAATATAACTTCCAATTATTGAAAATACAAAGAAACATCTATTAGAAATAAAAATCTGATTTTTTACAAGTGAGAAAATTAAGTAATTTAAAAGCAACTCAAATGAACTATTCTTACTCTAAGAAATTAGGATTTCATAAAAACCTGTTGAATTATGTTTAAATTTATTTAAATATGTTAAATATTTAATATTTTAATTTTGACTTTCCTATTCATTGGGATTTTAAGTGGGAAAATGATGCAATTACTAGGTTTCTATACAATATGATGCAGTGGAAAATGTTCGTCATTTTGAACACGGGGAGCAGAGGTTATTAGCTGTGGAATTGAGTCCTATATATACATATAAAATTCTTGCACTTCCTGCTTCATAGGGCTGTTTTGAGGGAAATGTTTAGTAAACTCTAAAACACAAGATGGACTTCAGCATAAAATGTTGCTATTTCTTAGACTGCTCCAAATTAACTCTGTTCTTCTAGGCAGATTATGTTCCTTAGTATACCCTTCTGTACAAAGGGTTTACTTTTTTCTGTACAAATAATAATATTCACCTTATCTATCTTACAGAATTATTGTAAGAACAAAATAATGCATGTGAAATTCACTGGTACAATATGCTATTTGATTACAATGGTATTACTAGCATAGTGTAGAGAGCTAGAACTCTGGAGAAGTATACTTGAAAACAAGGTGTTAAATAAGTGGAATGGATGAGATAATGGTTCTCTAGTTCACATATATATTTAGTTCTTAGTATGGTGATGTAATATTTCTCTGGTTCACACATAGTATATTGTAATGATGTAATTATATAGGGTATTTAAACTGGGGACAAAGTCAGACTTAGAGGGAGACTGATTGAGACTGTCAGACTGCTGAAGAAACTGGGTCAGACTGAGTCAGACTATGACAGACACAGACCGTGAAGGAGACAATAAAGACTTCGGACTCTATTCTTGTCCATCCTCCTGGTGTCTATCTTGCTGAGACCAAGGCCCTTCTGGAAAAGAAATGTCCAGAAAGCTAAGCCATTACAGCTTAGGGTACAAGTGCCAAGAGAAGATGGATGCGAAAGCCTCTTCATGGATAGGAGAGATTCCTGAGGCATGTATAAAAAGAAGGAGCCCTTTGTATTAGAAGGATCAAGTGGGTCTCAAAAGGGAAAAATAAGCTGAGAGCAAGTGGACTTGGAGATGTCTGTGGACAAAAAAGTTTTGTGAGACCTATTCTCACTTCAGACAATGTGTAGTTGAAGAAAGGAGGCAAGGAAGATGAAGATTTGATGAATTTATGTTAGGAAATGGTGAAAGGAAGGGAGAGATAGTTATCAGGAAAGATAAAGGAAAGTTGCACAGAGAAGCAAGAAAAATATGAAACTGAGCATATATGAATTAGTGGTAGTATGACTGTGCTGTAGACTGTCCTGATGGAGGGTAGGATTGGGAAGGGAGAAGTCTCCTCTCTAGCAATCCTAAATTCTTTCACCATTAGAAATATGGCACCAACTTGAAGGGAAAGATGACTTCCTTCCCTCGAAGCAGATCTAAGCATGTATACATCTTTAGATGTATACATATTTAAATGTATATATTCACATATACACAGAATTATGTAGTAGTATAAGTTGCAAGGATTATACAAAATCCTGTGGGAAGATTTTGAGAAGGGAGAGTTTTATTGACTATGAGTTTAGGTACAAGTTCTTCCTGTATATATAAAACCTGTTCTATGTTTGCGATGTTTTAATAACCTGGATACATGAATATGTGCAGATTTCTAGGGCTTTATACTTCTCACAGAAGGCATGGAGATACTCCCTTACTAAGCTGATTTCTTTACTCCAACCTATCATCACACTATTGGTCTAGTTTCCCAAAGAAAGACTACCATGAGACTAAATTCAAACTCTCTCAACATTCCAAGGGTAATTGTAATGTAAAACAATGTACTTTCCTTACTCACCACTTCAGCTTTCAGGTTCTCATCAATCTATTTCTTTTTATACATATCAGCTACTCAGAATGCTGACATTGTTAAATTTCAAACATAATAGTAACAATAGCCAGCATTTATGTAATAGCACTTTAAGGTTTACAAAGTGCTTTATAATTATTATCACATTTTACACTTACAACAACTCTGGTAATTGGATAATTATTATTTCCATTTTGCAAATGGGGAGACTTGTACCAGACTATGGTTAACTTATTTAACGTAATCATTAAGTTAGCAATAAGCCAAAAGATAATAATATCACAGATGCTGATAACATATTAAAAGAAAAGCAAGACTAATTCATACCTAAACTTACTCTCTTATCACTGATTCAGGATTTGTGAGAGAGTCACACAGAAACCTAGTTAGTCATACAGAATTACCTGAGTGAGAAAAATCAGTGTGCTTGAGGTAATTTACATCTCTAAACTTCAAGCTTTGATATTGGTCCATTCAGAAATATCTACAGGAACAAATCTGTTACTTTTCTCCAAATGAACAAAAATTTGATCCCTCCCATAACCTCCTCCTCCCTCCCATAGCCTCCTCCATGAAGAAAGGAAAATAGAAAACCCTTGTAAAAAATATGCATTGTCAAGCAATTGAACAAATTCACACATTGGTAAAACGGCCATATTTCCAAGAGTTATTTCATTCTGTTCTTTGAATATGCTTCATCAGGAGCAAAGTGATTCAGTGGACAAAGCCCTGGGTCTAGAGTAAGTAAGAAAGACTTAAGTTCATTTGAATTGGCCTCAGACATATGCTTCATCAGGAGCAAAGTGATTCAGTGGACAAAGCCCTGGGTCTAGAGTAAGTAAGAAAGACTTAAGTTCATTTGAATTGGCCTCAGACACTTACTATTAAAATCACTTGACCTTTGTTGTTTCATTTTCTTCATCAGTAAAATGGGAATAATAGCACCTACCTTCCAAGGTTATTGTGAGGATCCACTGAGATTATAATTTTAAAGTACTTAGCACAGTGCCTGGCACAGAGTAAGTGCTATATAGACTTTTGCTATTACTATTAATTGTAGCATGTTTTATGATCAGTCTTTTGGAATCGTGATTAATCACTCCATTGATCAAAGATCTTAAGTCTTTCAATTATAAAGTTGTCTTTATAATGTTTTTTTGTTATTGTTTAAATTGTGTTCCTAGTTCTGTTCACTTCATCATACATCAATTCATATGTCTTACTAGATTTTTAAAACAATGTCCCTTTAATAATTTATATTGGCACAATAAAATCCCTTTATATTCACATATCATAGCTTTTTTTAAGCTATTCTACCAGTTGATGTACAGCTCCTTAGTTCTCTGCCAATACATAAACTTTTCCTTGTCTTTTATCTCTGTTAATAAACCTAGTAATGATATCCTTGGGCCAAAGGGTATATACAATTTGGTAATTTTGGGAGCATAGTTCCAAATTGCTCTTTGTTCTACCTTTCTTCTTATCCCAGTAGGGAATCAGAAATTTTTTTCTCCCAAGTAAAATTCTTGGCATAGGGAAGAAAGATAGTTGTTTTTGCTGGTTAATTTTAAATGTAATTTGGCCTCAGAGGAAACAAAAAGATCATCAAGAAACATAATTCATTAACTAGATTATTAAGACTTACAAAACCATATTAAATATTAAAATCATGTGTCATTCAGATGGTGAGAAGGATTGTTTTGTTCCTTCCTGGGAACCTCAGTACCATATGTTGCATTGGTTGTCATGGCAAGTATTCTTTCTTATGGAATAATTACTATCAAAACTTCCCAAAGTCCAAATAGCAATTAAAAAAATTTTCAAGTCAGCAAATTTGTCTTGAAGAAAAAATGATGGTTTTTAACAAATGAAGTATATTTAAACCTATGTCCTTGACTTTCTTCCTACTGGGACATATATCTCAGACCCATAAAAAGGTGATCATTTGCATTTATTACTAGTTTTCACCTTAGCTCCTCTAATGTGATCCTTTGTGATCTTCTGTGATAGCAGAACTCCATATTACTAATTTAGTGAAACAAATTTACTTGCTCCTATAAGCAAGTATAAAAAGTAAGTTGACATACATAAGTCAATTCTGATTTTGCACTGATGAACAAATTAGTGATTTGAAAAGCATCTATAAGGAAATAAAAAGTATTCTGCTTGTAAAGCACTAGTGTTGATTATGTAAATGACATTTTATATAGAATAAATTATTTGTGATATGACAATGACTACTTTGAACTTCTGTCAGGGAAAAATATTACAAAATATTTAATTCACATAATTCTCTTAAAAATTCTGCTTTAAGGGGACAGCTAGGTGGCACAGTGGATAGAACACCAGCCCTGAAATCAGGAGTACCTGAGTTCAAAATCTAGTCTCAGACACTTAATACTCCCTAGCTGTGTTGACCCTGGGCAAGTCACTTAACCCCAATTGCCTCAGGAAAAAAAAAACACAAAAAAACCCCAAATACTGCTTTGGTCCTTATCTACCTTTCATGACTTCTTGATTTATTTGGTCCCTTGCTTCTATGATTATATAATGATCACTAATCATATTTCATGATGAGATTTTCCTCCAAATACAGAGAACAGAGAATTCAATTATTTTAAAAAATGTTCCATTCTATGATATGTTTTCTTCTGTGATAGCTATTTATTTTCTATAAAAATAAATATTTAAATGGTTTATATGTGACATTATATAAATACATTCTTACATTTTAAGTTAACATTGCATTTCAAGTTAATTTTTCATCTAAAATATTTGAAGAAAATTTGAAGAAAAATATTTTTATTTTCATAAGAGAGAATTTTTCTTGCCATCTATCTTTTTTTATTAAAGCTTTTAATTTTCAAAACATATGCATGAATAATTCTTCAACATTAACCCTTACAAAACCTTGTGTTCTAATTTTTCTTCCCTTTCCCCCATCCTCTCTCCTAGATGGCAAGTAGTCCAATATATTTTAAACATGTTAGAAATACATTTTAAATTCAATATATGCATACATATTTATACAATTTTCTTTCTGCACAAGAAAAATCAAATCAAACCAGAAAAAATGAGAAAGAAAATAAAATGCAAGCAAATCACAAAAAAAGAGTAAGAATGCTATGCTGTGAGCCACATTCAGTTCCCACAGTTCTCTGTCTGGGTATAGATGGCTCTCTTCATCACAAGATCATTGGAACTGGACAGAAGTATCTCATTGTTGAAGAGAGCTATGTCCAACAGAATTGATCATTCTATAATCTTGCTGTTGCTGTGCATCTCCTGGTTCTGTTCATTTCTCTTAGCATCAGTTCATGTAAGTCTCCCCAGGGCGCCTTGAAATCATCCTGCTGATCATTTCTTACAGAAAAATAATATTCCATAATATTGATAGACCATAACTTATTCAGCCATTCTCTAATTGATGGGTATCCACTCATTTTTCAGTTTCTTGCCACTACAAAGAAGGCTGCCACAGTGCACATGTGGTTCCTTTTCTCTCCTTTAAGATATCTTTGGAATATAAACCCAATAGAAACATTGCTTGATCAAAGGATATGCACAGTTTGATAACTCTCTGGACAGAGTTCCAAATTGCTCTCCAGAATAGTAGGATCCATTCACAATTCCACCAATAATGTATGTGGCCCAGTTTTCCCACATCTTCTTCAACATTCATCATTACCTTTTCCTGTCATCTTAGCCAATCTGAAAGATGTGTGGTGATTTAACACTTCTAGCTGTGTGATCCTGGGCTAGTCACTAACCCCAATTGCCTTGGCAAAAATAAATAAATAAAACGTTAAAATGGGACTATTTAAGTAATTTATTTCCTCTTCTATTAATCTGGGCAATATATATTTTTGTAGGTATTCCTCCATTTCACTTAGATTAGCAAATTTATAAAGTCTGGCAAAATAACTCCTAATTATTGCTTTAATTTCCTCTTCCTTGTTGGAAAGTTCTCCCTTTTCATTTTTGAGACTAACAATTTGATTTTCCTCTTTCCTTTTTCTAATCAAATTAATTAAAGGCTTATCTATTTTGTTGCCTTTTTTTCATAAAACTAACTCTTAGCTTTTATTTATTAATTCAATAGTTTTCTTACTTTCAATTTTACTAATCCCTCCTTTAGTTTTAGAATTTCAAGTCTGGTATTTAATTTTGGGTTTTTAATTTGTTTGTTTTTCCCTAGCTTTTTTAGTTGCAAGCCCAATTCATCCATCTTCTCTTTCTCTATATTATGCAAGTAAGCATCTAAAGATATAAAATTTCCTCTTATTACTGCTTTGGCATCGTCCCACAAATTTTGGTATGTTGTCTCATTATTGTCATTCTCTTGGATGAAATTATTGATTATGTCTATGATTTGCTGTTTCACCCATTCATTCTTTAGGGTTAGATTATTTAGTTTCCAATTAATTTTTGGTCTATCTTTCCTTGGCCTTTTATTGAATGTAATTTTTATTGCATTTTGATCTGAAAAAAAATGCATTTACTATTTCTGCCTTTCTGCATTTGATTTTGAGTTCTTTATGCCCTAATATATGGTCAATATATATAGGTTTCATGAATTGCCAAGAAAAAAGTACTCCTTTCTGTCTCCATTCAATTTTCTCCAAAGCTCTAGCATACCTAACTTTTCTAATACTCTAGTTACCTCCTTAACTTCTTTCTTATTTATTTTGTAGTTTTATTTATCTAGTTCTGAGAGAACAAGATTGAGATTCCCCGACTAGTTTAGGTTTGCTGTTTATTTCTTCTTGCAGTTATCTTAACTTCTTTAGGAATTTAGATGCTATACTATTTTGTGTATATATGTGTAGTATTGATATTATTTCATTATCTAGGGTACCCTTTAGCAAGATATAGTTTCCTTCCTTATCTCTTTTAATTAGATCTATTTTTGATTTTGCTTGATCTGACATCAAGATTACTATCCCTGAAGCATAAGAGATTCTTCTCCAGTCTTTTACCTTTACTCTATATGTATCACTCTGCTTTAAATATGATTTTTATAA
This sequence comes from Antechinus flavipes, assembly GCF_016432865.1. Taxonomy (NCBI): domain Eukaryota; kingdom Metazoa; phylum Chordata; class Mammalia; order Dasyuromorphia; family Dasyuridae; genus Antechinus; species Antechinus flavipes. The sequence continues at coordinate 156,923,068 of NC_067399.1, read as the reverse complement.
ACAACACATTGTACAATTCTGGCTTTTAATCTGGTCTGCTTTTTGCTTTTGTTTTATGGAAGAGTTCACCCTATTCACATTCACAGTTAAAATGACTAATTCTGTATTTCTCACTATCTTATTTACCCCAAATTATGCTTTTCTCTTTCTTTTCCCCCTTTCCCTCCTCCCCAGTATTTTGCTTCTGATCATCACTTCCCTCAAACAGCTCTTCCACTTTATAGCTCCTTCTTCTTTCTTAAACCTTTCCCCTACTATTTCTGTTTTCCCTTTTATTAGTCTCCCCCTTTCCTTTCCCTTTTCCCTTCCCCCTTCCCTATAAGGTGAGATAAGTTTCTCTGTGAAACTAAATATGTCTAATATTCTCTCTTTAAGCCAAATCTGATGAGAGCAAGATTCGCACAATATTCATCTCCCTCCTTTCTTTCCCTCAATTATAATAGGTCTTCTTTGTCTCTTCATGAGATGTAATTTCTCTAATTTTACCTCCATTTTCCTTTTTCCAGTACAATCCACTTTCCACCTCTTGTATATTTTTATATTATATATTATATACATATATTATATATGACAGTAAAATCAAATTATACCTTCATTCTCTATGTATACCCATAACAAAGATATTAATTCTCAAGAGTTCTTTCCTTTTTTGCCTTTTTATGCTTCTCTTGAGTTCTATAATTGGAAGTCAAATTTTTTGTTAAGCTCTGGTCTTTCCATCAGAAATAAATGAAATTCACCTGTCATTTGTCATGTCATTGAATGTTCATCTTCTTCCCTGAAAGATACTGTTTAGTTTAACTGTATAGTTTATTCTTGGCTATATTCCAAGTTCCTTTGCCTTTTGGAATATTTTATCCAGGCCTCTAGATCCTTTAAGGAGGAAGCTGCTAGGTCCTGGGTAATCCTAATTGTGGCTCCTCAGTATTTGAATTGTTTCTTTCCAGCTGCTTGCAATATTTTGAGCTTGGTCCAATAGTTCTGAAATTTAGCCACTAAATTCCTTGAAGTTTTCATTTGGGGGTCTCTTTTAGGAGGTCAGTGAATTCTTTCAATGGCTTTTTTACCTTTTTATTCAGTTTTTCTTGATAATTTCCTAAATTTCCTAAAAGATAATGTCTAAGCTCACTTTTTTCATCATGGTCTTCTGGAAGTCCAATAATCCTTAGACAGTCTCTCCTAAATCTATTTTCCATATCAGTTGCATTTCCAAGGAGATATTTTACATTTTCTTCTATTTTTAATTTTTTTGGTTTTGCTTGACTGATTCTTGATGTCTCATTGAGTCATTCATTTCCATTTGTTCAGTTCTGATTTTTAGTGAATTATTTTCTTCAGTTACCTTTTCATAGTTCTTTTTGCATTTGGCCAGTTGAATTTTTAAATGAGTTGTTTTGTTCTATGAGTTTTTCCCATTTCACAAATTCTGTGTTTTTAAGGAGTTATTTTCTTTTTCCATTTCACAAATTCTGTTTTTAGGGTTTTTTTTTTTTCTTTTTCCAATTCACAAATTTTTTTTTTTTCAGGGAGTTGTTTTCTTTTTCCATTTTGTCAAATCTATTTCGTAAGAACCTATATATTTGGAACTATGCTCAAAAAGTTATCAAACTGTGCATACCCTTTGATCCAGCAGTGTTTCTACTGGGCTTATATCCCAAAGAGATACTAAAGAAGGGAAAGGGACCAAAATGTTTGTGGCAGCCCTGTTTGTAGTGGCTAGAAGCTGGAAAATGAATGGATGCTCATCAATTGGAGAATGGTTGGGTAAATTGTGGTATATGAACGTTATGGAATATTATTGTTCTGTAAGAAATGACCAGCAGGATGAATAAGAGAGGATTGGCGAGACTTACATGAACTGATGCTGAGTGAAATGAGCAGGACCAGGAGATCATTATATACCTCAACATGAGGATGTGTTCTGATAGAAGTGGATTTCTTTGACAAAGAGATCTAACTCAGTTTCTATGGATCAAGGATGGACAGAAGCAGCTACACCCAAAGAAAGAACACTGGGAAATGAATGTAAATTGCTTTCATTCTTGTTTTTCTTCCCGGGTTATTTATACCTTCTGAACCCAATTCTTCCTATGCAACAAGAGAATTGTTCAGTTCTGCACACATATATTGTATCTAGGATATACTGTAACCTATTTAACATGTATAGGACTACTTGCCATCTGGGGGAGGGGGTGGGAGGGAGGGGAAAAATCAGAACAGAAGTGAATGCAAGGGATAATGTTGTAAAAAATTACCCTGGCATGGGTTCTGTCAATAAAAAGTTATTAAAATTAATTAATTAATTTTTTAAAAAGAACCTATATGCTTTTTTCATTTAATTAGATCTATTTTGTAAGGAGTTTTCTTCAGATGCTCTGAAGTTTCCTTTTCCAAACCCTCTTACAAAATTTTCATTTCCTTCCCCCCTTTTTCTTCTACCTCTCTTTTAAGATCCTTTTTAATTTCTTTCAAGAGAGTCTTGTGAGATGGGGACCAATTTATATCACTCTTTGGGGGCTTCATCTGATCATGGGGATCAGACTATCTGCTTTTTGTGACCTTGGGGTTTGAAATCTCTTTCACCATAAAAACAATCTATGGTCAGAGGGTTTATTTTATTTTATTTTAATTTTTGCTTTTTTGCTCATTTTTTTAAAAGTTGAGGTTTGCTTTTAGGGCAAAGGGGAGATGGTTCAAGCTTTCTCTAGAGGCGACAGGAATTATGCTGACTAACTTCAGGTGCTGTGTAGGCATGACCAGGTCCTGAGAAATTCTGGTGTTTAGGAGCCCACTTTTTCTTTTTGTATTTATATTGAATGTCTAATAACTAGTCTGCTGATCTACTTACTTCCAACCAGGGCAGAGTAGCCAACACTGCTCTAGATTCCTCCTAATAATCTGCTACCTGCACTTTGCATCTGTGCTTGGCCTGCTTATGCTTGGCCCATCTCTCTCTATGCCCAATTGAAACTCACCTTTTCTGGAGAATTATCTTCTGCTAGTAATTTGTTACACTCCCAACATTCATGAGTCACTACAAAACTAGTTCAGTGGCTGAATTTGCTGTTAATTGAGGATCATGGGGAGAGCTCAGAAAAAGACATGTCTCCTCTCCACCATCTTGGCTCCACCCTTCTTGCCACCTATCTTTTAAAAAATTATTGGTTTCTTCGGAATTCAAGAAGGGGATTCACAAAAAGAGAATGGCAAAGCAGTTCTTGATGATACTAGTATAATCAGCAGGTTACCTTTCCTTTCTCCTTAATGAATTCTTGTTTGTAATGGGGCAGACGTTACACTATAGGGCAAAAGCCAAGCTACTCATTCATTATAACATGCTATTTAGTTTTCTTCTTTTCCTCTCTTTGAAATTCAGCTTTTTCAGATGAGAGAAATGGGAGTAGCTGTTAGTGACCATCTTCCACCTAAAGTGATAGAAATATAGAAATATTGTATTACTTCCATTATAATTACTAAGTCAGCAGGCTGTCTTTCTGTAAATCTAAAGTAAGGCAGCACTCAACTCATACAAAAGAAGAGTCTATCATGAAGAGCAATGTCACACATGTCTTTAGGTTTACTAGAATATTTTATCCTATAGAAGAAAAATTATCCATGTTTTCAGTCAGAAGTAAGGTGTTGATTATATAAATCACTCTAGATATATAGTCCTGCATCTGGCCATTCAATCATTAGAGCTTTTTTCATTTCACCTTTTTTCCACTTCAATCATGAAATTAGCATCAAGATCATTCTGATTCAATTCTGATGGGGACACACCAAGTGTTCAGGTTTAGGACTGATTGATGGTTTAAGTTCCAACTTGGAACAAAATGGGTCATTTATAAACTACCATTTTGTGAAAAAGAAGAGGAAGAAGGTAATAAATATTTATTAAGTGCCTATTAAGGGCCAGATACTATGTTGAATACATTATAAATATTATTTGAGTCTCACAACAACCTTGTAAGAGAAGTGCTATTATGCCCGTTTTACAGATGAGGAAACAGACTGAGAGAGATTACATTATTTGCTCAGGCTACACAGTGAATATCTAAAGCTGGATTTGAACTTAGCTCTTCTTCAACGCAGTCTCAGCATTCTATCCATTGCACAACCTAGCTGTTTAGTTTACTTAATAGCATTGAGAAGTTATTTAACTAAGATACAACATTGGTTCAGATGGAGAAAACTCTCTTCACTTTTACATTTACCACAGTTTGTTGATCAGAAATATATTTGTTGACTGGAAGCACATTGAGACATAGGTCAAGCCTGAGAAACACTTTGGGTATTTCTACTTAAGGAGCCAGGAAACTATGTTAATAGTTTGAGCCATAGATTTGTGGCCAATTAGGCCACAATTAATTAAACACTTAAAGTATTTAGGGTGGTTTCATTTTTTTAGGATAAAAGTTAATCTAGTTTATATGAAGTAGATGTTATTCCTGCCACATCTAATTATCTGAGCATCAATAGTTTAGTGACATGTTTCAAATAATTCCAAATTGTTTTTAAACTGATTGGACCAATTCACAGTGCCACAAAATGTATTAGTGTGCTTATCTTTCTGCAGTCCCTATAACAGTAGCACTGTCTTTTATCATTGTCATTTTGATGACTATGAGAAGAAGCCTCAGAGTTGTTTTAATTTGCATTTCTTTTATCATTTCAGGTTTGAAGTGTTTTTAATATGGTTGTTGATCATCAGCATTTCTTCTTTTGAAAAAAACTGTTCATACCTTTTGACTATCCTTTGGGGAATGGTTCTTAGTCTTATCTCCCATAAATTTCTTGAATATTAGATGTCTATCAGAAATGTTTTTGCCAAAAAAACCTTAACTTATAATTTCTTTTCTTAGTCAAACTATATTTTTTGGTTTATGCAAAAAGTCTAAATTTTAAGTAAATGAAATTGTTTTATTTTATCTTTTATGATCATCTCTCTTACTTAAGAATTTTTCCCTTAACTAGAGATCTAAAAGATACCTCTTCCCATTTTCCTTTATTTTTATGTGACTTTTTATATTCAGTACCTATTCATTTGGAACATCATTGTATTTAAACATAACATAATACAGGCACTCTTACAAAAAATTATTTTAAGAAGTACAATAATAAATCTGCAAATTTATTCCCCCCAAATATGGGAGGCATAATCTCCCTCTCTCTTGAACTACCTCATTCTCTGTAGAAGAAAAAGGAGTCTGGTTCATAACTTGGTTCCCAGACAGCAACTTGGAGGTTCAATTCTTGGGTATCTTGACTCTCAGGGTTGGGCTGGCTTGCTGCACTACCCTGCATGCAATCCTGCCTCCAAGGTCCCAGTAGCTCAAACTCCAGGGGGGATTATCTCCAGGATCTAAAACTGAGGATGGAAATAAGAGCCAGGGTAAAAGAAAGGTGGGGAGGAGCGCGGGAAGAATTCTCCTTTCTCTCTTACTGGTTCAGTTCATGGCTTCCCAGCTGGGTACAACAGATGAGAGCTTCTGAAAAAAGCACAACTGAAAATATGGCAGCAGAGAACACAGCTGAAAAAAGAATGAATGGCTTGGTCTCTGCGGTTGTAAGGACATAGGCAGTGAAGGGAAACTATCTCTACACATGTGGTAGGCAATGCAGTGGGCTCCATCTTAGGTAAACTGGGAATGTCCAAAAGGCCCCTTAAAGGAGTCTCCATGTTAAAACTATGCCCAGAGAAGCCCAGTCTTTTTTGACAGTCTTATTTTCGGGCATTTCTGAGATAACCAACTTATTTCAAGTAAATTGGAATCAGCTAGCTAGTTAGAACATTTTTTAAAGCACTCACTATAGTATACTAGGCATTGTAATAAACATTTTGGATACAAATAAACAAGCAAAAGAGTCCCTAATTATGAGAATGTTACATTTTAATGGAAGAATCCATCACATTAAAGGGAATTAGGAATGAAGATGGAGCTAGATATGATAAAAATCCAGGTACTTCTAGCACAGAGTCCAATGTGGTAGTGGTGATGGTTAGGTAAGGGTGATGGTCCCAATGAGTAGAAGTGAGTTGATAGTTATTTCTGAAATTATACAAAAATCACCGAAAATAGCTTAAATTTTACATATTTAAATTTTTGGGAAAATAGAAAAATGCATTATTTGGTTTAAGCTGTCTATGAATTAGGGTAATGGTGTACTTGTGCTATCTACCAATAAAGTGAAAAGTTACACTCTACTCAATTATGAAACCATCCGAGCAAGTATGAAGAGTCTCTGTAACATATATTTCTTCATTCTTCATTCTGATAAGTTGACATGATTATTTTGGGATATAAGAATAGTAGGGGTATAAGGAGGAAGGGAAGGGGAAAATTTTAAAGCAGTGTGAAAAAGAAGTCAAGAACTACTTCTTATATGCCTTCTATTGACTAGAGTCAGGGTAGATAACTTCTCTGTTTAAGAAAGAAAGTAAACATGGTTTTTTCTCCTTTTCCCACAAGCTACATTGATTTTGGACTTCTTTGGAAACTTCCTTTATACCCTCAGAAGTATTCTTCCCCTTTCTCCCTCCCTTTTCATCTTTCTTTCATATATTGTCTTTTCCCATTAAATTGTAAGCTCTTTGAGGGCAGGATGTTGTTTTTAAAAAAAATGTAGTTGTATTCCCACACTTAGTACAGTATCTTGCACATGGTAGACTCTTAATATTTATTGACTAACTGACCACTATGCATCAAGCACTGGAGATAAAAAGATAAAAATGAAATAGTCCCTGCCCTCAAAGATTTCACATTTTGTCAGGGAAAATAATATACACACAAAAAAATATATAACATATACTAAGTAAGTGTAAACTAATATAATAATATAGGGGAAAAAACTACCTATTAGGTTAATAGTTTAGAAACCAAAGTTATGTCCCTATTTCTGCCACTTAGCAATCTTCAGAAGCTGAACATGTCATTTTTATTGTTCTGTGCCTATTTCCCCATCTGTAAAATGAGGAAAATAATAACTGCCTTATTTTATGGAATTCTTATAAAGACACAATGGTCTATGTAAAAGTTATTTTTAAAAGTCCTATTCAAGTACAAGATATTTTAAACTATATTCATTTGATTTAAAGAAATCCTATGTGTTCATCAGTTTATATTTTGTTAAATTGTGTATATTGATTGCATGATAACTTAAAAATGTATTCCAAAATTCATTTAGTTTTTATTTCATAAGCATATAGTTATATGACTAAGAGGATACTAGAATTTCCATTTATCTTACAATTTTTAAAAGACCTAAGAAAACTGCCATTCTGTGCTAATTCTACCAACATAATAGAGATTTTCAGCTGAACATCAATCATTGAAAGGAGAGAGTTGCAGAGAAGCTATTTCTATGATATTGAAAGTAGAATAGCTATCTTGAATCATTTCATGCAAATTTATACAGTGTCTCCCATCTTAGAATCTCAAAAGAACTTTATAAGCAAAGTGACAGTAGACATATTTTATAGAGAAAATCAAAATATTTAGCAGTTTAATGATTTACAAAGTCTAGGGCCAACTTGTGACTTAGAGGATATTTGTAAGTATCCTCTAGCCAGGTCTATATAAACCAAAACAAAGAAGTTTGATGTAATTACTGTAGTAATTTAAACAAAACCCTACTTTGGCTTAAATTAATCAGTTATTGTACTCTATATTTCTGTTCAGATATAGGATCTTTATCCTGGTTATTGAGGATAGAATCTCTTAGCTACTTAGAGACTTTTCACATCCCTGCCAGGAAACACTATTAAAATAATTGAGTTAAACTTAATAAACCACAATTAATGATGGAGATAGTTAATAAATATTTTGATATCTTTTTATTTCCAAAGATATATACCTCTCTCTCCTCTTCTCCACCAACTGTATTCCTTATAATAAACAAGAAAATGGGGAAGTAATTTCATAAAACTACACACTAATTGAATTTGATCATATGTGCAAAGTTCCACCTATTGATACTCACTTCTTCAGGGAAGATCAAGAGAGGTACATTTTTACATCTCTTCTTTGAGGTCATTGTTGGTCATTTTCTTTTCATTTCAAGTGATTTATTTCTTTGTTGTTGCCATTGTTCTTTCCATTTGCATTACTGATGTATATGATTTTTCTTGTTTTTGTGAACTTATTTACTTCAGTTCTTATGTCTTCCTATATGGCTGTATCCTTCCTATTTCTCATTTCTTATATAATAATAATACCTCATTACATTCAATGTGACAATTCATTTAGTCATTCTTTGTTGGGGGACAGGGCAATTTTCTGAGAGCCTCCACAGCTGTGGATCTGAATGAGTTGTAAGGTAAGGTAGGATTATGGCATCTGAATGAGTTGAGGACTAGGAATGAGATAAATTGGAGGCAGAGGGGAGAGCAGAGAGGTCAGAGAACAACAACTGCCTCTCAGTCTCCTTGTATCACCTTCTCACAAGAGAAGATCCATTCTGGGTTGGAGCTCCAAATAGCCACTGTCAGGTAGCCCCTGTGTATTTCCGCAGCTCTCCTGTGTATTCCAACAATTCCTCAAATCATGGGCATCTACTTGGTTTCAAATTCTTTGCTACACCAAGTAATAATCCTTTAACTATTTTTATTTTATATGGGACCTTTGATCTCTTTGGGATACATTTCTATAGCAGTGGGATCTGAGTCAAAGAGTATGAACATTTTAGTAACTTTCTTTGTAAAGTGCTTTCCATATAGCTGAAACAATTTATTTACAGCTCCACCAAATGCATTCATAGATCTATATTTTTATAGCCCTCTAATATTTGTTAATCCCATCTTTTGTCACCACTGATGATATCTTGGGTGTGAGTGAAATCTCAAGAGTTGTTTTGATCTGCATTTCTCTTATTATTAGTAATTTGGGACAATCTTTCATTTGGTTGTTAACATTTTGCAATTCTTTTGGGAATATCTTCTGATCACTTATACATTGGGGAATAGCTCTTCATCTCTGTTACCTATAGATATAAAAATTCGAGAAATCTGATGCAACTTTTCTCCCTCTAATTGATAACTTCTGTCATTTTGTTCTTGAAAAAGCTTTTTAATTGAATTTAATCAAAATCATCTATTTTATTTTTTTGTGATAATCTCTTTTCCTGGTTTGATTATTGCAGTCATAATTATGAAAAATACACGATCTGATTCTTTGCTTTTTTTTTTTTTTTTTTTTTTTGGCAAAATGAATAGAATACTGGGCTTCCTTAGTTCAAATCTGGTCTCAGACACTAGCTCTGTGACTCTGGGCAAGTAACTTGGGTTAGTTTGCCTCAGTTTCCTTAACTGTAAAATGATATGGAGAAGGAAATAGCAAACCACTCCAATATCTTTGCCAAGAAAACCTCCAAGTGCGATTATGGGGTGAGAAGTATTAGGTGTAGGTCAGTAGTGGATTACATAGGCTTTTTTGCAGAGTGCTTTTTTTTTTAATTAAAACAACTCTAGATCTTTTAAGAAGGTATCTGAAGATTGTGGGATTATAGAATATGTCTAATCTGACTAGTACTTTAGTGCCGATTATGCGCAAGGCACAACAATGAAAAGTTTAGAAGACTGTCAGCTCAAGTTCACAGTCTAATGGCTGTATAAAACTAGGATGTGTAAACTAGAAAGGTAAATTGGAAATCAACAGAGGAAGGCCCTAGAATTAAGGGTTGGGAGGGTAAGAAAGATTTCTCGTAGAAGGGGTGATTTTAGTTGGATTTTGAAGGAGGCCAGAGAAACCGGAAGGCAGAGATGAGGAAGGAAGACTTTGCAGGCCAAGGGGGTTGGGGAGAGGGGAGAAAGAGAATATCCGGTGTCGATGGCCAGGGTAGGGAGATGGGGACAGCCAACAGGCCCGAGCGTCTGCCTTCCGGGGCCAAGCAGAACAAGAGTGACCGCTTGATCCCAAGACAGCGCACTGCAGGGTCCCTCTCGCTCCCATTCCGCGTTCATTTGTGTGGACAAGTGGAACAAGAGCCATAACTGGGCAAAATTGGCAGTAAAAAAGCATTACACCTTCAGCCGCAGCTCGCGCTTTGGTTCCTGGGAAGAGAGCCTAAGGCGGAGCAAGAGCCTAGGACGCCGCAGCGTCTCCCAGCCCAGCTGGGAGCAGCGTAAACCCCATCCACCCCTCCTTGTTCCTGACCCCCAACCCCGCGAGAGAGGGAGGGGCCAGCTGAGCCGCAACGCACGCCGGGACAGTCGCTTAGGCTTTCCCGGTAAACGCAGACGACGCGGCGCGGCGGAGGGGGGGTGCACGCCATGGCGCAAGGTTTCGTGAGGGGCTCCTTTCCGAGTCCCGACTACTACGAGAAGCTGGGCCGCCTCCAGGGCGCGCTGAGGGACAGGTAGGGGGGTGGGGAGGTAGCCGGGGCCAAGGCTGGGGGCGGGGCCGGGGTGGTCGAGGTCCTCGGGACCGCCCCTTTTCCCCGGGTAAGGAGGCTGGGGGATGTTGTATCTGACGTGTGGCATCTTTCGTCCACTGTCACTGACGCTTGGTACATCCCCAAGCCTGGTATGGCAGCTGCTGCACTCTGGGGACTGCGAGAAAGACCAGCCGCTCCTTTCCTTCCCTCTTCCTATCCCTGTTCTTCTTCCTTTCTTCATCTCTCTTTTCTTTCCGTTTCTTCCCTTTACCTTTCCTTCTTCCTCTTCCCTCTTCCTTCATTTTCCTTCCCTTTCCCATATCACTTTCCCTTCTCCATTTCCTTTCTCCTCTTCTTCCTTTTCATCTTTCCTTCTCTTTTTTTTCACTTCCCTTTCCTCTTCTCTTCCCTTTCCCTTTCTTTTCTCTTTCCCTTTTCTTGTCGTCCATCTTCCCAGTTTTCCTTCTTTCCTTTCTTTCTCATTTCCTCCTTTTTCCTTCCTTCACTATCTCTCTTTTCATTTTCCTTCTTTCTTCTTGTTTTCCCTTTTTCTATTCCTTCCTTTTTCCTTTTTTTTTTTTTTTTACTTTTTTCTTCCCTTTTGCTGACCCTCCCTTCCCCTTTCTTCTTTTCTCCCTTCCCTTCATCCTCCTTCCTTTTCCTTCTTGTCCTCATTTTCTTCCTCTCCTCCCTTTCCCTGTCTCTGCCCTCTATCACTTTCTATCACCTTCCCCTCCCTCCTCCTTTTACCCCTTTTAGCTTTGGCGTTTGGTGGGCACTGAAACAATCCTATTTTGATCAGCCTTAAACTCACCACACTTGGATGACAGTGACCCTATCCCTCTATTTACTTAGAAAGGGACCATCCCCCAAAATAGAAGTCCTTAACCTGGGCAGATTTCAGGAAGTGGGAGGACTAGAAGGGGGAAAAAATCATTAGTTTCCTTTGTAATCCTATGTATTTTATTTCGTGCATTTAAAAACTGTTTTTTGAGAAGGGAACCATATGCTTCAATCAGACTTCCCAGTTCATGATGGAAAAAAAAAAAAAAAGGTTAACAATCTCTGTCTTAGATTTAAGAAGTTGCAGCTGTCCTAAGATATAAGAAATAAGATGCTATCTTATTTCAACTTCAATTCCATACAATACAATTTCACATAATATAGAGTTTTCTATTTTTTTTTTAATCTCTTTTAAATTCTCCAACTTCATGTGTGCCTTTGGGTTGAGATGAGAATGACATCTTTAGTATACAGGTATATATTTTTGCATGTGATTGAGGGAGTGGGTGAGAAGGTAAGGCATTGAGGATCAGAAAAGATTTCCTATGAAGAATCATGTAAGTTGAAAAACCTAAAGTTTTTTCAGAATGTCTTTTGTCAGATTTGGAAGGTAGGAACCTTTTGGAAACTTATAGTTTTAATAGTATAAAAATTTTTTACTTAAAGTTAAGAAAAAAAAAGCACCATATATTCCAACAATTTCTGTACCTTACCTACATAAGTAATTGAAAATGGAAGTAGAAGCTTTATCCTGAAAAAAGTTTAGAAATTCTAACCAATATTTTTGAACATGTCTTATAGGTAACAGCATCATGTATGGATCAAAGTCAGTAGCTAGTTCCAGCAAAAGATCACTGGCAAACTTTTGCCTTACCCCTACACAAATTTTTATCATCTCTATAAGTAGTTTTCCTGTCATCCAGAAAAATTCATTAAACTGATATTAGATAAATATATTCACTTATTGTACGTAATAAAGACAACACAACATTCTTTAGTACCAGAAAATACTTTTCACATTCCTATTAGAACAGTGTAATCATTATTTGTACAAGGATAGTTGGTTTATATTTATCATTCAAACATTTATTAAGCATCTTTTGTCATCCATGGACTATGTTAGACATTGAAAAAAGGAAAACTTGACAAGTGTCTGTCTTTACAGATGTCAGCTAGTTAATTTTATGATTTTGAGTTTTGAATTGACAAATTTTATTGCATATTTTATGTTCTAGATAAAGTATTTTTGGAACTAAGTTTATTAGTCTAATTTTCCATATCAGGGATATTTCCAATTCTAAATAAATGATACTGTATTATGTTTTATATTTATTTGTTTCTCTTAAGTAAATTGAACTTTGTGAAATTATATAAGGGACCTAATTAGTCCTTTATTGGTTTCATACTTTTAAAAAAAGAAGTCAATCATTATTTCAGTAAATTATTTATGTAATATTTACAATTATTTATAATTATTTTTACATGCTAAATATTAAATACATAATTTTACATTTTAAAATATTTTTAATGTTAATTTATAATTATTTTTAATAATCTAAATGTCTGAAAATCTGAATTTTAGTCTCTTATTAGCTTGTTTTGATTGTCACTTGTTTAAATGAAGAGATTCAACTAGCTAATCTAGTTAATTCGTTTTCAGCTCTAAAATACCATCTCATTGAATTTATGATCTTTATTGCTGTTGACTGCCATTGGTAAGAAGACAACTCACTACTGAGGTTCATGCTAGTGATGTATTGTGGTTAGATGACATATAATAAAAAGGGTATGGGAGCACTAATATTTTATATTTAATTTGCTTTATATGATAGTCCTGACTCAAATAATAGTTGAATCTGAAAAATTAAATTCAGGTCAACAATTATATTAAGCATTTATTACATTCAAGATACAGTACTGGGTAATAGAAATAGACAAAAACAAAATAGTTCCTGCCCTCAGGGAATCTACATTCTTTGGGGAATGTAATATTGACACAGTTAAGTTATGTGATAATTTGAGGTGGGTAATAACAATAGCTTACATTGAGGTTCTAGGATTTATAAAATGCTTTATAAGAATCTCCTCTTACCCTTAAAAAACCCTAAACTACCACCCTGCCTCTCAGTTGACATCTTTTGGGAAACATTCATGGAGGATATAGCATCTGAAATGAGTGCTAGAGAAAAATATTTTGACATGGGATTGAGTGGTTTGTGCAGATGAATGGGGTGGCATGGTTGCATGTCCAGAAATCTGGAGAACATGAAGGATAGTTGAAGTGGACAACACATGATAAGCATTATAGAAGGAGACATAGTAAATAGGCTTACTATTAACAAATTATATATTGCAATTTATTGAAAACATATATCATCTACTGCTTTTTTTTACAGTGTCCTTATTCAGATGTTTGACTATTCCAAGAGAGAACGCAAATATCCAGTCTTATTTCATGAATTTCAAAATATTAATTGTAGATTCAGGGACAAATATATTTAGCAAAAACAAACATGTTAATAAATAATTTTAATAAATTTTCATTGTGGTTAAGTTGGAGTGAAAGACCTGACATTATAGATGAGGAGGAGGATGTGAACAGAAAGCAGTGCACTACTTTAATAAAATCATCTTTTTCAAGAGAAAGTTAGCTGTGTAGATTGAATAATGGAAACTGGCCAGTAATTTATATAAACATAAGATTTAGAGGTCATAGAATATGAAACAGTAGCATAGGGTACTTTTTGGAATAGAAAAGTTACAATTTCTTGTACCCTTGTTCTATCATGGTGTGACTTTGATGCTACCTCTTATGAGCTTTATGACCTTGTATAAGTATCAGTTGCCTCATCTGTAAAATGGGAATGATAATACATACTAACCTTAAAGGAGAGTTGTGAGGATAATTATAATAATAGCTGACTTTTATATAGTGCTTTAAAAATAGTTCATTGTATCCTCAACAACAGGGGTAAGTGCTAGTTTTCTCTCTATTTTATATGAGGAAATTGAAACAAATGAGGTCCAGTGGCTCCTCCAGGATGACATAGCTAGTAAATGTCTGAAGCTTTATTTATTTGGCTACCTAACTGTCTTTATCTTATAAAATAAGATTTGGCCCTGCATAAAATTTGTTGTTTATATGAATGGTCTGCATGTGTAAGATGATAATTGAAACCCTGAGAACTGATGAGATCACTAAGTTACGTAATATGGAGAAAGAAAAGGGCTCAAGACAGAACCTTTGGAACCCCTGTGGTTAGTGGGTGTGACTTGGATAAAGATCCAGCATAGAACACAGAGAAGGAATGGTTGGACAGGTAGAAGAAAAATCAAGAGAAAGCATTATTGTGAAAACCCAGAAAGAAAACACTATCAAAGAAAAGGGTGATCAGTATCAAAGGCTGAACAGGTTGAGGATGGAGAAGAGGCCATTAGATCTGACTAGATCACTGGGAAGATGACAGAATAGAAGGGAGAAGTACCCGGAGTATATAAAATACAGAAATACAGAGAATATTCCTTACTTCTCTCCTCTCAAAGAAAAATCAAAACAAAACTAAACCTCACATCCAACCCTCTTTTTAGCTAAAAAAAATCCTCTAAAAACTCATGATGGGGAAATTCAAGAAAAAGTCACAGGGAGTCATTTTTCTAGCTCATAGCAACATAGACAAGTCAGTAAACATTGGGGAAGGGGTCTGGGATCTTATTGTAAGGAACATTCCAGCATGAGAGGTTGTGCACCAGGGTGAGAAGAGGTCTCAGACCCATAGTAGAACGTTGAAATAGATGCCAACTTGCAGCTTTATCTCCCACTACCCAGTTCTTCATCACAAGTTGAGGGATACCTGCTATGTCACAGGACCATTGGTTTTCTGATTCATCTTCCTTGACCCTGACATAACTGTCTTTCCATATACATACCTGCATAGCCCTGGCATCCTAATATGCTTTTCTGGGGGAATAGAAGATTCCAACTCCTTGTACTTGTTGCTGTTCATACGTGGTAGATTCCTGAGACCACTTGAGTAAATATTTTAGTTAGGAAAACCATGATGACTGGCCAAAGAAGTTTGCAAATAGAAATATGGGGGAACTGAGTCCAAAGAATCTAAATACCAATGTAATCTTGTTGCATATCCTTGTTATGTTAGGGCAACTTCCTCCTTTGTTAAATTTTCAGTGACTTGTGAGTGCCTTATTTTATCCCAACATTGAACTAAAAAGATTGCTAATTTTAGAGCTGTATCTGCAACATTTAGAAAGTCTTGGCAGTTTGGGATGAGAGATAGTCTAATGGCTTTCATTGTGATTAAATTGGGGTGAGAGATCTTGACATTATGGATGAGTAGGAGGAGGATGTGAACAGATAGCAGTGCATTGCTTGGCTCCCTGTGGCCAAAGCCCTTCTGATCATGCCTTTATGTGACAATGTCAGCAAACTTCCATTTAAACAGATGGGATAGCTCTCTAGCTGCTGGAATAGACAGCCTGAAAGTTAAAAGAAAGTGCCAAGAGTGTATGTGAGTGTGTGTGTGTGTGTCTATTTGTGTGCCTGTATGTATCCCCTTGAGGAATTTAATGAAATTGTAAATATCAAGGATAAATGGATCTAGGGAAGGTTGTTTTTTGTTGTTGTTGTTGTTGTTTTTTTTGGTTTGTTTTTGTTTTTGCTTTTTGAGGATATGTTTATCCTCATGGACATGTTTAAAGACAGGGAAATAGCCACTAGACAGGGAGAGATTGAGTATAAATGAGAAACTGGAGATGTAAAGTAGACAATCTGCTGAAGAAGATGGGGGTGGATTGAGATCATGTGTGCATGTAGAAGGCTTTACTACCTAGAAAAAGAAAAGTTATACTTTAAATAAGGGTGAAAGGATAGTGGCTGAAGGCATCTGAATAATGTGAATTAAGGAAGGGAGAAGAAGAAGAATTAAGGAAGGGTAAATGACTCAATTTTTTCAGTGGAATACGAGGCAAGATTCTATGGGTTAACAGGTTTTGATGTTGTAAAACAGATGGAGACAGTTGGAATGGCAACAGGTTATAATCAGATAAAGTAATTTTGAAGTTCATGAGCATGGGTGTGAAACATTTGAAGGTGATGTGGTAAGATCAAAGGTATGACTGTAGACAAGTCCATCTCTGGTGGGGTGGAGTGTAAATCACAAAAAAATGCTTAAATAGAGGAATTATGAAGGTGGTTTTAAAATTAGTATATGGTAACCTTGCACAGTCCTCCCTCACTTAAATCCAACTTACTTGCATGTCATGGCATCACCACCCTTATGCATGGTCCTCTGATAATGAAGGACAAACAAGTATATGATGAAACCAGCTATTATGAGGCCTAGAGTTGTAGGCATTGAACTCATTGAGGAAGAAATGGAGAGTACTAGAATCTTAATTGGGTGGTAGATATGGATTCAAGCAACCTCAAAGGAGAAAATATTACTGAGTCATGGTGATAAGAGAGCATCTAGAAGTGGCCTCAGGGAACAAGGAGAAATCCAACACTATGTCCTTCTCCCAGCCAGTGAGGATCAGGCAGAGTGGGGAAAGCAGTGTGTGGTATTAGTGACAATGTAACCAGTGCTAAAACAGATGCCAAGGAGCCTGTTATCAGGAGGGAACCAATTCTCAATGAATGGAAGAAGATGGAGAGAAAAGAAAGGAAATCTCTAGCTGAGGAGGCTTTATGTAAAGGACATTTAAAAATAAGGGTTAATAAGTTGGAGTCTCCTGTTATATTTGGATAGCTCCTTCCTTTGACTTCTGTGACACTGCCCTGACTTGGGTCTTGTTTAACTGCTCTTCAGTCTTCTTAGCTGTATTTTCAGTCATTTTTTTCCTAATTGATCAGTCAATCTGCAAGCATTTCTTAAGCACCTACTTTGTCCCAGGTTCTATGCTAGATGCTGGTGATACATATACAACAATTGAAACAGTTCCTAATCAAAGGTGCTTTCATGCTATTAAGAAAAATAAGTATAAAAAATAAACATAAAGTAAATAAATGCAAAATAAATATGTAATTTTGGTGGTTACTAGCATTTGGGGAGATCAGTAATAGCTTTATTCAGAAGGGGGCTGCTTGAAATTAGTTTCAAGGACATAAGTATAGCTATACTGAAGGAAGACATTCATTAAATATGACTGTCCTGGTCCTTCCCTTTTCTTAACTGTTCTCTCTCATAGAGTTCCTTTTTATTGTTTCTTTTCTGGTGACTTCTAAATCTACATATTCAGCCTTGCATTCCAGTCATGTTACTTATTTCACCTACCCTTTTCACTTATCCCAACCTTCTTAGCTCTGATTTCTGTGGAAGATGATTACCCAGGATCACAACCTACAGCTGTCCTCTATTCTTCCCTCTCCCTCTCCCTCATCCTCATAAACAATCAGTTTTCAAGCTCTTCTATGTGCCTGTTTCATGCAAGAGTTCCAACTCTTTATCTCCCCTCCTACCCCCATGGACAATGTATAGATTTCTCAAGCAGCAAATGCCCTAGGCCACATCCATTGAAAAGCCCCTATTTCCCTTCATAGACCAATTCTCTTCATCCATAGGAGGAATAGTCAATGGGATTCAGACTTACCACCAAAGCAAGACCATACTCCCCTACCCCTTGCTTTTAAGCTTTCCTTTTCCCTCATGTTCTCCCTTTTAGACTTTTCTCTTTCTGTGGTCACAAGAGTCACCTTCCCCTCTTTGTTAGCTCTTGATTTGGTCTTGCCACATCACACATTCCTTTCCTTCCCCCCCCCCCCTTTTTTATTCTCCCATGTCATAACGTAACTCTACAGAAAAATCATTGATTCACTTATAAGCATGGTGTTACTAGGTTCTATTCATAATGTCCTAGACAGGCTTCTTCATTGTTCTTTAAACTTCTTCTTTCAACCCTATCTCCTAGTTCACTTTTAGGGAAGAGAGAATCTTTATTGGTCTCTGCTGTTATCCTTGACTGCTGCATTTATTCACTCCTGTTGTTTGGGGTGTTTGAGAAGAAAATAATCTCTTCCATTCCAGTTTTCTTTCTAAAAATGTTTTAGATTCCTCTTTATTATTGAACACTGTCAACCTGAAATAAAGACTACCAAAATAGCAAAAACTGGGTCTTTCAAACTAGGCAAGGGGATTGTAATCTGGAGTCACCATGAAGCACCAAAATATTGAAGTATCTGAGGTGGGCAGAAGGGAGCAGAGTTAAATACATTTCAACAAGGAGAAAGTCTCATGGGAGGCACAGCCTTGAGAAGCTATTATGTAAATTATTTTTCTTAAAAACCAAAAGCCCATAGAGAAGACTGGGAGATGGTATGGATGACTAGAGGCTGAGACTCTAGGAATAGCAACCAGAAAACTGATTTGGACCTGCTAAGTTAAAATCAAAGTCTGTATCCTCTTCTGATGTCTGCATTCAATATCCTTTTTTAAACTGATTTCAATCACTCTTAAGCAATTTGTAGCTTTAGGATCAAGCAAGTTCATCAGCTACATTCAACATTCCCTCTTCTTGATCAAGATTGGGATATCATGATGATATGACTACAAGAGACTTGTAGGTAACATTTAATCTCTAGTGAATGAATCCTTCTGTTTATGAATTTGATATTTATCATATTTTCTTATTTAAGAAAAGTTTTAAGAGTACTTTTAAAATTGGAGTTCAAAGAGATACACAGAACCTTTCAAATATTTAGGATGGCAAGATGGCTCAGTGGATAGAAGCTAGGCTTAAAGTCAGAAAGTTCAAAATCTGTCCTCAGACACTGTATGATCTGGGGCAAGCCACTTAATCCTATTTGCTTCACTTCATCTTCTTTGAAATGAGCTGGAAAAGGAATCTCTAAATATTCTTCTCTAAGAAAATTCCAAATGCAGTTACAAATAATCAGACATGATTAAACAACCCAACAACTCCTATATATCATAATAGTTGAATGCTGAGAGCATGAAAACTCAAAATGTCTGTAAAGTTTACAGGAAAAAAGTAAGACAATTCATTACTCATTTAGGAGGATGAGAAACCACTAAGGATCTAATGACAGTACCCTTTGTATGTAAGGGACTTCTGTGCCTAATGGTCACACAAATGAAGTCACCCCAAAGAACCTTATTTTAACAAAAGTCTATGATGGAATAAGTATCTGAAGAGAGTAAATAGTAAAAACAAATTGAATGTATCAAATGAGTTTTCTTTAACTGTGATCATCTGAACTGGATGTTATACCCATATAAGTCATTGTTTTTATGTCCTTTTTCAAATCCTTATGACATTTGCTTTTATCTCAGAGCATGCTCTCCATACTACTACTAAACCCATATTAAATAATAAACTAAATTAAAAAATTGGAATGCCCTTTGAAATAGCACAAGATATTACATAAGTTATTCTCCCTTACATAAGTTAATACTATTCTTTAAAACAGAACTGAAGATTTTTTTTGTGGATTTAATTATATTTTATTTTTGGATTTAATTATAAATTAATTAATAAATATGTGTTCTAGCCCCATAATGTCTTACAAAACTGAAGATGTTTTGGATTTAATTATGAATTAATTCATATACAGATAGATATAAATATAAATTATGAACCAATTCATATATTAGCTCCATGAGCTCTTACATTGCCTAATTATTCCCATAACATTTTGAAAAATTTAAAGAGCTTATCTATCTTATATGTGAATATATAACTGTAAACAGGCAGATGACAAGATCAAATACTCATTTAATTAGTTATTGAGGGCATAGACTCTCAGTAGGGGGTTCTAAGGTATTGCACTGTGAAGACATACTTTGGGTTTAGAGATTTTGCTATGAGAAGAAGAAACAGTTGGAACCACTGAAGCCCAAGGGCACAAACTATCTAAAGTATCCTTAGTTCCAATTGCTTCCAGATGAGAATAACATATGCAGCTAAGTATATGTTAGGCTATCACAGCAAGGCTTAGAATTAACCAGAGGGGGGAGATTTCTTATATAGGAGATTGAGTAAAGATCCTAGCCTTTCAGGGTTGCCCTCCCAACTTTTTTCACAGCAGAAGCAGCAGTAGCAGTATCAAGAGAAGCAGCAAAGACAGGAGCCCAGGCAGCAGGCCAGAGTCCTGAGCAGGGGAGAGTGCGTGCAGGACCATAGCTTCTACTTCTCCATCTAGTCCCTGTTCTTCTTCCTTCCTCCCCTTCCCCCCCCCAAAAAAAAAAAAAAAGGAAGTTGGGCAATGTAAGGTGGGGGAAAAGTATAAAGGCCGTGGTTCTCCTCAGAAAGTGTTCAAGAAGGGAAGAACCCAGCTATGTTGGCTTATTTCTCCACATCTAGAAAGCCCCACTTCCTGGAAGGGAGAGATGGTTAGGCTGAGATATACTCTTTATGGGAAAAATTTGTTCTGTCCTAGTCTTGCTCTTTACTCCTTGTGCCTTCTGGAACCAATTAATGATGAATACTAAGTTATCACTATATTTCTAAATGAATAATTTAAAATTATTCTTTTTACAATGGAATCTATAACCCAAAGGAGTGTACAATTTAATCTATCACTCAAAAGAATATTGATCTAAAAGGAGTTTACCATTTTACCAATATTTCAAATACAATGAATTATTAAATCAGTGTGAGGTATTATGTTTATCCACATTACTGATAATGTGGCTAAACTGAAGCAACTTGTTTTAAGATCTCATAATTAACAAATTTCCAGTTTCTTGCATTTTTTAAAACACTTTATCTTAATGCCAAACAGTACAATAAATTCTGGCTTGTGAAAAGCATGTTACTAAGAGAGAAAAATGTTTTATTTAAAATAAGACCAGAATCAATAAAATTATACCTGGATCTATCTTTCCAAATGATGTCATACAGAATATTTAAGTAATCATTTTAATTACTCAACATTATTCTTTACAGGTCCAGTTATTTCAAGTATTTCAAAACACCTACCATTTTCAGCTAATCTGTAGTAAAAAACTTAAGATGATAACCCCTCATTTTAGATTGTAATCCCTAAAAGAGTTGTTCTGTTAAAACCACATTTTGATTTACATTCAGAACATATTTTGACTAAATCAAATCTGGGTTATTTAAATTTTAATTTATCTAAGCATTTGAAAAAGAGAGCCCATTATTAATAAATTCATTTTTATTTTTTAATAATAGCTTTTTATTTTTTAAATACATGCAAAGATGAATTTTCAACATTCATCTTTGTAAAACCTTGTTCCAAATTTTTCTCCTCACCTTCCTCTTACCCCCTCCACTAGGTGGCAAATAATCCAATATATGTTAAATATGTGCAATTCTTGTATACGTATTTCTAAATTTATTATTCTGCACAAGATAAATAGATCAAAAAGGGGGGGAAAAAGTAAGTAAACAACATCAAAAAAGGTGAAAATACTATGTTTTGATCCACATTTAGTCCCCATTGCCTTCTTTCTGGATGTAGGTGCTGTCCCCATCATAAATCTGTTGAAATTGACCTGAATGATCTCATTGTTGAAAAGAACCACATCCATCAGAATTGGTGATCATATAATCTTGTTGTTGCTATATACGATGTTCTCGTTTCTACTTACTTCACTCAGCATCAGTGAATATAAGTCTCTCCAGTCTTTCTGAAATCATTCTGTTGATAATTTCTAATTCATAATAATTGATATTTATATACCATATTTTATTCAGACATTCCCAAACTAATGGGCATCTACTCAGTTTCCAGTTCCTTGCCACTACAAAGAGCTGCTACAAACATTTTTGCATATATGAGTCCTTTTCCCTTTTTCATGATCTCTTTAGGATACAGACCCAGTAGAAACATTGTTGGATTAAAGGGAATGCACCGTTTGAAAGCCTGTTGGCTTTCCAGCATGGTTGGATCAGTTCACAACTCCACCAACAATGTATTAAGTGTCCCAGTTTTCCCACATTCTCTCCAACATTTATCATAAACTTTTCCTGTCATTTTAATTAATCTGAGAGGTATGTAATGGTGCTTCAAAGTTATCTTAATTTGCATTTCTATAAACAATAGTGATTTAGAGCATTTTTTCATATGACTAAAAATGGTTTTAATTTCTTTGTCTAAAAATTGTTCTTATCCTGATAAACTTATTTTTAGAGACATGCAATGACAATTCCCACCTCCCTGTAACTTTTTCCTATTTCTCAAAGAACTGGATCAATTCCTAGTTTCTAGCCTTGGCTAACTTTTCCCTGAGGCTTTCCATATAAGGATGAGCAGCAGCTTCCCATTCTAACCCTCCAGCTTGAAAAACTCAGGAATTTCAAGTCCTTTTGTTACAAAATATAACATAGTGTTTCCCATATCCTTTTTTTCCCCCATACAAAAATCAGAGAGCTTAAAACTTTTTTCCTTAACCCATCCCTCCTTCTCTCCCTCCCA
Organism: Antechinus flavipes; assembly: GCF_016432865.1. NCBI lineage: Eukaryota > Metazoa > Chordata > Mammalia > Dasyuromorphia > Dasyuridae > Antechinus > Antechinus flavipes. The sequence continues at coordinate 156,900,498 of NC_067399.1, read as the reverse complement.
TTCTCTTTCCCTTCTTCATTCTCCATTCTCTTGTGTATACATACGTGTGTGTATGTGTGTGTGTGTGTGTGTGTGTGTGTGTTGAGGTTCTAGTGGCAGTCAGAGAGTTGTGGAAATCCCCTTTTGGTTGGCACAGGTCCTTTGTGAAAGAATTCACGAGCTCAAAATATTAAGTGGCAAAAATGGAAGTTTATTATTGGATAAGAAGTCAGCTTTGTTAAGAGATTGTCTTCCTAATGGCAAAGTCCTATTAGGGAAATGGAGTCTAGCACTGAGGAGAATGTCTCCTCAGCAGGCAAGAATCCTGGCAGCTATGTCAAAGAGACAAAGTATACTACTTTGGACATTCTGCAAAGAAATGAGAGAGCAGAAACTATTTTCTGAGCAGATATTGGCAGGGAGCTGGGGGCAGTTTGAGCTGATCAGACCAGGATCTCCCAGTTGAAATTACTTTGAAGGCTTTTTTAGCCTGACTATGAATGGAGATGGTGGGGATTTGCCTTAGAAATGGCCCAGCCTGAGAAACACACTCTCTCATAGACTTTCTGGAGTCTGGGAGGTCAGGAATCAAAGGGGACAGAATTTCAGAGTTAATTTTACAGATGAAAAGGGAATGCAGTTTCACATCCTCTGTCCATATATATACATACATTCTTTCAGTGGTCCACACCTTTTTTATTTCCTTTTTTTCCCCCCTTTATTTGCTCCAATCCTACATTCCTTACATCTCAATCATATCCTAGACTATATTCATTCCACTGAATATTTTATTTATAATTTTAGTATATATTATTGTTAAACAAAACTAATGAATTGTTAAATTTACTCTCAAGGTGCAGTATTGATGATATATATTAATACATACATACACATATGTATATGTGTATATATATGTGTGTATATTTTATTGAAATATAAAATTAGAAAATCTTGGTTTTTCTACTAAAGATTAAACTGATATATTATTCATAGATGTAACACAAAAACATTTTGTAAAATATTTATATTTCAAGTTGCTTTCTTAAATGTTTCTCTTTTTTGTGTATATGCAAGAAGCAAAACAGTTCTCAAAAACTTTAAAATGTAATCTACTATAAAAATGGGTAGAAGTCTCATAGAAATTGTGAAATTTTAAGTTCACACATACCAATTCAAAAGTCATTTCTAGATTGATTTCTCCTATTACTTTAGTTTGTAAAACTCCCAAGTATCTGAATAGATTTTCTAATCATATTCTATTTACTTTTTGACTGGTCCCCAATTCACACAAAGGTTCTCCTTTCTGTGAGTTAACACTTAAAACTGGTGGCCAAGAAGCCAGACAGTTCCCCAGATTCAAATTATCAGTTATGTTTGTAAACTTTAATTTGGGATTGAATTAAAAGCTAGATTTACATTTTCTAATATTCAAGATCAATTCTCAATTAAAGTTTGTTACTTACAAACAAATTCCTTAAAAGAAGGGAAAAATTAAGCTCTAGTCACCCTTTAACTTAACTCTCTGTATAATTACCTTTCCTGGCAGAGAGATTTGCATGAATAAGTGAGGAACTTTGTCATAGAAGAGGATCTTATTCAAATTAATAGGTTGGTGAGGGGAAGGGAAGCATCTGGGAGAAAAAGCCCATCAAGTACTCATCTCAAACCATTTCTTTCTCACTACTGTTTTTTGTTACTATGAATATTCTTTAAGGTTACCTACACTTAAAACTTTCAATTTTCACTACAGTTGGAACCAAAGGCAAGCCAACGGCTAGTCAGCACTTTCCTTTCCTCCTCCCTATGCTTGGACCATGAATGGAATAAGAAAAAAGTGGCTGGTTTTTTACTCTGGACACATATATAAACACATAGAGCACAACTTAACACATTCCACAAAGCCAGACAAAAATAGAAAGTATTCCATCAGCCATAGAGAGACCTGTTGGAGTCTCTCTCCATATCTATATCATAGACCAATCATATGGTCTATGATTACAAACCCAACAGTCATCTCTTTAGTTGAACCTGTTAGAATAGAACCAGAATTGTTTGTGGGTGTTATAGCAAACTCTCAATTAAAGAACCAAGAACTCAACCAAAAAAAAAAAATTAAGGAAATTAAAGAGACCCAGGCTAAACTGCTGAGTTGAATCTGAATTGGAACACAAAAAGATTCCTGTTGATACCAGCTGTTCCCAAGGTTGAAAATAGTAGCCACTAAGCAGGAGCCTTGAAATTTTACTTCTTGAGCCAGATAAATAAACCTGAAATTAAAAAACAAAAAAGCAAACCAAAAAACAATGAAAAACCAGTGTCTTTTAACTAAAGTAAGGTCATTGCAATCTAGGGTCACCACACAGCACCAAAGTACTGGAGTGCCCAAGATAGACAGAGGTAGCAGAGTTAAATATATTCAACAAGGAGTGTATCTAATGGAAATATTAAAATTCTTAAAATATGTAATAACTGTTGTGGCCTTATTTTATATGTCTTTCTCACTTGCTAAAAACCTGAATTTGTTTCCAATGAAACTCGTTACAAACCAGTAACACTAGTTAGTTTTAAAGAATTTCTTTTTAAAATTTTATTGATTGTTAAAATTATTTTTAATCCCTTCCATTTGTTTTGTATTCCTTTCTTAATCTTTCCCAGAGAGCTATAATTTAGGGCAAAACTTCTTAAACTGTGAGTTGCAACCCCATATGGGAATCTGGTAACCCTTTGAGGTCATAAAATTATGATTCATTATCCATGTTTTGTTTGTATGCTTATTTTATGTATGTATTTTATTTATGTATATATACCTACCTACTGAAGTCAGGTAGAAATTTCTTGGGTGAAAAAAGGTCATGAGTCGAAAAACTTTAAGAAGCTTTGACTTAGAGAATTAAAAAAAGTATACAGGAGTGGAGAGTATGCAACTGACTTTGATTTCTTGAATTTTCTATCTTTGAGTTAAGGTAAAACCCTTGAGGAAATTTTTATTTCACAAAGAACCTCTCTATTACAACTTTGGGTGGGCTAGTTTATGATTATTATGGAAATTGCTTCCCCTGCAAATTAGACCTCTGACACCAGTTAAACTATTCACTTTTAAATTGTTCTGTGACATTCTTCCTTAATCTCCTCTTCTCCTCTCTTTCTCTCTCCCCCCTCCTGTATTTCACTGTTCTTGTGTTTATGTTTATTACTGAAAAATAGTAAAAAATAGTGAAATAAAGGCATTATGAAAAAATAGTAAGACAAATTTGAGAGAGTTAAAATATTTATAGAAAACCTGGTTTGAATCCTAGCCAAAGGGACCAAACTCATCTGTGTTCTGGCCTGCCTTAAGCCCAGAATTAAGTTTTTCTTTATACCCATACCATAATCTTGTCCATAATGTCAAAAGGCACGTTAAATCGGTTTGTGCAGAAAATGTTATCCTGCCCTCATATTTGAATATTTCTTCTCATCTCCCTTTTTTATTTTTTCATGAAAATCTACCTTGAAAAAGGTTTTTCCCATGGAGGTTTCTATTTTGCTTTGGGAATCCTTTCTCTTTCTCAATCACTTTTGTCCTTTTACATATCTGACTTCTCTAATAATCTGAGTATATCTGTTGCTTGGAAGGAGGCAGTAAGAAGTTCTAAATATGGAGTCAGAATATGTTATACAAAGATACATTTTTAACACTTGTCTACTAAAGTAGCTGATTCTGAGGAAGTCATAACCTTTCTGATCCCCAGTTTTCCCATGATAATCCAATACCTACCTTGCAGGTTTGCTATTAGAAAAACACATTGTAAAACTTTGAACTGCTATATAAATGTTAGTTGATATCATTATTAAACTTGAACACTGCAAATAGTTCCAGACGCATAATTGTAAATGAAAATGTTTTATAAATCTTGGTTATTAATTTTGTTACTAATTTACTTACAAAACATTTTCTTTTAATGTTGCAGTGAAAAGAAGAGATTAGAACTGGAAAGAAAACTTTATGAGTATTCCCAATCTAATATATATAGGTAAGTAATGATAGTGATAACAGTTTTTAATATAATTGACACACATTATAACATATAATATTAAGTAAACTATTATGTAGCTTAAAATATTACACAACTTCAAATATTGTACATAATTTTCAAAGTACCTTTAATATTCTTTGTGTATATGTGTGTATATGTTCCTGAAAGATTATAAAATATATTATGTGTTAAGTGGATTCTCTTAGAAAAATTAGAATAAAATGGAAATTAGATTCTTTTCATTATATTTTTGCTATGTAATTTTTACCTTTTATTCTCATTTATTCCTTTTGGGGAGGCAGAGTTTAAATGAAATAATTTCTATAGTGGTTAATGCAGAATTTTCTTAGTTAATCTTCAATCGGGTTGCTGTACCAAGATCACCTGGCATCTATTCATGGTATATGAGAGTGCAATGTGATTGCATGCACAGTTTTTACTGAGGAAATTTGTAGAGCACATTCTTAGTATTAGGATTTATGCATTTTAAGATCTACTTTGAGAAAGTTTGGCTTTCAATTATAAAAAACATTTTCTTTATGAGATAGTATTAAAATGAAACCTCATGTCAGAATCATAAGTGAATGTTGAGAAAATATTAAGCAAAAATAAAGCCAATCGTACTGTTTTTATTATTTATTAAACACATTCATATCTCAATTCTCAAAGTTAACCCTTGCCTTTTAAATTTATAGATAGTTATGCTTCAGTGAAAAAGAGTACTGGATGTGAACTTAAAAGATCTGTTGTTTGTCAGTTAGTCAACAAGCATTTATTAAGTATTTATTGTATACCTATTAGCACTGTGCTAAACTCTGGGAGTACAAATACAAGCCAATTGAAAGACAGTCCTTGCCTTCAAAGAGCCTGTATCTTTATGTGAAAGACAGCATGGAAAGGGGAGGAACAGTGGGGAGAGAATGCCCCCAGTTTGGGGCAGGGTGGAAGAGACTAGAGAATTGCAGCCTGGTGGAAAGTAAAGAGCTGAGGAGCTCTTCAACCACCTCTTTGGACATCAATTTCCTCATCTATAAAGTGAAGGGAGATTACTTTCTGCCTTAAATATATGGCTGGCTTGGCATTCTATTGGCAGTAATGGAAAAGATAAGGACTATAGTAAAAAGAACATAAGAGCTCCAAATGCCTCAGTCTTAGGCAGTAAACTAGTCATGAAATGCTATGGAAACTGCCATTATTCTAGCTTCTGGATTCAGGAGAATATAGAACAGTAGTAGATATAGTATATTAAGTGTAAAGTAGTTTTTGGAGTTTACATGTCTGCTATTCAGCATTCATAGAACAGTGGAAAATTAGAATTAAAAGAATGTGTAGCAAATGACACATTCTTCCTAATCAACAGCTTTTACGTTTCTTAGGGTTTGACTATTTAATTGTGTCTCCGAATCTTATTTTTATTATTATATTATATTTGAATTACATGTTATAATAATATATTACTATATTGTATATCTCTAGAAAATTCAGGGAGAGACTTATTTAAAAAGGACTTAATAGATTCTGAATAATTTGACTGACTTAACAGTCAGATTTGGGAATTGGTATTAGAGAAATTATCCTTTAAATTTGGATGGAAGTTTATTTTCTGTGGGTGGATACTCGTAGAAGAGTATGGAAAAATACAATGAATAAATTTACTGAGTTTTGGCTATATGCATGGCTCTATGCCAAACTGTAAAAAACACTTATGCTAGCAATATCCCTACTTCAATTGTTGATTCCCAACTAACCCGATTTGAAGAGAAAATAGCAGAGGTCTCTCTTGAAGTGTGATGGGAAGTCATGAAGCACTCAGTTGGGAAGGGAAATTAAAGAATGATAACTTACATGAAAGTAAACTGTTACTAGCATACTAGCATAAATACAAAGAATTTATTGAAAATCATTGATATATAATAATTTATTTGAAGTCTTGATTTGAGTCATTATAGATGTTTTGAAGATGATTTTTTCCCCCTATCTTTGGAGGTTTGTTTGTTTTTTTCTTGATATAGACTGCTAAGTAAACTTAGTCTTCATTGAGGCCAATATCTATACATTTACCATTGATTTCATCCTCTCCCATCTTCTTGATTAGCCTGCCCCCACAATCACTAATATTCTCTAAGTATTTTCCCTCTGTAATGACTCCTTTGCTACCTGCAAAAGATCCTAGCTCTTGCCCATTCTAAAAAAAAAAAATTGTTTCTACTAAGTGTTCCAAATATGTTTGTATCTCTTTTTGGCATTCTTTAGTCTTGTAGTACCTGTGGTCTTTCATATATCACCAGGAGTGGTTCAGCAATCACATATGCCAGTTCTTTTAGAAGCTGAGGTATAATTTACTTGGGAGAGTAACTTGACTTTCTCTAGAATAGCTAGATTGAATAGTTAGGGATATCAGTTCCCTGTTATCCCTTTTGAATCTTTCAACAAAGTAAGATTTGAGCAACTTTGCTTTATCTTTTGTCAATTATCATCATCCCAAATACTCTAAATTTAATTTTTTATCCTTGTTGATTCCCAAATCTAGACTATCCAGCTAGCTCAGGTATCTTCCAGTTTCACACCACCAGCTGTTTATTAGATTTATTAACAACATATATGCCAAAGGCATTTCAAACCTAACGATTGCAAAATAAAATCCACTTTTTTTTTTGTTCATATCTATCCCACTTCCAAGCTTTCCTGTTTATATCAAAGTCATTTCCATTTTTCTAGTAGTCAAAATTCATCTTGAGTCATTCACAATTTCTCACTGTTTCTCACTACCTATATTTAATCAGTTGCCATATTTTGTTCTCAGTCTGTAACATCTCTTACATCTTTCTCCTTTTCACTTCATCCTAGATCAAGCCTTATCATTTTCTTCCTAGACTATTCCAGTAGTATCCTAATTGGTTTTCTTGCTTCAGGTTTGTCTTTGCGGGTGACTTATCCTCCATATTGCTACCAAATTGGATTCTTAAAGTACAAGTCATGTCATTGCCACGCAAAATACATTTCTATGGCTTTCTGCTACATCTAGGGTAAAATAAAAACTGTTCAATCCTACCTTCATAGCTTCAAAAATAACTTCTTTTTTCAGTCTGTGAGCTAATTAAATACCTTTTAACTGAAATATTTCAATCTTTTCTCCTCTTTTGTCCAAATTGCTGTTTGTGCCAAAAATACACATCGTCTTTCCTTACTTCTATCTCTTAGAATCCCTAGTTTATTTTAAAGATCAAGTCATCTTCTACATGAGTTCTTCCTTGATGCTACCCTTCCTTCTAGTTGCTATTGACTGACTAGCAAAAAACACAAATCCTTACCCTCAGAAGCTTACATTAAAAAACAATGTATATGTCATAAGATAATGTGCTGTAGTGAGAATAATGCTGGACTTTGCACATAGTGACAACAATATTGTAAGATAATCAACTATGAATGATTTAGCTATTCTCAGCAATACAATAATCCAAGACAACTCTTAAGGATTTTTGATGAAAAATGCCATCTATCTCCAGAGAAAGAACTGATGGCATCTGAATAAAAAATGAAACATACTTTTTTTACTTTATTTTTCTTGGAGTTTTATTTTGATCTTTGTTTCCTGTTACAACATGATTAATATAGAAATATGTTATGCATGACTATACAAGTATAACATATAAAATTGCTTACCTTCTCAATGAGGAAGGCGTGGGGGGGGAAGGAATTTGTAATTCTGTTTTTCTTTTACTCTATAGTATTTTATTTTTAAATACGTGTAAAGATAGTTTTCAATGCTCATTTTTTTTTGGAGGCAGGTGTTAAGATTTAAGGTTAAGTGACTTGCCCAAGATCACACAGCTATTGTTTTTTTTTGTGTGTTAAAAGTGATTCTATGCATCTTTGAAAATGTTTTCTCAAGTTTACTGCTCAAAATCTAATTTTATTTTTTAAATCTGCATTTGTTTTCTAGAACTAAAATGAAGTATATAAAACTGAAGAAATACCTGAAAGAAATATGTGAATCAGAAAGAAAGGCTCATATTCGAAACCAAGAGTATTTAAAACAGTGTCATCAAATTCAGGACCATATTGGAAGCTTCACTAGAAATTCAGACAGACTTGAGAAATTAAAGGTAAAATACTCTTATATGGTCTTTACTTTACTTTACTTCAAAAATAAGAAGTGATTCTGAATCAACCTGTCAATCATTGAGTATTTATTAAGGGCCCACTATGTGATAAAGCAACTAGAGAGTTCCCTCTTCAGTCAAATTGATTGTCCTTTGGCCATAGTTCCAAATTGCTCTCCACAATAGTTGGATTAGTTCTCAACTCCACCAACAGTGCACTACTATCCCAGTTTTCCCATATCCTCTCCAACATTAATCGTTTTTTTTTTTTTTTTTTTTTTTTTTGTCCTGGTACCTTTGAGCTGTCTTAATTTGCATACCTTTAATCAATAGTGATAGATATGTATGTGTGTGTGTGTGTGTGTATACATACATACATATATATATATGTGTGTGTGTGTGTGTATATATATATATATATATATATATATACATACATATTTGATTTCTTCATCTGAAAACTGCCTGTTCATATATGCTTTGACCATTTATCAATTGAGGGATGACTTGTTTTACAAATTTGATTCTTGTCTATATCAGATTGACATTCTTGCTGTTCAGATGTGACCATGTGATTATTCTGCATGTGAAGCTTTCGTGGCATCTTATTATTTTGAGGATAAGATACACACTCTTTTGGCATTAGCCAAGAATAAGCTCCTGGGGGCGGAGCCAAGATGGTGGAAAAGACACACTTGACCTTCTAAGCTCCTCTCATCCCCTCAACCAACTATTAAATTCAGCCTCAAAAATAGCTCTTCGCTGCTAAAACTCATGAAAATTAGAAGCACTACAATTTACCAGCCGAAGATAATCTGGAAGATCGCCAGGAAAGGTTTGTCCTGAGGGGTCAGGAACAGACTAGCACAGGCAGCAAGAGACTAGCCTCCTGAGCAGACCAGGGGCGGGGGTGATCTCTGTGGCTAGAGAAGTTATAGAGATGACTCTGCTATAGGCTAACTGCTCTGCCTTGATTACAAAGCAGTAAACTGGCAGAGAAATTAAAGCCTAAAACAGAGGGTACTCTAAAAAACCGCCAGAACTTAACAAGATCTGGCTGTAACCACTCAAATCTGGAAGTGACTCAGGTAGACCTGTAACGCAGCCCTGCAGCCACATCCTGTAGTTCGGGGCTTTTGCGGGAGGCAGGTACAAATCTGCACAGCAAGGGGGCACAGCCTGGGGCAGCCTCTAATCTGCACAGTGGTGGGCTCAGCTTGGGGCAATAGAACTTCCCCAGCAGGACTGTGCTTCCCAGGGCAGAGACACTTCTGGTCCCTGCAGGGCCATTCACTGCTCAGCTGCTAATACCCACAGCCCCAGGGCAGGCTTTGGCTTGGGGTAGTGAAACTCTCACTGCTCAGAATCTAGCCCCAGAGCAGTCATTAACCCACATAGCAGGGTTCTTTGCAGGGTACTTTCCCAGCTCAGCCCTGCAGGCCTGAGTTACTTCCTGGTGGGGAACTCTTTCCCAGAGTACTCCAGTACCTCGCTGCTTTTTGTAGCCGGCTAGCAGGACAGTTAACCATCCATACACCTATCATTGCTCTGCAGAGGAAGCTGGTAACCTCCTGGCTCTGAAGGCAGAGCCTACAGGCTTTAATAAAATGAGTAAAAAAATCAAAAGGACAATTGATAGTTTCTATACAGAAAGAGAACAGCTTTTCAACCCTGAAGAGACTAATAGCAGACAGTCTCCAGACAATTGTTGGTCCCCAATACAAAAGGCTCTCTTAGAAGAGGTTATTAAAAACCTTAAAAAACTAGAAGAAAAATGGGGAAAGGAGAGAGAAGCTATGCAAGAGAGCAACAACTTCCTGAAATGTGAATTGGAAAAAGTAAAAAACTCCCAAGAAGTACAGGGACACAAAATTTGTGAACTGGAAAAAGAAAATAACTCACTAACAAAAAAAAAAAAAATAGGGAAATGGAAAAAAACTCTATAGAGCAAAACAACTCATTTAAAAACTCAACTGAACATATACAAAAAGAAGTGTTAAAAAAAAAAAAAAAAGCTAATGAAGAACATAATTCACTAAAAGTCAGAACCGAAAAATAGAAATGACTATCATCAAGAATCAGTCAAGAATCAGTCAAGCAAAACCAAAAAAAAAAAAATGTCAAATATTTACTTGGAAAAACAGCAGACCTGGAAAATAGATCTAGGAGAGATAACCTGAGGATCATTGGACTACCCAAAAATTATGATGAAAAAAAGAGCCTAGATACTATTTTACAGGAAATCATCAAAGAGAACTGCCCAGAAGTAATAGAACCGGAAGGTAAAATAGGTGTTGAAAGAATTCATCGAACACCTTCTGAAAAAGACCCTAAAATAAAGACTCCAAGGAATATTGTGGCCAAATTTAAGAATTTTCAGACTAAAGAAAAAATATTATAAGCAGCCAGGAAAAAACAATTCAAATACTGAGGTGCCACAATAAGGATCACTCAAGATCTGGCTGCCTCAACATTAAAGGATCGAAGGGCCTGGAATCTGATATTCTGAAAGGAAAAAGAACTTGGAATGCAGCCAAGAATAAACTACCCAGCTAAGCTGAACATTTTTTTCCATGGAAGAAGATGATCATTTAAAGAAACAGAGGAATTCCATTTGTTTCTAAGGAAAAAACCAGACTTAAACAAAAAATTTGATCTCCAACCACAGGACTCAAGAGAAGTAGAAAAAGGTAAAAGGAACTCTTAAGAACTGTGTTTCTGTTGTGGATATACATAAAAATCACATGCATAATTTGATTTTACTGATATAACATAAAAAAAGGAAGTAGAAATGGAAAGGTTCAGAAAAAGGGAAAAGAGGAGATGAAAAGAGGAGATAAAAAGAGGGAAACTACATGCAAAGATGAGGCAAAGGAAACCTATCATATTTGAGGGAACTTAGAGAGGGGGAGGAACACTGTGTGAATCCTACTCTCATCAGAGTTGGCTCAAAGAGGAAATAATTAACATATTTGTTTTACAGAGAATCTTCTCTCACCTCATTAAAAAGTGGGAAAGGAAAAGAGAAAAGGAAAAAGAGTAATAAGGGAAGGGTACAGGAAAGGAGAAAGAATTCAAAGGGAGGAGGGAGGGATCCTAAAGAGGGAGAGCTGTGTGACACAAGGGGAACCAATAAGTTTAATACTAGGGAAGGGGGGAAGGAGGGCAAGAAAAAGAAAAGCATAATCTGTGGATATTAGGATGGCAGGAAATACAGAATTAGTAATTTTAACCGTAAATGTGAATGGGATGAACTCTCCCATAAAGCGGAGGCAAATAGCAGACTGGATCAAAAGTCAAAACCCTACAATATGTTGTTTACAGGAAACACAACCGGGAGATACATACAGAGTAAAGGTAAAAGGCAGAATCTATTATGCTTCAGGTGAAGTCAAAAAAGCAGGGGTAGCCATCCTTATCTCAAATCAAGCAAAAGCAAAAATTGATCTAATTAAAAGAGATAAGGAAAGGAAATTATATCTTGCTAAAGGATACTATAGACAATGAAGCAATATCAATATTAAGCATATATGCACCAAGTGGAATAGCATCTAACTCTTCCTTTAGGAAGTTAAGAGAGTTGTAAGAAGAAATAGACAGCAAAACTATAATATTGGAAGGTCTCAATCTTGCACTCTCAGAATTAGATAAATCAAATCACAAACAAAGAAGAAATTAAAGAGGTCAATAGAATATTAGAAAAATTAGGTATATATGAAAATATGCTCCAAATCATTATTAATCAGAGAAATGCAAACTAAGACAACTCTGAGATGCCACTACACACCTATCAGATTGGCTAGAATGACAGGGAATGGTAATGCGGAATGTTGGAGGGGATGTGGGAAAACAGGGACACTAATACATTGTTGGTAGAATTGTGAATACATCCAGCCATTCTGGAGAGCAATTTGGAACTATGCTCAAAAAGTTATCAAACTGTGCATATCCTTTGATCCAGCAGTGTTTCTACTGGACTTATACCCCAAAGAGATACTAAAGAAGGGAAAGGGATCTGTATGTGCCACAATGTTTGTGGCAGCCCTGTTTGTAGTGGCTAAAAACTGGGGAATGAATGGATGCCCATCAATTGGAGAATGGTTGGGTAAATTGTGGTATATGAATGTTATAGAATATTATTGTTCTGTAAGGAATGACCAGCAGGATGAATACAGAGAGGACTGGCGAGACTTACATGAACTGATGCTAAGTGTAATGAGCAGAACCAGGAGATCATTATACACTTCAACAGCAATACTGTATGAGGATGTATTTTGATGGAAGTGGATTTCTTCGACAAAGAGAAGATCTAACTCAGTTTCAATTGATCAATGATGTAGAGAAGCAGCTACATCCAAAGAAAGAACACTGGGAAATGAATGTAAACTGTTTGCATTATTGTTTTTCTTCCTGGGTTATTTTTTACCTTCTGAATCCAATTCTTCCTGTGCAACAAGAGAACTGTTCGGTTCTGCACACATATATTGTATCTAGTATATACGGTGACATATTTAACATGTAAAGGATTGCTTGCCATCTAGGGGAAGGAGTGAAGGGAGGGAGGGGAAAAGTCAGAACAGAAAAGTGAGGGCAAGGGATAATGTTGTAAAAAAAATTACCCAGGCATGGGTTCTGTCAATAAAACATTATTTAAAAAAAAAAAAAAAAGAATAAGCTCCCCATCCTTAAAAATTTTTTTAAAGAACTTTTTAAGTCATTTAGGAGCAGAGAGAGTCCAAAAAGGTATGGCTACGTCTTCTGCATGTAGGCAGTTTCTTATTAAAAAAAGATTCCTACATAAGATTGTTTAAGATGTTTATTTAGCAGGTAAGTATAAATATTTAATGTAATTTGGGGAACCTAAAATTCAAACTTTGGGTAGGCGCAAAAGAAGACCTGGGTAGGATTTAAGCATTCATTGCAATCATCTGACTTTCCTTTTCCTATGAGGTCAGCCTGATTTCTGTAGTAAGTTTTAGGTTATACAATTTTCTATCCACATAAAACAAGATTTAACAGTATTTATAATAAATACAGAATTTTGTATCCACAATCCCTCTATTTTTGGATTCTCATAAATAGAGAGCTGGGTGTCTCAAAGGAGGAAGTTCATTAAAATAAGCCAAGTCAATGCTGTTTTCTTCACTACTTATTTTATTTAAAACTTGATAGAATTTCTTTAAGGAGGGCTAGGGACCAGTTTTATGACAAGTTCTTCCAATGTCAGAATTTGAGGAATTGCTTTAGGATATGTGAATCAGGGGGCTTACATTTGTATTGGGAATCAAGTTCACTTATACAATAATAGGGAATTTTCCCAGGTATTGAAAGCAAGAGAAGGAAAAAATGCATATGGTTACAGGGATCACCAAAAAATGTTATTGGGAATCTAGTTGGTGCAGTGAATAAGGTGCTGGCTCAGGATTCAGGAAGACTCATCTTGCTGAGTTTCAAACTGAGCACAGAAACATACAATGAGTTCATGATTTAGACATAAAAAGTGATATTATAAGCAAATTAGAAGAACAATGGATAGTTTCCCTCTTCGATCTGTGGAGAAGGAAGGAATTTGTGGTCAAAGAATTAGAGTACATTATTGAACACAAAATGGATAATTTTTATCATATTAAGTTAAAATAATTTTATACAAACAAAACCAATGCAGATGAGATTAGAAAGGAAGCAATAAATTGGGAAAATTTGTTATTTTCAAGGGTTCTGATAAAAGCCTTATTTCTAAAATATATAGAGAATTGATTCAAATTTATAAGAATTCAAGGCATTCTCCAATTGATAAATGGTCAAAGGATATGAAGACAATTTTCAGATGAAGAAATTAAAACCATTTCTAGTCATATGAAAAGATGCTCTAAATCAGTATCAGCAAAAGGCAAATCAAGACAACTCTGAGCTATCACTACACACTTCTCAGATTGCCTAAGATGACAAGAAAAGATAATGGCCAGTTGTAAGGGGATGGAAAACTGGAGCACTAATACATTGTTGGTGGAGTTGTGAACTGATTCAACCATTCTGGAGAGCAGTTTGGAACTGTGCTTAAAAGGCTATCAAACTGTGCATATTCTTTGATCCAGTAGTGTTTGTAATAGGCTTGTATCCTAAAAAGATCATAAAGGAGGTTAAGGGACCCACATGTACAAAAATATTTGTGGTAGCCCTTTTTATAGTATCAAGAAACTGGAAACTAAGTGGATGCTCATCAGTTGGAGAATGGCTGAATAAGGTATGGGATATGAATGTTATGGAATATTACTGTTCTGTAAGTAATGACCAACAGGATGATTTCAGGGAGGCCTGGGGAGACTTACATGAACAGATACTGAGTGAAATGAGCAGAACCAGGAGATCATTATACATGACAACAGCATGATAATATGATGATCAATTCTGGTGGACATGGCTTTCTTCAATACTGATATAATTCAGGCCAGTTCAATGGTCTTGTGATGAAGAGAGCCTTCTGTACCCAGAGAGAAGCTTGTGGGAACTGAGTATGGATCACAAGATTTTTACTCTTTTTGTTGTTATTTGCTTGCATTTTATTTTCTTTCTCATTTTTTCCTTTTTTATTTGATTTTTCTTGAGCAGCATATTTGTGGAAAAACACACATATATAAATTGCACATGTTTAGCATATATTGAATTACTTGCCTTCTAGGGGAGGAGGTAGGGGGTAGAGAGGAAAAAAATTTAGAACACAAGATTTTATAAGGGTGAATGTTGAAAATTATCCATGTATATATTTTGAAAATAAAAAAAAAACTTTAATTAAAAAAATAAATGTTCAAAGTCATTTCCCAAAAGAAAAAAGAGAAATTAACCCTACTAACAATAGAGCTATAAGAACATCATCAAATTAGGAACCCATCAACACTTTATATAAATAAAGTAAGATTTAAATAATTGAAAAAATTTTAATTGTGCATGAGTGGGCAGAACCATTATAATAAAAATGATAATTCTACCTAATATATATTTATTGAATATATATTTATTGAAAGTCATCTCAGTTAAATTATTGAAAAAGTTTAATTGAGCTAAAAAAAGGTGATAATAGAATTCACTTGGAAGAACAATAAATCAAATTATGGGAAAAAACTAAGGAAGGCAGATTTAATACTATCAGATATAAGATGTATTAAAAGGCTGTAATTATCAATACTGTCTGACAAAGTAAGTAGTATGGAATACAGCATTGACTTGGATCATTTTAGTGAACATCCTTTGAGATCTTAACCCAGCTCTTTATTTGTGATAATAGTGTTTAAACCTTGATAGAATTCCTTTAAGGAGGGCTATTAACGTAGGCAAAAATAAAATGTTTAAATTTAAAGGTCTGTAGATACTAAAATGATTCAAAGTCTAATGTAAGTACTTTTCTAAGTACATTTTTCTAATTTTCCTAAGTGATGGCCAACCAGTCAGTCAGATAAGAATCATTCCTTTTTACAGAAATTTGTAAGCCCTTTTACTTCAGCTGTGAAAGGTCCCAGTTTCTGATCAAACCTCTTAATTAAGAGAATATCACAACATACTATGAGCAAAGGTGATAAAATCTATGACCTTGCCCAAATAGAAAGTGCCCCCAAACTTTATCCATTTTAAAGCAAAATATACTCAAGTAAATAACTATCAATTAAAAAAAAATTATGATCACATTCCTTAACAGCTTGATTCATATTAATAGCATCCAGATTAAAAAAGAAAATTAATTTTTAATGATACAGTTTTATCACTCTCTGGGTATTATTTTTCAGATTCATATGACTTCTCAGGCATAACTTTCCAAAAATTACAATAAGAGAAATATTAGAAGCCTAACAGTAATATAAATTATATTATGGATTTCAAAACATTTCCCCAATCAACATCAATTAAATTAAATGTTTTTCTGAGTCTTCTTATAGAAAATTATCTCATTCATTTCATACTAATTCTAAACAACAACAATAACAACTGAATTCCATGATTAAATTAATTTCTATATTTTATATTTGATAAATGTTGTATTGTCTATCTGAAATCGCTAACATCCATTCAAAAAGTTTTTCATATTTTTATTATCTTAATAGAATCAAAAACTTCCTCGAACCTCTTTAAAACTCTTAACCCTTACTACTTATTACTCTCCATTCACACTGTCAATGCAAAGGGACTTTCTTAAGATTCTACCCATTTTTTTTCTTATCTCTATTTGTTTAAACCTTTTAAACCTTCTTTGTGGTTCCCCGCCTCCACTGGACTTTCATTAAAGCCCCACAAACTTCAGAAATGTATTGGTACATTGATACATCATTTATTTCACTTTATCTTTGCCACTTTTATAAAGTCCATTTCATATTTTTCCTAATGTTCTAATCCACTATTTTAATGACTCTTTCTTGTACAGATTTTCTTACACAAAAACAATTAATTGGCAAACTTTTACTTTTTGAGTTGCTTATCTGTTTCAATTTAGGAAGTTGCTACTAATTTACTTAAACAATTAAAATCTGTTGAATGAAATGCCCTTGTCTGCTTATCCTCCAGTTGGTGAAATAACTTACTACTAAAACAATGCATCTTTCATACTCTCTCAGAGTAACTAACTGATGCAGTGGATAGAGCAACAAGCTAAAATAGAAAAAAACTACTTCCAGAATTCAAAGTTCAGACACTAGTTAGGTGATTCTTGGCAAGTCAGTTTACCTTCTTTGCATCACTTTCTCATCTGTAAAATGATATGGATAAGAAAATAGCAACCACTTTGGTATCCTTGCCAAGAAAACTTCAAATGAGTCATGAAGAATTGGACATGACTGAAAAACGACTATACTTCATTCTCCATGGAAGGGAAAGAGTAATAAAGCTACATACATGCCCTTTGTCCATGATCTAAATCCAAGCTGTAAACCTCCCAAATATCCATTAAAATATTTCAGCAATTATAAAAACCTTAAAACAACAGTTTGAAAATTACAATAAAAATATTGGGTTTCAATTACAAATTTAGTCTCTAGTTTATAATGCCATAAATTTTGACGAACCAGGAAAAAGATTTTCTTTCTTTATCTGTTTATTATCTCTGCAATTGCAGCCTGGTCAGGGCTTTAAAGGTAGAGAGAAAATATATCTTGCAATACTTTTTCCTTTTTATCTCACACTGAAAGTCTAATCAAAAGATCAATGAGAGTAAGTGTCTGCTCATTTTTTAGGTATGAATTTTTCTTACCTTTCTAAGCTCACTTTCTGCTACTATTTGTAACAGTCTTGGTGGCTGAGTGGATGTTCCTCTTCAAAAATCTGCAAGGTAAATATGACCTTGTGTACGCCAAAAAACTTTGGAAATCAAAGTCCCAATCAAAGCCTACCTCACTGTTTATTCTTACTAATTTAGGATTGTCTTTGTATAGAACTAATTTTAGGCAAATACCTCATCAGAGTTGTTCAGTCAACTATACAAACATCTGATAAAGTGATCCACAGTATTGGCACTGCAAAGGGTATGCATAGCCCTTTGGGCAAAGTTCCAAATTACAGCTTGGTTAATTCTAACTTCACTAAGTTTTGCCCTGGGTTAAAGCCAAACAGCTCCCTAAATTACTGGATGCCTAGAGTCCCCAGTCCTAATCCTGGTCCTTGGCTGTGTTTGATTTGAACCCAGAGCATTCACCAAGTCTGATTTCATCTAGTATTAGTCAATCTCTCCTCCCTAACCTCAATCTTGAGAATGTAGAGTCTTACTCAGCTTCCATATTCAAACTGAAGGTTTCCATGACTTGGGCTAATCATTAGGGGTCCCACTTTTGATACCATAATTGCAGGTCAAGAACAAACCTCAAAATCTGGGAAAAAAATTATATTAGATCATTTGGCAGAAAGGAGAACTAGATAAAGTATAGCTTCTTCCTCTTATCTTCTGTAAGTCTTATATTTTGCAGATTTTAGAACAGGGTACCAGCACCCAAACTGCTTATAGGCAATTTCCAGAAATGAACTATTCCCAGGTGAGGTTGCTTGAGATATATCAGCATGGCAAGTATAAATATTTAATTTGAAGAACTCCCAAACAGGTTTTGAGCAGATCCAAAATAAGTCTTGGTTGGAATATAAGTATTCCTTATATATAAATATCTTCCTTCTCTGTAGCATCTCTAAGGTCAGCCTGATGTCTGTTGTAAGCATTAGAGTTAGACAATTTTCTATCCACATAAAACTAGGTATAAATAATAAAGTAATTTCCCCACAGAATAAAGATCTTCACAGGTTTACTAACTTAGCTTTCTAGGTTGATTATACACAGCTTCTTCCTATGAACTCTAACCAAATCCCCTTATTTTCTCGTACTTGTATAAATCATATTTCCTACTTTTTTCATAGATCTTTAGTGTTGTCCCTCTCATATCATCTAATCTTAATGTCCTCTTTTTAAAGAAACCTTTTCCTGACCTGTCCTTTTCTGGTTGCCTTTTATTTACTGTGTTTAATTTTCATTTACTTATCTGTGAACTGTGATGACCGCATTAGCAACCAGGATACTTTAAAATCAGCCAGAGTCAGGATAAGCCAAAGTCTTTGATTTTCATTCTTTATTGAAGGGAAAGAAGAGCTCTTGGACACAGGAATCTCCTCTTTCTTCTCCCGATCTGAGCCACCTTGCTAGTCCTACTCCACCCTCTCCTGCCTTAATCTCTCTATAGCCAAACAGATCAAACCTGCACAGAGTAGTGGGCAGGGCCATTCTTTCTTCAAGCATATGCTAATAGAGTATTGTCCAATTGGTAATTAGCCTTAAGTGCTCAGACCTCAGTGCATCAATTCAGTTTCAGCCCAGTACAGTGAATATATTTTTTCTCTAAGTAGAATGCTCTTTGAGGGCAGGGACTGTTTTAATTTTTGTCTTTCTGTCCCTAACACCAACCATAATGTCTGTGACATAGTAGATGTTTAATAAACACTATGATAGGACTAATATTTTCCTATATTTCTTTTGCTCCCACCCACAACATGGGGTAGGCATAGGCCCCTCCTTTCCCTTTCTTTGATAGTATTAGATTTTTCTACTAGGAGTTGAAGCTGTTTTTGGAAGCCAGCTTCTTTGATGCAGCTCCCTGGCCATATACTGTTTTTTTTTTTTTTTTTTTTTAATTTTCTCTAATTATTTTATTTATTTATTTTCATAGCTTTTTATTTACAAGTTATATGTATGGGTAATTTTACAGCATTGACAATTGCCAAATCTTTTGTTCCAATTTTTCCCCTCCTTCCCCCCATCACCTCCCCTAGATGGCAGGATGACCAGTAGATGTTAAATATATTAAAATATAAATTAGATACACAATAACTATACATGACTAAGCCGTTATTTTGCTGTACAAAAAGAATTGGACTCTGAAATATTGTACAATTAGCCTTGAAGGAAGTCCAAAATGCAGGCAGGCAAAAATATAGGGATTGGGAATTCAATGTAATGGTTCTTAGTCATCTCCCAGAGTTCTTTCGCTGGGCATAGCTGGTTCAGTTCATTACTGCTGCATTGAAACTGATTTGGTTCATCTCATTGCTGAGGATGGCCAGGTCCATCAGAATTGATCATCATATAGTATTGTTGTTGAAGTATATAAGGATCTCCTGGCCCTGCTCGTTTCACTTAGCATCAGTTCGTGTAAGTCTCTCCAGGCCTTTCTGAAATCATCCTGTTGGTCATTTCTTACTGAACAATAATATTCCATAATATTCATATACCACAATTTATTCAGCCATTCTCCAATTGATGGGCATCTATTCAGTTTCCAGTTTCTGCTGGCCATATACTTTTTTTTTTTTTTAATGGGAAAAAGAAGCTTTTATTGTTGTATTTCTTCATCAGTCTATCAGCCTGGGCAAAATTGCTCCTCATAATTAGCAGACATTGCTTTTTACTTCTGAGATACCTAACTTCTTGTTCTTTCTCTTGTTATTGACTTTCTATGATCTGTCTAAAAGCTGTTTCAGGCCAACTTTCTCATTTTCTTTACTAAGAATATAAAATATATGCAATATGAACACATATTTACTCTCATTTTCATTTCAATAAATCTTTCATTTTTAGAATGATGAACAAAGAAGTGAATTTGAAACAAACCTCAGGCATTTTCTAGCTGTGTGATCATGGGCAAGTACTCATTTGTAAAATGGGAATAGTAATAGTTGTGCTATCTTCCTGACAAAGTTGTTTAAAAGAAAGTGCTTTGTAAATCCTAAAATGTTACATAAATCCTGGCTATTGTTATAATAAAAACATAAGTAGTTTTTCCCTTTAGCCTTAAAGGAAATACTGCTCTACTTTGTCCTGTGAAGCTAGCCCTTTCACTTTGGCCTTTGATCTATTTCTGAATTTAGAGGGACAGGGTTCTGGCCATATACTGTTAATAAAATTTTCCAACTTTGTGTGAGTCCGAGCCCTTTAAAGTTGAAGGGTTTCTGAAATATCTTGAGTCAACATGTCCTTCACCAAGATCCTACTCCAATCAGATGAGTTACCATGTGGAAAGGAGAGGGGCTGGGTCCAGAGAAACCAAGTGTCATTGTACCCTAGTTGCATGCCCTTTATATGTTAGAATAAAGAAACCTGTTCAGTGACTTTTAAGTGTCTCTTTTCATCTCTGCATCAAACCTGAACTAAGAGGCCTAACATTATAGCTACCTACAAGAAACATTTATTAAATTGAATTGAACATAAACTTAATTTATTTTGCTTCTAATCTGTATGGTAAGTAGTATTTCTTTTTTGACAGTCTTCCATGAATGTGCTTACCATTCAGTTTTTATATTTTTTTGGTTCCAATAAATAGAACAAATTGGTTTTGATGGCAAAGGTTAGAAGAGGGAAACAGCCAACCTTAACAAATTTGTCTCTTTTTCTTAACTTTGTGGCTTAGGAGTTCTTTTAAACTGAAATAATTGATTTGGGCATTGCAAGCTTATGATTTTTCTAGGCTTTTCTTCCTTTCTACTTTATAAGTCATATGAGCTTCTGAATAGTAGTAGTAAAACATATAGGAACTATAACAGTACTCCTTGATGTTCTTTTTTTTTTTTTGATTACTCTTTTTTTAAGTGTCTTTGGGGCTAGAAATTAGTAAGTAAAGAAGATATGGTGTAATGGAAATAGTGTAGAACTGAGTTTTGAAATGTTGGTTCTAGTGCTAGTCTTAGGTATTTTCTTTGCAGTAATCTTTAGTGATACTATTTTCATGAGTTATTCTAAATTGAAGCTGTAAAAGAGAATTAATGTCTGTGTATCAAAGCTTCTGAAATTGTTGGTTGTAATCCCACATGGGATTACATAACTGAATATGCCATGAAATTATGATGTATTATCAGTAAATGTATTTCTTCTTATTATTTCTATTCCATATACCTATATATCTGAGGTTGTGTAAACATTTCTAGGGATGAAAAGGTGTTGTGAGTGGAAAAATTTAGAAGCTCTGTTTTACATAACTGCGGCCTCACTTTGGTGTAAATGTTGAAAATTCTAGCTAAAAGCCAGGTTTCTCCACAAATAAATCAAATATTTAGGAATGCTCAAAGATTTAATTTTTAAAAGTTCTTCACTTGTATGATATCACATAGTCATCACTTTAGGTTTTGTATAATAATAATGATTCATTATATATATGTTATATATATTTTTATATATATATGTATATGTATATGCATACATACGGAGATATAGATAGTTTTGCAGAGACCTTTATGTATTTTATCTTACTTTATATTCACAACAATCCTGTGAGGTAAGTACTATTATTATCCACACTTTTCAGATGAGGAAATGGAGGCTGAGGATAGTTAATTGAGTTTCTCAGGATCATCACATAAGAAATAAGTATCTGAGACCAGATTAAAACTCAGAATTTCTTGATTCTAACTCCATTGTTTAATCCACTGTGTCACTCTGCCTTCAGATATATGAAAACTTATTTTGTCATATGGATAAAGGAGTACCTATTTGGGTTCCTGTTGGAATACACAGGAGCCACCTGACAGTGACTGTTGGAGATCGAACCCGGAATGGATCTCCTCTTGTGAGAGAATGATACAAGGAGACTGAGAGGCTGTTGCATTGTCTGACCTCTCTCCTCTTCTGTTGTCTGACCTCTCTCCTCTTCCCTCTGCCTCCAGTTTATCTCATTCCTAGTCCGCAACACCTATGTCAGTAAAGGCTGCCTTGCAACTTCTTCAGATGTTATGATCCACATCTATGGAGGCTCTCAGAGAATTGACCCGTCCCTTAAAAGGTTCCACCAAAAGTGTCAGTGAAAAAGATTTAAACTAGATTTGTGATTCAGTTTTTTCAGTTGGGTCTGGCTCTACATGACCCCATTTGGGATTTTCTTAGCAAAGATACTAAAGTAGTTTGTCATTTCCTTCTTTAGCACATTTTACAGATGAGAAAACTGAGACAAATAAGGTGAAGTGACTGCTAGTAAGTATCCGAGTCTGGATTTGAACTCATAACATTCTGACTATAGGCTTGGCACTCTATCTACTTATCATCAAAAAGAAGATTCCACTGTGCCCAAAAAGTTATCAAGCTGTGCATACCCTTTGATCCAACAGTGTTACTATTGGGCTTATATCCCAAAGAGATACTAAAGAAGGGAAAGGGACCTGTATGTGCCAAAATGTTTGTGGCAGCCCTGTTTATAGTGGCTAGAAGCTGGAAAATGAATGGATGCCCATCAATTGGAGAATGGCTGGGTAAACTGTGGTATATGAACGTTATGGAATATTATTGTTCTGTAAGGAATGACCAGTGGGATGAATACAGAGAGGACTGGTGAGACTTACATGAACTGATGCTAAGTGAAATGAGCAGAACCAGCAGATCATTATATACCTCAACAACGATACTGTATGAGGATGTATTCTGATGGAAGTGGATCTCTTTGATAAAGAGAGCTAATTCAGTTTCAATTGATCAAGGATGGACAGAAGCAGCTACACCCAAAGAAAGAACACTGGGAAATGAATATAAACTGCTTGCATTTTTGTTTTTCTTCCCGGGTTATTTATACCTTCTGAATCCAATTCTCTCTGTGCAACAAGAAAACTGTTCAGTTCTGCACACATATATTGTATCTAGGATACATTGTAACATGTAAAGGATTGCTTGCCATCTGGGGGAGGGGATGGAGGGAGAGAAGGGAAAAATCGGAACAGAAGTGAGTGCAAGGGATAATGCTGTAAAAAATTACCCTGGCATAGGTTTTATCAATATAAAGTTATTAAAAAAAAAAAAAAGAAGATTCCACTATTAGGATTTTGAAACACTTAAATAGGAAAGTTCCACATGGGAAATTATTGGAACTCCCAGAGTTCTGTTTAGTATGAATTATTGTTTTCTAGTCAGATAATAAATTAGAAAACTGTTGTAGAGCTATTAAAATAGTGTAATAAAACAAAATAACTTAGTTATACTCTGTGTACTTTTTTGAATCTGTTAAGACGAACTATTTTTCACAAGTTGATTATATTTCTGCTTTTCAAGAACATAAAAAATGTGGGAAATAAGTGAATCTCCCTAGGATACAGTCTTGACATTTTTAATCATGACTTCAGTGTCTCTAACATTACCCCTTGTTATGAGTACTGCTTATATATGCAAACTAGTGAGCAATAGCTGACATTTAGCCTTTATCAAATGCTTCAGATGAAACTGGAGTGATTTTTTTGGGGAGTGGATTTTTAAGATTTCCTAATTTCTTAGCCATAGCTACAGAGCATTTCACTCATGAAAAAAGTGAAAATATAACATTTTCTTTGTACCTCTCCTAAACATTTAGCCATACTTTATATTATATTGTGAACTTGCCTTTTTTCTCTTTCAGACTAGATTCTCAAGTTATAGGGTCTCTGTCTTATTCATCCCTTAATGCCTACAGTAGTTCCTTGTACAAAATAAGTACTCAGTAAATGTGTTTTTAATTAAAAAATTGGTCTACCTATCAAGTTGCCAATATGAGCAACTGCAGTATAAAGAAAACGAAATCAATGTGATTCTGCTCCATATAATTATAAAATTGTGTATCCAAATTTTGAAAGTACTTTTATACCTCTTAATGATATATTCAGTTAATTTGGAAAGTATTATCAAAATAACATGACTAGTTAGCTGAAGAGACATATTCAGTAGGTATCAGATTTTATAAATGATGAAACATGCAAATATTGAGATACATTGAACAATTTAGTGATTATTGAGAGTTGATATGAACTATAAACCTGAGGAAGCAAAAATAGAATGAATTCTAAGATCATAAGGATCATCTAAAGTTTCAAAGGAGTTTAGAGGCCATGTAATCCCCTTTACTCATTTGAAAAATGAGGAAGCTAAGAGGTGAAGTGATTTGCTTAGGACCAGATTTCGGATGTCTGAAGTAGTATTTGAATTCAGATCTTCCTAACTCTTAAATCCAGTTATCCACTACTGGATGATGGTAGACATATTTACAGAAAAGAGACAGAGAAGATGAAAGAAATGAAGGAAAGTACTTAGCACAGAGTAAATAAGTAAAAAAGATTTAATAGTTACACATTCATTAAACACTAACACTTATTATGTGCCAGATACAATGCTAGACGCTGAAGATACAGTTGCAGTGAATAAAATCATCAATACTGAGCAAGATAATACTAATGATTCTTCCAAAAGTAGAATCTCTTGTTAGCCTTTAGAAAAGCATTGCCTCAAAAAAGCTATTTTACACTAGTCTAAGAAACAAAAGAATTGCTTAATTTGACATTTAAGTTTATGTATATGTCCTTTGTGTGCTACATCAATCTATTTTTCTATAGTAAGTAATGAATACAGTAAAAAAGTCTTCCCATGTTCATTCTTAGTATCAAACATAATACCCAATGCAATGTACAAGCTAAAAAGTTAACATAAGGATAACATAAAAGTTAATGTTACTTTTGGGATCAGTTTAACATCCTAGGTTTTAATAGAGCTATGTTTTGCAAAGTGAGATCCGAGAGATTATTTATGGAGTTGTTTTGAATCAGAAGATACTGTATAGACAAAAATAATTTGGTACTTTAAGTTGTGAGAGTGAATAGTAAGGAATATGGTCTGAAGGAGAAATTTTGGAAGGAAAGGAGGTAGAGTAGGTTGCTTTGTGAGGCGAGAGTAAAGCATGCCATTAAGATGCTATGAAAATAAAATTAATAAAACCTGAATGGAGAAGAAGTTAAGAAAATTTGAGATGGTCTTCGAAATTTAGATAGTCCCTGAAATTTCATCCAGTGTTAAAACTTGAGTAGAAAAGGTTTTGAAAGGATTGTTGTCAAGTATTTACTGTAGGTTATATTCTGTGTAACATATAAATATGTATTCATTAGTTAATTTGTAAAATAATTTGTAAAAATAATATGACTAGCTAAAATGGAGATATACTTTTGAGTGGTTACCTAAATTTATAAATGTAGAAATATAAATCCAAATATTATATAATCCAGTGAGTAATAATGTGGTGATTTTTCTGTTACTGAGAATTTGTTCTGAAATACAAATTTTAATACCTTAAAAAGACTTGGAATACTCTCTCTATGTGTCTGTTTCTGTCTCTCTCTCTCTCTCTTTCTGTTTCCTGTCTTTGTTTGATATATACCAGTATAGTATCACTGGTGTGAGAGATTCAGTGATAAAATTGCTTCTAATAATACAGGTCTACAACTGCTCTGCTGCCTAACAATTGTCATACAGGTGACCACGACACAGAGTTAAGCAACTTCCCTAAGTTCACTCAGCCAATATGTGTCAGAAAGGGCTTTTTATCCTTAATACTCAACTGCTTCTATCGTGTATGCAAATCACGAGGCTAGGAAAGAGTAAAGAATTTTTAGAGGAGCTTGATTCTTCAGGGTAAAAAAAAAACAAAACACATTTTGTATCAATTATTCTGATTTCAAAATGTACAATTTCTATTTACAGTGTGAATTTAGAAGAAAGTAACGCCTGTTCAGTAAATCTTTCAAATACATTGATATCAATCCTGACTGGACTTTTACATGTGCTTTTTTATCTTTTTTTTTTTTTTCCAAGTCTTTATGTTGGTAGCAATTCACATTTAGTAGGGAGAATGAGTTGAATAAAACACTTATGTCTATTGAGAACAGGCACCGTCTTTGGCAATTACTACTCAGAAATGGATGAACAAAGAATGGTAAAACACTGGCTCAATTCCAGTGTGCAGGTAAGGTTTGTGAAATGTGAATGGTTATTATTAAGTTTACAGGACATAGGCAAGGTAAAATTTTCTGTATGGAAGTAGAAAAGAATTTTTGTTTTGACCAACTAAACTTATATATTTGTTGTTAATGTTTTTCTTTTAATGATACTTTTCTTTTAAGTTTATACAGAATGTTTATTTTTAACGTTAAGGGCTAAGAAAATGAAGTAGTAAGTTTGAAGGCATAGTTTCTACATTTAAAGAGATATTCCTTCATTGCTTTTTTCTTTATCTTCTTTCTCTCAACTCATTTAAAAGAATCATTTGTAATTATTTTAGGACATAAAAAATGGTATCCATTTTAAACCATCCTTTTAAAAAATATTCTTAGCATTATGTAAATTTTTAAAAACCATTAGCAAAATAGAGCAAAAATGAAATTTAGAATTTTAAAATATTTTAAGAAATTAAATATATTTCAGACACTATTACCTATTTTATATTTTAAAATAAGGTACAGATTTTGTCTTTTATTAGATTAAGATCTGAGTTAAAACTTTGTTATTTAAAAGATATGTTTTATATTATAATGTAACATGACAAAATTTTTTAATGTTCTGATATGTATATATGATAGACCACTGTCTTGAATCATGTTCTAAGGTTTTAATTAATGATATATTTAAGTAATGTTTCTTTTTGCCTAGTTAAGCAAAAATCAAATTATTTCACTTCAAATAGAAATGTATCAATTAAGATACATTTCTTATGTTATTTGTGATATTAGCAAATTTATATTTCATTCTTCTAGTTCACTGAAAAATGATATAAATTGTTGTTTGTGGTTAAATTAATGACCCTATAATTTTGTATATATAGTATCAAACATTAATAAGGTATCATAGAATATGGACAGGATTGATTTTTTCATTTTATACAGAGTCATACTTAATGAAAAGACAGCCATAAGTTTTTTAATATCATCCCCAAACAAATTTATCAACTAGCTGCTTCTTATATCCAGGCTTTACGTGCCTTGATAACTGATGATAGAAGATGCAGATAACTTTTTTTTTTGGTGTGGAAAAACATGCAAAGTTTTATAAGATGGGTCCTTTGTCTGTAAAATAAGGACATTGTAATAGATAACTTCTATAGAATCTGTGGTCCCATGAATTCTTTGGTATCTTACATATTATTTAATGTCTTTAATTTTCTGAGACATAAATTTCTAAGTGACAAAAATCACTTCTCATTTTCTACTTTGTTACTTAATTATACACTGTAATTAATTGGTGAAATTATTGTTCATACCATGATTTTTAGTATTGGCTTTATTTGTATTTAGATGGAATATAAGACTCAAATCAAGAAGATGCATCTGTCGATAAAAAATAACCTGGGAGTGAAAGACATACACCAAGACAATGATGAAAAGGTACTTAAAAAAGTTAAAATAAATAAATTTTATTCTAAGAGCTAATAAATTCTAAAGAGCTAATAAATTAAGATCAAGATTTTATTTAACGTAATTTTGTTATAAAACACATTTTGATTAAATCACATGAAATAATTTTAATGTTGGAGTTATTGCTTTCAATTCTTGTTTGATTTACTAAAAACAAATCTGAAATATAAAGAACAAAAATCAGAGAAAGGAAATCTGAATATCTTGTGGTTTACCTTTTGGTTTTCTAGGAAAAAGTGATTTTATAAACTGTAGTGTATTCTAAATGAATAAACAAAATGTACTGTTTTGACTCTTGCTTTGTATTTATAATTTTGTACATTTTGACCTTTTTCACAGAAGAAGTGAAAAAAATGATTGCATATCTAAGCAACAGACAAAAAGATTGACAAGGAATACTTAAATATATTCTGCTATATATCTGCTGTAATGCAGGCTTCTAATCCTTCTTCCTATCTCCATATAAATGATACAGTTCAAGACCATAGATGTTTTCTTCACTAAAAGCAGTAAAGCTCTTTTAGATGAAATGTCTAAAAACATCTTGTAATAACTTGGAGCATGCTGGCAAGAGTAGTCACTTGTGACTATGTGTGAAACCCCCTCAGCTAGTCGATATTGTAATAAGCAAAAATGGTAGCATCACTCCATTATTCAGAAAAGCCAACAGCATGCTTGTCCCTTAGGCTACAGCATTCATTAAGAAAAGCTTACTGGGCTGAAAGCTGGAAACAGATGATAACGGGATATGATTTTCATATTTAATGCATTCCTTGGAAGAGTATGTGTGCTGCAGATTGATAGAAGAATCAACTGCTACTTTACTAAAAGACTTTCTAGTTTGCCCTATAGCTACCGATGGAATCATTCAGCCAAGAAATTAACTTTTTCTCCTTTTACCTGCTTTATATATCTGCTAAGCAGGCTGCCTGGCTGCCAGTAAATGTTATTATGCAGTTAACTGTTTGGTATTTAAGACTCTTATCAGAAAAGAAACAGAGGCCACACTATTTTGTTTTTATAGTAGAAGGAAGGTTTCAGTTTTTCTTTCTTCAGTGCATTAGCAGGCATTAATCTCAGTTTATAGGAAGTTTTTTTTTTCTTCCCCCATAGATTAAAAAGTTAAAAACATTGAATTTGGAGCGTTCTTTAAACTATAATATACAAAGCAATGAACTCTAGCAACCTTGACCTATCCAAAAAGGCCTTTAATGACAAATGAATCATATTCCATTAAATGTATACAAAATAGGATATGTAGTATTGGACTCCTGAATCATTGAGCAGGTTTTCTTTTTTTTGGCATTTAACCATGAAATAATCAACACATTTTAAATCCAAATCATTTTATTCTTTTTCAATCATTATAAATATTGTGGTGTCAGTAATACTTAGGATGTTTTTATATTTACAATCTTGAATTTTTACCTTAAACAAAATTTGTTTTTGTATTTTTCATCTTTGTATATCTTAATACTTAGCTCAGTACTTAACATAAATACTTATTGATTGATTTCTTACATATATTGCCATTAACTTTTTTCAGAAACTGGAAGCAGGTTATTGTAGGTTTACTATTTTGAAGCAACACATAGGTATTAACATTCTTTAAAATGCCATAGAATAGAGTAGTTTTTGTTTATATTTAAGAGTATTTTCTCTAAAATTTTCTGAGTAATTTTTTAATTTTAGAATTCTGAGTCAAAATAAAAGTTGAGCCAAATTAACATTTTAAGAAAATTCTGTTTCAACTTTTCAACTTGGATACATATTCAATTTTTAAATTAAATATGCTTAATTAAAGTAATATACATCATCTTTAAGGATAGAGACTAGGTCTTTGATTTCACTGGTATAGAAAAAATTCCTTTGACCAACACAAATCTATAGTTTCTCTGCCACTTAATGTCCTAGAGAATTACCTGAGAGGTTTTGAGACTTTCTGAGCATCATAGACCCAGTATGCTTTAGAGGCAGGACTTGAACTCCAGTCTTCTTGGTTTTTAAGGCTGGCTGTCCATCCACTAAATAATTTCTTATAGTATAGATTATAATGAATTGGTTAAATTTTGTACTCAATTGGACATTCATATTAAGTAGAACATGATCTGAATCTAGAAATGACTATCTTCAAAGCATAGAATAAAATCTTACAAATTCAATTCAATACTATCAGAAAAAGAATACATAAGACTCTATAATAAATGTATATGATTCTATAATTCTGTAGAAAAATAAGATAATAAATATGATACAATACTTTTACATAAGAGGCCTATGTTCAAATATATGAGTTTAGACATAAACACAAAAAGCTACCCTCCAAGGTATAGCATAAATAATGCTATAAGTGATATGAAGAGCTTTAAAAGTTCCAAGAAATAAAAGTATATTTCTGGTGGAGATCATTAGGAAGACTTTAAGGAAGATTTTATTTGAGCTAAACACTAAAGGATGAGTGACTAGGATGTTCTTGACTGGGAGTCAGAAGTTCAGAGGCAAGAAAATGTAAATTATCCATGGAGATGAGCAGCTCACTTGGGCTAGTATAGGAAATCAGAAGTAATATCTCCTTTTTTCTGAATTCTCTTATTAGTTTATATCTCTCATATGATATTTCTCATACTCTGCCTTGCATTATTATTTGTGAATAGGTTATATATGTTAGATTAGATTGTAATCCTGAGTGAAATGATTTTATCTTATTTATTTTAAGAGTAGTAATCAGGAGAACTTGGACACTGGGATTATAGGATGAAAACATTTTTTGAAATTTTGATTATTGAATTAGAATGGGGGGGGCAACTTATTGACACTTGGCAACAAATGCTTTCTAAATTGTCTTTTTTGGTAAATCCATGGCCTTACCAAAAAATGCAAAGTGACCCAGGCCTAGAACTTGGTGTATTAGAGAACAGATCTATATAATGAAATATTGCTGTAATCAAGTGATTCTTGGAATCAATTGGTTAGAAACACAGTTGCTGAGGAGCCAAAGAGTAGTCCTAATTTGGGATGTTTTCCTAGGCCTATGAGGAATCTACAGGCTTTGAAACCATAGCATAAATAGTAACAGCTAGGAGTTAGAGCCTCAAATTTTATGTTGGCAAAAAGTCAGTATCTTGATTTTCCCTTATTTATAGAAGAGAATCTTGCTTCCTTACTTGGGCTTTCAGATTTTTGTCAGATTGTCCTATCTTCTGAGATTTAGATCTATGTGAAGCTAATGGAGTCACAGGCCAATTGTAGCAATTTTGGGACTAGAATATGTAAACAAATGTTACTATTTACCCAGGTGCAATGTGAAAGGAGGGAATTGTTTAGGTGGTCACTTTAACTAGGACTCTGCTTTTTGCCAAACAGTAAGGATGGGAGGAACTCTATAAGTCTTAAGAATTCATGCTTAGTGATGAACAAAAAAAACTTAGGCATTTTTAACCCTCACTCCCTAAAAATGTGAAGAAATACTTTTATGCTGATGTATGGAAATATATCTCTATATCTATATTTATCTATTTAGAGAGAGAGATCCCTGTTTCTGATACAAGTTTTTTTAAAAAACTAAAATTATAAATAATAAGGCATGCATTTATATAGGATATACAGAAAATAAATTGACATAGTACTAAGAAAATTTATTTTATTTTAGTACTTGCTTACAAAAGCAGGACCCTAAGCAAGGGGAGTAATCTGTTTGTTTACCTGATATTTAGGATTTACACTAGTTTAGCAGCAATCAAAGAAAAATCATTTTACTTTATTTTGTAAAGTTTCCAAAGCATTTTATTTTTTTTGAAGTCCTGCAAAACAAATTTCCATATTAGCCATGCTGTAAGAGAAACAAAATAAAACAATAAAAATAAATATATAAAAACATATTTCAATCTGTATTTAGAGTTTATCAGTTTATTCTCTGGAGGATAGTATTTTTCATCATGGGTTCTTTGGAATTGTCTTGGATCATTGTATTGATCAGAGTAACTAAATCTTTCACATTTGATCATCCTTAGGATGTTGCTAGTACTATTTATGATGTTTTCCTGGTTCTGCTTATTTCACTTTGAATCTATTCATATAAGTCTTTTCAGGTTTTTCTGAAAGCATTCTGCTCGTCTTGTTTATAGTTTGATAGTATTCCATCACAATTATATAACCACACTTGTTCAGGCATTCTCCTATTGATTGATATCCTCTTATTTTTCAATAATTTGCCACCACAAATAAAGTTGCTATAGATACTTTTATACAGATAGATCCTTTTCCCTTTGATCTCTTTGGGATACAGATCTAGTAGTGATATTGCTGAGTCAAAGAATATGCATAATTTTTTTAGTCCTTTGGACATGGTTCTGTTTTGTTCTCCATAACGGTTAAACCAATTTACAACTTTACCAAGAGTTAGTTTCCCATTTATTCCATAGTGTTTGTCATTTTCCTTTTGTGTCATGTTAGATGACCTGATTGTTATGGGGTTGTATCTCAGAGTTGTTTTAATGTGCATTCCTCTAATCAGTAATGATTTAAAGCATTGTTTCAGGTGACTATTGATAAACTTTGATTTCTTTTGAAGACTACCTTTGATCATTTATCAACTGGGGAATGGCTCTTATTTTTTATAAATTTGACTCAGTTCCCTATATATTTGAGAAATAAAACCTTAAAACTTGCTATTTTTTTCCCTTTTCCTGTTAATATTTTAATTTTGACTCTTATTAGTTTTGTTTGTGCCCAGGCTTCTTAATTTTGTGTAATTAAAATTATTTTTTTTAAACTTTCTGTAATCCTCTCCGTGTCTTTGTTGATCCTAAACTCTTCTCTTATCCATAGAAGTAATAGGCATGTTTTTTCATGATACCTAAATTTACTTATAATGTTACCCTTTATGTCTAAATCATTTATTCATTTTGACTGTACCTTAGTGTACAGTGTAATATGTTGGGTCTATCTTAGCTTTTGCAATATGCTTTTCAGTTTTCCCAACAATGTTTGTCAAATGTTGTGTTTTTACTCCCAAAACTTAGATCTTTGGGTTTATCAAGCATTAGATTACTGTGGTTATTTACTATTGTTTATTGTGGAAAGAATTTATTTCACTGATATACCACTCTGTTTCTTAGGCAGTATTATTAGACTGTTTATATTATTGCTTTGTAATGGTTTGAAGTTTGGAACTGTTAAACCACCTTACTTAACATTTTTCTTTTCATTGATTCCCTTGATACTTTTGACCTTTTGTTCTAGATGAATTTTATTCTTTCTTAGTTTCATTGTTATGGCACTGAATAAGTAAATTAAATTAGGTAGGATTATAATTTTTATTATATTGGCTTGGCCCATCCATGAACAATTAATATTTATTTAATTATTTGAATCTGTTTTATTTGTATGAAAAATGTTTTCTAATTGTGTATTGACTCTGGCTTTGTCTTACAGGTAAACTCCCAGGTTATTTGTTTGTGGTTATTTTAAATGAAATTTCTCTATCTTTTGTTACTAGGTTTCATTGGTAGTATATAGAAATGTTGATGATTTATTTGGGTTTATTTTATAGCCTGCAACTTTTCTGAAGTTGCTCATTGTTTCTACTAGTTTTTAAGATGATTCTCTAGGGTTCTTTAAGTATACCATCATATCATCTGGAAAGAGTAATAGTTTTGTTTCTTTGTTGCTTATTTTTATTCCTTTTTTTTTTTCTTATCTGATATATATCAGAAATTGTACCATTTCTGGTACAATTACAGTATTGAATAATAGCAATGATAATGGACATCTTTGCTTCACCCTTAATCTTATTGGGAAGGCTTCAGGTTTATCCTCATTATAGATAATCCTTGCTCTTGGTTTTAGATAGATACTATATATCATTTTAAGAAAAACTTTATCAATTTATCAATGCTATGCATTCTAGTGTTTTTAATAGGAATAGGTGTATTTTGTCAAAGGCTTTTTTCTGCATCCATTGATATAATCATATGAGCTCGAGTTTCACAAAGCTAAAAAAAGTCAAGCAGTCAATTACATTCATTAGTACCTTCTATGTGGCTGATACTGTACTAAATAGCTGTACTAAACACAAAGAAACATATTATACAAGTACTTGTTCTCCAGGATCTCACAGTCTGATAAGGGAAACAACTTGTAAATAATTATGTTCTAGATCTAGACAGGGATATATTGGAAATAAGAAAAAGAGACAAGGCACCTTGAATTAACAAGGATTTGGAAAGACTTTCTTTCTAGAAGGTAGGATTTTAGTTAGGACTTAAAGGAAGCCAGGGAAACCAGGGGATGGGTTTAAGAAGGGAAAGAATTTTGAACACAATGGACAGCCAGTTGAAATGCTCAGGGTCAGGAGATGGATTGCTTTCTTCAAATCAGTCCATAAATATTTATTAACCATGTAATAAGTACCAAACACTGTGCTGCATTCTGAGGATAATAAAAAAGGCACAAGATAATCCTTGATCTCAAAGAATTCACAGTATAATACGGGAGAAAATTTGCAAACAACTATGTATAAGTATATGTATAAGTAGATTTGAGAATCATCAGCATAGAGATGATAACTGAATCCATGAGAGCTGCTAAAATAAAATTATTGAGTAATATTGTGTAGAGGAAGAAGAGAAGAGGGTCCGGGACAGAACTTAGGAGAATCAACTCGATTAGTGGCAGCATGTCAGAATGAAAATAAAGCAAAGAAGACTGAAGAGCAGTTAGAAAGGTAAGAGAAGAACCATGACATAGACAATATCACAAAAACCTAGAGAGAAGTGACTATAAAGGAAAACAGGATGATTGGCAATATCAGAGTTTCAGAGAGATCAAAAAATGATGAGGCTTGAAAAAATGCCATTAGATTTGGCAGTTAAATGATCATTGAGAACTTTAGAAAGAGAAATTTTGGTTGCATAATGAAGTTGGAAGACAGATTATATAATAAGTTCAGAATAAGTGAGAGGAAATGAAGTTCAGACATTTATTTTAGATGAATTTCTCAGGGCATTATCATTTTATTTCATCATAAAAGGTAGAAGAGATAGTGGGGATAGATGGATTAAACAAGTTTTGTTTTGTTTTTTTAAGAGGGAGACAGAGTAATGTTTATAAGCAGCAGAATGTAGTAGATAGGAGGTGATGGAAGATAACAGAAAGTAGGCATGGTGAAAAGATCTTTTAAGACAAGGATCTTTTGTGCATGTAGAAGGATGTGCCTTGACACAAAGATAAGTCTCAGGGTTTGGGGAAGGGGTGAAAACATTTGAAAGAACTTCTGTGGTAAGTAGAATAGTGAATCAATAAAAGAATCTTCTACACTAAGGGTCCTATTAAGATTATATACTATTAATTTGTAGTAGACTCAGCCAGCACATTTAGTAATTTTTCTCTGGCTTTATTCAGTAGCACATGAGTAAGAATAAAACTGTGGATAATGGGAGTAATCAGTGTGAAGTTTGGTAGGACAAGTTGACAATAGATTAAAGA
This sequence comes from Antechinus flavipes, assembly GCF_016432865.1. NCBI lineage: Eukaryota > Metazoa > Chordata > Mammalia > Dasyuromorphia > Dasyuridae > Antechinus > Antechinus flavipes. The sequence goes on along the minus strand of NC_067399.1, from coordinate 156,865,226 downwards.
GGCTAGAGACTCAAGAGAAGGGGATATTTAGAGTTGAACTGGTTTACCAAGAGGTCAAGATAAAGGAAGAAAAGTGTAGTTCATGTAGGGATGATGGTCTGGGGAAGAACTGAGGGGTGGTTGGATGGGAGGTCCTGGAGTTTATGGAGTAGGAATGGTGAGTAACATGTCATGGATAGATATAAACATTAAGACAGTCATTTTGGCATTTGATTGGATGATAGATTGGAATGGTAGAGAGTCTTGAGGCAAGAAGACCAAATTGAAAGCTATTGCAATAAACTTCAATGCAGGTAGATATGAAGTCCTGAATATGAATGGTAGATGAGTATGAGAAAAATTCTGAAGGTAGAAACAACAAGCATGATTTAGCAACAAATTGTGTGTGGAGAACAGATGAGAATATGAAATCCAGGCTGACAATGAGGTTATTGGTCTGGATAGCTAGGGGGATCATAGTGTCCTCCACAGTAATAGGGAAGTATAGGAGAGGGAAAGCTTATGAATTTGTTTGGGTGTGCCTGTAGGTCATTTCCTTCAAAGCTATCAAAAAGGCAGTTGCTGATATAGGATTAGAACTCAGGATAGAGAGCCTGGGAATATAGATCCGTTTCCATAGAGATTACAAATGAACCCATAGTAGTTGGTACAATCACAAAATGAGATAGTATAGACTGAGAAAAAAAGGAACAGGGACAGAACCTTGGAATGGATATTCTGTGTTTGAAGATGTAGCAAGATGACTGAGGAAGAGTAGTAAGAGAAGAGGAGAATTAAAGAGAGCAATGTTAAAACAAAACAACAACAAAATCCAAAAAAATCTAGCAAGGAAAGTTCAGGAGGAAAAGTGAGCAATGTTGTCAAACAATGTACATAACTCAACAAAGATCTGAGTTGAGAAAAAGTCATTAGATTTGACAATGAAGAGGTTTATAACTTTGGAGAAAGTAGTTTCATTTGAATGATGAAGTGAGATATCAGATTATAGATGACTTAAAAGAGAGGGAGGGGAGTAGAAATGTATACATCTTATGTAAACAATCTTCTCAGAGTTTATCTGAGAAGGGGAGAAAGGTTGAAGGAATGGTTAGATAAAATGAGTGAGGGTTTTTTAAGAATAGGAGAAGATTTGGTGTGGCGTCAAAGTTGGAATAAAGAAAATAGTGGAGGCAAGATGTTAGAGAAGACAGTGATCTATTTTGGGATCTTTTGTTCAATTAACTCCTAAATCAATATGTCTAGTTATGACTTCTTTTCAAAGAAGTCATATTTTTAACTCTCTATGGAATATCTGGATGTCTTGAAGAGTACCTTAACTCATTATGTCTAAAATTGCAATTTTTTTTTTTTACCTAACATCTTCCCTTTTTTCAAAATCTTTGGTTTCTTTTGCTGATATCATCATTGTCCCAAACATTTAACCTTGAACTTTCTGTTATTAAATTCAATTCAACAGATATTTATTGATAATTTTGTGTATGCAAGACATTGTGGTAAGTTCTGGGAATACAACTGCAAAAATGAAACAATTCTTATCCATACAAGGTAGTTATGAAATGTACATAAATACAAATAATTCAAAACAGTGATGATAGATGATGAATTGAAATATTCAGTGTGCTTCCTGAATAATTCCTGGAGAAAATATTTTGCTCTGGTCAAATCGGAAAATACTACTTGATCAAAGGGACTGAGTTGACTTGAAAGGACAGAGGAATTCTGACAGGCAGTGATAAAAAGATATGCAAATAAATACAGGCAAAAGATAGCTAGCATCTTGGATTTGGAGAGCAGGTAGAAGTTCAGTTTGACTAAATAAAGTATTTTTATAGAAAATAACATCAAATAAACTTTGAAAGATAGATTGGGTAAAGTCCTGGAGGACATTAAATTCCAAACAAGGTTTTACATATTTCATTCAGTAGAGAGCCATTGAGATTTTTGAGCAAAGGAGTAATGTAGAAACAAGGGTGATTATGTTGGCAAATTATAGTTATTTTTTGACTTTTCCTTTCTCTCAATTTCCACATACAATCAGTTGCTAAATCCTGTTGACTTTGCCTCCTTGAATTTATTTTATCCTTTTTATTCCCACTGAAGTCATCCTAGTTCAGACACTTAATACCTCTTGCCTAGAAGATTATAATAATTTCTCCCAAGGCATCTTGCTGCCTTAAATCTCTCACAATTCCAATTTGCCCTTTACACCATTACCCAGAGCTATAACTAAGATAAAGCAATTTAGAAAGTTCTAACTTAACCCTGTGGCCAGAGTGGCAAGTAGATATTGATCCTTATTGGAGAAAGGTGGTGGAAGGAAGAATAGAATAGCCAACTCTTCCAGCTTCTCATATGAGGTTTATATACCACTGATTAGAACTTCAAGATATAGGGAAGTTAGAGCCAAGCATTTATTGTCTTTCTCCCTGGACCAAAGCTCCAACTCTGTAGGTCCCCTCTATAAAAGCTCAAATTAGAAAGATGATGAGAAAAGGGCATCCTGGGATTGGCTCCAAATCTATAAAGCTATATAAGGGGATGAATATAGACATGGGATAGAAGTGATGATGATAAGATTCCCTGGATCATGCCTTCTATTTTCTATCTGTATCCAGACTGTCCTCAGCTTGCTTAGAATATCCCTAAGGAAGATGAGTTGAAGGCCAGCATTAAAAGACTTTTGTTGCAGAGGTAGGCACCTGTGCTGGGTATATTACTGACAGAGTAGTAGCAGAAGCTCTCTGGTACTGTCAAGAATGGAAGAAAAAAATGGGTGTATGAGGCTGGGTTCATAGATACAGTATGTCATCTAGCCCATAATGTGTTTCCTTCAGTCAAACATTTAGTACATTACTACTGTGGGATAGACTGTGCTCAGTACTGGGGATACAGAGATGAAAATGAACCAATCTTTTTCCTCAAGGGACTTACATTTTATCAGGGGGAAACAATAGGAATACATATAAATTTACACAAAATCCATACAAAACATATACATAGTAATTTTGGGAAAAAAAACCCTACAGTTAGAAGAAACAGGAAAGGTCTTGTCTAGAAGTTGTACTTAAGCTGAACTTTGAATGCAACTAGAGATTCTAAGAAGTGAAAGTGAGGAGGGAATATATTCTAGGCATGAGAGACATTCTATAAAGATATGGTGAAGGAAAATGTGATGTCTTGTGTGAGGTGGCTATTATAGTTACGGTTATAGATTGTACACAAGAGAATAATATGTAGTAAATTTGAAAAACTAGGGACTAGGTAGCTTGTGGAAGCCTTTAAATGTCAAATAGGGGTATTTGTTTTTGATCCGATAGTCAACAGAGAGCCATTGGAACTTACAGAAGAAAGTAGTGATGTGTTTTAGGACTATCAGTTTGGCAGTTATGGAGAGATTCAGTTGGTGAGGGGACAGATTTGAGGCAGGGAGACAAATTTAGAAGCCATTTTAATAGTCCATCTAGGTAAGAGGTAATAAGGATCTGAAGTAAGGGAAGTAAAGAAAAAGGGGGCAGATGAGAGAGAGATGTCATTAAGTTGAATTAATAAGATTTAGTAAGTTTGAAAGTAAGTAGTGAGAAAAAGTAAGGATTTGTGGATTACTCCTTAAATTGTAATTTTGGGTGACTAAAAAGTTGGTAGTGACCTTGACAGAAATAAGGAAATTGGACTGAGGTATCTTTGTTGAAATTAAAGAACAAGAGGGGATGGAGATAATAGTGTGTTCTGTTTTGTGTAATGTTCTCTCTAAGATGTAATGTTCTCTGTTGAGGTTTTCTTGGGGTCTCTGGAGGCAGCCTTCATTTCAGTTCAGTAATCACCACATGAGTAGCCAGGGGTTAAAGTCCAAATCCTTTATTATCTCTTTCAAAGTCTTGTCTCCTTCCGTGGTTAGCTTTCTTAGAGGCCTGTCTCTCTCTTTGGTTCCAAGAGTTTAAGCTCCTGCCGCCAATCCTTTGCCTTCCTGGCAAATCCTGGCTGAGGCTCCTAGCTTATATGCTCTACACTGAGTATACACCAATCATTATATCACTAGGAAACCATTATTTGTAGGACTAAATCATTGCTAAACTAGATTTAACCATTGTCTCCTCAGTTCCACTTAGTACCTTGTTTCAAGTTCTGGCCCATAACAGTTTTGGCCATGCATATTTAGTTTTAAGATGCCTATGTGATATTTAGTTTGAATTGCCTGGCATGTGATTGGTGATGAACTTAAGAGAAAGACAAAGGCAGACATTTAAGTTTGAGAATCCTAAGTATAGATGAAAATAAATTTAAACCCATGGGAGCTATTTAGGTCATTAAGATAGAATGTAAATTGGGAAGAGAGTACAAGGTAGAACCTTGAGATATAGCCTTGTAGTGTCCAGACTAGCTTTCTGGAGGATCTCAGGACCAGCCTTAGTCTTAGTGGAGTAGGCAGAAGAGCCACCAGGAGGATGGTCAAGGATGGAGTCTCTCATTTCCAATCCCCTCAGGTCTTAAATACCTCAGTATGATTACACCCTTACAGCACATTAAGTATGTGCCAACTAGAGAATCATTCTCTCATCAATCACACTGAGTAATAGTGCTAACTATAAGCACCCTGCTGCAAGTATCTCTTCAAGTAGAACACAGGTGGTCACACCCTCCTTAATTTCTCAGGAAGGGAGGTAAGAACACCAAAGGGAAATGGGGAGCAAAACCAGACATTGTTAGCAGGTTTCCTCTGGGCTAAAGGGTCTTATTCTTTACCCAGAGTTCCCCCACGATACACGGCCCTCTACATAGCCTCATTTAGAAGTCTAGCAAAATAGGTTGAAAGGTAGTTAGAAAGACTGGGAGAGATCCAAAAAAAAAGCAGTGTCACAAAAACTACAAAGAGCAAAAAGCATCCAAAAGGAAAGGATAATAATAGCATTAAGATGTTGCAAAGGACTAGAAAGATCAGGATTGAGAAAAGGCCACTGGATTTGTTATTGACAATTTTGAAGAGAGCAATTTCAGTTGAATGAAATTCAGATGCTATATAGATTCTAAAGGATTGAGAAATGAAAAGGAAATTGAGACATTATGAGAATAGATAGCTTTTGCCCATTAATGTTGACTGAATTGGGAGAGGCCTTGCCCTGTGCCTGAGGTGCACAGGGCTGTTGTTTCTTCACCCTTCATTGCCTGATGTCTCTCTCCTAGAGAAGATGAGCCTCACCCTTTTATCTTCACTTCAAGTTGTTCTATGACAACCTGAAGAGATGTTGACAAAAGGCTGTGCTGTGTTCCTCACTGGAAGTTAATTGGTCAGGAAGCATTTAAATAGGTGCTCACTTTGTCCCAAGCACCGTGCTAGGTATTAACAATACCAAGAGGAAAATTAAGCAACTCATATTCTCAAGGAGCTTACATCAGATTAACGAATGTTATATATAGACCTTTGTTCTGTTCTTGGCATTTCTTCTGGAGTTGTCTAGTGGCAAACACTATATCATCTGTTCCTTGGCCCTTTCTGAAAACTTTGCAATACGTGACCATTTTCCAGGTGAAGGATCGGCCTGAACTTTGGTGAGAATCTGACTAACTATGATTAGGAGAGCTCTCTATAATTGTCATTTTTCTTTATAGAGATGGTCAGTAGAGGCATCTCTGAATTCCTGAACTCCTCTTGCCATAAATTACCTCTTGCCAGAAAATTTCAGTTTATTTTTGTATGAACAGTGGAGTCCCTGCTTTGTAAACCTTAGCTGGAATAGAATTGATATCAGGTGCTTTGCCATACCAGAAGACCTTTAAAGGCCTTCAAAACTTCTTCTTTTAGCTAAGTTACCTTGTAACTCCATCAGGGTAATTTAGGAATTTCTTAATATCTCCTAAAGGAATGGCCACATGCTTCCAAATACTAGCCAAAGTATAAAAGGGGTATACTTTTTACAAGGTAAAAATAGGACATCTCAAGGTCCTAAAGGGATGATTCATTATATTTTATATATTTATCACTTGCTCCTATAACCTGAATTTAATAAATAGATTGGTAAAGGGAAGAATTCAATGAACAAAGTTTTCTAATCAACCTCCTTTTGTATTCTATCCTATTCCACCTAGGGCTAAATATATAAATATATACTTTTTATTTACTATGCCCAGCAAATTTTGTTCCATTTGCCCATATTCACAATTTTGGATAACTCTGGTGATTTGGGGGAGCAGAGATTTAGAAGAGTAAATTTTTTTTTTTTTTTTTTTAGGATTGCTTTAGCAGCTACTCAGAAATTTTGTTATTGTCTCATTTTAACTTTAATTGTCTTGGATTTTTTTTTAATGATTTGCTCTTTGAAATATGATTTGTAATTAACTTTTTCAATCATGATTTAAGTACAAATCCTATGTTTACATTTTCTATATTAATAAAAATTGTTGTCTTTAAAGAATGTGATATATTTTTTAATTAAAGCCACAGATAGTGGGGGAACTTTGGATGAGGTAAAAAAAATCTTTCAGCCCAGCCAGGGAACCTGCTGATAGTATCTGTTTTGGCTCTCATCCCCTTTGGGGGCATCTCAGCCTTCCGGAGAAGTCAGGGGGCTTGACCACCTGTGTTCTACTTGAAGCAGAGATACTGACTAGCAAGGACAATCTACATAAGAATAGCAAGTTGCTTATGTGGCTCCCCATTCACAGTATCCTATAGTTGGCGCATACCTAGTATAGTTATCACATGCCCAGTGTGCTATAGTGATGCAAGTGTACTAGTATCTTTAAGAGTGGAAGAACTTGAAATAAACAGACTCCATGTTTGACCATCCATGTTAGTCCCACCTCTTCACTCTTCTCCTAAGATCAAGGACTCGGGCTAGTACCAAGATCTTACAATTACATTTTATTTTCAAAACATATGCATGGATAATTTTTCAACATTGACCCTTGCAAAATCTTATGTTCCAATCCCCCCCCCCACTTCCTCCCACTCCCTTCTCTAGATGGCAAGTAATCCAATATATGTTAAAAATGATAAAGATATATGTTAAATCCAATATATGCATATTTATACAATTAACTTGTGGTACAAGAAAAATTCTATTAAAAAGGAAAAAAATGAGAAAGAAAATGAAATGCAAGCAAATAATAGCAAAAAAGAATGAAAATATTATGTTGTAATCCATACTATTACCGCAGTCTTCTCTCTGGGTGTAAATGGCTCTCTTCATCACAAGATCATTGGAACTGGCCTGAATCATTTCATTATTTAAAAAAGAGCTATGTCCATCAGAATTGATCATCACATAATCTTCTTGTTGCCCTGTACAATGATCTCCTGCTTCTGATCATTTCACTTAGCATCAGTTCATCTAAATCTCTCCAGGTCTCTCCGAAATCATCCTGCTAATCGTTTCTTATAGAACAATAATATTCCGTAACATTCATATACCATAACTTATTCAGCCATTCTCCAACTGATGGATGCTCACTCAGTTTCCAGTTTCTTGCCACTACAAAGAGGGCTGCCACAAATATTTTTGCACATGTGGGTCCCTTTTATTTTCTTCACTATGTTTTTCTCCTATCTTGCCAAATTTATTTTTTAAATAGTTGTTTTCTTCAGTCAATTTCTGTGCTTTCTTTTCCAAGTTGTTGGCTTTCTTCCCCCAAACTTTTATAATTCTCTTGTATAGCTCTCATTTATTTTCCCCATTTTTCTTCTATCTCTCTTTTAAGATTTTTTTTTTTTTTGAGCTCTTCCAAGAGAACCTTTTGAGCTTGTGACCAGTTCCTATTCCCTTTTGAGGCTTCACATGTAGGCATTTTGCTATTGCTGTGCTCTTCTGGGTTCATGTTCTGATCTTTCCTTTTGCCATAGTAGCTTTCTATGGTCAGGATTCTTTTTGCTTTTTTGCTCATTTTAAAATTTGAGCTCTGCTCCTGGGGCACAGGGAAGATTGTCCTAAGCTACTTTTGCAGGAGGACAGGGACCTCTCACTGACTTGCTCTTGCTATGGGAATGCTGCAGGCTTTCCCACTGCACTACTTTGGCCTGGCCAAATTCCACCTGTTATGTACAATTTTGGGGACTCAGAATTTGTCTTCTGTGGTTGAGTTGAAGTCTTAGCTGGATCCACTAGTCCTGTAAACCAGGTCAGAATAACCAATGCTGTTGTACCTTGGCTAAGAGTCCTACTGCTAGATTCCTCATGCTGGGCCTTCCTACTTTGGTCTTTCCTATGCAATACCAGCGCTGGTTTGCATTCTTCCCTACCCAATTGAGACAGACCTTTCTTGGAGTTCTTCCAATGTATCGTAAGCTAGAAAATTATTGCACTCTGACTGGTGGGTTCTGTCACTATTTCAAAGTCTGATTCTTTTTGTACAGCAAAATAACTGTTAGGACACGTATACTTATATTGTATTTAATTTATACTTTAACATATTTAATATGTATTGGTCAACCTGCCATGGGGGGAGGGGATGGGGGAAGGAGGGGGGAAATTGGAACAAAAGGTTTAGCAATTGTCAATGCTGTAAAATTACCCATGCATATAACTTGTAAATAAAAAGCTATAATAAAAAAATAATAATAAATAAATAAAGTTGGCTTAGGGGGCCTCAAACTAAGGCCCGCGGGCCCCATGTGGCAGCTGAGGACGTTTATCCCCCTCACCCAGGACTATGAAGTTTCTTTATTTAAAGGCCCACAAAACAAAGTTTTTGTTTTTACTATAGTCCGGCCCTCCAACAGTCTGAAGGACAGTGAACTGGCCCCCTATTTAAAAAGTTTGAGGACCCCTGTCTTAGAATGTAAAAATGTCTCATCCCAACATTTTGTTAGCTATGCTGCTCTAGAATTTGACTTGATAGGTTATTTTAAATTTTTGGAGAGGAATGTTGGTAGAATTCTGCTTGAGTACTCCTTCTATTCTGCCATCTTGGCTCTTCTCTTTGTTTTTGTATGTGTTTAAACAACAAATTGTAAGGGTCTGTTATCTCATCTAATCTGTCGCTTTTTTCATTTTATTGTTTTATTTAATTCATTCACATTTAATGTTATGAGAGTTAGGTTTATGTTTTTCTTCATCTATCTCCAATATGGATTTTTTCAAGTTATGATTTTCCTTCTCTTGTATTATAAACACAGTAGAGTGTTTTTTAAGTTACTTTACCATAATTTTTTTTAGCTGAGGCAATTGGGATTAAGTGACTTGCCCAGAGTCACACAGCTAGAAGTGTTAAGTGTCTTCAGACCAGATTTGAACTCAGGTCCTCCTGACTTCAGGGCTGATGCTCTATCGACTACATCAACTAGCTGCCCCTACCATAATCTATCTACTTATTTTCCAATTCTTTGCCAGCACAAAAACGGGCTGCTTCAAGCATTTTTGCATATTTGGGTCCTTTTCCCTCCTTTATGATTTTCTTGGCATACAGATTCAGGAGTGGCACAATTGATTTCAAAGGGTGTGCACAATTTGATAGTCCTTTGAGCATAGTTCCAAATTGCTCTCCAGAATGGTTGAATCATTTCACAAGTCCACCAACATTGCATTAGTGTCTCAGTTTTCCTACATTCCCTCCAATGTTTATCATGATCTTTTCCTGTCATCTTAGCCAGTCTGAGAGGTGGTACCTCAGAGTTGTTTTCTCTAATCAATAGTGATTTAGAACATTTTTCATATGATTGTAGATAGCTTTAATTTCATCATCTGAAAATTGTTCATATTCTTTTGACCATTTATCAATTGGGGAATGATTTGTATTCTTACAAATTTGACATAGTTCTTTATATATTTTAAAAATGAGGCCCTTCTCAGAAACAGTGGCTATAAAATTTTTTCCCCAGCTTTATACTTCCCTTTTAGTCTTGTTTGTGTTGGTTTTGTTTGTGCAAAATCTTTTAAATTTATTTTGCATTTTATAATGTTCTCTAGTTCTTTGGTCATAAATTCCTCCCTTTTCCAAAGATCTGATAGGTAAACTATCCATTACTCTCCTAATTTGCTTATGGTATCACGCTTTATACCCAAATCATGCATCCATTTTGACTTTATTTTTTTATAGGGTGTGACAGGTAGGTCTATGTCAAGTTTCTAACACATTATTTTCTAGTTTTCCCAGAAATTTTTGTGAAATAGAGAGTTCTTATCCCAGAAGCTAGAGTGTGGGGCTTTATCAAATACTAGATTACTATAATCACTGACTTGTATCATATATATCTAGCCTATTCCACTGATCCACTACCCTATTTCTTAACCAGTAACAAATGGTTTTAATGACTTCTGCTTTATAATTTTAGAATTTTAGATCTAATACCGCTAGGCCACCATTCTTTGTATTTTTTTTTTATTACTTCTCTTCTTTTTCTTGACCTTTTGTTCTTCCAGATGAACTTTTTAAAAATTATTTTTTCTAGTTGCATAAAATTATTCTTTGGCAATTTGATTCATGGGGCATGAACAAATAGACAAATTTAGAATTATAGAATTGTCCTTATTGAGTTCCTTGTAATTAATCTTTGTTGTTTACCTTATATTTCTCTTGGATTTTGTAATTCAATTTTTCTGTAAGGTTCAGGTCTTTTTGCAACAAAATTCTAAAAGTCTGGCAATTTATTAAATATCCATTTTTTTCCATTTCAGCATTGGGCTTAACTTTGATGAGTATAAAATTTTCAGGTATAAATCTAGTTCTTTTGCTTTTTCATATATAGTGTTATGACATGATATCTTTGTGTGGGACTAGATTTCTAGTGATTCTAGTTGTGGCTCGAAGTTTCAATGTATTAGATGGATGAGTCACAGGTATCCTTAGGAGAAAGGCAAGAAGGAATTCAATAGAGTTGGTTTTAATAGAGCAAAAAAAAAAAAAAAGCCAGATTTCTTAGGACATTCTCTCACTTCATTTTAGAGTACTAATAATACATATTTGTAAAAAGACTATCATAAAAAATGACTGCTTATATATCAGTATCAGTTGCTGAGAATCAAGAAATACCTTTATATTTCCAATTAAATCAGCATATGCTCTGGAACTCGCTTTCTTGATTAAAAATAGGGGGAAAATGAGATCTTAATATTCTCATGAATGAGAAAAAACATATGAGAGTAGCCATAAACTTGTAAACTTCACAGACACATCACATCATGAGTACTCTGTTTCAGAAAGGTAGTTGTAGGCATTAGGCCACTAATAATAATATAGAAGATTACATTTTGACAAGAGAAAAAACATTGATTTGAGAGATATTCATCAATGATCTGTATATATGTAGTGAGACTACCAACTTTTTAGATAAAAGATTTGTTTACATAAATAATTTGCAAGGAAAATGTGAAATCATCAACAGATATGGTGACACCTATTATAAAAGTTATTGTAAAACTTGACCACCATAAACTTATTTCTATAGCAAGAAGACATAAAAAATTTAAAAATTCTGCAACTATTTGATTTACTTGTCAAACAGAGAGAGTGGTCAAAAACATTAATGTAGAATTTTGAATTTGTATCAAAATCTTACAAAAGATTATAGAAGATTCTGAGTAGTATCATCTCATAAAAGCAGAGAGAAACAGTAGAGGATAAAACTAGTTTAAAAAATCTTGGCAAGAGATTAGCCTCAGGTCAGCCAATCCAAAGACACTAAGGGATGAATACAGAACAATGAATAGAAAAATATGGAAAATATCTTTGATTATAATAATAAACAATTTTCAACATCAAGGACAATAGAACCTCACCATACTTGGACCCTGGGATCACTTTCCCAGATGTATCTAAAGGAAAAATGGAAAAAGCTGTCAGAATAGACCAAGTTCACATTGAAGAGATTCATGATAGAAGAAACATAATTTTGAGAGTGCTGAGAGGTCAGTATGTGAAATAGCTAAAGAAAGGGACAATACCAAAGATGTAGGGGGGAAAATCTTATACCTTCTTTAATACCAAAAAATGGTTACCAATAATTACCAATGACAACCCATATGCCTCTTACCTCTGCATAAATTTTTACATGAGTCATCTATATGCAGAAATCAAGGTACCCTCTGTGAGCTTATAATTAGGGGACAAACATGCTTTTCACAAGTGATATTCAAATGATTGGTCATATCTTTACTATTTCATAGCTGGGATAAACAGCATTTCATTGTGGTTTGCCACCATCAGATATTACAAATAATAAGAATCATAGCATTGAGTGTGGATGAGTAGAGGTACTACGTGAATTTTTTTTAGGTAATATTACATGACGTGCTAACATGAGATTATTTTACAGTGATTATACTAAAGGATGTTTTACTAAACATGATATTAAATCCTGATTTACTTTAGATGATATCAATTTGTATATATATTCTTCAATTAATTTAAGAATGATGTTTAGTTAGTCATGTCTGACTCTTCATGACCCTATGACATACTAATTGTCCATGGGTTTTCTTAGCAGATACTAGAAAGGTTTTCCATTTCCTTCTTCAGTCCTTTTTTATAGATAAGGAAACTGGAGCAAACAGGGATAAGTGACTTGTTCAGGGTTACAGCTGGTAAGCATCTGAGAAAAGATGTGAATACAGGAAGATGAGTCTTTCTGATGCCAGGTCTGGTGCTCTATCCACTGTACCACATAGCTGCCCTATGTTAAACTGGAACAGGCAGCAAGTAAAAGACTTGGCAGAGTTTGTTTTACTCAGTATGCAAAGGGAACTTAGAAACATCTCATAGCATAGTGTAGTCATCTTCATATTTCAATGTTCATGAAAAGAATCATAATGTATGTACCAACATATATTATAGAGGATAAGAAGAGAAAAATTCTATGAAGAACTGGTATAAATCCAATATGATCATAGTGAAAATTTTTATGAACATTTTGTTGCAGTGTTTTTGTCAGAAGCACCTATGTAGAATGCTGAAATAAGTGCCTTAACAGTTCCCAGCCCCAGTTTCTGGAGGTTTGATTTATAGGATGAAGCTACAAGATGAAAAAAAAAAAATCCCAGCATTGGTATAGTCTTAAGAAGTACCAACCTCAGTCATTTAGCTCCTCCCAGGCAGGATCTTGGAAGAAGCAATATCATTAAAAGAGTTTTCTCTTTCTCAATTATTGAGAATAATTTATGTAGTATGAGTATTGTTCTCAAAAATTTGGTAGAATTTACCTGTAAATCCCATCAAGATCAGGATTTTTTTGGCTTGTTTTTTTTTCCTCTTTAGTTTCTTTATAACAGGTTCAGTTTATTAGTCTGAAATTGGATATATGATTTTTATTTCATCTCTATTAATTTAGGTATTTCATAATTTGTAGTGACTCCTTTTAAAGAATCCTTTTTACTATTATATAATTATAGATAGTAATTTCTGATAATTCTCTAGCTTTTTTCATTTTTTTATTTTAATGATTTGATTTTTCTCCCCTTTTAATTAGGTTTGCTGAGTTTGTTTGAGTTTATCTTTTCAGTGATCCTGTTTTTAGTTTGTTTAATAATCTATAATCATTTTTGTTTCCAATTTATGTATTTCTTTTTAAATATTCAAAATTTCTTATTTTGTAATTATTTTGGATATGTTTATTTTTTTGTTTTCTAATTTTTATAATTGCATATTAAGTTAATTAGTTCTCTCTTTTCCCATTTTGTACATGTTTATTTTCACATTTAATAATTTTTCCTTTGAGAACTGCAAAATTGGACCCAGTTACTACAGTTATTGGAATGAGGCCTCCTTGAGTTCAAAGAGTTTCAAAATGAAACTTTTCCTACACACTTCACTTATTTCATTTTGTGGCAAATATCTCTCCAAGTGAGTGATAATTCACATATACACACTAGAGAATGTAACGAGCTGAAGCTCGAGTTGATACTCTATTAATATATGCTTGGAGAAAGATTGGCCCCGCCCACTCTTTGTAAGTTTTGATGTGTTATATAGGAAATGACGGAGAGACTATTTTGGTGGGTGGAAAGAGAGAGGCAGGGAGAGAGGTAGAGAGGCTGCTAGTGAGGTTCCTGTCGCAGCTACTCCCACTTCCTACCGCCATCCCGCTTCATCTTCCCAAATTCCTGACTTCGGCTGATTTTAAAATATGCGGTCATCACAAGAGAAGGAAAAGGATACCTATTCAGAAAACTTTCATGTCCTGAAGAGATTTGTTAAAGAACATTCTTTATAGCTGACTGGAAATAGTGATGAGATACCACTGGCTTCCAAATCTGTATCCATATTGTAGCAGTAAAAAGATCATTCCTCAGATTGTGATGGTGGTAGAAGTTCTAAAAGTTAACTTTACACCTTTTCTTTTTTGTATAGGAAAAGTACTACCTCAACATGTGCAATATATGCTTTCTACTATTTTGTTGTTGTTATTGTTGTTATTGCCTTTTGGGAGGAAAGAATTTCAAGTTGGTGATTGATGGGAACAAATAATTATCTGCTACCTTTGCTGGGCAGGTCACTTAAACTTTTTTGTACATTAGGCAGCAAGGTGGTTTAGTGGATAGAGCACTGGCCCTGGAGTCAGGAAGACCTGAACTTAAATGTGGCCTCAGATACTTACTAGCTTTGTGACCCTGGACAAATCATTTAACCTTATTGTTTTATTCCTCACCTCTAAATGAGCTAGAGACAGAAATGGCAAATCATTACATTACCTTTGCCAAGAAAACCCCAGAGGTGATCATGGAGGGTCAGACATAACTAAAACATAACATATACCAGGTTCTGGGAGGTTTACTAGACCCAGAAGGATATTTTCTCTTTGGTATTGCTGTTGGGAAAAGAGGGGAAATTTTCTTGTGTGGTTATAGGAATGAAAGCAAGAAAGAGTCAATTAACACTTAGAAAATAACATGCCAATTTCTTGCCAAGTGCCCAGAGAATGGCCTTGAATTATTTTATGAAGCCAATCTGGGATTCTACATACGAAATACTGTCACAGGTTTCAAAAGGGTATAAATTTCCCATACACAATCTTTTAAGAAAGAGATAAAGGCTCTATTTTTTAATTTAGTTACTTATGTGTGAACATATATTTTCAATAGCAAAAAAGAGTAATTCATTTTCTTTTCTCAAAATGATAAATAATAGCACTTACAGATATGAAAATGTAAGATGCAAAACCATATCTTTATACACATAGTAAGGAGGGGCAAAAAAGCAGAGAAAAGGCATATAAGCATTTCACAAGTTAAAGTTTTGTGGGCCTTCCTCAGTTGCTCTTAGTTATATTTCAGGAGTTATGACATATAGTCTCATCATTATCATTTTTTCCACATGGTTTGTACAGTTCCTTTAATTATGATGTTACAGTAAACATTTATTTGACAAATTACTAGATGCTAAGCATTATGCTAAGCACTGGGGATACAAATAACAAAAATAAGCTCCATGCTTTTAAAGAGTACAATCTAAAGGGGTAAGGGGTACAATATACAAAAGGAAACTGAAAAAAGGAGGGAGAGTGCCAGAGGATATCTGAGTGAAGGCATTATGAAGAGACGATGGAAATTAAACTAAGCAAAGCAGCAACTGACAAATGAAGAGATGTCTGGGATTTTGAACCCTGTATGTGAAGTGTTTTTGCTCCACCCTCTAGTCTTTCAGTCATAGAGGCAGAAGCTACCAAAGGAACTGGTGAGGTAGTAAAATTGAAGCAATATGCATAATGATACATTTTCTGATGATGAAATGATGGAGTTGTGAGCAAAAATGTTTGTAGCAGCTGTTTTTATATTGGCAAGGAATTGGAAATTGAGTGGATGTTCATCAGATAGGGAATGAGTGAATAAATTATTGTATATGAATGTAATGGAATATTATTGTTCTATGAGAAATGATGAGTTGGTTGATTTTAGAAAAGCCTAGAAAGACTTAAGTGAACTGATGCTGAGTGAAGTAAACAGAACCAGGAAAGCATCATACATAGTAACATGAAGATCACGAGATGATCAAGTATAATAGACTTAGCTTTTCTCAGCAATGCAGTGATCCAAGACAATTCTAATAGACTTGGGATATTAAATATCAGTTGCAGAGAGAGAGAGAAAGAGAGAGAGAGAGAGAGAGAGAGGAAGACTGAATGTATATCGAAGCATATATACTATTTTTACTTTTTTTTTTAATTTGGTTTTTCCCCTCCTCTTTTTTTTTTCCTTTTTGTTCTGATTGTTCTTTCCTAAAATGACAAATATGGAAATACTTTTAGAATGATTGTGCATATATAACCTATATCAGGTTGTTTGCTGTCTTGGGGATGGAGAAGGTCAGAGAGGAAGGGAAAAAAAATTTGAAACTCAAAATCTTACAAAAATGAATGTTGAAAACTATCTTTGCATGTAATGTAATACTATTGAGAGAAAAAAAAAATAATAATAGAGTTGAAGCCAAGGAAAGGGACTGATAGCAAATTACACCATTTTTCTCTGAAAGTAAGACTTGCTTTTTTAGTACCCTATTTCTCAGGTAATATTGTCTGATGATGAATTACAAGAATTTTTGTTTTCCAAAGATTGAAAGTTGAACACTACCCAAGAGAAAATGGAGTGTCATGAGCAAGATTGTAAACAACAACTTCCTCAGATGTTGTATAAGATATTTCCATCAAAGAAATATATAATTGAAAGAAGACAGTGAGGTAGTAATGTGGTGAGAATGAAGAATAATTGGTAGACCAGTTGGTATTATAGCATGCTTCATTGTTAAAATTTTGGTATTTAGAGAGCATGAACAAAGCTTCAAGTAGGTTGGATGGATCTCCTGTGGAGAAATTGTGGATGCGAAGCTCATAGAATAGTCAGATATGAACAGACTATAATCCTCTGATTGGAGGGAATACTCACATCAGTGCTATTTTAGAACTATTTGGATTTTGAGAGGTCTTATCAAGTTTTTTTTTGAAGAGTAAAAGTAATGTGCATAAAGCTCCATGTAAGCCTTAAAGGGATTTATAAATGTTACTTATGTTATGTTGTTGTTTTGGACTGAAATATAACATTAAAGATTACTTTAGAACAGAGATTCTTAACCTGGAAGCTGTGAACTTGTATTTTAAATATTTTGATAACCATATTCTACATAATTAGTTTCTTTTGTAACCCTATCTGTTTTGTGACTTTAAAATTTTATTCTGAAAAGGATTCTGTAAGCTTCACCTAAATGTCAAAGGGATCCATGACATAAAAGTTAAGAACTGTTGTGCAGTCATCTTTTTTTAAACATTTTTTTTAAAATACGAAAAAATTTTTTCAAAATAAGATTTAAAAACTAATATTAGAAGTTGGGAAACCAAAAATTTAATCTTTCCCCCAGTCAGGAATATGAATTCAAACTATATGAAAAGTTATGACTGAAAGTGATTATGCTAAGCAATGTCATAGTAAGTGGGATAAACCTGCTATCTTACAGTGGCCTTCTTTGGAAACGGCTAGGAAGAATCAAAGCATGTAGAAGCTTAGAATTTACATAATTTGGGTATGATTTTGATCATAACAAAGCTCAGAGAATCATGTGGTAGAAAATACTACATGATTCTCTGAGCTTTGTTATGATCAAAATCATACCCAAATTATATAAATTCTGCTGTATCCCCAATAAATGCAAATAGCTGCTACAATGCTGCTAACCAGTGACTTTTGTAAAATAAATTAGTTTATTCTTTTTTTGTAGGTAGAAAAGTATATGTATCTCTTAATCAACAGATTCAATGAAAATAAAATTGGCTTTGGAGCCAGATCTGGTTTTAGGTCACAGGTATCTTGTACAAATTACTTAATCTCTTTTGACCTCATCTTCCTCATCTATAAAATTAACAGGGATTGGAGTGGGAGAAGGAGAGTTGGCGGAGTAGATCTCTATATCCTCTTCCAGATCCAGGTCTTATAATTCTGGCAAAAGTCTGAGAATTAATTTCTACCTTGGTCTGTTCAACATTGAATGGACCATTAATATTTTTACTTCTCTTTTCAGCCTGTCTCAGTTTCAAAGCCATTTTGTAGGAAAAGTTTATATTTAACAAGTTGATGAGCATGGCTCATAATTTGAAGTAGTGTGATTATGTTGAGATTCTTCAATAATAATTGGATAAAGTCTTAATTTTCCTAGTATCATTTTTATAACTTAATTTTCATACCTTTGTTATTAGCTTTGCATTTTACATATTAGATTTTTTTGTTTTGATTCACAATATAAAACTTTATTTTAGTCTTAACTATGAGGATGAATTTTAGAAAGAAATAGCTGGAGTAAACAGTTGCAATTTTGGTATTATTGCTGACTTATATGTATGACTTGGTTTTCAAGTCCTTCATCTGTAAAATAAGAATAATTGTATTGTTCCCTTATAAGTTCATTGTACTATTAAAGTAAATAAAATATATGTGGAATTTTAAATAAAGATACTTCATAAACCCTAGGCATTATTGTTATTTTCAGGCCTACTTCTGACTTATTATATGACCCTGATTAAGTAATTCTACTTTTTTTCAATAGGAAAAAGATATTTCATTGAAATTATTTGTAAATTAGTTGGTTTGTAAATTACTTTAAAATGTTGGGCAAAGAATTTTCAATTTGAAATAGGAGTCATGATTGTCATAAACAGTGATTTATAATTTTAAACAGGTTCTCTAAAAGTGCTTATCAAATTTTATAATAGAAGGTGTTTTGAAAGTCTTGGTGCAGTTTTAAGCTTTACTAATAGCTATTATTATTGTTGTTATAATGTAATTGATGAAAATAGCCACCATTTAAGCTATTAAAGCTTAAAACTGCATTAAGAGTTTGTGGATGTTCTATATTACATGAAATAAAAATATATGTACTTTAAAATACCATTTTGGGTCACTAATTTAATTTGCTTTTGAAAATCTAGATTTCAAGTTTTTAAACTAATACTGACTTCCTTAGAGTTGAATTTTATAGAATATTTCCTTTTCTGTATTGATTTTATTTTTTAGAAGCAAAATTTTTTTTGAATGTGATAAGTACTATTTTAATTATTTTTATAGTATGACATGACATTGATTTTGAAAACAGCTTTTTTTATTTTATACAAAATGTGTTTAACTTTAAACTTCTTTTTAGGTGCCGCAAGTTGTGAAGCCAGTAGGAATTAACCCGGGGACAGTCATGTCAAGAGGATTGTATCATCCAGCAACAATCTTTATGGGCCGCCAAATGTCAGCAATCTCAAGCACTGGAGATTTCAGTACACAGTGGAAATCTTCCCAGCCCACAAAGAGCTTTTCAATTTCTGACCCACATTCATGCCAACAGACAGCAGAGAGAAGTAATGTGACAGACAGCTGTGGAGTACAAATGAATAGTGATACACAGTGCTTAAATAAGTCTGACAAAATAGACGGAAAGACATCTCTCCAGATTGGTGAGAAAATGCCAATCACATCCACGGCATTGTCTGAGCTTGAACAAACTCATTGCTTAAAGATAGTAAGCGGCGCAAATAATGGTAAGAGTCATTTACCCCAAAGCAAAAAGTCTGCAAAACTCAGTTCTCTGTTACAGGGAAGATTAAGTCCAGAGCACACAGCTGCTGATTTAAAGGATGACAATTCTTACATATCAGAGGGGTCAGAAGAAAGAATAATGACACAGGAAAATATTGAAAGAAAGAAAGAAGGAACTAATAAGCAGTCAGGTCTGCTGGTATCTTTCTCTGAATGTTATACATCTGAAAATGTATATTCAGAAGAAAATCATTGTGCTTGGGAAACTCTCTCAGGTTAGAACTTTGTGTGTGTGCATGGATGAGTGTGCATGGGGTGTTTGTGTGTGTGTGTGTGTGTGTGTGTGTGTGTGTGTGTGTGTGCATGCACATGTATGCTCTTTTTGTATTATACAGACTGAGTATAATGAAGAGCAGAGCAAGCTTTATAATAGTATTTCTCTCATCAATGAAAGAGGCAGAAAGTGGATAGTTTGTAGTGGTGATGGTGGTGGTGGATTCAGATAGCTGTGTGACCTTGGGGAAGTCATCTCAGTTCTTCTGTCCTCAGCTTCCTTGTCTTCATAGTTTTCTACAGAACTTGAGGGGAGTTGCTATGAGGATCAAAGAAGATCATGTTTGCAAATCTATATAGATTTCTATTATTGTTATTATATTACTTTAGTTCTGTTGATTTTTAACATGTATATATAAGTGAAAATATTCATTGCCCCGTTTTAAATCTGCCCCATCTTATCTGAAATTCTAAAATAATATGTATAATAACATATATACTGTATGCAGAAGTAAAGTTTAAAGTGCTAGAATATAATTTTCTTATTACTTAAAATTAACTTTCCACTATATGAAATGAAAGATCTTAACTGCCTTGAAATTAGTGAAAACTAGCCTCTTCGTTTATTGTCTCTTATAGATCACGAAGACCTGAAACATCAGAGTTCCATTAACCACATGCAGGAGCATGAAGAGGAAAGTTTAAATAGTAGCAGTGACCTTACTGTTTCTGTGAGTGGAGATGATCTAATTATCCATACTACAGAAGTATATCCAAATCTGAGTGACAGCAGTGATGAAATAGATGAAACAGATGCCTTAAAACTAATCTGTACCAAGCAAGAGAAAGATGCCTTATCTGCTGAAAAAAATAATTGTACCTTGCAAACTGTAAGCTCTCGTGCCTCGGAAAAGGAATCCTCGGCTAATTCACCAACAAGAGAGTAAGGCTTTCAATTTTTTCCTGTTTTGTTTTTAATTGTAGACATTTTTGGGGAGACTGTCCCTCTAGGAATGTATTATAGAATATACAGCCATGAATATGAAACTTCCTTGATTCTTATAATAAAGTCTTTTCTCTAAAGGTTCATTTCCTTTGTTATGAAATAGCTTTAAGAAATATTAATATTGTGGAATCATAGTGGTTGCCAGTCAATAGCATTTATGTCTAAATAATATCTACTAAGTTTGCAAGTCTTTCTTTTCTCTCTTATTTTAGAAGAGAAAAGTCTGTTTTGCAATTATGATGAAGTAGACTACATTTTTCAGATGGCTAACTTTTCTGGAAACCCAGCTAATAACTAAAAACCTTGTATAAAACACATTTTGCATAATGGTTTATTCTTTTATTTGTGCTCTTTTTGTAGGTGTCATATCAGTATATTTGTTTGTAGACCTTCCAGATATTCCTTGCAAGTTGTCCATTTTAGAGTGTGAATTCCAAAGGATAAATAAATAATTCATGTTATATACTAGCTAACATGTACCCTTAGACACTTGAGTTCAAATTTATGAGACCATACCTAAAATATTTTTGCAATCATTTATTTTGGGTATGAAGATATCAGATTGGAACAGTTGGCATTTTAAGTTGAATAGAATGTTTACTCAGAAAACTGAATAAATTCCAAAGTGTAATCATAGCACTTTTAGAGCTGAAAGGAAGACTAGCTTAGAAATAATCTAGTTCCAACTGCATATATATCACTGATAAGGAAAGAAAGCCATAGAAAGATGAAGTGGCCAGTATAACAAATTAATGATAGAATTCAAATTAGAAATCAGGCTTCCTGATTTTATTATGAAGTCCTTTTACAGTTTATTATTTTGTCTTTTTTCAAAAATTAGTATTGATAATATAAATTTACTCAATGTTTTTGTTTGACTTATATATCAGCATATTTGCCATCATTATTCAAATCATACTGGAGTATTAATTTTGGTTCAGAACTAGAGAGAGAATGGGTAGAGACTGTACCATATAGCTTCTTAAATAAAGGGGGAATTAGCCAGAGCATAGTAGAAGCTTAATAACTGCCTATGTCTGTGACTTTCAAAACAACTGAAGGTAGGTACTTTGAATTTAATAAATAGTAGATTAGAGACAATAAATGGCCTATCATTGGAGGTCTTCAAACAGAGTCTGTTTTGCCATGAGTATATTTTAGGGGAAATTCCTCTAAGCTTCTTTCCAACATTGAGATTTTAGGATGTTATTTTTGCCTCTTCCAGTATATTAATTGCCCATATGGACAAAGTTTACTCTCAAAGTTCAATGTTACTTTGGATAAGCAATCAAAAAAATACTTTTGTCAAAAAGGAGGAAGTTCTTAAAGTATACATAAAGTCTTTATATTTCTTTTCTCTTTCTTCTTTGATTTTATTCAATTTCAACTTTTCTTTTAAAAAAATGATTCTCAAATCTATATTTCTAGTCATAACCTTTCATTTAAGTTTTTGTATCATATTTTTTAGCTTCAGAATTAGTCATCTAGGGATATACTTTTGACCCCTCAAATTCATTGTGTTCAAAATTGAACTTATCATTACTTTCCTGAAATTCCTCCAAAAAATATCCACTCTTCCTTCTGATCTCTCTGTTAATGTTACTACCATAATTTTGGTCACCTCTGCTTTGGTTATTTTTTACTTTTGTCCTTAGCCAGTTCTCCACATTCATTTGGTTGCCAAGAATTCTCAATTCCCTTGATATATCTTATACTCCACTCTTTTTTTGTGTCATCAATGCCACTATCTTATTTCAGGGTCCCATAATATCTCACCTAGACTGTTGTAATATCAGCAGGACCTTGTCTACAAGCTCTACCCTCACAACTGTTGCAAAATTAATTTTTCTGATACACAGTGTGGAACATATCACTCCTCTCTCTATACAAAAAAGCTTCATTGGTTCCCAAGAACAAAGTCCAAAATTCTTTAGATTGCGTTAGATTATTTGGTACCAGTTTATATTTCCTAACAAATATCCTATAGTACAACCAAACCAGACTATTCATTGTACTTTAAATAAAACTAGCACTTTTTTATGTCATTGCTGCTACTTATGTAATGTCTGAAATTTCCTTTTCTTTTCATTTCTGCTGAATTTCATTTTTTTCTTGTTAAGGCATATTTCCACTTTCTTGACAATTTCTCTCCTGATCCTCCTGAGCCAAAGCTCATAACATTTCGTGCTTTTTTTTTTCTTGACTTTCACAGACTGTGTTGTATCATATTTAGTTACAAATTATTTTAAGTCTTCTTTTATTTTCCTATACTAGTGGGCATAGAATCCTTAATCTTGGAATGATCTCAATCTAGTAGTTGAGATGAGTTACACTATATAATCAACATAAATGTCATAATATCCTCATTAAAATAGCATTCCATTGACATATTTATTGTTAGAAATTTAATTATCAGGGGTATAAATAAGATGAGTCATAGGATTAAGTTGCAGTCTGGAAGAAAAAGATTATACTGTGAAAATAAACTTACAACTAAATAAAGCAAAGAATATTGGAGTAAATTTGGAGGAAGGGAATATTGTAGAGGAAAGCATAGATGATGTATATTTCCTTGACCCTAGAAGCTTAACATCCTTGATCCTTGTGCTCTCTGGACAAGAGGAAAAGTTAACTATCTTTTCTCTAGTTTCCAATTTAACTTCATTATTTCTTTGAAATCTCTCATATATCAAGTTTATTTTCAGTTGCTAGTCAGTCATCCAGTCCTATCCAATTATTCACAACCTTTTAGACCATAGCACACCAAATTTTTCTATCTTTCACAAGTACAAGTTCATGTTCATTGTTTCTGTGATGCTATCTGTGCCTCTTATCATCCTCCATTCCCTTTTCCTTTTGCCTTCAATTTTTCCTAATATAAGGGTCCTTTCTAATGAGTCCTGTCATCTTATTATGTGGCCAATGTATTTAAGCTTCAGTTTCATCTTCAGTATTTGACTTTCCAATGAATAGCCTGAATTAATTTCTTTAAGTATTGGCTCATTTAATCTCTTTGCTGTCCAAGGGACTCTCAAAAGTCTTCTCTCGCACCTAATTTGAAAGCATCAATTCTGTGATTCAACTTTCTTTACAATCCAACTCTCACAGTAATACATTTTTAAAAATTTTATTAAAGCTTTTTATTTACAAAATATATGCATGGATAATTTTTCAACATTGTCCCTTATAAAACTTTCTGTTCCAAATTTTTCCCTCCTTCCCTCCACCCCATCTCCTAAATGGCAGATAATCGAATACATGTTAAATATGTTAAAATATATGTTAAATCCAATATATGTATACATATTTGTGCAATTATTTTGCTGCACAAGAAAAATTGGATCAAGAGGGGAAAAAAAACTGAAGAAGTAAGCAAAATGCAAGCAAACATCAACAGAAAGAATGAAAATCCTATGTTGTGGTCCACACTCAGTTTTTATACACCTCTCTCTGGGTGTATATGGCTTTCTTCATTACTGAACAGTTGGAACTGGTTTGAATCATCTCATTATTGAAGAAAACCACATCCATCAGAATTGATCATTGTATAGTCTTATTGTTGTGTGTAATGATCTCCTGATTCTGCTTATTTCATTCAGCATCAGTTCACGTAACTCTCTCCAGACTTCTCTGAAATCATCCTGTTGGTCATTTCTTACAGAACAATAATATTCCATAACATTTATATACCATAATTTACCCAACCATTCTTGATGGGCATCCATTCATTTTCCAGTTTCTAGCCACTATAAATAGGGCTGCCACAAACAGTTTTGCACATGTGGGCAAGATTTCTTTGGGACTTAATCCCACTAGAAACACTGCTGGGTCAAAGGATATGCACAGTTTGATAACTTTTTGAGTTTAGTTCCAAATTGCTCTCCAGAATGGTTGGATCCATTCATAATTCCACTAACAATGTATCAGTGTCCCAGTTTTCCCATATCCCCTCCAACATTCACCATTATCTTTTCCTGTCATCTTTTCCTGCCAATCTGAGAGGTGTGTGTGGTGGTATCTCAGAGTGCTTAATTTGCATTTCTCTGATCAGTAGAGATTTGGAGTACCTTTTCATATGAGTAGAAATAGTTTCAATTTCTTTATCTGAAAATTGTCTGTTCTTATGCTTTGACCATTTATCAATTGGAGAATGCTTTGAATTCTTTTTTTTTTTTTTAATAATTATAACTTTTTATTGACAGAAACCATGCTTGGGTAATTTTTTACAACATTATCCCTTGCACTCACTTCTGTTCCAACTTTTCCCCTCCCTCCCTCTTCCCCCTCCCCCAGATGGCAAACAGTCCTATACATGTTAAATATGTTACAATATATCCTAGATACAATATATCTGTGCAGAACCGAACAGTTCTCTTGTTGAACAGAAAGAATTGGATTCATAAGGTAAAAATAACCCGGGAAGAAGAACCAAAATGCAAACAGTTTACATTCATTTCCCAGTGTTCTTTCTTTGTATGTAGCTGCTTCTGTCCCTCGTTGATCAGTTGAAACTGAGTTATATCTTCTCTTTGTCAAAGAAATCCACTTCCATCAGAATACATCCTCAAAAAGTATCATTGTTGAAGTATATAATGATCTCCTGGTTCTGCTCATTTCACTTAGCATCACAAGCCTCTCTGTATTCATCCTGCTGGTCATTTCTTACAGAACAATAATATTCTATAACATTCATATACCACAATTTACCCAACCATTCTCCAGTTGATGGGCATCCATTCATTTTCCAGTTTCTGGCCACTACAAATAGGGCCTGCCACAAACATTTTGGCACATACAGGTCCCTTTCCCTTCTTTAGTATCTCTTTGGGGTATAAGCCCAGTAGTAATAATTTGAATTCTTATAAATTTGAGTCAATTCGCTATATATTTTAGAAATGAGGCCTTTATCAGATCCTTTGGATGTAAAAATGTTTTCCCAGTTTATTGCTTCCCTTCTAATTTTGTTTGCATTAGTTTTGTTTGTATAGAAACTTTTTAACTTAATATAATCAAAATTATCTATTTTGGATTAATAATGATTTCTAGTTCTTCTTTGATCAGAAATCCCTTCCTCCTCTACAGATCTGTGGAAGTAAACTATCCTCTGTTCTTCTAATTTGTTTATAATATCATTCTTTATGTCTAGATCATGAACCCATTTCAACCTTCTCTTGGTATACAGTGTTAGGTGTGGGGTCAATTTCTGCCGTACCATTTTCCAATTTTCCCAGAAGTTGTTGTCAAATAGTTAATTCTTATCCCAAAAGCTGGAATCTTGGGGTTTGTCAAACACTAGAATACTATAGTCATTGACTATTTTGTCCTGTGAACCTAACCTATTCCATTGATCAACTACCCTATTTCTTAGCCAGTACCAAATGGTTTTGATGACTGCTGCTTATAATGTTGTTTTAGGTCTCGTACAGCTAGGCCACTTTCATTTGTTTTGTTTTGTTTTTTCATTAATTCCCTTGACATTCTTCCAGATGAACTTTGTTATTTTTTTTCTGGGTCAGTAAAATGGGAGTTTGATTGATATAGTACTAAATAAATAGATTAGGAAGTATTGTCATCTTTATAATATTCGCCCAGCCTATCCAAGAATACTTGATATTTTTCCAATTGTTTAGATCCAATTTCATTTGTGTGAAAAGTGTTTTGTAGTTTTGCTCATATAGTTCCTGACTTTCCCTTGGCAGATAAATTCCAAAATATTTTATACTATCAAAAAATATTTTATTTATTTATTTTTTAAAGAACAATTTAACAGTTTATTAAATGGAGAGATTTACTGGGACCAAATATGGATCATTTGATCCCAGGGCTGAACAAGATTATCGTCTTAAAGAATCCAGTCCTGAATGTCAGACAGCAAGACTCTTTTATAAGATAACAAGAACAGTGACATAATGGAGGAGGTACCTGGATGGGGATAACCTAATGGGGGAGGCACCGAGGATGACATAGTGGAGGGGTACTGGAGAGGTTACTGATATTCTAATGATGTCTAAAATGGATAGACCTTTATCCTGTCAAACATTAAGAAGGAATGATTATAGCCTAACGATATAAACCTTTATCTCATCAAACATTAAGAGGGAAAGGTTATAACCTGAGGCAGAGTAACTAAATAGAACAATTGGGAAACTAAGTCAGGACATTAAAAGAGAACTGTGGCACAACATTCCACGCTCTCTTCTAACTATTCAAATCTTTGAATTGCCTTCCTCTAGAAGGTCTTAAGCACCATAATTTTGACCAACCCTATGTGAAGTAAGTAGACTAAATAAAAATCAAAATAAAGCTATAACAATGCAAGGACTTATGGCAAGGACAAGTCTGTTCCTGATAACCCCAGAGTTAATCAGCAATACACAAAGTTCCTTATTGCAATCATGTCAGGTCCTCTGCAGTTAGGGAGGATATGGACAATTCACTGTGAGTTAGGTCTGTAGTCATTTGTGCGTGACTCAGCCTCTGCTTACAGAGCATCAAGACAGTTGTGCTGCCCATTCAGAGGGGCAACCCTCTGCAGGGAAGAAGGATGAGGTTTGGAGTAGCTCCACCTGTCCCTTCCCAGAGAAACAGACAGGGCTGCAGAAAAGATCAGATTTCTGAGCAGATTATGCACAGTTAGACCAAGGCAGGCAAACCCCAAACTTTTGGAGGCCCAATATCAACTAAAGATCCTTTTAAATATGCTGAAATACTAAGTAAGGACCTGGGGTAACAGGAGTAGAGAAACAGATCAGAGATACTGCCAGTCCCAAGACAAGTATCTGATTTCTGGTTGTTTCTAAAAAAAAAAAAAATCCTAAAAACTGAATCTGCCAGGGCAATTCCAACAGAATAAGGGGTTTCAAAGTTAAAGCATTACCAGCAAATCACAGTCCAGTAAATTTAAGCAAGGAGTTAAAAATGAAAAGGACTGTTTAAAGGACTTCCAATTAAATCTCAACTAGTAAGATAAAGGATAGGGCAGAAGTACCTAAGAAAATACACCAGTTTCCCCAGTTTCCTATTTCTTCCTTCCCCATTTTTTTCTTTCGGAAAGGAGTTATCAAATAATCATCCCACTATAAATCATATACATATACATATACATAACAGACTAAAAATCTCTCAAACATAACAGCAATAGTTACACAAGTTTAACAATTTCCATCCGAAGTCTTAAACACACAGTAATTCAGTTAAAATTCTAACAATTCAACTACTTTCCCACTCCCTCATATCAGTCCAAATTACATCAGGAGAAGGGGCGATGGTTTTCTCAAAAGCTGCTTCCTGCTGAAGATAAGCGGAGATGCTCAGTCCAGGGAGGGGGATGGGTGTGGTGTGGCATGCTGACAATCAAAGCTCTATCTAGGTCCCAGAAGCAAGTCAGTATGTCTGTAATTTGACCAAATCTAGAAACAAAAACAAATCTAACAAAGAAAAGTTAGAACAGTCTGAGATAGAAAGACTGGTTCACAAGAACTGTTACAAGATGTGGTCTCTCATTAGTTATAAACCTTAAAAAATTTGACTATTCAGACACAATATCTAGTAACCGATAGATGACCACACTAAATACTTGTTTGCTCAAGTATTTAGGATATAATGATTACAGATAACCAGATTGGAAACAGCAAGGTATGACATAATTGGATTGCATTAACAATTTCTTATTGACCATTCCTCTGATTATAGAAATCAGTTACAGGAGGAAAAAAATGCAGTGACATATTAACTACAAACCCAAGAAATTTTATCTCCAATAAAAAATCCCATTAACCAAAGTTTTGGACAAATCCTAAACAGATATTTACCATAATCTTATATTTATACAAATCAGTTTGCTCCTTTTAGCCAAGAACCAGGTAGCTACAACTTGATCAAAACAAAAAAAGTCTGGAACAGTTTAGAGGGACTGGGGAGGAGAGGATTCCATGTGGCCACTCTTCCCTCCACTCTACCTCCAAAGAGACAGGGGGAGAGGGAAGTGGAATTAAACGTCATTACAGGCTAACTAGATGCTTCAATAGCTGAAGTAATAACAGTGGGGAGTAAGTTTAAATCTTTACCTTTAAAGACAAAAAATCCCTATCCCACCCAGCCTTTAAAATAGCAGAAATCAGTGGGAGGGAGGGGAAAGATTCCATAAAACCCACATGTCCAGCAGAGCTGGATTTAAAACATAACTTATAATGTTATAATATAGGTAACAAACTCTGAATGAAACTAAATACAGCTTTAAATTCCCAATAATACAAAACTGCTTTTCCTATCATATTTCAAATAATGTAACAGCATAGTTTCTTTCTCTCCCTCTGGCCCCATGTGGCCATTATTTCCAATGGACTTCTCCTAAGTTTTAACTTGGCCAGAATTGAAGCCTTCAGAAGTCAGATCTTTTTTTTTTTTTTTTTGCTACATACTTTACCTAATTAGAGGCACATGACCCCTTTCAGGTAAGTTAACAGAACTTCTTTAACAAACTATTGTTCCTTTTAAGACCTCATACTTAAAGTTAATTTAATCTAGCCTGCCTTTTTTTTTTTTTTAGCCAGATGGTGTCTTAAAAAAAAAAAAAAAAAAACACGCAGATTTATACTCTGGAATGCCCAGAATTGTGCCAACTGGCACACAGAACCAGATGATGTGTCTTAGGATACACTCAGGTAGTGTCAACTGCGTCCAGTTTTAACACTAATCAAAAACCAGAGCCAGATAGTGTCTTAGGAGACACTCAGGTAGTGTCAACTGCATGCAGTTTGGCACTAATCAAAACCAAAGCCAAATGGTGTCTTAAAAAGACACCCACATTTATACTCTGGAATGCCCAGAGTTGTGCCACACACAGAACCAGATGTATCTTAGGAGACAGTCAGGTAGTGCCAGCTGCACCCAGTTCAACAGTACTTCTCAGAATTTTAACACCTGTCAGTGTTCTGTTATTTTGAAAATGCAGGTGCTAGCACAAGCAGGTAACCAGATAGTGCCCAAAAGGCACTCAGAATCACATCAGATCAGGTGTCTAAGAGACACAAAACCAGAGGGTATTATCCAGCATCCTGAATAATAACCTTATCAAAATTCAATGCCTGTCAGCATTCTATTATTCTGAGAATCCAGGTACTAACACAGACAGACAGATAGACAGACAAACAGATCAGATTGTGTCTTCCGACACTTGGACTTACTCTCCCCTGGCCAAATCAAAAGTATCCACTGTTGGGTGGGGCTACAGCTGGTGAACTGCTCTTTTCCTAGAGCCTCTGGAGGAATCCAGAGGACTAACCTTTCCCAAGAAAAAGAAAACCCAGATCCCCAACTGTTTCCAAGCCCAAAGTGGAAATTTGAAATGTCTCTAACCCCTAGTCCCATTCTCAGTTTTTAAAATCTCACTGGGGAGCTCCAAAATGTAATGCTGAAGAAACTGAGCAAGACAGAGATTAGAGAACAATTTAATAGTTTATTAAATGGAGAGATTTACTGGCACTAAATGATCTATGTTTGGTCCCAGGGCTGAACAAGACTATCATCTCAAAAAATCCAGCAATCAGTAGTTATTTTAAATGGAATTTCGCTTTGTATCTTTTGCTGTTGGATTTTGTTAAGTGATGTATAAAAATGCTGATGATTTATGTTGATTTATTTTGTATTCTGCAACTTTGCTAATGTTGTGGATTATTTCTAATAGTTTTATAGTTGATTCTCTAGGGTTCTCTAAATGTATCATCATATCATCTGCAAAGAGTGATAATTTGATTTCCTTATTACCTACTCTAATTCCTTTAATCTCTTTTTTCTTCTCTTATTCCCAAAGCTAGCACTTCTAATACAATATTGAATAGTAATGGTGATAGTGGGAAACCTTGTTTCACTCCTGATCTTGTTGGGAATAATTCTAGTTTATCTCCATTACATATGATGCTTGTTGATGGTTTTAGATAGATGCTACTGACTATTTTGAGGAAAAGTCCATGTTTTTAATAGGAATGGATGTTGGATTTTATCAGATGCATCCATTGAGATAATCATATGTTTTTTGTTAATTGGGTTATTGATATAGTCAGTTATACTAATAGTTTTCCTAATATTGAACCAGCCTGGCATTCCTGGTATAAATCCTACTTGGTCATGATGTATTATCTTGGGCATGATTTTCTGTAATTCCTTTGCTAATATTTTATTTAAGATTTTTGCATCAATATTCATTAGGGAGATTAGTCTTCAATTTTCTCTGTTTTTGTCCTACCTGTTTTAGGTGTCAGTATCATGTCTGTGTCATGAAAGGAATTTGGTAGGATCCTTCATTCCCTATTTTTTGAAGTAGTTTATATAGTATTGAATTAATTATTCTTTAAATGTTTGGTAGAATTCAAATATGAATCCATCTGATCCTGGGGGGGATTTTTTTCTTAACTGATTAATAGCTTGTTCTATTTCTTTTTCTAAAATGGGACTATTTAAATAATTTATTTCCTTTTCTGTTAATCTGGGCAATCTATATTTTTGTAGGTATTCCTCCATTTCACTTAGGTTATCAAATTTATTGACAACCATACAGTTTTTTTTTAATTAATTTTTTTTTATTTTTGTTTTTTAAATAACTTTTTATTGACAGAACCCATGCCAGGATAATTTTTTACAACATTATCCCTTGCACTCACTTCTGTTCCGATTTTTCCCTTTGTCCCTCTACCCCCTCCCCCAGATGGCAAGCAGTCCTATACATGTTAAATAGGTTACAGTACATCCTAGATACAATATATGTGTGCAGAACTGAACAGTTCTCTTGGACAACCGTACAGTTTTACTGAAAAATAATAGCTTTGACTACATTGGCAAGGTGATATCTCTACTTTTAGTATGCTGTCCAGATTTGACATAGTTTTTCTTACAAGTACTGTGATCTTTGAGCCCAGAATATAAAATATGAATCTGCTTTCATTTCTTTTTCTCTATTAAACAGGAAATGATAAAACCAATTGTCAAGACCTTAGTTTTTTTAAATTTTATTTTATAATGTCTTTATTTAAATTTATATTAAATATGTGGTGTGGTTTAATCTGTTTCCTCTAATTCTATTCTTTTTTTTTTTTAATAACTTTTTATTGATAGAACCCATGCCAGGGTAATTTTTTATAGCATTATCCCTTGCATTCACTTCTGTTCCGATTTTTTCCCCTCCTTCCCTCCACCCCCTCCCCTAGATGGCAAGCATTCCTTTACATGTTGAATAGGTTACAGTATATCCTAGATACAATATATGTGTGCAGAACCAAACAGTTCTCTTGTTGCACAGGGAGAATTGAATTCAGAAGGTATAAATGACCCGGGAAGAAAAACAAGAATGCAAGCAGTTTATATTCATTTCCCAGTGTTCTTTCTTTGGGTGTAGCTGCTTCTGTCCATCTTTGATCAATTAAAGCTCTCTTTATTGAAGAGATCCACTTCCGTCAGAATACATCTTCAAACAGTATCATTGTTGAGGTATATAATGATCTCCTGGTTCTGCTCATTTCACTAGCATCAGTTCATGTAAGTCTCGCCAGTCCTCTCTGTATTCATCCTGCTGGTCATTCCTTACAGAACAATAATATTCCATTCATATACCACAATTTACTCAACCATTCTCCAGTTGATGGGCATCCTTTCATTTTCCAGCTTCTAGCCACTACAAACAGGGCTCCCTCAAACATTTTGGCACATACAGGTCCCTTTCCCTTCTTTAGTATCTCTTTGGGGTACAAGCCCAGTAGAAACACTGATGGATCAAAGGGTATGCACAGTTTGATAACTTTTTGAGCATAGTTCCAAATTGCTCTCCAGAATGGCTGAATGTGTTCACAATTCCACCAACAATGTATCAGTGTCCCTGTTTTCCCACATCCCCTCCAACATTCCACATTATCTTTCCCTGTCATTCTAGCCAATCTGACAGGTGTGTAGTGGTATCTCAGAGTTGTCTTAATTTGCATTTCTCTGATTAATAATGATTTGGAGCATATTTTCATATGTCTATAAATAGTTTCCATTTCTTTGTCTGAGAATTGTCTGTTCATATCCTTTGACCATTTATCAATTGGAGAATGATTTGATTTCTTATAAATTAGAGTCAATTCTCTATATATTTTGGAAATGAGGCCTTTATCAGAACCTTTGATTGTAAAAATGTTTTCCCAGTTTATTGTTTCCCTGCTAATCTTGTCTGCATGTGTTTTGTTTGTACAAAAACTTTTCAATTTGATATAATCAAAATTTTCTATTTTGTGGTCAATAGTGATCTCTAGTTCTTCTTTGGTCATAAATTCCTCCCTCTTCCACAGGTCTGCGAGGTAAACTAGCCTATGCTCTTCCAATTTATTTATAATCTCATTCTTTATGCCTTGGTCATGAACCCATTTTGACCTTATCTTAGTGTATGGTGAAGACCTTAGTTTTTTTGATGTTAAGCTTCAAGCTTATTTTTGTACTCTTTTCTTTTAACCACAGCAAGAAGCTTCTTAATTCTTCACTTTGTGCCATCAGAATAATATTGCCTGCAAATCTAAAAATGTTGATATTTCTCTCAGGAGTCTTCCTTCTTTTGATTTGTTCAGCCTGGTATTTTGCATGCTGCACTCTATGCATAGGTTAAATAAGTAAGGTGACAATATACAACATTATTGTATTTTCTTTCAATATTAAACCAACCAGTTGTTTCATCTTTGATTCTAATTGTTGATTCTTGACTGCGTTCAGGTTCCCCAGGAAACAAATATGTGATACTCTCATCCCTTGAGAACTTGCCACATTTTGTTGTGATTCACACAGTCAGAAATTTTTGTGTAGTCAATAAAGTAGAAAAAGATTTTCTTTGGAGGGGAGGGACACTCTTGCTTTCTCCATAATCCAACAAATGTTGTCAATTTGGTCTCTAGTGCCTCTGCTTCTACAAAAACCAGCTTGCTCTTTTAAGGGTGGCTTCAAATAGGGATGATATTATTTCCACAATTCTTAACATCACTGAAGCATTTCCTAGCCTAATTGCTCATTCTGAAATTCCTTTTATAGGGTTTTGTTAAGTCAACAGGCATTTATTAAGTAATGAATATGTGCCAGGCGCTATACAAAGCACTAGGGATACAAAGAAATTGACTACTTCTTTGCCCTCAAAGAACTTTCTAACAGAGAAAAGACTTTTTTCAAAGCCCAAAATGCTAATTCCTGGTTATTCTAATACAACTAAAATTCACTTACTTGTTTAGTCAGGCAATTAACAATATGTAAATTATTATTGATATTAGATTTTTTTTCTGTTGTATAGATAAGGAAGAGAGGGGTTAGAAAACTAAAGAAATGCTAAACCGTCAAAGGGGAAGAGAAGATTGATATTGAAGACCATAGAAAAAGGAGGCAAAGAAAAACAAAGCAAAATATAATTAAACCCAAAACTTTTCTTAAATCTGGCTATATGTACAAACTGTTCTCACTTTACATATTCAACTTTATATAAAGAATTCTGCAAGAAAACTCACGTGTTAACATTACTGTATAGTACTCTTACCCCTGCACTAAGTTTTTTGTCTTCCTTCTCTCCCCGATCTTTCCCTTAATCTCTACTCCTCACCCGCCTGCAAACAAAGGAACAAAAATCCTTTAAGTGAAAGCAGAAAATTGGAAGGGCAGAGAGACTACCATGTCTGCAGAACTGGAGCTTGGCCTTAGACCTCCACAGAGAAAGACCTTTGTTCTAATTTGCTCACCCACCTGATGTGGCATACCTATCTGTTTTCTTGTCCCTGTTTGTTTCCTCTCATTTGAGGCCAGGTCACCATATGACTGGTCTTGGCTTCTTTGTGTTATTTTTCCTGCTTCTTCTGCTCTCACTTTTCTGTCCCCAGATGCCATATGTCTTTCAACCATATTCTAATTTCCACCTTTCATGGGTGTATGACTCCCTTCCTTTCTCCATCCCTTCTAGGTCTTTGCAAATTCACATTTTGTAAAAATCACTTTACCTATAAGTCTTTTGAACTTATATAAAGCAAGATCTATCTACTTTCATTAGGTTTTCATAACTATAAACACATATAGTTATTAACTTTCGATTATATTCTAGGAACTGTGGTTAGTTCTTTGGGGATAAAGAGGGAAAAAATGACATTTCTCTTCCCCTTATGGAATTTATATTATGTCATGGGAGACATACATGTATAAGTCAAGTCAGCAAGCATTTATTAAATGTCTTCTATGTAACAAGCACTGTACTAAGAGTTTAGGATAAAAAAAAAAATCTCCCACTGAGCTCAGTGTAATGAAGGAAACAACCTTCAAACAACTATAAAGAGAGAAAGGAAGGGAAAGGGAACAAGCCTTTATAGGTACATAAGTTGTCTATGCGTCAACATTGCATAAAATACTTTTTATAAATATCATCTCATTTGGTCCTCACAATATTCCTTGGAGGTTGGTGCTGTTATCATCTTCTTTTTGAGGAAACAGGCCAATAGGTTAAGTGTAAAGTCTGGACTAGCTCCCAGGAGGCCTCAGAATCAGTCAGTCAGGATAAGCAAAAGTCCTTGGTGTTTAGGGGGAGAAGTGAAGGAGATAGATACAACTGCCAGGAGTTTTGCCAAGGATCCTTCCTTGATTCTAGGGTTCAGAATCTCTATACTTTCCTCTTCCTCCTCCTGAGGCCAAGTGAAGTTCTCTGGCCTCTCTCACTCCACCCGCTAATACTTCCCTACAATTCTCTTAACCCTAAGTATTGAGCTAGCAATAACTGTGAGAAGAGAAATTCCAAACATATGCTAATAGAGTTATTGTCCAATAGGTAATTAGCCTTAAGTGCTCGGTTGTCTGATTCAAGCACACCTTTTAAGAGTTTTAGCTCTTTACAGTTAAGTGATTTGTCCAAGGTCAAACAGTTAGTATGCCTGAGACAAGAAAAAAGAAGTGCGAATTGGAATTGGTAGAAGCACTCTGTCAGCTGCTACATGTCACTGATGCTCAAAACCTGATATATAGTTTCAAGTCCACTTCCAATGGATAGCTCTCTTCCATCTTTTTGCACAGCCTTGTATTTTTTGACTGGGGTTTCTATCAAGAGAGTTCCTTGTGATCGATGTTAAATACGCAACTGTAATGTTCTGGTTGGTTTTCTGGAGGTCTCTGGAGCAGTGTTCATTTCAGTAGAGTAATCACCACAAGAATAACCAGGTGTTAAAGTCCAAATTCTTTATTTTCTCCTTCATAGTCTAGTTTCCTTGCCTGGGGCCCAGCTAGCTTTTTTATGGCCTTCAAGATGGGCCTTGGTCTCAGTGGAGAAATGCAGGAGGCCAGCTACCATGGTGGTGTGAAATGGAGTGAATCTGTCTCTGAGTCCTTCTGAGTCTATACCAGTTTCTCCCAAAATGCAGGAAGAAGGAGAGCCACCAGGAGCCTGATCAAAGATAGAATGTCTCTCTGAGTCAGAGGGCTTGTGCTCCAGCCTCTATGTCTCTTGAGTCCCACCCTGGCTGAGTTTGTCCCAATTTATATGCTCTATTATAATTAGATCATTTACAGTATACTGAGTATAAACCAATCATTATATCACTAGGGAACCATTATTTATTGTAAGATTAAATCAAACATACTGAACTAGAGAACTATTAATCACCATGCTAAACTAGATAACCATTGTCTTATCAATTCCACTGAGTTAGCACCTTTTAAGAATCCTTGTTTCAAGTATAGAGTCCTGGCCCATGACATCAGAGGACTTCCAATTTGATGTTGGAGCTGATAAGAGAGCCAGTGATGGTTCTTGAATAGAGGAGTGACTGGGTCAGACTTCGATTTTGACAGGTAAGTGGAGGATAGACTAGTGTGGGCAGGGACTTAAGATAGGGAAGTTGAACAGCAAGCTATTGCCATAGTTTAGATATGAGGTAATAAGGGCCTGCGCTAGAATGGTTGCAGTGTCAGAAGAGAAAATAGATATATAACAAATGTTTCAAAGGTAAATTGGTGGGACTTGGCAACAAAAACAAAAGTTGATTTGCTTTGTTGTAATGGCCTAAATTGTAGCTGTGGAGAAGAAATTGAGTTCGATGGTGAGTTTTGAGGGTCTAGGTAAGTCACTGAACTAGCAGATACACTGCTGAGTCATTCCCATGAACTTTGTCTACCATGATATGGAAACTTTTTCACCCTGGAAGTTTACTCCATCCTGGACTACTTCTCACATTGGAAGCACCCTGAGCCCCTGTGCCTTTTCCTTTGAGTGGGTAATTGTAGCCAGAGGGGGAATCCAAATCAACCATGTATTACTTTCTCTCTCTACCATGCCCCACATCTTTTCTTAAATGTGCCTAATCATTGTTGTTAAACTTGAATTTCCAAATTTAGTAAGTATAATAGTAAACTTACCATCTCATCCATCTATTTGACTTTTTCCTTTTTCCACTTTCCCTGTCAAATCAGTTGCCAAATCTTAACAGTTTATAACTTTACATTTTTTTCTTTCTAGTCCTACTGCTTTCATTGTATAACCTCATTGCTCCCTTCTCAATTTTTAAAAAAATGTTTTCTTTATTTTGCACTTTTTAAACAATGACAGGGATGAACATTTCTATGGAAAAAAGACTTCATGTGAAGCCATGTTCATATGCCTTTAAAAACCAAAATTATGTAGCTCTTATAAGTTTGTAGGGTATTTCTGAGGAGTTAGGAAGGTATGTCTGGCTAAGTAGCACAGTACACAAGTACATTGGAGTTGAAATCAGGAAGACCTAAATTTACACCCTGTCCCTGACACATCACTAGTTATGTGTTCCTAGGCAAATCACTTACCTTTATCAATTTTAGTTTTCTCATTTATGAAAATGGCTTTAATAGCATCTGCTTTCTATGATCATTGTGAGAATCAGATGAATAATGTATGGAAAACACCTTATAAGCTTCAATCCCCTACAAGAAATGCTATTATTTCTTCAGGTGACCATTCTTTTTTGCCAAAGCCAGGTTCTTCTGTGTGTGCACTTACTCCCTTCCCATTGTCTTCAGAAGAGTGCCTTCTCAATCATCCCTACTCTTTCTCAAGTGTTAATCCAAGAGGATCAACTGGTTCCTTATGTACTTTCAAATATGCTCAAGTTTTTCCAGTTCTTGAAAAACCTTCCCTAGATCCTGTCATCTTCTCAAGCTATTGTCTCTTTGCTCCACAAATCCCTTGAGAAAGTTGTCTACATTTATTGCCTTTACCTCCTCTCTTGTCACTTCTTAACTCTTTGCACCTGGCTTTTGATAAAAGCACTCAATTGAAACTGCTCTTTCCAAAATTACTATTCATTGTGAGGATTGGCCTATTGCTAAGACTGATCTGATAGAATTGACACCATGTTTTATCATTCATTAATCTAATGATATCCTGGAAAATTCCTATCTACCAAACAATTAGATTGGTCCAGCTACATTTAGGGTTAGGAATGCAAGGTTAGTAAACTGTCAATTAAAAAACTGTCTAATCCACATATATAAAATTATCAAATTTATCTAAATACAGTGTCTTTATTGATAAGGAAGAAGTCATAGTCCAGACCACCTGCTAATTCATTGCTTCTAATACCCCTTCCTAACTTGATCCTATGAATCTGCCCAGCAACAGCAAGCACAGAAACTCAGGAGAATTGGGCTTTCTATTGAGATGCACAGCCCACTCTACATATAAGCCACTGGTGTGTCCCCCTGAACCTGAAGAGAAAGGGAGCCACATATACTTAAATGTCTTTAAGTAATAAACTACCTGACTGATTCTTTGAGTGCTTATATTCCTTCTTAGTACCCCTTCCCCCATGATTGTCTCATAATTGGTAAATCTATTGGTTTTAAGATTAAACCTAATCTATCTGTCTGCTAGATCTGACCTTGTTGACCTTTCCTTCTAGATATGGATAATCTTTATTTTCTGTGACACCATTGTTTCTTGGTTTGCTTCCTTCTGATATAACCACTTCTCATTCTCCTTTGCTGATTCATCTTCTACGAATCCCAATTGAGGGTATTCCCAAAGGTTATATCCTGATTTTTCTTTTCTTCTTCCCGAAACTCTTTCTTGGTAATTTCTTAGCTTCTATGGTTATATTTATCATTTCTCTGAAGATGATTTATAGACCTAAATATTTAGCTCCAGTCTCTCCCCTGAATTTCATTCCCATTTCACCAGTTGTCTATTGAATATTTCAAACTGGATATCTTATACACATCTTAAACTCAGCATCTCTAAAACTGAATACCTTATGTTTTCCCCTAAACCTTCCCATCCTATAGACTTTGCTATAAAATCATTCTCTTTATAATGTCTAATGTCTCTTCACACTCTCTTGCCCCATATATTCATTCAGTTGTCACATTTTATTGTTTCTACCTTCACATCTTTATTAAAGTTCAGGCCCTCATTACTTCTCATCTAAATTATTGGTACAGCCTCCTAATTGATTTCCCTATCTCAAGTCTCTCACCATTCTATTCTATTTTTGTGCCTTAGTATGAAAGTAATTTTCCTTAAGTGCAGATTTGACCATGTGACTGCTACTCAACCAATTCTAACGGCTTATTGTTGCCTTTAAAATAAAATATAAATACCTTTGTCTAGGTTTTAAAAGTCCTACATAACCCGAACCCAGGCTACCCTTTTCAGGCTCCTTGGACATTATTAATTTTATATGTGTGTGTGTGTGTGTGTGTGTGTATGTGTATGTGTGTGTGTATGTGTATGTGTATGTGTGTGTTATATTTACATATATCTATCTATCTATATATGTATGTGTATAATTTATATATATTTATATATATATATATATATATATATATATATATATATATATATATATATATATATATATTATACACACACATATAAAACACTTTTATCTCCCTTTTATACTCTGTGATCCAGTCAAACTGACTTTCTCTTGATTCCTCACTCACTGAATTCCATCTCCCATGTCTGTGCCTTTTTATTGGTTGCTTTGCCCTCCTGGAATGTACTCTCCCCTTACAGGTCTGCCTTATAGATGCTAGGACATCATTTCCCACATGGAACCTTTCCTTATTTTCCTAACTGCTAGTACCATCATTCCAATAATACCTTGTTTTTGACCACTTTGTGTACATTTATTAACTTTATATTTTATGGATACTTCCCTCTCTTATTAAAATGTAAGCCCAGTGTAAGTAGAGAACATTTCATTTTTTATACTTGTATCCCCAATCTGTAGCACATGCCTGGCCTATAATAAGTGGTTAATAAATATTTGTTGATCTTCCCTGTAACTAATGTCTCCTTCAGAAATAACCTAGTATTTACTTTGTATATCTTGAACATTCCTATGCAAGTTATCTCATCTAATAAAATGGAAATTTCTTATGGGTAGGTCCTGTTTCATTTTTGTCTTTGTATCACTAGTTCCTGGCAAAGTGCATAGTACATAATTGATGCATAATGATTTTTTAAATTTACTTTTAAATTATGAAGCATTTCTTTTTTTTTTCTCCCTTCAATTTTCTCCTGCCCCCATAAAAAAAAAAAAAAAAGCAAAACTGTTCTAACGAATATGCATAAACAAGAAAAAAATAGATTCCTTTATTAAGCATTTCTAAAAGTATGTGTCTCATTATGTATATTTAGTCCTTAACTTCTCTTCCAAAAATATTTGGGATCATATTTGTTTATTGTGTTAATCAGTTTTAAAGTATTTTCAAAAATATTCTTTTTGATAGTTACAATATATATTATTCTGGTTCTACCCACTTCTCTCTGTATCAGTTTATGCAAGTTCTTCCTAGTCTTTTTCTTTTTCTGAAACCATCTCTTCCATCATTTCTTAAAGCATAGTATTATTCTGTTAAATTAAAATACCATACTTGTTTATCCATTCCTCAATTAATGGGCATCTCTTTAATTTCTAGCTTTTTTTCAATATAAAAATAGCTGCTATAATTTATTTTTATGTTCCATTTTTCTGTGATTTCTTTGAGATATAGGTTGTATAGTGCACTTTCTGGACATATTTTCAAATTGATTTCCAGAATAGCTGTACTGATTCATATCTCCATCAGTATAGCTGTTTTGTCAGAATCTCTACAACATTTGTCACCAGGCATACTTTTAAGCTTACTTTCCACAGTTATCATAGAGGGAGAAATTATTGTGAAGAAGAGGCCTATCTTTCTTATTATTACTCATAAAACTGCTTACCCACTGCCATGGATGGGAAAATAGATGAGTGTTAGGATTCTTACAAGGTGCCAAGTCAATGGAATTGATGAGATAATGATTCTCTAATTTAATGTACTTAGTACTTACTATAATTTCACAAGATTCACACCTTTAAGAGAGCATGTATAAGGAGGAGCTCTCAGGGCCAAAGAACACAAGCCCACTCTCAGATGTGGAGACAGATTCATTCCATTTTTAACCTTTGTGCTGCTGGAGAGATTTGGAGGGAGCTAGAGGCAGAAGCTGGAAGAGACAAAGGACTAGCAGCAAGAGATCTCAGAACCAAGGAGAGAGATAGGCCTCTAAGAAAGCTAACTGGGATATTTTGAAGGAAACAATAAAGGATCTGGACTTTAATAGCTGGCTGCAGTTGAGGTGATTATTACTCTGAACTGAAAAGAAGGCTGCTTCCAGAAGCCCCCCAAGAAACCTGCTCCCAGAGAACATATTTTAGAGAAGAACATTACATTTTGGCGCCCGAATGTGTGACCAAGAACCTTCATCTGTGACCCAGAAATTAGGGTGAGTACAACAAGGAAACTTTGTTAAAGGGCTAAAATAGCATTTCATCTAAAATGGGACAGATGTTTAGGAAACAGCCAATTCAAGGAAAATGTGTAGAGAGCATTGCTAGACTTATGAAAAGCCAAGGTTTGATTATAATTTGGAGCAGATCACTGAACTTTTAGAAACTGTACAGTACACATCTCCTTGGTTCTCTAAGGAAAAAGAATTGGGTCCAAATGAGTGCGAATTAGTAGGAGAGAAACTATGTCAATTCTACAATGAAAATGGACCTGACTCAATTTCCAAAGATGCACTTTATACATGCAATTTAATACAACTGGCTTTAGAAAATTATATAAGTTATAAGAAGAAGGAGCAGGAGGGGAAGGTACCAAATAAACTAGGTGAAAAGGATGAAGAATCAGATAAGAATGGAGTTAAGTACAATTCTGACTATGGCACTTCACAGCAGGAGCATTTCCCATCCCATGACCTACTTCCCTCGATTAACCCTTCATGGGTGGAGGGAAAACGAGGAGAGGGAGAGGCAGTGACACAATCAGCAGCACCTATGAATTAGCTTTTGACAAGATTACAAAAGGCATTGGTTAAGGCTAAGAGAGAAGGACAGGATATATCTGATTTGAAAATAAATTCATACCCTGTAATTGAAGAGCTTGACTCTTTAACAAAGGAGAAGATACTCTCTTTTTGAGCTGGAAAAAGGCATGGATTTGAAAAAAGGTTGCACTCTTTATGGGGCTATGTTGTCTTATGTTAAGATGTTACTAGACAATTTGATTTATGAAATCCTAATCCCTAGTGATTGGAAATCCATAGTAAGGACATGTTTAGAACCTGGACAAAACTTGTTGTGGCTTTTGGAGTATCATGAATTATCTAGGATTCAAGCCCAACAAAATAGGCAAACAGAAGTTAATATACAAGTCACTTTTGACCAACTAGCTGGTGAAGGTCAATATGGAGAGAATTCAGCACAGATTAGTTACTCCACAACAGCTTATGAACAGATTGCTACTGCTGCTATAAAAGCTTGGGGTACCCTTCCAGGGAAAGAACAAGGGGAAGCCTTCACAAAAATAGAGAAAGATCCCAATGAACCCTTTGCAGATTTTGTGGGATGTCTGCAAACAGCTGTCACAAGAACTATTGGAGAAAATGCAGCTATAAGAATTATGATAAGACAACTGGCTAAGGAAAATGCTAATGAGGTTTGCAGAAGAATTATATGGGAACTATGCAAAGATGCTCCTTTAGAGGAGATCATAAGACGCTGTGCCACAGTGGGCACAAATGCTTATTATAACCAAACTATGATGAACATGGGAAGACAGGGTCCCTCTTGGCAAGGGACTTCTAGAGAAAATTATCAATGTTTTCAGTTTCAGGAAAAATAGGACATTTGAGAGCCCAATGTAGGTATAGAGCTAGAGTGAGAAGACAGGCTGAGAGAAGACCTAAAACCCTATGTCAAAAATGCCACAAGGGCTTCCACTGGGCCTCAGAATGTAGATTGACCCAGGGAAATGAGAGGCAGGGCCCAGCTCTAAGATCTCAATCCAAAAACAGGTGGGGCATGATGGCAGCTAAGTTTACACTCAGAGAGTCTTTAGAGTTCAAGACTCTGATATGATCAATCAGCCAAAAAGCAATCACATGGGAGAAAGGGATTATATGATCAGTCATCCAAAAAACAATCACATGGCAGAAAGGGATTAACTGGGGAGAATACAAGCTTTTTAATCCAAGAGAAGGGTATTGTCCAGTGCAAGCAGCTCTAATGTAATTACTAGGTGATGAGGAGAGATTTAGAAAGTGGTAAATAGAAGGGACTAGATAGGTTAACTGCTTGGGGAAAAGAGTTTGTTTGTATTCCTACAGTTGGAGAAGGAAACAGATGGGTGCCAACAAGTTGTATTCACCTTGTCCATCAAAGAGAGACAGAAAAATAGAAAAATCTGGAGACAAAGGCGAAGACCTAAGAACAAGATCTGCAGGAATCATTGGATTCCCTAACACAAGATAAGACTGTTGCAGGACTTGAAAACCAGCAGGAATCATTGGGTTCCTTGAGATGAAAAATTGTTGATGAGACTATTGCAGGACTTCAAAACTTGCAGGAATTATTGGATTCCTGGCACATGAACTAATGGACAATGGATTCCTTTTGGACTATTTCTAGGACTTATGGATATGTATAATTCTTCATGTTGATTCATGTTATTTGTTACATCACTACTAGCCTGTGTTATGTTACTATGTGATTTATGTAATTATGTGTAATATCTCCCATACTGATGGATTTATGTATGCATACCTGTTTTAAGAGTGAGACCCTTCAGAAACCCGCTAATCTGATTTGATTTCCCATTTTCTTTGATATTTTTGTCTCCCTTC
The DNA here is from genome assembly GCF_016432865.1 of Antechinus flavipes. Taxonomy (NCBI): domain Eukaryota; kingdom Metazoa; phylum Chordata; class Mammalia; order Dasyuromorphia; family Dasyuridae; genus Antechinus; species Antechinus flavipes. The sequence goes on along the minus strand of NC_067399.1, from coordinate 156,821,362 downwards.
CTGAGATGTCAGAGAGGGCGTGATCACCTCCTTTTTATGGTGTTTTCACTTCTTTTTTGAGCAGTCAGGGAAGGTGTGATCACCTTCTTTTTAGGGTTCTCACCTCCTTGAGAAGTCAGGAAGGTCATGCCCACCTATGTTCTAAATCAAAAGAAAGTGGGAGGTGTTAGGATTCTTACAAGGTGCCAAGTCAGTGGAATTGATGACATAATGATTCTCTAATTTAATGTACTTAGTACTTACTATAATTCCACAAGATTCACACCTTTAAGAGAGCATATATAAGGAGGAGCTCTCAGGGCCAAAGAACACAAGCCCACTCTCGGATGTGGAGACAGATTCATTCCATTTTCCACTCCTGTGCTGGCTGGAGATTCGGAGGAAGAGAGACAGAAGCTGGAAGAGACAAAGGACTAGTGGCAAGAGCTCTCGGAACCAAGGAGAGAGATAGGCCTCTAAGAAAGCTAATAGGGCTATTTTGAAGAAAACAATAAAGGATCTGGACTTTAACACCTGGCTGCATTTGAAGTTATTATTACTCTGATCTGAAACTAAGGTTGCCTCCAGAAGCCCCCCAAGAAACCTGCTCCCAGAGAACATTATATTTTAGAGAAGAACATTGCAGATGAAACCTAGGAGTGATTGTATACCCTCAACCATCAATCTTGCTTCCAACCCAGCCCTCACAGCCATCCTCTGGGAGTAATATTCTATTACATTGATGTACCACATTGTTTAGTCCTTGCCCAATCAATGAGCATCTACTTTGTTTCCAATTCTTTGCTATCACAAGAAGTCTGTTTGAAAATATTATTACCGGGGCATCCAGGTAGTGCAGTGATTAGAGCTACCAGCCCTGAAATCAGGAGTTCAAATCTGATCTCAGACATTTAACACTTCCTGGCTGTGTGATCCTGGGCAAATCACTTAACCCCAATTGCCTCAACAAAGTATTACTAACAAAGGCTTCCTTAAGTCAAGTATTGGAATCTCTGGATTAAAGGTATTTTAATCATTTCATTTGCATTATTCCAAATTTCTTTTCAAAATGGTTGAACTAATTCACAGCTTGATAATGCTATCTTGATAATGTCTATCTTCCTGCAACCGCTGTAAAAATGATTATTGCCAATTTTTTGTCATCTTTACCAATTTTCAGATTGTGAGGTGAAAATTTTTTTTAATAACTTTTTGACGGAACCCATGCCAGAGTAATTTTTTACAACATTATCCCTTGCACTCACTTCTGTTCCGATTTTTCCCCTCCCTCCCTCCACCCCCTCTTCTAGATGGCAAGCAGTCCTTTACATGTTAAATAGGTTACAGTATATCCTAGATACAATATATGTGTGCAGAACCGAACAGTTCTCTTGTTGCACAGGGAGAATTGGATTCAGAAGGTATAAATAACCCGGGAAGAAAAACAAAAATGCAAGCAGTTTATATTCATTCCCCAGTGTTCTTTCTTTGGGTGTAACTACTTCTGTTCATTCTTGATCAATTGGAACTGAATTAGCTCTCTTTATCAAAGAGATCCACTTCTATCAGAATACATCCTCATACAGTGTCATTGTTGAGGTATATAATGATCTCCTGGTTCTGCTCATTTCACTTAGCATCAGTTCATGTAAGTCTCGCCAGTCCTCTCTATATTCATCCTGCTGGTCATTTCTTATAGAACAAAAATATTCCATAACGTTCATATACCACAATTTACTCAACCATTCTCCAATTGATGGGCTGCCACAAACATTTTGGCACATCCAGGTCCCTTTCCCTTCTTTATTATTGTGAGTTGAAATTTAAAGATTATTTTGATTTGCACTTCTTTTATTAGTGGTAATTTGGAGCATTCTTTCCTGTGATTGTTAATTCTTTGTTATATTTCTTTTGGTAACTATTTATCCTCTCTGTTTACCACTTATATCTTGAGGAATGGCTATTGATTTTATATATCGCCAATACCAAAACCAATAACAGAAATTTAATACATTGTTGTTGTTTTTGTTATTTTACCCCATTTAACTGCCTCTTCTTTTTCACAGATACATTAATTTTGCTTGTAGAAATTTTCAATTTCATGTAATTAAGTTCCAGTGTTTTTTATTCCTCTCCTAGTGTGATCCATTGATCTACCTCCTTGTTTTTCAATCGATATAGTTTTGATGACCACTGCTTTATATATAGTTTGAGTCTGGGAGACCATGTTTCTTTCACAAAAGTATTCTGATAGATGCTTTCTTTTTTTAGGTTTTGTAAAACATTTCTCCAATATTGATACTGATTATTTTTTAATAATTAAAATTCTCCTGAATATCCATTCCTTTGATAATTCTGTTATAGCTAACTCTGTATTCTTTTCTGTCATTCCATTATTTAAGTCTTTCTGATCTTTTATCAATTTGGTCATTTTATATTTTAGTTTTATTTTATCCATTTAATTATCAAATCCATTATTTCTGGTTTTTTCTTCTTTTATCTGTTTCTCCTGCAATTTTAATATATCCTCTTATGTGTTTGTTTTAGTTTTGCTCATTTATCCTTTTTCTAATAAAAAAATAACACATTCAGTCCTTAGTGATCTCTTTTTCTGTCTTTATTAGTAGAATTTTATAAGGATGTGATTTTTTTTTCACCTGAGAATAATTTTAGTTGTATCCTAAAAATTTTGGTATACTGCCATATTATTGTCATTTTATTTTGCATAATTATTTTTTCTGTAGTTTGTTTTTTTAACCACTCATTTAAAATCTCATTTTAAAAGTCTTTATTCATGATCTGTATCTTTTATTTGTGGCCTCTGAACTGATTTTTACTTTGTTATAGTTTATAAAAAGGTGTATTTACAGTTTCTTCCTTTTTACATTTTTTTAAATAACTTTTTATTGATAGAACTCATGCCAGGGTAATTTTTTACAACATTATCCCTTGCATTCACTTCTGTTCCAATTTTTCCCCTCCCTCCCTCCACCCCCTCCCCCAGATGGCAAGCAATCCTTTACATGTTAAATAGGTTACAGTATATCCTAGATACAATATATGTGTGCAGAACCGAACAGTTTTCTTGTTGCACAGGGAGAATTGAATTCAGAAGGTATAAATAATCACGGAAGAAAAACAAAAATGCAAGCAGTTTATATTCATCTCCCAGTATTCTTTCTTTGGGTGTAGCTGTTTTTGCCCATCTTTGATCAATTGAAACTGAATTAGCTCTCTTTATCGAAGAGATCCACTTCCATCAGAATACATCTTCAAACAGTATCATTGTTGAGGTATATAATGATCTCCTGGTTCTGCTCATTTCACTCAGCATCAGTTCATGTTAAGTCTTGCCAGTCCTCTCTGTATTCATCCTGTTGGTCATTCCTTACAGAACAATAATATTGCATAACGTTCATATACCACAATTTACTCAACCATTCTCCAATTGATGGGCATCCATTCATTTACGTTTGTTTATAATATTTTTATGTTCTAATACTCGGTCATTTGTTTTAAAAATGCCTTTATGTGTTGCTTAGAAATATGTGTATATTTTTTTCCAGTCCTATTTAGAAGATGCCATTAATCTTTTAGTAATTTCTTCAATAGTTTATTGAGCTCTGTATTTTCTTTTTTTGTTTACATTTCCTTGAGACTTAATTAAAACTAAAGGAGAGGTGTTGAAATCTCTTGTTACTGTTATATTGTAGTCTTTGTATTCTTGAAACTCAGTTAATATTTCCTTTGTAAATTTGGATGTTAATGCATTTAGAGCATATAAATTTGATAGTGATTATTTTTTGTCTGGAGTGCCTTTCAGCATAATATAGTTGTTTTTTTTTATCATTTGAATATTTATGTATTGTCTTATAACATGATTGCAGCTCTTGATTTTTTCTGAACTTATTTAATGCTTAGTACATTTTTTCCCCCAGTACTTAACCTTTTATTCTATATTGATCTTTGACTTTTAAATATGCTTCTTGTAAGCAGCAGATTTTAGGGTTTTATTTTCTTATCCAGCCTCTTACTTTTTTTTCCTTTTATTGGATTGTTTAATCCATTCAAATTTAAAGTTTGAAAGTTAGATCTATATCTTCCTCAATTTGTCTCCAAATTATTTTCCCCCAAAATTATTATTTTTTTCACTTCTACTAAAAACAGTACTTCTACTGAAAACAATATTTTAATTATTTTAATTTAATCTTTTTTTTTAATAGCTGTCCTATTTCTACTGGTTTTCTTTCTCATCCACAAGCCCTCTCTTCCCCATTGTTTACTCTTCCTAGTTTTTGAGTTTTGTTTATTGCCTACTTTTTCTACCTAGCTTTTATCTGATTGTTGAGTTCTCCTTTTCTTTCCTTCTTATTAAAAAAAAAGAGAATCCTTTTTTCTTTTCCTCCCTTTCAATTTTTTATTTTTTTTTAATTTTCATTGTTTTGTACCTTTTTCTCAAAACTCTCTCTCTCATTCCCTTAATTGTTTATTTTACCTTTCTACATACTCTAAACTTTTGTTTTTTGGTTCTAGCTCTTTTTATTTATTTTTTTATTTTTTTCTTGTTCTTTTGTATTCCTCATTGAATTAAAATTTTTATATTATTTTAGGTTTTGTTTTCCAACAGTCTCTATTGTTGCCCTGTAGGACCTGTCCCTGGATCTCTTTTTCTGCTGTACTTCACCATTTGAAAACTGCCAATTTGAAAAATACCAGTTTTAACAGATAAGAAAAGGGGAGGATTGTATCAAAGTAGGATTCTTCCACATCTCATATTGTACAATTGATTTTTTATCTTTGCCCTCTCATAGAGCTTTTTTTTTTTTATTATTCCTATTTGCTTCAAAATTCTTTTCCTGTTCCATTTGCCCTTCTCTTTCTTGCCCCTTCTGCTCTATTCTGGGTGTTAGTTGTCTTTAGGAGCTCATATTTTCCTTTTCCTACAGGAGGAGTAGTTTCTCTAAGCACCAAAATCTTGTAGATAATATACATTGTAAGATTTCAATTTCTTTTTATAAAATGTCTTTATTCACCTGAAAAACTATTAGTCAGTGGTACTCCCTCCCACCACTGAAACAAGGTTCCCTCTTCTTTATCCCTTTTTCAATCCCTTCCTTTGCTTCTTCATCCATTTTTCTGTAGGATCTTTTTTCCTGAGAGAATATAGGAGTTATTTTACCTTCATTATTACTTTTGACTTTGTTTAGGGTACATCATATTCCCCTCTGTTCTTTTTCCCCTTTCCCTTTTTATATACCCATTTCATTTTGTAATTTAATCCCACAAAACAAACAAAAACACTGATTCCTCTATAGGCAGAATATTATAAGGATTATTCCATGATGTTTTAGGTCTGTTTCTTCACCATCTGTTTTATTATATGACTTCTGCTTTATCCTTGTCTCCTTATGTACATTTAGAAAGAAATCTCTTGAATGACCTCTCTTATTATTTTCCTTGTTTGCTGTATTTGTTTACCATTCATATATTTCTGTACTATAGGGTATTTGAGAAACAAATAATCTCTTCAGGTTAGGTTTTTATAAAAAGAGTACTTTGAACTTTTTAATTATTGAAAAATTAATCTATTTTTTAAATTTATTTTTGGCTCACATTTCTAGGATATATAGGTCATTTTGTGCTATATCTTGAGCTCCATTATTCTTAACTCATTCCATCCTCTCTTACATTATCTGATTGGTGCAAAATAGTCTTGTGTTATTGAAATTTCCTTTATATTTGTCTGTCTGTCTCTCTGTCTCTCTCTCTCTCTTTGTCTTCCTCTCTTCCCTTTCCCTTCCCTCTCTCTGCTTTGGGAATTGAGGGCAGTTTTCTTGTATTTCTTGCAGTATGATCAGGATTTTTTATGTTGCACTCTACTCAGAGTCATTCTCCTTATCTATTCTGTATGTATTCTGTGTTCAATATCACTGTTTTGTTTGTATGGAGAGCATGCTTTCTTTTAATTTTATTGCTTTTTGCTTCTTTTCTTTTTTTTTCTCAGTCTTTCACTTATCTATATTTGTCTTCCCAATGTTTCTTTGGCATGTTTTGCCATCCTAGATTCAAATTTTGTTTTGGTTTGCTTTCCTCAAAATCCACAAGGTTCTCTGCCTCTACCTCATTTTCCTTTGTTTATATTTCTTAATAACATATCTGAATCCTCTTACAATGGCATAGATAGTTTGGTGGATAGAATGTCAGGTCAGGAATTAAAAAGACTTGAGTTCAAATCTGGTCTCAGATACTTACTAGCTAGTTGTGACTCTTTACCTTTTTTGTCTCTTTTATTTGTGATGACTGCATTAGCATCCTGGATAGCTTAGAATCAGCCAGAGTCAGGATAAGCAAAAGTCCTTAGTCTTTATTCTTGGTCTTTAGAGGTAGAATTGAATTGAATGGAAGCAGAATCTCCATGACCTCCTTCTCCCTCCTCTACCACCAAAGTGACTCTGGCTAATCTTACTCCACCTCCTCATCCCTCCTACAATCCTCTGTATACACCAATCATTGAGCCAGCACAGGATAGTGAGAAGGGCCATTCCCCAAGCCCATGCCCATAGAGTATTGTCCATTCGGTAGTTAGATTCAAGTGCTCTGCTGTCCTGATCTCAGTACATTGATTCAAGAGCTTCAGCCCTCTACAGTTATCTGTTGTGTAAAATGGGGATGATAATAGCACCTACTTCCAAGTTGGAGATCAAATGATGTAATAATTTTAGAGCATAGTACTTGGTACATAATCTAAGTGCTATATAAAAGTTATTATCATCACTAGATCTGGTGTCATATTTCCTTCTGCTGGTCATGTCTTCCCTTGTGCTCAGCCTTTGAGTTCTCTTCTTTTTGAAATCTTTAGCAATTTCAGTCTTTTCTTTTTTCTCCCTTATTTTCCCATATTGCTTATTTTTTGTCTCCCTTCCTTCAGATGGCAGTTTCTTTATGGCCTGGATAGTAATGATGATGATAAGCTAACATTTATATAATGCTTGTGATAGACCAGACACTGTGCTAAGCATTTTGCAGTTATCTCATTTGATTCTCATAACAATTCCCGGGGTTAATTGCTGTTATTATCCCTACTTTATACATGAGAAAACATGAAGCAAACAGAAGTTAAATGACTTGCCTACAGTCAAAGAAGTAGTAAATGTCTGAGACTAAATTTGAGCTTCCAGTTAATCAGGAGGTCTTCTTTACCTCCAACCCTAGCACTCTATTCACTGTTCTATTTTCTGTCCCAAAGCATTTTGCCCTTCTGGGCAGTTGACAGTTTGGATCTCTGTTTTTGGTGACTTCCGGGGAGACAGAACTGGTCCCAGATGGATTCTAGGCTCATTTATTCAGGTTTGGTACAATGTCACACTACCCCCTTATCACCACCACTACCATCACGTATGTCTTGCATGGTTTCCTCTCATCCTCAGGTCTTTGTACCAAAAGCAACTGGAGTGTAAAGTTGAGCTCTATTATGAACCTGTGGGTCAAAGTGTGCAAGTGTGCAAAGTGAAGCAAAATTGCTTCATCTCTCATTTTAGAAGTTATGATCAGTTACAATGTCTAGGCTTCAATCTGTGTGAATTTATTTTATATCCAGAAATATTACTGATTTACTCTTTCAATTTTTGATAATCTTTCTAGGATTATCGAATTATATTTCATCTGCAAAAAAAAAATATTCTTCTTTGCCTATGCTTATTCCCTAAATTTCTTTTTCTTATTGCCAACATTTTTGTCACTAATCAAATGGTACTAGTGACATTAGACATTTTGATTTACTCCTGATCTTAATGGAAAAGCCTTGAGATTGCCCTTAACATGTTGGGTGAGCAGAACAGATACCATCAATATTTCTGTAAAGAACCAGTTAGTAAATTTTAGGATTGTGAACCAAGAGGCAAATTTAAGGATATTTTGTTGTTACTTAGCAAGAAATAAAATTAAATTTTCACAAATTTTTAATTGACTAAATTAAAAATATATAGTAAATAGCTATAACTTTTTGTTATATGGATTTAATGAGAAGAATGGAATTCCTTTGGGGCTATAGCCACTTAATTAGGATTCACAGTGTTCTTTATCAATATCAGTTTCAAGCATTCATCTGTTATTGCTGATCTGCAATGAGATTTTGTGTTTTTCATGTTTTTCATCTTTGAAATTTTTTTCACATAGATACTGCCTAACACTGATCATTTAATTTTAATTGAACATATTCATCACTTGGAAGAATTCTTTTCTTAATATTTGCTTTCTAGGGTGTCATATTATAGATTGATCATTCCCAATTAAAGGTTAAGTGTTACAAATAGATTTTGAAATATGGCTTTTTTTTTTAAAAAAAAACATTTACACTGAGGTCTGCCAAAGGCTGTTGGAATTGAAGTTTGAGCTCAGAAAACATATGTGCTGCAAATTTGCAGGAAAATGGATATTTTGCTTCTTATTTTAATTTTTGTCAGCATAGGAAGCATATAAAGTAGCTTGACATTATTTGTGATCTAAATATTAATTGCCATCAAATTGCCTTTTTGCTGCATGTTTCATGTATTTTAATTTTAATTTTAATCCATTTTTTAAAGCATCAGATTTGTGGGAAAAGCTACTTTCCAAAGCTATGTGTTTAATCATAGGGAGTGAAAACAATTATTCTCATTCAGGAAAAATTTAATTTTAGCCAGGGTTCAAAAAAATGGTCATAAAACTTCTTTTCCCACTTTTCTTGTTTTGACATGATGGATTTACACTGGTAATAAAAATAAAATAAAAAGTTATTTAAAATAAATAAAATGTTTCATGTCACTTGAAATACTATTATAACTGTCATTGCGATTTGAAGTGTGCTACACAGGAATACAAAGCCATAACAGCGTTATATACTGTCTCTGCCTCAACTACTCAACTCTGATGTTGTATACTGAAAGGAGCTTTAGAACAAATTCTAATAAAATTTTTTTCATGAACACTAAAATTTGAACTTCATATAATTTTTACATGTCACAGAATACTTTTATTTTTATTTTTTTCAACTACTTAAAATTTTTAAACCATTTTTGGCTCACAAGCCATATAAAAACAAGTAGCAGGCTGTATTTTTCTCATAGGCCAGAGTTTGCCAATTTATGACATAATATTTTATCTTAGATTTTGATAGCTGTTATTTACCACATTAAGTGATGGCCCATTTCTCTGTTTTATGATATACAGTTACATCCTTAAAAAGCTTTTTCTACATCTATTGATATGATTATATAATTTTTGTTTTGATGGTAGTTGTGATTGTGTCCTATGTTTTTGAAGACCAAAATGACATCGCTGTGTTAGAGTAAAGTTAGACAGGCTAACCTGAGACCAATCCATATATGTTCAAAATGCTTTGCCACATGTTGGACACAAATAATCTGTATAAACATTAGGGTGGATTCTCTAACTTTATGCATCTTGCATTTTCTCTGAGCTACTTCAGTTCTGCTTTGTTCATAGAGCCTGGCACCTTCTCTGATGATGTGGGCCATCCTGTGCCTGTCTCTCCCGTGTCATACAATCAATTCTAGAGTTCTTAAGAGATCTTGAGAGTATCTTTGTATCACTTTTTGTGACCACTTTATGAGCTCTTGCCCTGTGTAAGCTCTCCATAAAACAGTTTTTGGCAAGCATACTTTTGACATTTGAACAATATGGCTAGCCCAACAGATATGTGTTCTCTGTTGTAGTTGGAATGCTTGGCAGTTTAGTTCAAGAAAGGATCTCAGTATCTGTATTTTATCCTGTCTTATGATCTTCAGCAAATTCCTAAGGCAATTCAAATGGAAGCAATTCAGTTGCCCGGCATGGTGCTGGTATACTGTCCAGGTTTCACAGGCAATGCTCTCGAACTTTCCCAGTCATTAGTGGAGTGCAAGGCTGGGTACTTGCATCCGTGCTTTTTGGCATGGTGTTTTCAGCCATGTAGTCAATCACCTTCAATGAGGACAAATATGGAACCAAGTTCAGCTACTATGGTGATGGTAAATTTTTCAACTTGAAAAGACTACAAGCCAAAATGAAAGTAGAGGGAGAGTGGTGCATGATTTTTTGTTTCCACATGATTGTGCACTCAATGCAGTCTCTGAAGCTGAGAGGCAAAAAAGTATAAATTGATTCTCTGCTGCTTGTTCCAATTTTGATCTAACAGTTAACACCAAGAAAACATAGGTATTCCATTAGACAGTACACATCATCCATATGTGAAATCACTGGTTATAGCAAATGGAGAAGTTTTTGAATGCTGTGGATAAATTAACTTACCTTGGTAGTATTCTTTCCAGGGATGTCCACATTGATAATAAAGTTAACACAAGAATTGCCAGAGCTAGCTCAATGTTTGGGAAGCTCCATAGAATTTTTGTTTTATTGTTAATAGGTCAACTATGTTTATAGTTTTCTTTATGTTGAACCTACATATATCATTTTTGTGAAATGTTGCAATAATTTCTGCTATTTTATTTTAAAATTTTGTTTTAGACTTTCTTCTGTTTTGACTTTCCCTAGTTTAGATAGTAAGTCTCTTTCTTCATCATAGTAGAAATTTATTAAGGTCACTTCTTTCCCTATTTTTATAGTTTTTTCAGTATCAGAATTAATTGCTCTTTGAATATGTGATATTAATTTATTCATAAACCTGTGTGATTTAGGATTTTTTTCCTTTGGGAGTTCATTTATGGTTGTTCAATTTCTTTCTCTGAAATAGTCATTTTTTTCTTTTTGATATTAATTTGGATATTTTATAATCTGTAATGTTTATTTCATTTAAATTGTTAGTTTTATTCTTATATGGTTGGGGACAATTAGGTGGCCCAGTGAATAAAGTGCTGGGCCTGGAGTAAGGAAAATTCATGTTTCTGAGTTCCAATCTGACCTCAAACACTTACTAAATGTGTGGTCCTAAGCAAGTCATATAATCTTACTTGCCTTAATTTTCTCATCTGTAAAATGATCTGGAGAAGAAAATGGCAAACCACTCCTGTATTTTGCCAAAAAAACAAAAAAACAAATGAGGTCATGAAGAGTTGAACATGATTGAAAAATCATTGGATGTTGGGCAAAGTAGTTTCTAATAATATCATTTATTTATTTTTATGAATTTTGTTTTGGTTTTGGTACTGATAATTTATTTTGTTTTTAGAAAATCAAATTAGCTAATTGTTTAATAGTTTTTTAAGTACCTAAATTTTATGTTATTTTATTGTTTTGTATTCCTTTCAATTTTGTTAATCTCTTTCGTTTTCTGAATTTCTATTTTAGTGTTTGATTAGGATTTTCAATTTTTTGTTGATCTTTTCCTTCTTTTTTATATGAAATTGTTTAGAAATATAAAATTTCTCCAAATGGCTGTATTGCCTGATATCTTAGGATTAAGTTGATTTTTCATCCTTTCTTCAAATAGCATTTACTGAACTTAACTTTTATTACAGTATATTAAGTAAGGGATGTGTTTAATATTATTGCTTTTCAGAATAAATGAAATTTTTATTTCCTAATACAACGCTTATGTTTGTGAAGTTGCCATACATTGATGAGACTACGTATATGCCTTTTTACTACCATTGGCTAATCATCAGAAATCTGTTATATAGCATTTTCTCAAACTCTTCAGATTCTTAACTTCTTTTTTGTTGTATGATTAGGTTTATCTAGGCTTGAAAGGAATACATTGAAGACCCCCCCCCACTATTGTTTAGTTTTACTATCTATTTCTCATTTAACTTTTTTTTTGAGTTTTTAAATGCTATACTAGTTGGTACATATATGATAAATATTCAGATGAATTTAATGTCTATGATAATGTTTCTCAAATTTCTTAGTTTTAGATCCCTTTTTGTTGTTGTTCAGTCATATTTCAGTAGTAATTCACGCTTCATGACCTCTTTTGGTATTTTCTTGGCAAAGATACTGGAATGGTTTGTTATTTCTTTCTCCAGCTGATTTTACAAGAAGAGGAAACTGGGCATACAGGTTAAGTGACTTGCCCAAGATTATATATCTAAGTATCTGAGGCCAGATTTGAAGTCAGGAAGATTAGTCTTCCTAGCTCCAGATCTGTTGCTCTATCCATTGTGCCACCTAGCTCCCCTTATATCTCCTTTTCAGTCTTAAAAATACTAGAGAACTCTATAAAGAGTTATTCATTTGTTTGAATCATATCTACCAACATTTAATGTATTAGAAATAAAAACTGATAATTTAAAATATTTATTAATTCATTTTAAAATAATAATAAAAATAAAAATATTTAAAATTATTTTAATTTTAAATAAAATAATGAAAAATAATTTTAAAATAATAAACCTATTACATGTTTATATAAATAACATTTTTTTAAAAAACCTAGCACAACAAATAGCAACAAACCAATAAGAATGGCATTATTTTATATTTTTGTGATTCTCTTTGGTATCTAACATAGTAGAAGACAGTTGGATTCTTAAATCTGATTCTGTATTCAATCTGTTGTGATATGATATTTTGGTTGAAGAATGTGAAGAAAATCTCACTTTATGAAGATCTATTTATTGGTACACATAGGTAGAAAATGTTAAGTAATTGGAAAATGGAGGGTTTATTTTAATAACTTTTTCTTGTAATTGTGTTTATTCTTCTTAGGTACTATAGCTTGACAGAAGATAGTTTCTTAAAGATTAATTGCAATGTGGAGTCATAAATCATATCAGTGAACTTTTTGTACTTTATTCACTAAAAATCCACCATCATATTCATTCACTAAGTTATTCAGATCTTTAAAATGTTGACACTTTTTTATATAATAACTGAAAATCATTTTCAGTAATATCATCATTGATCTTATAAAAAAAAGTCTTTTAAGGATTATGTAGTTGTCAGGTTTCGCAAAATTTTTTTAGAATTCTTTTTTTTACTTGAAAGTTCAAATTTTGGTAACATATATTGTGAATTGTTTTTCTTGAAGTAACAAATCTATTTTTCTCATTTTTGGAAAAAAAAAAATCCAAAACCAAAGTTTTGTCAGTTGTTCTTTCAAATAAAAATAGTTTGTTTCATGAAAAAGCAGTTAGTTTAGTCCATAATTCAAACAATTGTATATGTGCTTAAGACTATTGTATTTTATTATGCAACAGAAGTGTTTTATTTATATTTCCTATTTCCTCTCACAGAATAATAAAAATATGTTATTCAAAGGTCTAGACTAAATAACATTTCTAATTCTTTTTGTATCATTAAGGACATTCTTAAATGTCTTTTTTTTTTTCAATTGTATGATGGTAAAGAATTCAAGTGCCTATTAATGCCATTGCCTCAATTCATGTTAAGAGTGTTGAGAATACATTTGTTCAAGGATAACCTGTGAGATTCAAAAAAGTTATTTAGCACTTAGAATATTATAGCACTACTTGTATTTTCTTGCCACAAATTCACATTACAGTTTCAGTGATTCATTGGTGCTGATACTGGACAAAACCTAAAAAAGTAGCAAGTCTAGGTACAAGTGTGGATTTGTTCATCTGTAAGACAAAAGTACAATTCTGCTAAGGAAATATTAACTTAGTGTTCGTGTTTAAAGCTAAATATTTCATAGATCATGGAACATCTAAAAAATTCTACTAAACACTAATGAGAGAATGAATAAAAGGGCAATAATCCGTATTATTATGAAAATAGTTTTTATTTTACAGATCCCATGAAAGGGTCTTTGAGTTTTTTTAGAGGTCTATAGTCCACACTTTGAAAACTACTGGTCTATGATAACTTAGTAAAAAGAAGTTTCCCCATTTTACTCTTTTGATAAAGTCTATTTTTGCTGTTAGTTTGAGAGATCATAATTGCTAAAACTAATTTTCTGAGTTCAGTTTGAGACAGAATAGATTTTGTTCTTGCCCCTTATTTTATGTCTTTTAGTCTCTTTGTTTTATATTGGTTTCTTATAAGCCAGGCTTCTTACACTTTTCCCACTCATGACCATTTTTCATCTGGGTAATGTTTATGTGACCCTGGATATATAGGTATATAAAATAGATATACAGATCATATATACATATAATTTACTGATAATAAATCTTAATTTCATGACCCCCACATTCTTAGATCTTTGTTGTAGTAGTTATGGAGGAACCCGATTTTACTGCATCTTTCTACTCACTCCATTGTCTTTGCAGCTCTCCACATGCTTAATATAATTTTTAGGTGAATTGTTAAGATATAGTACCTTACCTAAAGTCATTTGCGTTCTAGCTGAGACAATGAAGACATGAGCCCATGAAAATAAAATCACAAAGGCTGGAAGGCCTTTCAGAGAACAGCAAATAGACTAGCTCCACTAGAGTATGAAGTTCATAAAGGAGAATTAAGCATGGAAACATATATTCAAGTCAGTTTTTTTTTCTGATTAATCAACAAGCATTTATTAAGCATTTTTTGTTTGCAAAGCACTGTGCTAAATGCTCATGAATACAAATGATTAAAAACTTGATCCCTGTCTTCAAGGAATTAACATTATGATAGAGAGAAAACCTCTAATAATGTATATATTACATATATATATGTGTGTGTGTGTGTGTATATATATGTGTGTATATATATATATATATATATATATATATATATATATATATATATATATATATATATGAGATATGCAGAGAAGGCACTAGTAATAGAAGGTGATAGGGAAAGGACTTGAAAAGACTTTCTAAAGGATGTGGAATTTGAACTGAATCTTGAAGTAAGCCAAGATGTAGAAGTAAATAGGAAATGAAGGACCTAGGATGTTGAATGGCTTTAAATTCCAAAAAATATTTTATATTTGATCCTAGAGGTAAGAGGAACAATTGGAATTTATAGAAGGAGGGGTGACAAAATCAGACCTGCATGTTAGGAAGATCACGTTGGCAGCTGAATGGAGTTGGAAGAGAAAAGTAGCATAACCAGAAAGTTATTGGAATAGTCTAGATGAGAAATGATGAGGTCCTGTGCCAAGATGCTGGTTGTGAGAGATGGGGGCATGTATAGAAGATATGAAGGTGGAAATTGGGAAGAAAAGAAGGTTTAGGAGAAAAACTAATGAATTGTTTTTTGCAAATGTTTAGTTTGAAATGTCTATGGGCTACCTAATTTGAGATTTTTACTAGGCAACGTGAGACTTGAAGTCAGGAGGGATATTTGGTCTGGATAAATATATCTGCATAATAATGATGATTGAACCTAAGGGAGCAGAAGTCACTAAGCAGAGTGGTAAAGAAAGAGACAAGAACAGGACTAAAGTTAAGACACTTGAGGAGGACACCCACAGTTAATAGATATGACCTGAAAGAAGATCCAGCAGAGGAGACTGAGAAGTAGTCAGGTAGATAGACAACCAAGAGTGTAGTACCACGAAAACCTAAAGTTTAGAAAATATCTAAAAGGGTGATCAACAGTGTCAGAGGCTAGTGAGTCAGCAAGGATAAAGACTGAGAAAAGGCCTTTAAATTTGGCAATTATTGTGTTGCTAGATAATTTGTGATGCAAAAATATCAACCTACTTGTAGGTTAATATAGTATTATCATAGTATAATAGGTGGTATAGTTATTAATAAGATTTCATTCACTTTTTTCAGTTTTGAAATTATTTTCATTTGTAGCATTTAGAATTTTCTGTGTTCCCCAAAGGCATTTTGTAGTTAAAAAAATAATAATTTTAAATAAAATACCTTTATGGAAAATTCCTTTCCTTAATCCTAGTTTATCACAGTATTTTAAATAATGTTGAATAAACTAGCTATCTTTACTCACGAAGTCAAAGTTGACTCTTTAATAAAAATACTAAGCAGTAGTAATTCGACCTTTTGTTCTTTCCTTATTGATTTTAGTGCTTTCCAGCTGCTAGTAAGCTGATGAAGTGTTATGTGTTCTTCAAGCTTGAATAAATTATTTGTAAAGTTTCTTTGTTCTCAATACCCCTGGAGTTTGACTGAAAGCAGAATGTAAATGTTGTCTTTTAAACTAAGTTAAATGGAAGTCTTAGTTTCTCAAGGTCATACAAATATATTCATTATAGATTGAATCTTACAGAACTGGCAATGATTTTAATGTAGTCCTTTTTTTTAAAGTTAAATGCATGAATGAAGCTCTTGTATCTCAAATTTATTGTTGAAAATCATGTGTTAAATTTGGTACAGAAGGTTAAGAATAAGTTCTTCTGAATTTACCATTTTATTATCTAAAGTTCAATATATGGTTTTTAAAAGTTAGATTTTTTTATACAAATTAAGTATTTGTGTCATCCTTTTGTAAATATTCTTACAATTTAAATAAATTAGTTTAAATTTAACTAGTTAAAAACATTTCATTGTTCATTTTCTACAGTATTTTTACTCACCAACTCTTAAATAAATGTTTTTAAGCACTTAATTTTTGCAAAGCAGGCAAGCTAGATGGTGCAGTGAATAGAATTGCCGGCCTGGAATCAGGAAGATTCATCTTCTTGAATTCAAATCTGCCCTACTTAGATTCTTACTAGTTGTGTGACCCTAGGCAAGTCACTTAATCCTGTTTGTCTCTGTGTCCTCATCTATAAAATGAAATGGAAAAAGAAATGGTAAGCCAGTAAATTTGCCCAGAAAACCCCAAATGGGATCATGCAGAGTCAGAAATGATTGAAAAAGATGTGAACAATAAAATTTGCATTGTATTGTGTTAAGTGCTGAGGATTCAGATAGAAAGGAAAGATAATCCTGGCTCTCAAAGAGCTGTAGGTTCTGATTAAAGAGAAACAGTCAGTCAGTAAGTCTCAAGTGCCTTGTATGTGTCAAATTCTATGCAAAAGGCTCTGGTTATTTAAAAAAAAAAAAAAAGACAAAAGACAATCTGCTGCCCTTGAGAGGCTCACCATTTAATGGGGGATATAATATGTAAACAAATTTGTCCCAAGTATATACAGGACAAATAGGAGATAATTAATAGAGTATTCCGGAGCTCTGAAAGACTTCTTATAGAAGGTGGAATGTTAAGACTTGAAAGAAGTCAGAAATTGAGGCTGAGGAAGGAGAACACTTCTGGTTCTCCAGTTTGAGGGGCAGCCAGAGAAAATACCACACAGGAGGAGCAGTTTGCTTGAGGATCAATCAGGAGGCTAAAGTCACTGTATTGAAGGGTACACAAATAAGTTGTAGAAGACCAGAAATGTGAGGGAGGGCAAGGCTTTAAAAAGTTTTGAACACTAATTAGAGGATTTTTTGTTTGAACCTGGAAGTAATAAAGAATCATTTGAGTTTATTGAATACTAAAATGACATAGCTGCAAATGATGGAGATGATCTAACTTTGGGTTTAAGATGGGCATGATCTTTTATCAGATAAAGAGTAAGGACTGAAGTGAAGAAGACTATGTAGAGCTGAACTGATTCAACAAGGGATAACAACAAGGGAAAAAGAAAAGAGGATAGTGCAAGGGTTATCACCTTGGGAAATATGAAGTATAAAGTTCAGAGAATTGGAGGTCTCAGTGAGAACAAAGAACAGGATTTGAAGTTGCTAGGCCTTGAAAAGGTGAGATGACCATAATGTATGATTAGATGCAGGATTTTCTGAGTTCGTGAATATGGATATAGAACAATTGTAAGCGATAGAAAGCTTAATTCTTCTCTGTGTATAGCTGAGATGGGGGGGAGAAGTTATGGGAACTGAGTAAATTGAGGAATTGTGAGGTTAGGTTATTTAAGGGAGTATTAGTATGTATGATGAAGTTCCCGAGTTTGGGGGCAGGAGTTGGGGATGGGGGAAAAAAAAGTTTGAAGTAGGCACTGAATTCATTGAGGAAGAAAGGATAGTATCCTAGGGAAGTAGAACCAGAATCTTGACTAAATGACAAGTGTAGATTCATTAAAGTACAAAGGAGAAGTTACTGAGTGATTATGGTAGGAAAGCCTGAAAGAAGTTATTGAGAGCAAGGAATAATTGAACTTTCTCATCATGACCATTTGGGTGAATAAGTGACAGTGAAATCAGTTCTGGAGGACACAGTAAGGTGGTACATGGACAGGGAAGCTGGATCTGGAATCAGAAAACACTGACTTCATATCTGGTCTCAGACACTTAATAGCTTTGTGACTCTGGGCAAGTTACTTTTTGCCTGTTTCCTCAATTGTAAAATGGAGATAATAACAACACCTACCTCATGGGGGGATAATATTTGCAAGGTGCCAAGTACAGTGCCTATCATACCGTAGGTGTTATGTAAATGTTGATTTGCTTTCCTTCTTTCCTTCAGTTTCTTCACTTCTATCCTCCCTTCTTATTAGAGAGCTAAATCTCAGTGAGTACAGCAAGAAAGAAAAAGGATTAAGATGAAATCTAGTTTGTTACCTATAGAATAAGTATAGAGAGTTTATGAGAGAATAGAGGGAATGGGAATAGGAAAACTGTTAGTAGAGAATTGAAAATGATGGAGCAGTGGCAACTTGGGGCTCAGAATCACTGGGATGGGGTGAATATGATAAGGTAGAAGTATATTAATAAGGTAGAGGAATAAGTTCAGGTAGGTTATCATTATGCATAGGAATTTGTCTGACAACTGTGTGTGGCTAGAAGGAAGTAAAATGCTGTCCAGGAGAAAACAAGGCAAGTTTGAGGAGTTGTAGTTGGCAGAAATGGTATCTGCCTGGAATGTGAAGAAAAGGTAAGGCAGGCTTACAGACTGTGCTTGCCTGGATCATTTTGGAAGGGCTCAGGCAAAATAATCCTTGAGAACATGTAGGTAGCCACAAATAGTGTCTCCCTGGAGTGCCTCACAGGGTTATTGTGAAAGCAAATAAGATCATTATGCAAGGCATTTTATGAATCTTGAGATAAAAATGTCAGATATTATTAGTTACCCAATCTTATTTTTCCTATTGTAAAAAACAGAACCTTCTACAATCATTCCTTTCCATTTAATGAATGCTGGCAACATGGAGTAGGCACTTTTTATTATGATTGCTAATCATCAAATCTCTTGAGCTGGTTGTTTTTTGGGGTGTCTGATCAATGTCAAGTATTGCTGTGTTTCCTTGGAAATTTTAATATATCCCCTGAAAATCCTGTGAATTCCTTGAGGGATGCTGCAGTGCCTCATTTGGGAAATTTGGATATATTTATTATACCCTTAGTTCTTTTTCTACATCTGAAGATGATCACAAAACAAAACATATATATATATATATATATATATATATATATATATATATATATATATAATATATATATATATATATATATTGTTTGACTGCTGTGTTTCAGATAGACAGTATGCAAAAAATTAGGATATGTCGGAGGTGAGAAAGAGAGGATTCAAAGATAGAATGCCTCTAAGAATTGGAAACAAAGGTAATGCCTCTGAAGAGTGGCCAAGCAAGTTATGGCACATAAAGGTAAGGCAGTGTTACTAAGTTTCAAAGAAGAGCTAATGTGATCAATACAATAGATACCCAAGGAAACTGCATTAAGACTTGTGGAATCTCCTGTCATTCAGCAATTGCAACAATATAAATGTAAAGAACACTAATAGAAACTGCTAAAAATGTTAATAACAAAGTTTCATCTTTCTCCTTTGCAGAAGTGGAGACTGTGTTTGGGAGACTGGGTACAGAATCAGAACTGGTTAATATATATTGGTTTGAAATAAACTTTTTTCCCCACTTTATTCTTTGTTTTAAGGGATAGCTTCCAGGAAGGGGATGGGATATATTTGGAAATATAGATAATGTAAGAAAAAATAAAAAGATACCAATATGATTTTTAAAAAAGAATCACATGCTCTCTTGACCCTATTCTATCCAGTGGTTAAATTGTTTTAGTAGAGGAAAATTGTACAGCTATTCAGTTATCCTTAAAAACACTTTGTGGCAAACTGTGCATACCCTTTGATCCAGCAGTGTTTCTACTGGACTTATACCCCAAAGAGATACTAAAGAAGGGAAAGGGACCTGTATGTGCCAAAATGTTTGTGGCAGCCCTGTTTGTAGTGGCTAGAAACTGAAAAATGAATGGATGCCCATCAATTGGAGAATGGGTGAGTAAATTGTGGTATATGAACATCATGTCTGTAAGAAATGACCAGCAGGATGAATATAGAGAGGACTGGCGAGACTTACATGAACTGATGCTAAGTGAAATGAGCAGAACCAGGAGATCATTATATACCTCAACAACGATACTGTATGAGGATGTATTCAGATGGAAATGGATTTCTTTGACAAAGAGATCTAACTCAGTTTAAATTGATCAAAGATGGACAGAAGTAGCTACACCCAAAAAAAGAACACTGGGAAATGAATATAAACTACTTGCATTTTTGTTTTTTTTCCTGGGTTATTTATACCTTCTGAATCCAATTCTCTCTGTGCAACAAGAGAACTGTTCGGTTCTGCACACATATATTGTATCTAGAATATACTGTAACCTATTTAACATGTAAAAGACTGCTTGCCATCTGGGGGGAGGAGTGAAGGGAAGGAGGGGAAAAGTTGGAACAGAAGTGAGTGCAAGGGATACTGTTGTAAAAAAAATTACCCAGGCATGGGCTCTGTCAATAAAAAGTTATAAAAAAAAACAAACAAACAAACAAACAACACTTTGTGGTTCATTCATATCCATGAGCTAAAGTTGAAAGGCAAAAGAAATTCCATGCTGTATTCATAAACTGTGATTTTTGAACTGAATCTTAAATTCTATATCTAATCTGAAATTCAGGAATAATTAACAGCAATAAGTATTTATGGTTTTGAGTTTTTTGTGTTTAGAAGCTACTAGGTAGCATATTGTAGCTAGATTGTTAGACCTGCAGTCAGAATGACCAGAATTCAGATTTGCCTTCAGACAGTAATTTTGACCCTGGCCAACTCATTCAGCCTCTTTCAATCTTAGTTTTTTCATCAATAAAATGAGGATAATAATAGCACCCACTTCCTAGGTTTATGGTGAGGATCAAATGAGAAAATATTTGTATAATAATAGTAGGTTCTTTTCCTTTCATGTGTTCAATACTATGCCATATTCTCTAGTTGTGGAGAAAGTATATATACTGTAAGCCTGACTTGATCTAGAGGTTGAGTTTGAAAATGGTGAGATTCTGGAAGGAATAATAGTTTGATATTATAATATCATTTTTGTTTGCCATGTGATATTGTTGGTTCATATTATAATTCTCAAAAACTCCTACATTAGGGGTGGGAAACCTCTTTTTTTGCCAATAGCTATTGGACTATTTATAACATCATTCATGGGCCATACAAAATTATCAACTTATAGAACTCAAGCAGTAGGAGGTTGTTGTGTCTAGCTTTCAGCTCATCATTGCCAGCAGTTGCCTTAGCAAATGATTTCTAGGGGCCTGACATTCCCTATTCCTGCCCTAGTCCTTTGTTATCTGAGTTGTGTTGCCTATTGTCTCCTCTCATTTTATACTGGTTTACCTAAATTCTTAAATTCAAGTGAAAGACTTTGCCATTATTCTTCTTATACAGGGTGTTCCAAAATTTTTAGGGCAGTAATAAGCTTTAATAGCATGAAACTGCACTAGGACTTTCAGGATACCTGTATTTCTTCTTTTTTAGAATCCTTTTTAAATTTGCCTTACTGTTTTAGGTTGCCAAAATATTTTTATATCCAAATTCTAACATCTTAACATATTACCTATAACTCCAAGGTTTTAATTATTAGCAAATTTGATCCAAAAAAAGTTACATAGATTAGAACCCAGGATAGAGCACTGCCGTGTTTCAAAAGATACTTTGATCCCAAAAGGATATTTATAAATTTAACATTCTTTTGTTAGGTCATTCACCCATTGAAAATTGATTTATGTTAATCATCCATTTACCTAAATGGAATGTTATGAGGTTCCATTGAGATAATATATTAACATTTGCTTTGCAAAAATATTGAGATGTAAGCTCATCTTCTATAAATTCACTGAGAAAATCATCCGGTCGATTGTAGGATTAGACAAAATGATAGGGCTGCTATATGTGTCTTCCTATTGCTGCATTGTTTTTATTTTGTCAACTAAATCTTTAGATCTTTTTTTCAATGTATCCTTCATTCAGTTGTTTAGATGATTTTCTTTACATAATTTGTTATTATGTAACACACACACTCTTTAGTAAACTCCAGTGATTCTTTATTACCTCCAAAATAAAAAAAAAGTCATCTGTTTGGTATTTAAAACCCCTCACTGTTTGATCCCTTCCTTACTTTCTTCTTGCACTTTATTCTGCTTTATGCATGCTCCGGTTCAGCTGCATTATCTTGCTTATAGTTAACTAGCACATCATACTCTTTCTCCTGATTTTGTGCCTTTGATAACTTAGCATATATATTTTTTGAATACTTGGAACTTTTATCTTCTCTGGCTTCATTCAATATTTGGCTTAACTCCGTCTGCAGAAGGCCTTTTCTCATCTTATTCTCACCTCTCTTTCTTTGAGATTACTTTGCATTTAGTCCTCTCTCTATCTTATATGACCCTAATTATTTACCAATAATGTTACTCCTTAGATACGGTTGCCTAATTTAGAGTAGGGATAGTGGTTTTTGCCTTTCTTTGTATCCTTAGCACTTAGTACAGTTAATTATTCCTAATAAATGCTTCTTGACTTCTTTATTTGACTAAATAGAACTGAGTATGGCAGAAAAGGAGTCATTCCAAAACATCTCTTCCTCTTTTCACCCCTCTTCTCGCTTCCTTCTAAGGTTTTTAAAAACATAACTTATCTATTTGGGAAGGGAACAGATTCTAAATGAGGAATAAAAGTCATCCAATTATAGATTTAGATTTTGAAAAAGGCATTAGAGACCATCTAGTAAAAAATCTTTTATTTTCCAGGTAAGGAAACTAAAGCCCAATAAAATGACAAAACTTTCCTAAGGTTACAGAGATGGCTTTAGTGGCAAAGCCCCTAAATTTTAAATTCATCATTTTCCCTACTGTACCAAGATACATCATCTGGCATAGTAATTCATGTATGATTAAGTAAAACATAGTGTGAAAAATGTAATTTTTCCAGTTGGGATAAGTATAAATATTTAATCCTATCCAGCTGATATTTTAACTATCAGAGGTAATCAGTATTATAAGTCTGCATTCAGAGTTTGCAGGTATGATAACAATCTGTATTTTGTCTGAGAGTTTACCTACAAAGTACCTCTTGATCCATGTTTTCAGGTAGAACTAAGCCATGCTTCAGTTCACTCTCATCTTTTTGACAACATGCTACCAGGCCCAGAAATTATATTTTTACTGTTTTCTTCTATTCTGATTTGTATTCTATATCTGGCTCACTATTTCAGGGATAACCCAGCCATCCTTCATTCATCCCCTACTCTTTGACCCTCCTTAGCCCATCTATCACCAAAAATACTTACTTACTCCCTCTGGATCTAAAAACCACAATCAAATCAGTTCTGCCCTTGTTCCTGGAAAGATCTGTCTACTTCCCCCATAGCTCTACTCACCAAGTCCTTGTTTCTTTTTATTAGATTATAAGCTCCTTGAGGACTGGGTCTGATTTGCATCTTGGTAAATACTTCACACATAATACATTTTTGATAAGTTCTTTTTCTTTTGCTCTAGTCACAATCCTTTGTCGTATGAATAACCAGTTTCAAAGAAATGAACTTACTTCAATTACCTCATTACTGAAAGCCAGTCAGTCAGAATGTATTAATTAGAAAGATAGGAAGGGGCCATAATGTAAAAGGCCTTAATTGCCAAAGGACTTTACATTTGATCCTGGAGGTAATAGGGAGCCATAAGGGAATGATACCATCAGATTTGTATTTTTAGGAAAAATCACTTTGGCAACTGATTGGATGATGGATGGGAAAGGAGAGAGATGAGTCATGGAGACCAATTAGAAGGCTATTATAATCACCACAACAGGTGATAAGGGTTTGAACTGGGATAGTAGTATTTGGAAAGTTGGAAGAGGATTTTGAGGAAAAAACAATGAGTTCTGTTTTGGTCATATTGAGTTCAGTATATTCTGAGACATCCAATTCAAAGTATCTAAAAGGCAGTTGGTAAGGTGAAATTGTAGTTTTGGAGGAATATCAAGGATGAATATATAAGTCTGAGAATCATCTGAATAGAGATGATAATTGAATCTATCAGAACTGGTGAGATCAAGTAAGTTAGTTTAGGGAGAAGATAAGAGAACTTAGAAAGAAAGCTGTGTTTGACCTATTTGCTGTTTGTGAAACTTTAATATGTGTTATTGGGGGCATTGCAATGCTATCTTAAGAGGGTAAGTGAACTCATAAAAATATACTAATTTTCAAATGATTTCTTAGTTATATGACTAGTCACATGTAATAGCTCTTTGGATGTAATTAAATTCCATTATGTAAATATGTATTGGAAGACTTTGCAATGATCATTCTTTTATCTACTGTGGTAGAAAATAATGGACATTTAATGGCTCATTTTGAGCTGTCAGTTGAGCTGTCACTAACTATAAATCTTAGGAACTTAAAAAAAAAAAAACTGATTTTGACCCAATAGACCATAACATCTCTGAAGGAGCTTTCATGGACTCATTTGTCAGTAAGCACTTAAGGATTCTAAAAGCTCAAGATCACTTGGTTACTGGGTGCATGTACTTTGTTCATGTGGAAAAACCTTTATAAAATATTTTTTAACAGAGTTTATTCATATAGAAGGTATGTTAAAACCCGTTTCTACATTATTACATTCTTGTGTTTCCCAAAGTATAAATAAGGGTGAAGAAAATATGTTTTTCAAATTAGTGATAGAATTTGTGAGGGGAAAATTGAAATTCAGTACATTTTTTTGATCTAGTTTAAATGCTTTGTTTTATGTGACTTGAACATAATTTGATAGTATTCTTTGTTCTTCTTGTAAAAAAATACATTTTCAGAATTTGGGTGCCAACTTGATTTTTTTCCTTTGAAGTTAATTTTTAATGATGTCATGTTCTAATGCTTTTGTGTAGAATGGAGATGAACCTCCATGACTAAACTGTAAGGGTCCAAACTACATGTATCTTCCCATCAGCTAGGTAATCTAAATAATTTAGAGAGGCTTATCTCTAGAAAATTAGACACTAAATCAATAAACATTAATTAAGTGCATACTGTTATTAGTCACTGTGGTAAGTGGTGATTTTTTTTTTTTTTAGTTATAGCAGCTCTTGAATATTGAAACATGAAAGAATTGTATTGTTGAAGTAAACGATAAACTATAAACAGTGAAGTATTTATTAAATACCCACTGTCATAACAATATTTTCTTTCTTTTTTTAATCTTTAATAATCTTTGGAGTCCAGGGCTATTTTTCCTGGTTAGGGGGCTAGTTGAAACTTGTCCCATTATATATAAAAAATATGCATAAGGTCTTCAAAATTCTTCAGCTAAGAAACCAAAAGGGAGATAGATACAGTATCTCAAAGTAATTTGACTTGCTTTATTTGTGGAAGAATCCCATTTAACTCTAGCCCTGTAGTTATCTTTATGGAATGTAAATCCCCTCTTTCATTTAGCTTATTGTGAACTCTGAACCTTAAAAACCTAACTTTAATACAGAACTAAGTCTGTTTCTGGAGTGGATGTATGAAATTATG
This sequence comes from Antechinus flavipes, assembly GCF_016432865.1. NCBI lineage: Eukaryota > Metazoa > Chordata > Mammalia > Dasyuromorphia > Dasyuridae > Antechinus > Antechinus flavipes. Next base: position 156,795,776 of record NC_067399.1, on the reverse strand, counting down.
ATTTTGTTTCAATCTTTTTAATTTTTATGGCTTAAGAGGATGTATGAAATTTTTTGTTGTTCAGTCATTTTTTTAGTCATATCCAACTCTTCATAACCCCATTTGGGGTTTTCTTGGCAAAAATACTGGAGTGGTTTGCCATTTCCTTCTCCAGTTCATTTTAAAGATGAGGACACTGAGGTAGAGTGAATTCACTCATTCAGGGTCACCCATCTAGTAATTGTCTGGGGTTAGATTTGAATTCAAGTTTTCCTGACTCCAGGCCATCTTCACTGTGCCACCTAGAGATTGTTCTGTATCAAAAATTATTTATCTTTAACATAATTTGAAACTATAATTGTTTTGTTAGAACCTTAATCATGGTTTAGAGTTATTGTTCTATGCTTTGAAGCTGTGCTTAAGCATAATAAAAATTAAGTTTTGACTTCTGGAATCTTTGATACTTGATAAGTATTATGTGGTAGTAGTAAACTATCATATCAACTCAGTGGAAATATTTTTCCCATAACACCATGAGGCATCTTGGCAGGCAATGAGAAAACAAAAACATAAAAACATGAAATAATTCCTTCCTTTAAAAAGCTGACATTCTGTTCGGTAAACACAACATATTTACAAAATTAATATAAGGCATATTTGGGGAAGGGGAAGGCATTGTTAGTCTCTTCTATGTGAGAAGAAAGACCTCATATAGAAAGAAAGTGGCACTTGTGCTGAGCTTTAAAGCAAAAGAGAGACTCCAAGATACAGAAATAAAGATGAAATTCATCCCTAGGTAGGCCTGTAAAATGTGAATGTGGGAAATGGAATGTGACCTCTGTTTGAGCAGTACTCAAGTCTTACATGTTCTCTTTTCTCTTTCCTCTGCTCTTGATTCTCCATACTTTTCCACCATCACCCCAGCAGCCATTTTATCCTATAGATGACCCTATCTCTGAAGTTCATTCCTTTTATTGGTGAGTTCCTCTTTGGACAGTGATTGTGCTTTCAATGCAGCCTCTGAGGCAGGGATGCAACAAAGATCTACACGCAGGGGTCCTCAAACTTTTTAAATAGAGGGCCAGTTCACTGTCCCTCAGACTGTTGGAGGGCCAGACTATAGTAAAAACAAAAACTTTGTTTTGTGGGCCTTTAAATAAAGAAACTTCATAGCCCTGGGTGAGGGGGATAAACATCCTCAGCTGTTACATCTGGCCCATGGGCCGTAGTTTGAGGACCCCTGGCACTTTACAGAGTCATTGTGCTGACTTTATTGTTGTATACGTCTGAAACCTGGACAGTCTGCCAGAGCCATGCTAGAACTCTGAATCACTTCTTTTTAAATTGTCTGAAGATCACCTGGCAAGATAAGATACTAGTCACTGAGGGAACTACTGAGCAACTACTACTGGTCATGTTGTTCAAATGTCAAAAGTACATTTCTCTAACAAAGTATTTTGTACAAAACAAGCATTCGTATGGAGGTTGGAAGAAACAATACAACAATACTCTGAAGGTGTCTCTAATGAACTTTGAAATCTATTTTGAGACTTGTCTGATGCTGGCACAGGACTGCCTAACATGGCATGTACATATCAAAGAAGGTGCTGTACTCTCTGAGCAAAGCAGAATTGTAGTAGCACAAAAGAAACACAAAATGTGTACATTTAGAGATATCTCCACTGCAAATGTTCATCTGGACTGTTTGTAGATGACTTTGGTGTCTTCAATGTCTCACCAAGCTCTAAGCATTCCATAGCACTTTCTTTAGCCACCATCCCAGCCTTATGGTAACCAATTGCTCTCAATTGCAGAGGGAAGAAGGGAGTTTTCACATACTTAGGTTAGACATCCCTCTAATTTCATTAAAAGGTTTGAGACCTTTCCATTACCCTCAACTTTGTTTAGCCTATTTGCAGGCTACTTTTTCACAGGTCCAGGAAAGGTTCTTACTGAGTTGTATAAAGTTTAAAGTATATTTATATTAAAAATAAAGTATAAAGAAAGTATAAAGTTCTGATTCTATCTCAAAAGAAGATTTCCACTTTCATAGATTTCTAATGCCACCTAAATATTCCGATGAGTTTAACTAGAGATTTCCTCCCTACCAAGATGATCTGATGAGATTTACTATAGAGAAACACCTCCCACCCACATACACTGGAACAGAACAAAGTTAACAAGTTAAAGCGGCAAGGTTAAGACATTTCTCTCCCTCACTCCCCCCTCTCCTCCCCAAAAAATCACCTTGGAAATAAAGTGGCTAAGCAGGCATTCCTGATAGTCTCCTATTATTGCCTGTACTAATATATAAAACCCTATCTATATATGTGTGTGTGTGTGTATTTCCCTTTGTTCTGGAGAGTTGCTAGTCTAATGATGCTAATTAAACTTTTTCTTTTCTAACCTGGTCTCTTGATTTATTGATCTCCAGGCAAATGGAAGTGGGTGAGAAATTACTTTCCTGAAGGATTTCAGGACTGTTAGCTCTAAAAATTCTCCAATAAAAACAATAAGATGAGTTTAACTGGGTGGTAGAGTGAAGGGAAGTAAAATACAAAGCAAAAAAGAATGATTGGAGCCAGGTTGTAAAGGACTTTAAATGTCAAAGTAATATGTATTTGGTCCTAAAGTCAGGTAACTGCTGTAATTTGAATAGGGAAGTGACATGGACATATTTGTGATTTAGGAAAATAACTAGCAACTATATGGAAAGCAACATAAAGAGGTGAGAAAGTTAGGCTGGCAAATTAAGAGGTTATTACCATAACAGGTAAAAAGTGATTAAACCCATTACTAGGGTTATGGCTGTGTAAATAAAGAGAATGGTATAAATGGAAGAGATGCTGAGGAGGTAGAAATGCCAGGCCATAGCAACTTATTTTGATATGTAGAGTGAGAAAGGGTTAGGAGCCAACTATAATTCTGAGGTTGTGAAAGGGAGTGACTAGAATAATGGTGGTCTTGACAGAAATAGGGAAGTTTGGAAGAGGGATGGGTTTCAGATGATGTTGTGTTTAAGATATCCACAGGATATGTACAACAGGCAATTGGTAATGCAGGACTAAAGCTCAGGAGAGAGACGTAACTGGATATATAGAACTGGTAGTCATTCTCATAGAAATATACTATAGGAACAAGTTAATTCTGATATTGATGGGCTATTTGTGATTGATTAAGATGGTTTAATGGAATGTAACTTAAAGACCTGTGTGTTATATATCTGTCTCTGAGTTCATAGTAAGTCTTATTTATTCAGAACATCTCTAAAATATATATCTAGAAAATTTCAGAGGCATAATCATAGTGAAAGACATCAGAAAACTGAGTTTGTAAAAGAAATTAGGGCTGTCCTATCCTGACTAAGATGATTGATTACAACTAGTTTGAGTCAGAGACTAACTTTATATCCTTCAGACCTGCTTATCTCTTTACGTTCAATTTGTCTTTATGTGAGTCTAAATCTAAAGTTTTCCTGACTTTGAACAATTGTGTGGACAGTCTTGAGTAACTTCTACTATTTGGAGCTAACTTACAGGGATCCAACAAATATTTACTAAGAGAAAATATAAATATCTGTCTAATCTTAGGTAAATAATTAGACAAATATCTCTTTACAGTTGTATCCTTCACTCTTTGTTGTAATGAAATGTTTACTAATATTAGTTAGGAATAATCATGATTAATTCTGATATTGAATCAAAAATTTTAGAAGAGTAAATTTTACATTCCATAGGCTGGGGAATAGAATGATACTATTACCTTATTATTACTGATTTAAAGAATCTACATAAGAGTAAAAATGTTTTCATTCTTTCAGCTTTCTTTCTTATAGCCACTTGGTCTGATTTATCTTCATTTTGGATAGTAAATTTGTGATTCAGGTGATTTTTTTCCAAGAGAACTAAGACCATCTGCTCTTTGGAGGAGAGTAAGGCAGTTTTCAGTAATGACTTTGGGAAACTAATAACCTGTGATGGATTTAAGTTGTCCTAATTGAAAGCCTTCCTAGCCTATTAGGAACTCTCCTTAACTCATCCAGTTGTATTTTAAAGGACTTTGATAGTATTACTTTATTTTATTCCATTGTTTTATTTTATATTAAAGGAGTCCTGAGAATTAAAGTAATGATGAGATTGAGGACTTGAAAAAGGAGAGTAGGGGAGGCAGAGGTTTTGCTTATGCTGCTTCAGCTGCATTGAAGAGGACTTAGCACAGATGGATTGTGCACTACAAAATGTAACACATAATTCAAGCTGTCAGCTTACTCAAACTGTTTCCAGGAAGCAACCTGTGTAAAGAGAAGGAGCCGTTGTTTGCTGACCCCTGATCCATAGCCTGCTGCAGATTGTCATACATTCTGTTTTCCTTTATGTTGGTGTCCCTTCCTTCCCCTTCTTTTTAGTATTGTATGTCCTTCAAGTGGCACCCTGGAAAGACCACCCACGGATAGTAACACAATAGAAAATGAGGTCTCCACTAAAATAAAGGTTTTGTAAGACATTTAGCAAAAAGAAAAGTACTGTTTAACTATGTGTTTGTCCTTTCTACAGTTGTTTTGTGTTGCCAACACAGTCTACAAATTTATACTTCATTGTTATCACACATATAGCTGTTGAAGCCATCGGTTTACGGTCCTCGAAATAAAAAAATTCAAGTATAATTTAATATGTACTAATTACTCATGTAGCTTACAAATAACTTTTTTGGATTTATGGTAAGGAATTTGAAATCAAAGTGAGCAAGTGCACTAAACCTAAAAAAGTCTTAATAAATTATTTGTTGTAATACCAGATTTTAGAAGTGGTATCATGGCACTGATCTTTAGTGAATTCTTCTATTTAACTCCTGAACAAAGCAGGCAGTCTGGAATCCAATTCTGAATAGACATTTACACCTCTGTAAAAGGATTAGCTGAATTCAATTGTTAAACTGTTTAAATCTTAATTTGCATCATTATGGAATTGTTGCCTCCACCAAATCCCAGTTGGTTCTCCAATTCATTTGTTACCTATAGGTGGTAACTAAAGGTTTTTCTTCTTGGTAGAGATTCATGAAGGTGCTACTTTGCTTAGAATTGCCCTATCAGTTAATTAAATTGAACTAAAATCAGATTGTGATTGATAATAGTTCATATTAATTTGTTAATGATATTTTGAAAGAGGAACTCTTGTGTATTTGACTTATCTTTTGTAAATAGAAATTTGTTTTGTTGGCTTCATTTATACTTTAAAGAAATTTTTAGATCCTTTTGAGATTACTACTTTATTAATTATCTTTATAAATAAGTTTACTTTAAGATTAAATGCAGTTATAAAGCAAAATGTAAATAATATATTTATAACATTTTAATATAATGTGAATTATATATATTGTATGCATATGATCTATGTATATTTGATATATATATATATATATTTGAATATAAGGACCTTTTATATTTTAAAGACATCCTTTGCAAATACAAATATGAAAAGAAATCTTGTTTTTAGTACTCAAAAAGCTCTTTATAATTTTGTATAATGTATATATGAAGGCATTCATATATTTTTAGTTTCTTTGCTTTACCTATTAGTTCCAGTTACTCTTCAGTGAAGTGGTTAAATTTCAGAACCTTGAGCAGAAAGGATACTGGACTAGGTCCTAGGTTTCCCTTCTCTATTCTTTAAGAAGTTGTATAGCCTTGGACAAATTGCCTATCTCTTTTGTCTTATGTGATAAGTCGTTGGACTAGATCTGAGGTTAGCAAAACACCTCTGGAGAAGGCCCAATTTCTTTCTCTCTCTGTCTCTGTCTGTCTGTCTGTCTGTCTCTCTTTCTTTCTCCTCCTCTCCCCCGACACACAGACACACACACACAGACACACACACACACACACACACACACACACACACATGCACACATACACACATTGTTTTTATTATATTTTAAAGTGTAAAACTCTTAGCTCTAGAACCTATAAAAACTGGCTGCTGGTGGATTTAGCTCTGGGACAGCACTTATCCTACCCCTACACTGGAAGCTCCTTTCTAGCTCTACTTCTTATTGTTAGAGAAGAATAAGATAATTTGGTTTTCTAAAGTAGACCAAAAAAATGGTGAATTAGATGTTTGGCAGCATTATCCAGTGGTTAGAGACTGATTTTTTTTTGGGGGGGGAGGGTGAGTAGGGGGTGAGAAGGGTTGAAATAAGAAATGTTTCCTCGTTAATTTCTAGTTAAATAAAAATTAAATCACTGTATTTGAACCTGAGCATGGGCTTAGATTTTGAAGTCTAAAAATTCATCACACTACTCAGTTGCCAATCTGCCACAAAAGCCAATACTCATTGATATTTTAAACCATTAGAAAGTCTAGTGAGATTTTAGGATTCTACTTTTCACAGACAAGACATTTTAACAATTAAATGCATTACACAAAGAATTAGAGTCTATTTTTCAAACAATATTTCTAATACAATGAATTATTAATTTAGTGTTAGGCATTACCTTTATAGAAATTATAAATCTCATAACTGTGGTAACAGCTCAAAATCACATAGCTAAGAAGTTTCTTAATATTAATAAATTTCATTTAAAATGATAGTTGAATTAATTCAATTTCACTTGGATCTATTTTCAAGATAATTTCATAGAGAATTTGTTTGTAATTTTAGTTATTTAATATATTTTACACAAAGGCTATTTATTCCAAGAACTTCATATTGTGGAATTCACTATTTCCAGCTAATCCACTGCAAAAGATTATAAAATTAATGTATTCCAGTTGTCACATTTAGGAATCCATTACTTGTCAGGTTTCTTCCACTCTTATCTAACTTTGTCTATTGATTTTCAAATAAAGCTACAAAGTTTTAATTCTCAATCTTTCTACTTTAACAAAGTCAAAACTTCTCACACCCTTTGTATCTTCTGGTTCAAAGGCCAGACAGAAGAAAAACAAACTAGGATCCCTAGTTTGTTCTTGAATGCTTTGAAAGTAGTTACTGACAAAAATCACACATCTAGTTAGCTTTCTTGAGGATGGGTCAGGTGAGACTATAATTCTACTTAACTGGCAGTTTTGATGTAACCACAACAGGAAGTGGGTACCTTGTTGGCCAAAGCAGAGACAACCCCGTTAGAGGTAGGAGGTAGTCTAAGACAATGCTGTTGTCTAGGACTACATTGATTAAGGAGTCAGAGGACATTTGGGGATATTTGATGGATTTGAGTGACATCATTAAGCTCCCACTAACCAAGGTATGGGACAAGGAAGGTTATTACTTCACCAAGAACTATTTTAAAAAAAACAAAAACTTTTGCATGGTATATGGGAGGAACAGACATATTATAAATAGGACATTGGGTGGTTGTAGATTAATTACTAAAAGTAGCAGGTAGGCATTAAAGGAGCCACCTAGTATAAAGGTCCATGAGCCATGGGACAGAAGGATACATTTAGGGGAATAAGTAAAAGTACAATTGAGATCAGTGCATGCAGCATAGGTGGGATTAAAAACGTAGATGTTGGGATTATAATAGTATTGCTCATTAGTAGTTAAAAAAAAAAAACTTCCATTTGGGAAAAGAATTATATGCTTAGTTTTCACAGTGGCATTAGATGTAATGAGATATACAAAAATCATTGAAGCAAGGGGAGTTATTGGTGAAGAGGCTCCAGAGGAGAGTCATCAAAACCAGGAGTGAAGTGGTTTTCATTGGGTCAGTGGTCACTTTCAAGAAATATCCTTTAAGAAAACTGATTGTACTATAATTCTCTTTTTTTTCTCCAAACCACATTGAAAATGTTTCTGATTTACTTTCTATAATTAATAGAATAATAGCTAGGTCCCCCAAAATGTTGTTTAAGTACCCAATTATTCTTGAGTACTCAAATTATTTTGAGCACCTTATTTCATACAGATATATATGTATATGTGTGTGAATATATATATATATGTTTATTTATATATCTAGCAACATATTTATATGTATATATCAAGTCACTGATAGATGTATAGTCCAGATACTAATTTACCTGATGTTTAGCGTATAAACTTACATTGTTAACAGTAAGAGATTCATCACAGAAAATTCGCAACTTCTTTTGATATCTAAGTTGGTGGTTTTAGGTTCAACATTATACAGTTGATTTTTCTAAACATAGACTACTACTGCTCATAGGATTCCTTTAAACAATGGGAACAGCTTTAAGATAACTCAAAACTGCCATTAAATTAGCCTCATCACAATAATAAAGTTTACCAGGACTCACACACATAAGGGATTTCATCTAACATCTTTCATTTGTTTGAGAATTTCATCACCCATGACATGTCCTTTTTCCAGGATTGGTGATCTTGCCCACATTAGTAGTTTCAAGAAACCTGGCAAACTTACAAATTAAGGAGAATCAACAAGATTCCTTGGAAGAGGTTGAACCTGCTGTTCTTGCCCGCCCGCCTCATCTATCCTTAGAACTGCTGAGGATCAAGTAGCATTTGCCCTATGCCAAGCACTTTTACAATCATGTTATCCTCACAACTACCCTGGGAGATTGGTAATTCCTTGTGGTAATAATTGAATTTATCACCATAGGGAATACAGTGGCTAGTATTCTGTGGAACACAAGAGTGGGATTCTAGCTACTCCCAAATCCTGTTAACAGATTACAAAAGGCTTGACTGCCTACTTAATAAAATTGTTTCAAAATCTTTTTAGATTAAAAATCATATTCACCTTCCTTTTTATCTTTTGCCTTTTAGAATTTGGAGAGAATTAATAGTTTACATATCAAGAGAGCTGTATTTCTCTCATAATTTTCATCAACATTACTTATTAAAAAACAGCTTTTACATTGTTAATATATATATTTTTAAAAATTACTGAAGTCCTAAAGTAATTATATTCAAAACTGTGATATGAAAGCCTTGGCCTGATTAAAGTGTATTACAAGATTACAAAACAAAATAATTTATTTTGTATCCTGATTTCTGATAAATTGAGGGGCAGAGACAGTTCCTGAGATTTAAACAATCTACAAACTTCAACTTTGGAATCTAATTAAAAATGAATTCATTTGATTTTGGAGCAACAAAAAAACTCTTAGCTTTCTCTCATCAAAAGAATTCTAGACACTGCTTTTTTCAGGGTCTAGAGCCAAGTTCTTAGGTGGGGAGTAGTTTGTTCCATTATGCCAAAAGCAAAAGGAATTTTAACAAGCATTAGGACTCAGGAGATCAAGGAGTCAGCACAAAGTTCCTAGACAGAGAGCTCTCTGAGCACAGGAGTTTATGAGTACTAGGTCCCAGGAAATCCTTTTTCTCAGGTATTTGGAGGAATTTGGGAATTCCCCCTTAAGTCACACCAGTTTCCATATACAGTGTCTTATGGGGAAGAGAGGAGATATATGGTCTTAAACAAAATATTCCCATCTAAAGAGAACTTGTTGATGGGGTGCAGGGGCCCAAAACTTCCCCCAGTCTATCCAGTTGGCTACTATGGATGCTGACAGTGAGGGAGTGAGTTTTTACCTTGAGCTGGAGAGGGTCAGAGTGAAAAGATTTTGTCCCACTCCAGAAATGTTGGAGTACATCAAAGATGTTGAGTTACTAGGTATGAGTTGCAGTGTCATCTCTAAAAGAATTCAGACTTAAATGGTCTCCAAATCAAGCATAGGCATTTATTTGGGGTAAGACCTGTGAGCCTCCTCCTTAAGGGGGGAGAGTCACCCAGCAGAATGAGACAAGGGTTTAGATAGAGAAGGAAAAAACAGGAGAATTGGTCAGAGCCAGAAAATTGAATTATCTCAGAGGAGATTTTGCATACAGTTTGAACAATCTCAGAAAAGTTTCTGTGATTGATTAAGATTGTTATGCCTCAGTTTTTCAAAATTATAATTCCTCAGTTTCCCTGCCTCAGTTTTCTTGAATTGTTCCGCCTCAGTTTCCCTGGTGGCAACCTCTTCCCTGGCCATTAGAACTGAGATAATTAGGGCTGTGAAGCTCTGGCCACTGTGGCATTCCAAAGAGCTATAAAACTCCAAATGGTTTATCTCAAACTTTTGGTTATCTTCTGCCTCAGATTTCCTATCTTCTGTTCAACCATCTTTTTCACTCCCAACTTATCAGAATTAGGATCTGTCCTCCTGTAATGCCAGAGAGACTGAGGCAGGAGAGAGATTAGAGAGTTTTAAAATATTTTATTAATGGGAGAGTAAAAAAAAAAAAGAGACTCTTGTCTCAAATTATCCAGTCAGAGATAAAGATATACTGAGACCAAGGAATCCATGTTGGTCCCAGGGCTGGAGGAGACTGTCATCCAGCATCTAGCCGCCAGCCGCCAGCCTTCAGCCTCCAGCAATGAATGGAGGAACCCCAACTTCTTTAAATACCTTTTCTCTAAACAAAGGAAGGGGTGAGAAGCGCGGGAAATTTTCTATCAGGATAGGGGAGGCCACAAATCCTAAAAACCCAGAGACAGGATGTCTGAATACACAGAGATAAAGATGTCAGTGAGGTATCTTGGAATATTTTAGAGGGATATTGTAAATTCTTGAGGACAAAAAAGAGTCAGGAAGTCTACTCTCTTGTTTATCTTGCTTGTGCTAACAATTTGTAACTTTAGAGTAAATGGTCCTCAGTCTTAATGGACCAGAGAGTAGTTTACAGCTTAGGGGATTGACACAGAACAGATAATAGAAACTGAGACAAGGGAAACTAGTGCAGGGAAACTGAGTCAGGACAGTTAAAGAGAACTGTGGCATAACACTCCTTACCCCCAACCTGTCAGAACTGAATTTATGATCCTTTCCTGGAACTTCCACTCAACCAGTGCTCTGGAGGTATTTTCTCACTGCTGGATGCTTTGAGAAAAGAGTCTGATCCAGCCAGCTGGCTAGTATGGCTTCACTAATGCAACTTCTCCACCATTAAAATACTAAAAACCTCTAATCTTTGTCTTGCCTCAGTTTTTCCAGCATTATATGATATGAATGGAAAAAGGTAAAAGTTAAAGAGCAGAGAGGGGAAGAGAGGAAGAGAGAAGAGGAAGGAAGAGAATCAAAGATTACATTATTATTATTAGATTTATAAGATGACTTATCAGTTCATACAATCAGACTTAATTTACTATTCAACAATTCAAATATCAACCTCTTTAGGAACAAATCACCCACCAAATTCTTAAAGGTCCTAATAAGCATTATTAAATTATACAAGAGTGCTTAATTTATTACAAGAAAACACTTACATAAAGGACCAAAATGGTATCATCATGTTGAAGAGTCAAGTTACAGTATGTCCTATTGTGGCTAATCAGACCCATAGAGGCTCAGAATGCTCTGCCACAGATTGGGCACAGAATTCATATAATCCTTTGGGGGTGGATTCTCTAAATTTGTGCATCTCACATGTCTTTTGAGCTATTTCAATTTTGTTGTGCCATAGAGCACAGCACCTTTTTTGACCCTGTGACAGTGTCTCCCATGTCATACAATTCCAAAGTTTTTAAGATGAGAGCTCTTGAGAGCATTCTCATATGTTTCTTCTGATCTCCGAGAGTACTTGTCTTGTGTGAGTTTTTCATAAAATAGTTTTTTAAGCAAATATACTTTGAGTATTCAAATAAGGGGGCCAGCTCAATGTAGTTTCACTCTCTGCAGTAGAGTTCAAATACTAACAGTTCACCTTGAGAAAGGATCTCAGTGCCTAGTACCTTATCTTGCCAAGTGATCTTCAGGATCTTCCTAAGACAATTCAACTGGAGGCTATTCTATTTCCTGACATCGTCTCTGGTATACTGTCCAGATTTCATAGGCATACAAAAATGAGACTAGTACAAGGGACTCTGTAGACCTTTAGTTTGGTAATCAGTCTAATATTTCTTCTCTCCCACACTTTCTTATGCAGCTTCCCAAACACTGATGGAAAGATGTTATGTGTGGGACAGTATTGTCCACAAAAACAGAGAATCTCAGAGTAAGAAAAAGCAGAAAGTGGTTTATTAAGATCTCGCCAAAAAGGGTATCTTCAATCTAACAAGGTGTTTGTTAGCAAAGAAGTGCCAATGTGAAACACAAGATAAAATAGGTCTCTGAATGCAGAAGCCCCCAAAGCCCTCACCCCCCAGCCTGATCTTTTTTCCCATTGTTTGGGGGAATCTAAGCTTACATTCCAGCCCAGAAACAAAAGAATACAAATAAATAATAATACTATAAGAGAATTCAAAACCATTGTTACCTTTTTTAAGTACTTAAATACCAGTTAAGAGATTGTGGGAAATAGGAAGTGTTTGTCCCCTCTTTTAATCAACTTTTAGCTATAGCTCTATTTGTTATTATAAAGTCTCAAGTCACAATTAAAGCTTTACTCAGTTAATTCCTCACAGATAGAGCACCAGATTTCAAGTCAGATGAACCTGAGTTCAAATTTGGCCTCAGACACTAGCTGTGTTACCCTGGGCAAATCATTTGACGCCAATTGCCTTCCCCAAAAAAATGTCCGTGAAATATATAGTTCAAGATGTCCAGTAGGTAAAATCCATAACTGCTTAACTCTATGGAACAATTAGTCACCAAATGGAAACATAAAATAAAATGGAGTTGTTTTTCCTGTCTAAACATATAGGCTTAAGTTCCTGGGCAAATAATAGAAAGATTCATACAGTTTGAGGACTTGAATTTAGTCTTGAAGTAGTAGAATTATGACAGGTGAAGGTAAGGGAACCCATACCAGGTATGGGAGTCAGTCAGTGCAGAGGTATAAGGCCAAGAGGAGATGGTATATCATGTGGGACAAACAATAAGAAGAGCTCCAGTTTGGCCAGACCATAGAGTTAAATTAAGGAAGTAGACATTTAAGTACTTACTAACTTATGGGGATAGAAAGAAAAAAAAAGAAAGAAAGAAACAATCCTTATGCTCAGGAATCTAGTGCAGGTACTGTATAAAGCCCTGTACGATGGGAAGTGGGTGCTTATTATCCCTGTTTTACAGATGAGAAAACTGAGAAAGATGACTTGTAGTCACACAACTGTTGTCTCAGGCCACATTTGAATCCACATCTTTCTGACTCCAAGATTGGTACTCTATCCATTGCACCATGTAGATGTAGTAAAGTATAATAAAGTTAGAAGGGTAAGTATGGGCAGCTTATGAAGAGCTTTAAATGCCAAACAATAGAATTTATCTTATCTGATTTTAGGGGTAATAATAAACCACTAGTATTTGAGTGAAGTGTTAACATGGACAGATTTATGCTTACTTGATCAACTGCATAGAGAATGATTTGTGGCAAGAAACGTTTTACTGGAAACATTGATATTCCTGGAACCGAGCTCTGACCATGTCACTCACTTCTCTGCTCTGGATGTTTCAACAGATCATTGTTGCTTCAAGAGCAAAATACCCTGGTGTCTGGCATATAATGCTCTTCATGATCTGTTTCCAATGTATTTTTTGCAAACTTATGTCTAGTCAAGCTGGCCTAAGCTTTGTTTCCTGAATACATACACTCTTCCCTGAAATGCTTTGATTGCTTCGGTTTACTTTTTGGAACATTTGACTCCCTTTAAGACTAAGTTCAAGTTTTTCTTCTTATTTGAGACCTTTTCTGATCCCCTTATGTATTAGTTCTGTCCTCTGGTTTCATTTTGTATTTCATTCCCTCTTCAATCCATTCTCCTCAGAGTTGCCAAAGGGATATTTCTAATGTACGTGTCTAATGATATCACTCTTAGACTCAATAAACTTCATTTGTTGCCTTTTGCCTTTAGGAAAATACAAATTATTTTATTTGACATTTGAAGCCCTTCATAATCTAGTCTTATCCTATCTTTCCAGGCTGTTTTTACATATTTTTGGTATTTCTCAAACTTGAGATTCTGTTTTCTGACTCTGGGTCTTTTCCAAGGCTGTCTTGCCCTGTCTTCCTGGAATGTATTTTTTCTGAACTCTTGTCTCTTGAAACCTCTAGTTCATTTAATGGCTTATTTCACATTCTATCTCTTTCAAAAAGCCTTTCCTGATTTTCCCAGTTGTTAGTATGATCTTACCCAATCACTATGCATTTGTTTTGTATCCCCATAATAAAATATACACATTTGTGTTTGTATCTCCAGTACCTAGCAAAGTTCATACATACTTGGCACTTAATAAATAGTTGATTTAAGCAACTATATGTATATGTGTAAACATGCATATGGAGACATTGAAGTGACTCAGTGGAAAAAATACCAGGCCTGAAATTCAGTAGAAGGAAATTCAACATATTTTTTATAAAGGGTATTTCTTTTACTTTTTTGTTAGCTTATCTTATTGACCAAGATTGCCCACAGCACATTTTGGGGACAATTTGTTTTTTGTAATTTAAAAATATGTAAAATTGTAATATTAATCATCTTGAGGGAAATGTTAAATTTAGTATATACTTCCTTCCCAACATGTGACTGAGATAGGTTTTTAACTTTTTTATAGAAACTGAATAATAAAGAACCAAGTTTAAAATCTTATTATTGCATCTTTATAGCTAAAAAAAAAAAAGAAAAGAAAAAAAATTGAGCCTATGTTTTGAAAGATTGCATGTGCTTATCCCGATTTGGAAACTTAGCATTTTTTGTGTTTTTGTTATTATTCTCTTGTTTCTTAAAGCAATAAAGGATGTTACTTACATAGGTTTGCTACTAGTCTTCAAATGAGGAGGCTTGACTGAGAGCTTCTTAAGCTCATCTAAATTTTATGATGCTAACTGTTCAGTATATGAAAGTGAGAACTAATTGGAAATCTCATCTTTGAAAAAGGAATTTCTTTGTGTGTGAAATTTGGCCAACACATTCCTGAAAGAGCTGTAAGTGAAAGAGTTCAAACCACTAAATGTTTATTAAGCAAAACCTTTTCCAACCCCAAACTTGATAAGTCTGAGCAACAGCTAGTAGTCCAGTTTGATTGTAACAATGCAAGGAAGAAGAATATTATGAACATAGATTTGGAGAAATAGGTATATCCATAGATACTAATATCAGTTTGTTTTTTATCTTTGAGGCATTAGAGAGCTACTGAAAATATTTGAATGAATATTTGAATGAATTACATTGTCAGGCCTATTATTTAAGCATATTCATTTGATAGCTGTGTGGAGGATAGATTGGAAAGAAATGGAAAGAGATAGATCAATTTAGAGCTGTTGCAGCAATACAGATGGGATGAGGAGGCTTTGAACTAGATTAGTGATGGTGGAGAGAAGGGGAATAATGTGAGATATATCATGGATATAGAATCAATAAGACTTGGCAATTGGTTTGATATTGTGGGAAAGAAAAGGGTCGAGGATAATTGAAGTTTAGAACCTGCAAGATTGAAATAAAGACGGTACCTTTGATGAGGTGGAAGAATTGAGGGTAAGAAATCCCCTAACAGCAGTGGGATCCTCTTGGCTGGTGGTAGGTTTTGCAAAAGAATTTGCAAACCCTAGTAAATATAGGTATGAGGTTTGTGGCAATGAATGGGTTTATTGATGCTAAGAAAACTGTATGCTAAGAAGACAGCTTTCTTAGTGGGCAAACTCCCTGATTAGGAATTTAGCAAAGATGGGTTTACTCTGAGAAAAAAAATATCTTCATCAGTGGGCTAAGTCCAGAAGAGCATATAGCAAAGATTTGGCAAACCCTTGGCTATGTTGGGTTAGTCTTGGCCTGGAGCTGGGGAGCAGATTTCCAGTTGAATGAGATTACTTATCTTGGGAGTTGTCTGGGAAGGATGTGTCCCTCCCAGAGGCTGGGAGGGTTTGAGATTTAGGAGCACCCTTCCCCCCAAAGGGGACACAGTTTATATCACTCTCCCCCCCAAAGATTAAAGACGACATAATTTACATCACCCTCATTAGAAATAGGGAAATTACAGGAAGTTGGACAATAGTCATAGGAGGAACACGTTGCATTCTCTTGGGCGCATGTGGAATTTGAAGTGCCTACATTTAGGTGGGGATATCCTTCAGGTGGTTGGTAATTTGAAACTGGTATTCTATTGAAGAAATAGATAAATAATATGTATTATATTTCAGGGGAGGAGGCAAATATATACGATGTATTAGAGGAAGAGATAGATCTATAATAAGTAATATCTCCTCCAGTACATAATTTTATGCATTGTAACTATATATTAAGAGAGGACGAAGATATATAACATGTATTATCTCCCTAATACATAAACATCACATGTATATATCATGTGTATATTCTACATATATATCATGTGTATACATTATAGATTCTGTGTATATATTTCTTTTATGTATACATATATGTTTATGGATATGTATGTATAGCTATATGAATCATTCATGTAGTGATATAATAATTAAAAATAGCAGAGGAGGAAAAGTTACAAAGAAACTTATTTCATTGGAAAGGGAAACTAAAAATAAAATTTCCAAGATAGATATTCTAAGAAGTGCTCTTGTCATTGGTGCCCAAGCTTTTCTCTTCTCTAGGTTTTTCCCTTGCTCTAGTATCTCCCTTATAATCTATCTTCCCTAAGGTAACCATTGCTTAGGTACCTTACATGAAATTTTGTCACTTGGTAATATTCTGATGAATATAATTCACAGTAAAATATAAAAAAGCAACAAGGTTTAATGTGTCTTCTATTAGTATTAATACTTTATTAGATGGTAAAAGAATAAAACTAAAATTGTATATTTTGTTTTTCCTTTTCAAAAGGAGAAAAAGAATTTGAAAGTAAAGATGAAGGGAATTTCAACCTCTTTGGTTCTCAACTGTAAAATGAGGGAATTTGACAAGGCTCTGAGTTTCCTTCCAGCTCTAGATCTTTAATATGATAATTCTTTTTCCTAAGAGTGCAGTCTTTTTTTTTTAATGAGATGAACTTTTAAAACCTATTTTCTTGATTTGCACCTATGTAAAGATGATTGGTGACTCCAAATTATAATATAATGGCCATTGGAGCCTTTGTTTTGACTATAACCTGGGCTATTTTATATAAATAAAATAGTTGCCTGTTTTAGTAATAATTATTTAGTATAAAATTACTTGCACAAATAGCCATTGGAGCCTTTGTTTTGACTATAACCTGGGCTATTTTATATAAATAAAATAGTTGCCTGTTTTAGTAATAATTATTTAGTATAAAATTACTTGCACAAATATTTCAAAAGTAAAAATATTTCCCCTGAATAGTGAGGGCATAGGTCAAAATCGGGATACAAAAATTTATTATTTTAAGATGTGGGTAAGGGCAGAGATTTATATATATATATACATATATATATATGTATATATATATACACATACATATGTATATATGTATGTATGTATATAAAAGATATCACCTTATAATTATATTTCTGTGCTTTTGCAATTCTGACATTTCAGATCTCCTTATATCATTCTTAAAGGTTTAGCATGTTGAATTAATTAGGTCAGAGAAAGACCTAGAAAATTAGGACCAGAATAAAAGAAAGAGAAAATATTGAAATAAGAATTGCATTGATCTAAGCGTAGGGAAATTTTGTTATAAAAGTATTGTATTAAAAGTTAAACCTAAATATAAAAATTCTTTCACTTAACCAAAACTTTTCTGACTGCTTTTAAAAATATTGTTTGCTCATTTTGATTTGGATACTTATAAAAGGTTTTCAATTCTCACCTGTTGAAAAGATGATTTTATCTCATGCACTCTAAAATGCCCATCATCTGTTCTGTTTTCCCTCCGACTCTACCAAGAACATCACTTAAAACTTTTGTAGTAAGAATATTAGGTGTACTGCGCTATAATCAATTTCTTTACAAAGGGATGTAATATTCTAATAAGTAACTTCAATTCATTCTCCATCTAAACCAACTGTTACTTAATGGCAGATCTTTTTATTACTTTCCCTCAGCCTTCTTGACTAGGGGATTAACTTCATCCAGCCCTTCTTGATTTAAGGATTAACTTCAAGATAGCCTTATATGATTTGAGTAGCTCTAGTTCATGGTACCTTATTGATTGCATTCTTGCCTGTTTTGCTCTGAGAGATGATCCTAATCCAACATAATTCTCTTTTTTTCAAATCTTTCCTTAAAATGATAAGCTATCTTTTTAATATTTATGGAAATATAATTTTTTGGTACAGTTTTTAAGAAAAATAGAAAAAACTTCTTATTGTACATTTTTATCTGACTTTTTGGGTCTAAATAAAAATTTAGTTTTTCTGAAAAACAAAAATAGATTATTAGATTTGATACACTACTCAGATATAAATTATTGTTACCTTTAAATTTCTTACCCTGTTTTCAGACTTTGATAACAGTTATGTTCAATGCATATCTCAGAACATCTAGAGGCGAGGTTTCAAACTTGGCCTGGGTTTTATGGGCTCCCAAAACTTTTGAGTATGACTTGAACCAAATTAAAATGTAATTGGGAAATGTTTAACAAAATAAATTAAAAATACACAATAACACATAATGTTAATTTGTGGTTTTCTAAGTGAACATGCAGGCTTTAGAAATCAGTTTCTGAACTCTTTTATAATAAAAATTATAAAATTTAAACACAAAGTAAATTAAGAAGTGAGTTGTATTCATTTTTTAATTATTTGGAATTTAGAATTTATTTTCCTAACATTACAGCAATTTTTAAAAGATAGAAGATTTTATAGGTCTGGAAACTCCCTGGCCTGGCATTTTCATTCACCAACATAGTTCTCTTAATTCCTAAATTTACTAGATAATCCTATGGGAGTTGCCTTAGGCATTGAAAAGAAGTGAATTGCCCAGGTCACACACTTGTATTAGTATAAAAGTCAGGATTTTTCTCCACCGAAGGAATCAGCAGTGGGGACTCTCATTATCCTCCCACTCTGAACAAATGAAAGAAAAATGGAAATATACATGAAACAAAGTGTTTTAAACACATTTGTATATAAGAAAGATTCTCTAAGTTAGGAAATCACTATATACTTTTTTTTTTAATTTTTATTTAATAATTACTTTATATTGACAGAATCCATGCCAGGGTAATTTTTTTACAACATTATCCCTTGCACTCATTTCTGTTCCGATTTTTCCCCTCCCTCCCTCCACCCCCTTCGAAATCACTATATACTTTTAACTAAACAATGGACTTTTAGGATTGAGTTTTTAGAATATGTGGAAAGAGATGCTCCTCCCTTCTTTCCTTTCCCATCCCCTTTTCTTAAACACTTATTTGTTAAAAAATAACAACATTTGATTAATATAGTGTGCTGGTAAATGTTTAGCCCATCCAAAAAATATGCATAACACACTTTTAAGTTTAATCTTCACTATTAACATTTTCTTAAATCAAAACAGTTTACAAAACAATAAATCAAGCCCTGATTTTTAGCACTTGCCAATTTCTAGGATGTAAATGCTCACATTTGAAAAATTAACAATCAACTTGGTCAAATTGACTAAAATATAAATAAGACATGATCTTTGCCCTTAATCAATAATCAAGTATAAAAGAAGATATATACACATACATATGTATAAATATGTATATATCTATGTCTGTATGTGCTTCTGGGTATGGATTTATTTGGTGGGCTTGACTGCACTTAGTACAGATAAGAGTATAATATAGATGTATTATTTTTTTTTCTGATGAGAGGGAAATCACTTTTGAAAGGGCATCAGAAAAAGAAGGAATGATGATATCTGAGTTGGATATAAGATGGTTGTTAGTTAAGTTTGTCTTCGTTTTCTTTTACCAAGTATTCTTTCCCAAATAAGTTTTATCCTTTATGATCTTAAATACGACTAACTATAGTTATTTATCATTCTTTTTCATCTGACTAACCAGATTTTGAAGAACATTTTGAAGAAACAACTTTTTTTCTAATAACATAAAAATATTTTTACTTGCACTTATTTGTGGCTATTAAACATCACTTAATTTTATTGAGCTATTCCCTAAAGAAAACAAAATCTAAACCACAATTATTCACATCCTTGTTATTGATATATATTGATATATAATTCAGTGTCCAAAAGATACAATATTCATAGAAGTATGAGAAGGTTATTGTTAGAATAAAGGGAAGAATTTTTTTCCTTATAGATCTGACACAATATTACTTTTTACTGGGAAGTAATTCTTAGTGTTGCTAAATATAGGAACAAATGTCTACATAATAACTTTTTTCCCTTAAAAAAAATTCTTTTTATATAATGTCAGTCTTTCTGAACTTTATGCTCTTCTAAGAATCTTATGTGTTTCAACCTAAATTGGAGTTTAAACAAATGAATGTTTATGAATTTGTTTAAAATTCAAATGAATTTTGAATAATATGAAATTTGAATGAAAATTGAAAGATAAATCTTAAATTTTCCTTAAAGACAGAAGTTGCTCAATAATATGTTTAACCTTGGTTAGAAAAAATGAAATATTATTACTTTACTATTTATTATCTTTCTACAGGAATTATTTGACATTCAAAGGATTCACCTATCTATTACAGTTCATAGAAAACAAGTTAGCCCAAGAAAGCCTACATTCTGTGGAACTATATCAAAACGTGATCATAGATCAAGAAAGAATTAACTTGCTAATAAGGTTTGTACCATTTAATTTTTAATAGAAATGAATAAGAATAAGGTTACTTGATCTATGATTTTGATGTGGTATGAGATTTGAGGATTAAAAGATCCCCTCTGGTCCAGGTCACAAATTTGTGAAAGAATTTACACACCTGAAGTTTATGGCAAAAGGGGATTTATTTACACTAAAATAGCTTTCTTAGCAGGCAAATTCCTGATTAGGTATTAGCACAGATGGATTGAGAGACCTTTGGTTGTTGTGGGGTTTGCCCTGACCCTAAATTGGGACTAATCTTCACATCAGTAGGGGAGGTAACTATGCCCCACACCAAGATTTCCAATTGAATGAGATTACTTATCTGGGAGTTTCCCTTAAGAATGGGTGTGGCCCCTCCCTGAGGCCAACAGGGTTTTAAGCCCAGGAGCACCCTTGCCCCAAAGGTTCCTTTCTGCCCCTTCCTCCAAAAAGGGGACACAGTTTACATCAGGACCCCCCAAAGATTAAAGGGGACACAGTTTACATCATTCCCCCTCCCTCAAGCAGTCACGCCCAAAGAAGCAAAAGTCTTATCTTTTGTAGTTGCTTCAAGCTGACAAGGGTTGTAGAGTTGTCCCTATGTTCAATGGGGGTTCAGGCTTGGAGGGCAAGTGGGAGATCTGAAGATAGCAGCATCGGCATCTAAGGGGTGTTATGTGTCCAAGTCAGTTGTCCCATGATCTCCAGACTGAATGATCAATTGAAAGTTCGTAGCTTGGAGCCTGAAGGAAACAAATCTCAGGAGCAGGTTAAAAGTAGGGTGGCATCCAGGGTGGAGATGGAGACATTTGGGAATGAGACCTTTGCAAATAATGCATCAGGTCCCATTTGTGGGTTCCTTGATGATGCTAATGGCCCTCCCAACAATCCTGAATACCCCACTGGCCACGGAGCTCCCTAGCTGAAAGGCTGAAAAGGAGTTAACTACTGACAAGGGCCATAGAATGACATCAAGAAAAGCCAGAAAGAAAATGCTAGGAGCAAAGTTCTCATCCTTGGAGTGAGAAAGAATTAGGAAGAAGAGTGAGAGTGAAGGAAAGAAGGACACAAACAATTTCACCATTCTTTCTCCTGAGTGCTCATAGGAGTACTCTGAAATATCTGAGAAGTAAAAGCTGGACTATTTGTGGCTCTGCAAGGAGCTAGGCAGGTTTAGGCGAGGTATGCTCTCTTTTAGCAAGCACCTTGATACCTCCTGAGCCTTCTTAGTCCTGCAGGGCAAAGCTTCTACCCAATTAGTAAAAGTGTCAAAGACCAAAAGCAATTTGAAACCAATCACCCCTAGGTATGTGCCCCTTCTCTGAAGGCTTCAGGACAGGGGGAGATTTAAATCAGCCAGAAGGATCAAGGATTTGTTCCTGTGGGTTATAAAAAGGGATGTAAAAATCAGGGAGTTGGGAGATTAAAGGTGACATAGTCAGAGGTGAATGAGCAGCAGCTTTAGCTGCAAACCCATTCCCCTTGGCTTGAAGTGAATCTCCCTTCTGTGTCCTTTACAAAACTTCTCTGTGTTGGAATCCTTACTAACTGCTAAGTAATTAGAGTTGATCTAATCTTACAAGAAGTTGTTTTGGCCAGAACCTGAAACAAGGTACTAAGTAGAACTAATCAAGACAAGGCTTGTGTTCCCACCTTTACTCATTGGACTCCACAAGTATGCTAGCTTCAAAAAGTACACTTTCTACGCCACACCTTAAAAGCTCTTTGGGCCAGAGAGCACTATGGGAGAAAACCCATAATCCCATTCTCTCAGAAGAGGCAGATAAAAAGCCAGCGATGAAGGATCTATGGCAGAATACATTTTTTCCTCTTGGCTGGCTGATCGCGCTAGACTCGAGAGAAACGACTCTGCTGCAGAGAACACTTTTGGGATTTCAGTGGAGCTACGCCAGAAGCCCTCTCTCCGCGGCAAGTTGGTGCTGGGCTCCCCAGAAGGAGATAAGAGAGATCTTCCATCTCTGTTGGAGGCAGAAGAAGGCAGAGGCAGAGGCTGAAGGACAGAACCTTAAGATTTGGAGACATCCGAAGGGCTCTAAGCCTCTAAACCGGCTGCCCTGAGAAGAACAAACTCCAACATTTTGAACTCTTAACATTTGGCGACGCTTGCAGACAGCTATCATAAGAACAAATGGAGAAAATGCAATAACAGACATCTTGATAAGGCAACTTGCTAAGGAAAATGCTAATGAGGTTTGCAGAAGAATTATACTAGGACTGCGCAAGGATGCTCCTTTAGAGGAACTCATAAGACGCTGTGCCACAGTGGACACAGGTGCCTTTTATAGCCAGGCTATGATGCAGACTTCCCAAAATCCAAACATGAGAAGACAGAATCCCTCTTGGCAAGGGACTTCCAGAGAGACTCGTAGATGCTTTCAGTGTGGAAAAGTAGGACATCTGAAAGCTCAATGTTGGTATAGAGATAGAATGGGAAGACAAGGTGGGAGAACAAGACCCCAAACCCCATGTCCAAAATGCAACAGAGGCTTCCATTGGGCCTCAGAATGCAGACAGATTCAGGGAAACGGGATGAGGGGCCCAGCCCCAGGGCCCAAGGCAAAAAACACTTGGGGCATGATGGCAGCCAATGGTGCACCCAGAGAGTGCCTAGAAGTCCAGTACCCAGACATGACCAATCAGCCAGAAAGCCATATGATGGGAGAAGGGGATTACACAGTCAACCAGCCAGGAAGCAACCTAATGGCAGAAGGGAATTACAATTGGGGAGAATAGAGCTGTATGCAGCTGGGACAACTGAGATACCCCCTGGAGAGGTGAAATCTGTTCCTCTCCAGCCTATGGATCCCTTACCTCCAGGCACAGTAGGCTTGACCATTTCACCTTCTTGTATGTACAAAACAGTGTCCATCCACACACTGATATGGGAAACTGGGGAATGTGTAGATAATATCCCAGTCACTAATACAGGTAGTCAATGTGTGACTTATCACCCAGGAGACGTAGTAGCATCAGGGTTACTCATACAGAATCCTAATAAGCAGCCTCGTGATAGTCACCCAGGTTCTGACTCCAGACCACAAAAACCAGAAATATACTGGACAGCAGCAGTAACGGCTGACCGACCTATGCTCACTATCTATATAAATGGCCTACCATTGGAAGGATTGGTAGACACAGGTGCGGATCGTACAGTTATTAGAGGTGCCAGTTGGCCCAGTCACTGGCCAAAGATTAAAGCAGATACCTATATGTCTGGAGTAGGAGGATCAATAGCAGCTGAAGTTAGTGCTGCCCCTATGAGATGGACTTTTGAAGGCAAAACAGGAATTTTTACTCCTTTTATAGTTGAAAAAATCCCCATCAATCTGTGGGGAAGAGACGTTTTACAACAATTGGGGTTAAAAATGAGTACTTCGGTTTTTTAAGCAGGGCTGCTGTTGAAGGCCTGCCAACACTAAACAGAGACATTAAGACACTCCTCCAACAAAAGAAAGGAGGAGCCACGGGTAACCCTAGAGAACTTCTAAATTTAGTTCTCTATACCATTAATTTTTTAATCTTTGATAAAGATGCACTGGCTCCAGCAGACAGGTTTTATAACCCACCAGAAGAGCAGTGTCCAGTGCGAGCAGCTCCACTATCTTTAGATAATCGCCAGGTGATGTGGAGAGACCCAGAAAGTGGTGAATGGAAGGGACCAGATAGGCTAACTGCTTGGGGGAGAGGATTTGCTTGCATCTCTACAGGTGGAGAAGGAATCAGATGGGTGCCTACGAGCCGCATTCGCCTTGTCCATCGCAGAAAGATGGAGCAGACCCTTGAAACAAAGGAGAAGACCCAAGAAATATCGGGTGGTTCTGTTGCTGATTGTGCTCATAAGAATTATTAGATTCCTGGCACATGAACTAATGGACAATGGAATCCTATTGGACTGTTTCTAGGACTTATGGACATGTGTAAATTTTCAGATTGATTCTTGTTATTTGTTACATTACTACTAGCCTGTGTTATATTGCTATGTGCTCATGTAAATTATGTATAATGCCTCCCATATTGATGGATTTATGTATACCATGTATATCTGTTACAAAGTTCTGGCCCATATTGATGGATTTATGTGTACCCCCTCAGAAACCCCCTATGTTTTAAAACAAAAGAAAGGGGGAGATGTTGGAATCCTTACTAACTGCTAAGTAATTAGAGTTGATCTAATCTTACAAGAAGTTGTTTTGGCCAGAACCTGAAACAAGGTACTAAGTAGAACTAATCAAGACAAGGCTTGTGTTCCCACCTTTACTCATTGGACTCCACAAGTATGCTAGCTTCAAAAAGTACACTTTCTACGCCACACCTTAAAAGCTCTTTGGGCCAGAGAGCACTATGGGAGAAAACCCATAATCCCATTCTCTCAGAAGAGGCAGATAAAAAGCCAGCGATGAAGGATCTATGGCAGAATACATTTTTTCCTCTTGGCTGGCTGATCGCGCTAGACTCGAGAGAAACGACTCTGCTGCAGAGAACACTTTTGGGATTTCAGTGGAGCTACGCCAGAAGCCCTCTCTCTGCGGCAAGTTGGTGCTGGGCTCCCCAGAAGGAGATAAGAGAGATCTTCCATCTCTGTTGGAGGCAGAAGAAGGCAGAGGCAGAGGCTGAAGGACAGAACCTTAAGATTTGGAGACATCCGAAGGGCTCTAAGCCTCTAAACCGGCTGCCCTGAGAAGAACAAACTCCAACATTTTGAACTCTTAACATCTCTGGATTTATGGATAGCCTGTAGTATCTGTAGTTTCTCCTGCACGTTTGATAGGAGAATTCTTTGCTATCAAAAGTCCCCTTTCTTTCCATATAGCCCTGTGAGCATGGAAAATATGAAAAGCATATTTGGAGTCAGTGTAGATGTTCACTCTCATTTCCTTCCCCAGTTCCAAAGCTCTGGTTAGGGCTATGAGTTCAGCTTTCTGGGCAGAAGTCTCAGGAGGCAGTGACAACTTCCAGGGTGCTATTGAGAGTAAGCCTCCTACTAGTAAGCCACTGATGCCCTTTGACTTTTAAAGTGTTTCCGTGTCCTGCGATAAATTTTGAGGGGTCTTCTCTAAAGCACAAGAGCCCTTCTAGGGAAAATGAGTCCATTTCCTTTGAGAAATAGGCAAAGGTCTGGAATCCCTCAGGGCCTGAGTTAAGACCCCCAGAGCCTGGACCTACCTTTCATCTACATACAGAGTGAAAAGCTTTTCTAAGTTAAATAGGACCAAGGTAGGAGAAGAAATCAATTTGGCCTTCAGGGTTTTAAAAAGGCTTGGCAGTAATCCCCAAATTAGGAATCTAAATTCTACAAAAAACAGCCATGCCCAGAAAAGTGCATAGCTGTTTCTTTGAGGCAGGGTCAGGAAGGCCTAAAATGGTCTGTTTTCTCTTCTCGATTAGAGAGCGAGAAGTGGGGGTAAGATTGTGGCCCAAATATTTGACAAACTGGCTGGTAGTGTGGGCTTTTGGGTAAGGGGGTAAGCCCCTCGAGGCTAGATAATTTAGGGTTTTTAATGGCTACATTTAGGGACTCTTATTTGGTGGGACTGCAGATCAAAATATCATCTTCGTACTGGATGAAATTGTTGTCAAGCAGCTCCAAATCTCTCAACTCTTAAGCTAAAAGTTTGTGCTTAAGAAATTTCTCAATCCTGACAGAGGGAATATGGGAGGGCTTTGAGGGCAGCACAGAAAGACCATCAGGAAATCTGAAAAGGAGAAAAGGAGTCTTCAGTTTCACCATTAAGTGACACCCCAATTAGGGAGCAGGATAGGAGGGAATAATAAGAAATGAGTGTTTAAATAACAGGTCACCAAACAGACCAGGCAGAGGGAAAGTATCAAAACAATTAAGTTTTCCTTCTAATCTCATTCTGTAGGGGGAGGGGCAAGTGAGATAGAGTGCTGGAGCAAGAGGGAAGGAGAAGTCCCTGTAGCAAAAAGAAATTCAGTGGTCTTACCAGCCACATCTGGGTGTTGGGCTGTTGGGTTGGCTATCATGGTGGAGTGAGGGGGAGATTGACCAAGCCCCAAATTCTAGCCGTAGAGTAGGGCATTGAGGGAGGGCAGCTTGTCCTCTGTAGGCAGTCCCTCCTCCAGTGCCCCTCCTGGTTGCACTCAGGGAAAGAACTGGGGAGTTTCCTTGGAGGACTGTTTTGGGCCTGTTGGCCCTGTCCATGACACAAACCCCTAGATTTCCAGAAATGTCAGCAGCCAAAAAAAGTAGAGACTGTTCTCCATTTCTCTCTTTAATTCTGCCGTCTTTTGCCTCTGCTGCAGTTTGCTCCCTATTATTAGAGACTCCAACAGCTGTTTCTAATAGCTGAGTGGGAGAAGTTTGAGGACCTAAAGCTGGCTTCTGCAGCTTCTTCCATATATCTGGGGCAGATTGTTCAATATTAACATTTCCCCAGGAAAGATCAAACTGGAGGGCATTAGCCTTGGACCCTGGAAAAACTGGGTGGGGTCCTTAGAGTAATGGTCAAGTTTTTCTGACCATTAGTCTAGCAGAGATTTAACATCAAAAGAGGCACTTCTGCTCTGTGTATCTCTCTCCCTAAAAGTCTGCTGCTTCTCTCAGGGGGTAGAGGTTAAAATCAATATCCTGAGGAGGATAAAAAGGGGTCCCATTCCTTGTATCAGAGAGATTGAGGATGGGGGCTGGGAAGTCTCAGAATCTGGTTCAGGAGGTGAGGGGGATAGAGTTAAAGAAATATTGTCAGACATAAGATCTTGTTCTGGAAGGGATTCAGAAGCCTCCTGATAAGGACTGCATAGAGGTGCAGAGGAGGGATCCTGTGTCCTTAGAGGAACAGGAAGGAGGGAGTTTAATTTCCCTCCAGCAAATTTAAGCAGCATACTGCAGTGCTATTTTAAATTAAGCTTTTTAGTTTTGAGGCTTTTTAAGCCAAATTTGTCTCTTTTTTAAGAGACTGCCTAAGGAAAAATCCTTAGGAATAGAGGCAGAGATAGATTGTCCCATTTTGCCACAAGCCTTAGATAATCAGCAAGAGAAGGCTTACCTCCTCAGTCAGAATTTTGAGGATCCCCATTGCAGGCCACCAAATGATGAGGTGCAAGAATTGAGGGTTGAGAGATCCCCTGACAGTGATAGAATCCCCCTTGTCCAGTGGCAGATTTTGCGAAAGAATTCACAAACCCCAATGAATACAGGCTCAAGTTTTGTGGCAAGAATGGATTTATTTATGCTAAGAAAACAGCTTTCTTAGCAGGCAAACTCCTGATTAGAATTTAGCTGAGATGGATTGACTAGCCTTCCAGTTTTATTGGGTTTGCCCTGGCCTTGAGCTGGGACTAATCTTCAACTCAATAAAGGAGTTGACCATGCCCCAGGCCGGGATTTCTAATTGAATGCAATTACTTATTTGGAGTTTCTCTTAAGAATGGATATGGCCTCCCCCTGAGACCAGGAGGGTTTGAGACCCTGGCTCACCCTTACCCCAAAGTGGAGCATATTTTATATCAGACCCCCCCACCCCCACCCTGCTCAAAATATTAAAGGAGAAACAATTTACACCGATTTCATTGGCAAATGGAACTTCCAGATGAGGAAACTCAACCAGTACAAGCTTGAATCTTCTCTGTAACCTAAAAGAGAATTGTCTTGAGATGTTAAGTGATTGACTTACAGAGTTGCTTTAATAGAAATGAAGTGATTTATTAAGTCACATAGCCAGCAGTTTATAGCAGAGTCAATTCTTGAATTCAGGTCTTCCTTACTCTGAGGTAGTGGACATATAAAGAGAAGAGGCTAGATTTAAGAGAGAATGTTGACAATAGAATCAACAGAACCTGGCAAAGAATTGTATTTGTGAGGCAAGGAAGAAAAAACAGGCAGGGATAATACCAAAGTTGTGAACTATCCAGATTCACTGGAATGATAGCAGTGACCTCAGCAGAAATAGGGAAATTTGGAAGAAAATAAAATATAAAAAGGAAGGTAATGAATTCTATTTTGAATAAAATGAGCTTAAGAGAATGATGGATAAGAGAAAGAAGAGGAGGTGGGAAAGGATGGGATTAAGGGTTCAAGTAGATGGGTTGACATTGACTAGAAGAACTTGTTCTTTTTTAGAGATTGGAACAAAAGAGATAATTGAGTATGATGCAGAATAAAGGAGAAGCAAGGAACTTTTGATAAACATTGTTTCTTAGTAAATTAGGAGACAAGTTTCTTTATTGGATCTTGGCTGAGCAGGAAGGAGAATTGGTATTAGCTTAAGGAGAGGTAAGGCAGTGTGGTTCAGTAGCAAGAGAACTGAATTTAGCATCAGAAAACTTAGGTTCAAATCTGAGCTCTACTATTATAAGCCAGAACTTGAAACAAGGTATTAACTCAATGGAATTGGTAGAAACAATGCTTGTGTTTACACCTTTGAGAGGTCACTTAGCTCACACATTGTAAGTTCACAAGTCGTGAGATATCCAAGTTTACACCTCCCACAATCCCACTCTCTCAGAGAAGGAGTCAACTTTTGGATTCACACCTTTAAGATATCATATATATGAAGCTCTCAGTCTCTGCGAGGGTCCATTGGAGATTGAGAAGCCAGGAGTCGGAGTTGAGCTAGAGGCAGAAGCTGGTAGAGCTAAAAGACAAGCTGCAAGAGCTCTTGGAACCAAGGAGGAAGAAAGGCCTTTAAGAAAACTAACTGGGCTATTTTGGAAGAGACAATAAAAGATTGGATTTTAACTCCTGGCTGTATTTGAGGTGATTATTGATTTGAACGGAAACTAAGGCTGCCTCCAGAAACCTCCCCGAGAAACCTGCTCTCAGAGAACCATCATATTTTAGAAAAGAAGAACACTACACTCTACCTCTTACTATTTGTGTCCTTGGGAAATTTACTTAAGCTCTGAAGGTCTAAATTTTCTCACCAGTTAATGAGGTTAAATTAGATGTTATCACAAATATATGTATATTTCAATATGCACACATATACATACATCCCTCCCTGTATGTTTCTACTATATATTTAGCTGTTATGCCACGGTTCTCAATCTCCCTAATTATCCTGACCAAGTCCTGACTCAGTTTCTCTGCTTCAGTCAAAGCTCAGTCTTGCAAAACTTCCCCTCCCTCTTTATAAGAATATTTGATAAGGATAAAAGATCTTATGTTTTAGAATATCAGAATGCCTCTCCCTATCCCAAGGCTACTGTTTTATCAAGATGCCTTTCCCCGTGCATGGGGTCCCTCCCCCTGATTATGTCATCCCTTCTCAGGTGGCTCACCCCACCCTGTCAAGAGTCCTGTTCCTCTCAGTACCCTGACTCCGCTCCTGCCTCAGTCTACCCTCTGCTTCTGAGTCACATGTATATATGTCATTGAGAACTCTCATTGTTTCCTGCATTCTTGGAGACAATAGTCTCATTCAGCCTGGGAGCAAACCCTGGGATCCATTTGGTTCCAATATATCTCTCCATTTATTAAACTATTAAATACTCTCTAATCTCTATCTTGCTCAGTTTCTCCTAGCAACTATCTTAGATACTGTGAGAGCACTAAGTCTTACTTTTTAAGTAGTTTATAATCTAGGTGAAGGAACAAAATATGGTATGAAATAATTAGAAGAAGCTTACAAGATAGTATGCAGTTAATCACCAGATTATGTCACATGTCACACAAAAATGTTTTAGGAATTCTGAGGAATGAAAAGATCATTCTTTCGCTCTAAGCAGGAAAATCCCTTCTGGAATTATTACAAGTATTGGAAAAAACATTTATCAAACACTTAGAATATACATAGGTTATTATTAAGGGTATGCAGTACAAAGGCAAAGACAAAGGACTCAGTCCTCAAAGAGTTTATAGTCTAATGGAAGGAGGGAGAGAGAATACTTATATAGACACATATATAAATGTAACATATATACAAGAAAGAGACAGGGTTAATATTATTGGGGAGATCAGGAGAAGCTTCATGTAGGAGGGGTGAACAATGTCTTAAAGCTAGGGTTTCTTCAAGTGAGGAATTCCAGATATGGGTGACCACTTGGGCAAAGACATGGGGGCAAGAAATATATTGTGAATGGGAAATACCTAGAAATCCTGTTTGTGTGAAATAAACTATTCATTAAGTAATATGAAATAAAACTAGAAAAGTAGGTGAGAACTAAATTAAATTAAGAAATTAAGAGAAAAAATTAAATGCCAATTCAGTAAGTGTTTGTAACATAAATAGAAGTGGTGATTTTTGGAAGATACATATACCTCATCTAATCATTTTTTAACTCCCTACATCCATAGCAATAGCAGTAACAACTTTAAAAAATCTTTATGAATTATAGAGATTATACTTTGATGAGAAAAAAATTAACTCTTGCTATTTCTTTAGTTCACAGATTTAGAGCTAGAAAAGACTTTAGAGATCTTAGTCCAGTCTCCTCATTTTACTTATTAGGAAACCAAGACCCATTGAGCTGCCCAAGATCACACAAATAGTAGGTGGAATCAGCAGGATTCAAGTCCATGTCTTCTGTATATACAACATCCTTTTTACTCACACTTGTTATTTTTATCTAGATAAGCCAATGCTTTCATGTAGTTCATTATCATGTGTACACCAAATGATATTGCCCAGCTAAAGAATTGTTTATAGTTTTAGGCATCAAGGAGTTAAAGGTGGGTTTGATTACCATGTTTTTAAAGCAAATTTTCCAACACTGCTCTGTTTTACGTATTTGTGAAGAGACATTGTAGTTGCTGCATTTTTATGTCTAGATTATATTACAGATATATTTCAATAAACCGTGAAGAACTACCATAGATTCTATAAGCTGTTGGTCTGTGCTTAAATAAACATTTCATGCAGCACCTGTTTTATTTTATAGCCTTTGTAATCAAACTGACATTTTGAAAGAAGAAGACCTTGAAGCATGTGGAGCAGTTGTCCTTCACCAGCTTCAGAGACTGTTACAGCACACATCCACTAAATGCCTCTTACCTGAGGAAGCTCTTATTGACAGAGGTAGTGGTGTGGATGAAAAGCCAGTCAGGTATTATACTAATGAAATTAATGCTATTGTGTGGTTGCCATTCTTATTCTGTTTGTCAGGATGCCATACAGAGTGATTCAAAATGAAAAGTGTTGCATAAGATTAGTCCAAATCCTATTTTAAGTGATCTAAGCCAAGGGCTTAGATTTTTGTTTGCTATATTGTATATGACTTTCTGATTGATTACATCCTCTATTATTTGATTTTTCATTTCCCCATAGTTTTGTTTGGCTTATATAGACTCATAGTAACATGTTGATTGTATACTTTATTTCTTGTGGGGTAAGTGGATATATCTGCTTATGGCAATATAAACTGCTTATATAGATGTTAGCTACTATTATTATTTTTTTAATATTAATTTATTCATGTTAGCAAAGTTATATGTAAAAGCTTTTTGTTTGTCTGTTTTTAAATTTTTAAGCATTCCAGCAGCCCCTGGGTAGGTCACTTCAAATACCCTATTATATAATCAGTTGACCACACCAGGGTTCTGGGATTGCTTTAGTCTTTAACTTTTCTGAGCTCTAGGCTCTTTTCTAAACTTCCAGTCTAGAAATTTGGGCAGTCTAAATAAATTAACTATGTAAAATAAAATTCTTTCTCGAGGTTCCCTGAGAACATATTGTTGGACTAGGATTGAAGCACATCTTTTAAGCTTCCTGGGTTTATTTTCCCCAGAAACTTTTATGTATTTTAACCATATGAGTTGGTATTAGTTGTTTTGCACACTGAAATATGTATTCAAAAGTAACTTTGAAAACTAAAAATTGTACTGGTTCTAATTTTGTTTAAGCCTCTAATTATCAGTCCCCAAGAACTGACTTTCTTCCCCTTTACAAAGAACCACCTCATTAAAAACAACAACAACAACAACAACAACAACAACAAAAACAAAAAAAAAAAACAGTAGTTTTTGAAAGATTAGAAAGGAGGAAAAAATCAGCATAATTTATTACTACATTGAAAAAGTCTGAACAAACAGTAATTTTTAGTACTTTGTGAACTTCCCACCTCTGCAGAGATAGAGTAGGATATTTCTTCTTTCTAAGCCATGTCTGTTCTTTATAATTTTACAACATTAATTTTTTATTTGTGTGTGATTGCTCTTTCTTTTTAAGTTGTAGTCATTGTATATATTCTTTTCTTAACTCTACTTCATCCTGAATCAGTTCATATAGACTTTTCCATAATTCTTTTTTTTTCAACACATTCATTCATCATTTTTTAAAGCAGAGTGAAAATCCATTTCCCATTTGACAGACTTTTACTTCATTTCCAATTCTATATTATCACAAAAAGTGCTAATATCACTCTTTTATGGGGACTTTTTTTTTTTTAAATCAGTGTCCTCCATGGGGTATAAAGCCAGCAATAGAATTTCTAGGTCAAAATATATGGACTCTTTAGTCACTTTATTATATAGGCCTATAATTAGTTTTATAAAATAAATGGAGAGGCATCTTAATAAGAATAAATGAAATATTATAGGTATAAGTAGAAAATATTTTCACTTAATTGTTATATGAAGTGAGCAAATCACTTCATTCTTTTGGGCTTCAGTTTTCTTATGAAGAAGGTGCACCAGGTGGCTTTTAAGAGCTCACCAATCTAAGAGATTCTAAATTCACATTGGTTATTAGCCCAGCAAAAGTTGTTGGACTGCATAACTAAATAGAAGAGTGGCTATTCACAAAACTTATTTAAATTACTATAAATGATAATGTGATTTTTTTTTTATTACACTTAACTTTCACCTGGATTCTTTCTTTAGCCCTGCCTCTAGCCCAATTAGCAACTGATAATACTGCTTTATTTAAGTGGAATTTATATATTATATTTATTATATATATAATAAATATAATATATAATGTGTATATTATATATTATATATTATATATATAAAGTAGGTCTGCTTTGGACCTTGCTCAAGAGAATTTAGTAAAGATGCTTCTAAAAAGATTTCAATTCAATTTAGAATACAAGTTCCTTGAAGGGAAAGGGTTTTTTTTAAAAACTTTCTTTGTAGCTCTAGCACAGTGCCTTACAAAAATGCTTGTTGATTGATCCCATGAACTTATTAGATGATGGCCCAAGTATATTTTTTATTGTAAGCTAAATCTAGATTAAATAGTATACAAAATGTAGGAAATGCTAGAAATTTACCAAATTTCCTTCTTTTTCATTAGTAGTAGTTTCTGAATTGGACAATAAAGGCAATGAAATAAAATCTAATTTTAATTAGGAAAATAAAAATGACAGTCTTACAATATAACATGTTTTATAAGATGATGGAAAGAATCTGGCAAGGGAAATCTTTTTCATCCGTATGTGTGTTTTGTTAGATACCCAAAGCCTTACCAATCCACTAGCTACTTTCTCCAAGCTGTTTTTATAAAATTGATATACTGTTAGTCATAAACTATAGTTTTGGTATGACATAAAAAGCACATATTCATTTATAATTCTGTTTACAAACAGATTTGTTATATAATATGATTCATTGCATTATTCTCTGCCAAATTGAGATTGTGGGTGCTAGAATATGATATATCTATGTCTAATGGACTTAAACTTGTTATAGTTTCATAACATTCATAATAGAGCATCTGACTGTTGATCTATAGTTCTTCATCCAGCTCTGCCTTTCATAAGAAACCATCTTTCTTTATTACTAGCAAAGATCTGTAAATTAATATCTGTAGCCTTCAATAGCTATCTCTACCAAAACAATTTTATAAAGCCAGTTAGAAATACCAGGTGTGGTTGTTAATAACAGTATATTATTGACTTACAGTTAATTGCTATAGGCTAATACATTCTTACCATTTATTAAATAATCACTTAGGTATGTGTTACTTGATGTGTTCTAGTATTTAACAATTAAACTCTAATTTGGATTTTAGCTTTTCCTCCCAAAGCAAATTTGTGAAATAATTTTCCTTCTGTATCTGCTCCATAAGGGTTACTATTTCTTCAGATCTGTTGTTCTTTCCCCAATAATTTTCTGTTGACTCTTCAGGAATACCTCATTCCCAATTCAATGTTATCTTTTCTGTAATCTGTTCCTTTTTTTTTTTTTTTTTTTTTTTTTAAGTATCACCTTCCTGGTCCAGCATGTCAATTAACTAATCTAATAGACTCATCCTGAGACACTAATTTCACTAATTTGGGGCAACTAGGTAGTGCAGTGGATAGAGTGCTGAGCCTGGAGTCAGAAAAACTCATCTTCATGAATTCAAATCTGGTCTCACATGCTTACTAGCTGTATGACCCTGGATAAATTAAATTAAATTAAACTTAACCCTGTTTGCCTCAGTTTCTCATTGTAAAATGAGCTAGAAAAGGAAATAGCAAACCACTCCAGTATCCTTGCCACGAAATTTCAAATGGGGTCACAAATACCCAGACATGGACATGACTGAAAGTACTAAACAACAATGAGACATTCATTTGGAAACAGTACCTGGCCTTTGTTGTATAACCTATAGGTTATATAATTCAGTGAACATTTCAAACTACATCAAAGGGGAATATTGTGATGAGGGAAATATTGAGACAAGTACACCTTTCTGTGTTCATCAAATTAAATGAAATAAATTGTCTACAGCATTTTCATGTAGGGCTGACATTTTTTTTACTCTATTACCACCTCCTTATAAGTCATGTCAGTCAATCATCAAGCAATTAAGAGCTTTCTGTATATTAAAGCACTGGGCTAAGCATTAGAGATACAAAGAAAGATAAGAGACCTGGTCCCTGCCCTGAAGGAGCTGGCAATCTATTATGGGAGACAACATGCAAATATCTACATTACATATAAGATATATACATTCAAAATGGAATATAATCAGTGAAGGAAAGCTCTAGCGGTGGGATAGGGAAGAGACAAGAAGAGGCTTCTTGCAAAAGATAATATTGGACTTCTATCTTGAAAGAAGCCAGAGAGGGGAGGTGAAGAATGAGCCAGTAAATAAATACTTATTACTTGCTTACTATATGCCTATTTCTGAACTAAGATCTGGGAATGAAAAGAAAAGCAGAAAATAGTTCTTGTCCTCAAGTAGTTCACATTCTGATGGGGGAACAACATGCAAACAACTGTACATTTAAGATACTACAAGATATATTAAAAGTTAAGCATTCTAGAAATGGGAAATAGCCATTGCAAAGGCAGCGTTTATTTTACTTAGATTATGAATGTATATACCAATTATTTTATTTTCCTATTTTCTCATAAAATTGTGACAATTGAAAATTCCATTTTCATATAAAACTTTGATCAGAATATTAGGCTATTGTCGGTAAATTAAAAATAGGAAAAATTTGGTAGAAATCACATAACTATAATAAAAAAACAAGAAAAAACCCCAAAACTCATCTATATAGAATTAATTATAGACCATTTCAAGCATGTTTTCTTTCTGTGTCAAACCAAAGAAATACATAATTTAGTTCTCTATGGTATTAATTTATATTATATAATTTTTCAATACAAAGTAAATATTAATGATCCCCTCCAAATTCTTATTTTTTTTTTATTTAGAATTTTTGGTTTCTTTTTATAATGCTGTAGAGCCCAGGTACAAAGAGAAGTAGAATCAAATAAATGATAGACAACCACAATCCCAAATCAGTACTAAAATTACTACTTTTAAAATACTTTTACTTAATTCACTTAATTTTTGTCCAGTGATCTTGGATAAGAAAGTTTGTGTTCTTTAAGAGTTAGGACTCTTATCATAAATAAAAATCTAGTTTTGTAGTTTCAGTTACCATTCATTTAGTGTGTGACTTTGTACAAGTAGTTTAGCATCATTTTTCTTAGCTTCTTCATTTGTGAATAGCAATCATAAATAAAAAGTGTTATATAACAATATAATAATTGCCTTAATCCTATAATGTCTGGTCTTTGGTTTTGTGGATTTAGAAATTCATTTTTATCAGAGAGATGGCCATAATCAATTGCTTTTCTTTACCTGAACTCACAAAAAAACTGATTTAGAAATCAAAATACCAACTAATTAATTTGATAAATTTCTACAGAATTGTACATTTTGGGTATTAATTGAAATAATCAGTCTTAAAAAAGAAAATTTGTTTCAGTTCTTTTTTGTAACATTAGAAAATAAGATGTTTTCCTGATACCAATCCCCCCCCCCAACAAAATAAAATACTTGAATTTTTAAACTTACATCTTTGTTGCTTAATAACCTAATATCTCTGTTCAAAGATTCGATTTAATTCTTTTTAAATGATTCCCATAGCCCTATCTCCTTTACTCATCCTATGCTAGTGATTTAGTTACCCCTGGGAATGCCTGCTCAATAATTAATAAATCTTCCTCTCATCTTAAATTAATTAAAGTTTAGCTCTTCCAATCTTGTATTCTTCAAGTAGAAATAATGCGCTCTTGACAACATGTTCCCCATCACCTTTTCCATTACTTATTACTCTTTTTCTAATATTCTCCATCTTAATAATCATGATTGAAATATTGGAATACTCCTTGTTTCCTAGTACCACTGTCAGTCTCTCCTCCCTCCTCCTGGAACCATCTTAACCAATCTCTTTTAAGGTTCATAGTTTTCAAATTTATCATTTTATCTAAATCTTGATAGGTGTTATCTGTAATCTTGTAGGATTTTCCTTCCTTCCTCAATAAGTTGAATGCCTAACTCACAATCTTTCCCGCTCCCTATCTCCCTCTCTTATACAAGGAGACTTTTCTGTATACATTGGTAATCCCTCAAATATTCTAAAGGTTCTTAATTTATTCTATCCATTTCTCTTTCATTTGACCTCAGTTAAACAGATAGGCATATCTTTGATCTTACCTTCATCCAATAGTTTTCCAGTTCCATATTTGTGAATTTCTAAATTCCTTTAGATTAGATAATTAATCATAATCTTTTATTATTTCAAGTTTCCCTTATTATGATTTACCCTTAATCTGTTTTTTTTTTTTTTAATTGTCATCATAATTGCTATTGCCTTCATCCCTCAGATTTTTCTAGGACATTTTCCCTGCAATGACTACATTCTCTTCCCTATTTATCTCAACCCTTTGATAAATCCACTCAACTGTATACCATCTTTCACCCTCAATTCCCTTTTCCCTTTTTCCTATTACATCTTGGCAAGTCTCTGTCCTGGAATATTCCCAACATCCACCTCCATTTTTTTTCATTCATCTGATGTTAAATAAACTGAAAGAAATTTAAAAACCACATTGAGTAGGCCAACCACAAATTTATGTTATCTCATTTCAAGTGTCCCTTTACTTGAGCAAGGCAAATCTTCTCTTCCTCCTGAATTGATTTGTTTTGGAGGATGGATTGAAGAGAGAGACTTGAGTTATAGGGATTCAAATTGATGCAACAAAGGGAGACATAAGAGATGATTATAGTAGCTTAGTTGAAAAATGATGAAGCCCTGAATTGTGCAAATAGAGAGAAGGAAGTAATAAAAATAGATAATAATAGCTAACATTTATATAGTGCTTATTATGTATGAAGCACTGTCCTAAGTGCTTTACAAGTATTATCTCATGTGATCACAACCACCCTAAGAAAC
The DNA here is from genome assembly GCF_016432865.1 of Antechinus flavipes. Classification (NCBI taxonomy): domain Eukaryota; kingdom Metazoa; phylum Chordata; class Mammalia; order Dasyuromorphia; family Dasyuridae; genus Antechinus; species Antechinus flavipes. The sequence goes on along the minus strand of NC_067399.1, from coordinate 156,757,641 downwards.
AGGTGCTATTATTATCAATGATTGAAAGATGAGACAACTTAAACAAACGGAGATTAAGTGTTTTACCTAAAGTAACACTGATAGTAACTGAGATCAGAGTTGAACTCAGATCTTGATTCCAGGCCCACCACTCTAGCCATTAGACTGCCTAGCCATCAGAAGGATGGGAGAGAAATTGTGGAGGTAGAATTGACAAGACTTGGCAACTGATTTGTGTATATGGGGTAAGGGAAAGTAAGTAGTCAGAAGTGACACCAAGATAATGAGAATTTGGGTAATTGGAATGGTAGAGTGCCCTTCAATAATAATTGAAGAATTTGGAAGAGGAGTGGTTTTGGAAGGAACTTTAATGTTTTAATCCATGATGTAGACAAAAATTCACCTGTTGTAGGTAGTCTAGCAGGTTTAGGATATTTTCTTTTTTATATAAAATATAATAGGCATTTTTAAACTGTGATGTCAAATTAAAACATTACTAATTAAAGTTTAAAATATAATATATGAATAAAAAATATATATAAAATATACTTTTCTTCCTTAGGGACTGAGTCAGAAACTGAAGGAAGTGACATACAAGCAGTTGGAGCTCAGAAAAAGATTCTGACAACCCTCCCTGAGCCTAAGCTTATCCTTTTGTAGTTCAAATCACTAGGTATATAAAGCATCAGGGGAGGTGTGAAGAGAGTTAAGCCTGAGTTGAGGAACAGAGGATAATATGTGACCTGCAAACTATAACCACCACAGGAGCCTTCCTTTTAAGAGCACCTTACATGGCTTTAAGGTTTTGGGGTGGAGGAATAAGGAAGTTGAATTTTACCTATCCTATCTATGCAGATAACTGCTAGGGGGTGCCTGGCAGATTGAAACTGTTTCAAAAGGGGGAAGATTGGAAGTTTACACGGGCCAAGGAAGGGGAGTGTTGAGAGATAAGGATAGATATGGGTATATTTGAGACAAACTCAGGTTTGGCTGTTATCATGAAGGTGAGTTAGTGCCTATTTTCCTATCTTCCAATTGTTTGATCACACACTCTTAGGATTAGTTCAAAGAGGAAGGTGAGTAATGCCTTTCAGGAAACCCTAACTCTTAACTTTGGAGTCTTGCTTCAAAAGGAATATACTTAAAGTTGTGAAATGCTGTGTGTAAGAATTTGTGACAGAAAACTGATCAGAAGGGTTAGAGCTATGAATACCTTTCCAGAATGGTTTTGACACTGAGTTAAGAAGTAAAAATGAATTGAAAAAAGTATTTACTCAAGCATGTGAAAGCATACCAAAGTCAGAAAAAGTAGCAGCCAATATGTATAGTTAAGGATGGTATCTAATTAAACAAGAAGTTACAGCATCATTCTGTGGTGTTTCTTTTACTTTTGATCTTGCTGTGATTTTTAGCTTTTCAAATAAAGTATTATTAATACTAGTTAATACTTTTACGTTCAGCTTCTTAAAATAAATGTTATTATTAAAAGAAATCTGGTAGAAAATAAACTAATCAGCCCTGTAATCAGGAGGATCTGAATTCAAATGTGGCCTCAGACACTTAACACTTCCTAGCTATGTGACCCTAGGTAAGTCACTTAACCCCAATTGCCTCAGCAAAAAAAGAAAGGAAAGAAAGGAAAGAAAGGAAGGAAGGAAGGAAGGAAGGAAGGAAGGAAGGAAGGAAGGAAGGAAGGAAGGAAGGAAGGAAGGAAGGAAGAAAGGAAGAAAGAAACAAAGAAACAAAGAAACAAAGAAACAAATAAACAAATAAACAAACAAACAAACAAACAAACTAATATCTTTCAGATTATATGCTTATGGAAAAACAGCTGTAAAGACCATGACACTAAATCCAAAGTAGCATATTCTGATTGCAAGCAGAGTTAACTAAGAAGGCAGTAAAGCTAAGGTTAAGATTATATTTTGATTATTCCTATTTTAAAAGTTTGCACTTAATTTTGGAGACCTTGAAAAATATTTCAGACCTTATTCTATAAGTGATCATTAATCAATGCGAAAAATTGATATTTTTTTCTATATTTCTATTTTACAGCTCTGAAGAACTATTTAACTCTGGCACATTAAGAGATCAGTTATTAAAACATGTTTCTGCCTTAAAAAAACACAATATCTCTCTCAAAGAAGAAGTTACCAAAATGTTTGAAGTCTTCTTAGCTGATAACAGTGACCAAAGTTCTACGGTTAGTAATTTTTGTAATTTTTTTATGCTATGCCATTATTCATTTTGGAGCAATATCTAATATCCTTGAGAACTACAATGTAAAGGAAAACAGTCAGATATCTTCAGCAACGGTTTTCAAAAGTTATAGAAGCCTTTGTATTACATTTTATACCCTAGAAGTCCAGCTCTTCACATAGTAGCAACACAGATCTTTGTGATAGATTGTCTGCTACAACCATTTGTTTACAGGGAGCTAACAGTAGGTATTGCCCTTCTGAAACTCTGAGGATAATATAGAACACAGTTTGAAAACTTATCTTCTCAGTAGAGTGTAGAGCTTTCTTTCTGCTCTGTAGCTGTTGGTTGGAGAATACAACAGAACTCACGATGACTACCAAAAATATTAAACATTTACAGGACCTAACTTTGGGATTTTTCTACCTTTAGAATTAACCAAAAATTGGAGGCAGAGGCAGTTAGGTAGCTCAGAAGGTAGAATGCTGGATCTGGAGTTAGGAAGACCTAATTTCAAATCCAGTCTCAGGCTCTTACTAGTTATGTGAACCTAGGCAAGTCATTTTGTCTCTATTTGCCTTATTCTACCAGAGAAGGAAATGGCAAATCATCCCTGCATCTTTGCTTCTGAGTCCTACCCCAGATTATCACCTCTGCATAGCTGACTTCACTATAGGCCCCATGTTAAATTAGTTTAGATCCACTGTCTCTTCCATCAAGTCCCTTGCCCCTTTTATACTGTAGAAGGTGTTCCCCCTTTCATATTATTTCCATAATCTGCTACCTTTACTCTTTTAAAAAAGGCCATTCACTGCCTAGCCTTAATTACTGACTGGGTTGTTGCTTCAGTCAAACTGAGACCTCTTTAAAAAAAAAAACTTAAAGAGGCCAAGATCTCCTGCTGCATCGAGGGCCATCTCCAATAGTCCTAATCTATATCTGGCCACTGGACCCAGATGACTCCAGAGAAGAAAGTGAGCCTGCTGACTACGTAGTCCTTTCTTACTTAAATCCAATTCACTTGCAAATCCTGGCATCATCTCCTTGGTGTCATGATCCTCTTCAAGAAGGAAGGACAAATTTTGACAACAATATGAAACCATGATGACTTAAGTCCCCTACAAGTTTATAGTAAATAATCTCAATTGAACCCTCCCTGTGGCAAGACAATTCTGTTATGTTTCCAACCCATTCACTATCCCACTCACCACCATGACTTTTTTCAGACCTTTTCATCCCTCCTCAAATCCCTCTCCCAAGCCTTTTAATTTAAATCTTGCTTCATCTTTTGTCGAAAAAATTGAAGTCATTCACTGTATGCCCTCCTCATTTTGCACCAGTTGGATACTTTCCATGACTATCATGGCCTGTAGTCTTTTCTCACATGAGGAGATATCTCTTTGCTGAGATAAATCTCTCTATATGCATATGTGATTCTATTTCATCCAACCTTATACCTCTCACTAATCTCTTCCCTATCAGTGGCTGCTTTCTCCTGCCTACAAATATGCCTGTTTCCCCCATATTCAAAAAGCCCCCTAGTCTTCTTTCATCTTCCCCCTTTTCTCCCTTACTATGTAATTTTACAAACTAGTGGCTTCTTACTGTTGCTAATACTCAGTATTCCATCTCCAGACTCCATGTATTTTTACTGCTAATCCTCCAGACCTGGAACTCTCTTACTCCCCAACTCCATTGCCTGCTTTCCCTGGTTTCCTTCAGATAGCTACTAAATCACACCTTTTTGACTGTGTTGTAGCACCCTTAATAGAATGCTGCACTTGGAATCAGGAATCCCCAAGTTCAAATCCAACCTGTGGTATTTACTATCTATGAGACTCTAGTCACTCACTTAATCTCTATTTGTCTCCCAGTTCCTTTTCTGAAAAATGATAAATATACCTCTAAGAATTATAGGGAGATCAAATGAGATAATATTCGGAAAATTTTTTGCAAACCCTAAAACTCTGTGTAAGTGCTTATTATTACCTTCTTCAAGAAACCTTTTCCAAATATTTTATAAATATATCAGTCTATTAAGAAGACCTGATGAATATAATTTCTTTATTGAAGATTTTTTTAAATGTAGGTACAATTTTATGTTTTTAGTGGTATGAATTATAAACAATGTATTAAATTGTCTAACATGTTATAGTTTCCCACCTCCCAAAAAAGCCTTTTGCAGTCCTCCTCAATCTTATTCCCTTCCCTCTGAGATTGTATCCTTCATATATTTCATTTTTCCTAATTATTTAAATATTGTCTTTCTCAATAAACATTGAGTTCCTTGAGAATAAGGATTCTATACTTTGCTGGAAATTTTCTTCCCTATCTTATAAAACCCTTTGTTCCTTTAAGGCTTAGATCAAGTACTGCTTACTAAGCAAAATCTTTCCTGAATCTCTCAGTTCCCAATGGTCTACATCTATTCCCTGCCTAGTAATTACCTTGTATTTTAAAAATATTTAGATATGGATATATTGTTATTTACTTATCTTTGAACAGATTGTTTCCTTGTAGTATAGCTAAGCATTTTGATGTCAAGAATTATTTCAATTTTGTCTTTGTATTCCTTCCTCGCATAATTTCTGGCACATAGTGGTGCTTAATAAATAAATATTGAATTGAATGATATATGAAATTTTAAATTTGCCACATTTGTATAATATTAAATGACATTTTTGTTAGCATATATTTTCCTCTTATTTAAAAAAGATATGTTTGAAATATCAAGTTTCAGTTTATAGACAGAGGAATGATAACTATTTGTTCCCTGAAGAGATCTTTTAGATTTTTTAAACGTATTTTCAGTTGTATGTTTGATTTTATACCCTTCTTGAAACATGTATTACTAACATTCAGTAGAGAAACAATGAAAAATTAATCAGAATCTCTTTGAAGATCAATGTAGCCTCTTATTCTCTAAAGATTAATAGCTTGTCATAAATTTTTTTCTTTTATCTTTTCCTTAAAATATTGTAATACCTATTAAAGCCAATTTATGACAATTTAATTTTTAAGTTCATTGTATGTATTTTGATTTTTTATTACATATAAAGTAGCTTATTACATAAAAGAATGATATTTCTAAATGATAGCAGCATGCTGTTTTTCTTCCTTTAAACTTTTCCATTTGCTTTAAACAGTGGTAAGAAAAAAAAAAGTGATAATTATGTTTATCCAGTATATATTTCTGTTTCCTGTGAATTATTGGCTTAAATCATGACTCATGTAAATAGAAAAATGCTATATCCTAGTATTCTAATGTATTAGATGGAGAAGTTCATTTTTTTTAAGGCTCTATAAACTATAAGGTACTATGCTTTATGCTTCTTTAAATTCCAAAAAAGAAAATTTAAAACTTCTGTAAAATAACATTTATTTATTTAAAGCATTATATATTTCCTGTATTCACTTTCTTTTTTTTTTATTTTTATAACTTTTTATTGACAGAACCCATGCCTGGGTAATTTTTTTACAACATAAAATAACGTTTATTAACTTGTTTTATTTATAATCCTTAAGTTTTATTTTACTTGTAATTATTTAAGGAGTTCTTAATAGCAATGTTTTTTTAATTATCAATAATCAGTCAATAATGATCAATAATCAATGTCATTAAACATTGACTAAACACCTGCTATATTCCAGGCACTGCATTAAATACTGAAGATAAAAAAAGCAAAAGATAATCCAAGGTCTCTGTACAAACAAGATATATACAAGATAAGTTGGATATAATCAATAGAAGGCAATAACTTAGGTTTTTTTATTCTGTGAAAGAGTAATTCAATACTTATTAACTAATACTAGTAAGTAGTTTGATTTTCTGTATATTTCATTTGACTGTAGTAATCAGAAATTTTCTCTTGCATGCAATATGAATTCTAATTTAACTTTTATCTTTCATTTCAACATTGACTTTATTTAACTTACTTGTTTAACACATTATTAGAACTCATAGTATCAGATTTAAGAATTCTAAAGGCACACTTGATTTTATTTTATGAAGTGAGTGAATACAAAGGTTCATACATTACATTAGCTTTCATTTGATAGTAATCTTTGCTTATTCATTGAGATTTTGTTTTAGTTTATTCCTGATATTAAGTTTCTTTGATGTGTAATGCCTTATTTCCAAGGTTGTACTAAATAGTATATAAAGCAAAATAGCATTTCTTCTCAGGACCTCTTCACATACTTAAGTATTAAGGACATTAAATACATGATTGAAACTATTTGGTTCAATGCATTGAAAAAGTTTTTTATATTTTCTTTTAGTCTATCAAAGTCTTTAGAATTAGTATTTGTTTTCCTTGATGTGAAATCTCCTCAAAGCAAAAAGCTTTTATATATAGAGAGAGATTATACTGATGGGGCAGTTAGGTGGCATAATGAATAGAGTACTAGTCAGGACAACCTGAATTCAAATCTGGTTTCAGACACTTAACTTCACCCCAATTGCCTAGAAAGAAAGAAAGAAAGAAAAAAGGAAGAAAGAAAGTACATATTGGCTATATTTTTCTTGATAGAACTGCAAATTTACTTTTTATATGTTTTGTTTGGAGTAGATGTCGCTAAAGTGGGGGAAAGCATAACATTCCATATTGACATGGTTAGGATCATGTCAACAGAAGACATGATACTTAAATGATTACTTAAATCTATTTGGCTTCTCAGTTTTCTGCCAAGGAGAATGATCTTTGAAATGGAAAACATGGAACAATAATGGCTAATAGGAAGGTGATCCCCAGCTCAAAAAAGGCAAATAGTAAGGGAGAATTAGCAGTTCTTAATGAGTTCAAGTCACAGCTTACTAGGGAATTGAAAAAAATTGTGATAATTTGATTGCTGAACTGTTGTCAGTAATCTCGAAAAACTTTGTGGAATACTAAAGTGATACATATGTGAAGATAGGCATTTCCAGTTTTTCAAAAAGAAAACTGTAGTGACCTCAAACTTATCCTATAATGTTTTTGTAGAGTCATAGAAATTACAGTCTATAAAGAATTAAAGCTGAATATCATTTAGAAAATTGTTTGGACACACAATATAGATGAGTAAACTCAAAGTACGTAGCAGAATTATGGCTGGGTATGATAACAAATGTCTATTATTCCTGATACTAGGGAGGCTGAGATTGGTGGATCACTTCAATTAACAAGTTCTGCACTGTTTCCACACTAAGTCCAGTGCATAATGAGAAGTCCTTGGGAATGAGGCTCCACCAAGCTGCTTAAGGAAAGGGGAACTAATGCAGGTCAGAAATAGAGTATATCAAAGTTCCTGTCCTGGTTGGTAGTGGAAGCAAATTGAATGGATGCTATACTTCCAACCTGAGCAAGACCCAATGTCATCTTCGTTATCATCACAACAGGAACAACAACAAAAATTTAGTGCTGTGTATAAGAACTAAAGTAAAGGTTGTTATTAAGGAGATATATTATGCAAAAAGAAAAATACTGATTATATAGGGGAAGAAAGGGTAAATAGTGGACTCATACGTTCCACTGATAATTCTCTTCCATCAAGAAAAATAAAGGAAGGCTCTGGGCATATTGTGACCTTTTTGGTAAGAAGAATAGACCAAAACTGCATAGAATGGGAAGGAATATATGTGTTGCTGTCTGCATATTTGGAGGAAATTTCCACCTCAATGAGATCACAGTTTAAGGTCTGAGCATATGATCTACTTGGTAGGTAATCTCTAATATAGTTCCTTAAGAATCTATGCTTGGTCCTTTTCTATCTAGCATTTTTGTTAATAATTTGAAGAAGGCATAGATGGCATGTTTTTCAAATTTGCAAATGTCAGAAAATTAGGAGAGATAGCTAATACTTTGGATGATAGACTCAGGATCCAGAAATGGAATATTAAAAGAAAACCTATTGTAGAGACAGCTGAAGGATTATAGGTCTCCAGAAATACATAATGCCAGTGAAGCAATGTGTTTGGGATTTTTGTTTGTTGGTTGGTTTTGGTGTGAGACCAAAGTTGCAGGGTGGGAGGATGCATAAAAAGGGAGAAAATAGGAAAAATATAGAGGACAATGTGTTATATGCTTTTTTTTTAAAGATTTTTTATTATAGCTTTTTATTTACATATTTATATGCATGGGTAATTTTACAGCATTGACAATTGCCAAACCATTTGTTTGAATTTTTCCCCTTCTTCCCCCCCTCTCTTCTTCCCCCCATGGCAGGTTGACCCATACATGTTAAATATGTTAAAGTATAAATTAAATACAATATAAGTATACATGTCCTAACAGTTATTTTGCTGTACAAAAAGAATCGGACTTTGAATAGTGTACTATTATCCTGTGAAGGAAATCAAAAATGCAGGCGGAGAAAAATATAGGGATTGGGAATTCTACGTAATAGTTCTTAGTCATCTCCCAGAGTTCTTTCACTGGGTGTAGCTGGGTTCAATTCATTACTGCTCTATTGGAACTGATTTGGTTCATCTCATTGCTGGAGATGGCCATGTCCATCAGAGTTGATCATTATATAGTTTTGTTGTTGAAGTATATAATGATCTCCTGGTCCTGCTCATTTCACTCAGCATCAGTTCATGTAAGTCTCTCTAGGCCTTTTTGAAATCATCCTGCTGATCATTTCTTACTGAACAATAACATTCCATAATATTCATATACCACAATTTATTCAGCCATTCTCCAATTGATGGGCATACACTCAGTTTCCAGTTTCTTATCACTACAAAGAGACCTGCCACAAATATTCGTACATATACAGGTCCCTTTCCCTTCTTTAAGATTTCTTTGGGATATAAGTCCAGTAGAAACACTGCTGGATCAAAGGGTATGCACAGTTTGATAACTTTTTTAGCGTAGTTCCAAATTGCTCTCCATAATGGTTGGATAGATTCACAATTCCACCAACAATGTATCAGTATCCCTGTTTTCCCACATCCCTTCCATCATTCCGCATTATCTTTCCCTGTCATTCTAGCCAGTCTGACAGGTGGTAGTGGTATCTCAGATTTGTCTTAATTTGCATTTCTCTGATTAATAATGACTTGGATCATCTTTTCATATGACTAGAAATTGTTTCAATTTCTTCGTCTGAGAATTTTCTATTTATATCCTTTGACCATTTATCAACTGGAGAATGGCTTGATTTCTTATAAATTAGAGTCAATTCTTTATATATTTTGGAAATGAGACCTTTATCAGAACCTTTGACTGTAAAAATGTTTTCCCTATTTGCTTAAATCATATTAAAACATTAATAAACAATAAAGAGGAAAAGAACTTTTCAGGAAGAAAAACTGTGGGAAAATGGGTGAAATAGCAAAGGAAGTCTCAATTCAGTAATAGGAGGGGGTCCCCTTGAAGAAGATTCCCAAGGGAAGATGAAGATGTTCTAAGTTGATAGGGACTTTTAGATAGCTCATATTTAAACGCTAAAATGAGTAAAATATGCAGGCATTTGTAATTCAGAGAGACCCACTACCTCTGAGAGAGAGTTGTACCTCAGGAAACGTGGAATTAGTTCTTGGAAACAACTGACTATCCAAAAGAGTAGGAAGGATGGACTCATACAAATAGGAAAGAAAAAGGTCATGAGGAAGACACAGGGTAAAAATGGATCTCATGATCAGAGCCACAAAGTTATTAGCCTCACTCAGAGAAAGGATTGTCAAACAGGAGGATGTGAGAGACTTGAGGTTGAGAGGAAGAAAGCATTTGGGTAGTTTCCTTAAAGTAGAGTAATCAAAAATAACTGGAGGGACAAAAATGTTGTTTTTAAAGAGGAACAAAAAAGTCCCTAATATAATTGTGTGTGTGTATGTATGTGTGGAGGGCCACAGATAGTGTGGAATCCTGGGCGAGATATACCTCTTATAAGACCTCTGGTAAGGGTTCTTATAAGACCCTGTAGTAAAAGTATAAGACCTGATGACGATATGCAGAGTGCTATAGTTATGTAAGGGTATTAGCGTATATAAGGCTGAGAGAATTTGAAATAAATGGACTCCATGTTTGACCATCCACATGAGTCCCACCTCTTCAAAGACCAAGCACTTGGTTCAAAGACCGAGATCCTTTAGAGAGCTAGTCCGAACTTTACAGATTATATATACATTTTATTTATACACACACACACACACACACACACACACACACACACACACGTGGATTAAACAACATCATCAAAGGAAAAACAAAGATTGAATAAGAAAACAAAACCCCATAATCTACTGCTTACAAGAAATATATGTACAGAGTAAAAAACAGGATTTTTTTCCCCACAGAATGAAAATGAGTGGCTAGAACAAAACTTTCCATGCATCAGATATATTCTTCAAAACATATTACCCTATTAGCAAGAACAAAAACTCACAGCATAAACAAGAAAAGTACATTTATGCTAAAAGGAGATATGGACTACAAACCAATATCAATATTAAATTTATGAACACCAAGTACCTTGCAATTTATAGTCATAAGCAAAAAATTAACTGAATTATAAGAAAATATAGACAGTAATAATATCATAATAGGAAAATTCAATTTTTTTTTTACAAATCTAAAAATTCAATAGGAAAAAATATGGAATTCAACAAATTTCTGTAGAAACTAGATCTAAAGGTGAAAATACTATATTGTGATTCATTCTCAGTCCTCACAGTCCTCCCTCTGGGTGCACATGGATCTCTCCATCACAAAACTGTTGGCACTGGCCTGAATCTATGTGATTTATTGTTCCACTTGGCAAAATGCTTTTTCCAACCTTTTCATCCCTCTTCAAATCTTTTATAACTCCCCATACCTTCCACTTTCTCAGTTGAAAAACTTGCCATATTTCAATAAAAAACAAAATTAGAGGCCATTTCCTAAGAGTTCTCTCTTCTTTCTTCACCTTACATCTCCTAAATATGTTGCTATCTCTTTCTTTATTTTGTCTCACAGTTTGTCATGGCAAAACTACGTATGTGTACAAGTAGTTCCAATCTATCCTATCTTTTTCCAGCATATTACCTTTCTATCATCTCTACTTTCACTAATTTTCATTTCTCTCCCTATTAGCCTACAAACATGCTCATGTTTCCTCCATCCTTAAAAAAAAAAAGTCCGTCTGGGCTATAAAATTGTGCATAGCCTTTGATCTAGTAGTGCTACTACTGGGTCTGTATCCCAAAGAAATCATAAAAGAGGGAAAAGTATCCTCATGTTGAAAAATGTTTGTGTGGTGTTAGGGAATTAGAAATTGAGTGGATATCCACCAATTGGAGAATATCTGAATAATTTGTGTTATATATTCCATTCACATTATTATTCTATAAAAAATGATGAGCAGATTGATTTCTGAAAGGACTGGAAAATCTAACATGAGCTGATGCTGAGTGAAGTGAGCAGAACCAAGAGAACATTGTACACAGTAACAGCAAGATTGTGTGGTGATCAACCATGACAGACTTAGCTCTTCTCAGCACTAAAGTGATCCAAAACTGTTGTGTCCTGCTTTCTAGAGCCCCCAAATTGGGGTAATAAACATATTGTGCTTTATAGAGCCCTCACACCAGGGTGACAAAACATAGTTTTAGTGAAAGAGTGATTAGGTGAGACTCCTGAAGATGGTTAAAATTACGGAGATTGTTTATTCCATGTTCTCACACCCTTATATATTCTAATACCCTTATATATAGCTGCACATGTGCTAAGTATCTATTGTGCATGTGGAACTGCATAAACAACTTGCTATTATATACGTAGTTTGCTACCTGGTATCACTCTTTGCCATCTGATAGCATTCTGCTTCAATCACAACACTGGTTGTCACCACCCCCTGATTTATTAGGAGAGATGGGGAACTGAACCAGACACTGTTAGCAGGTTCCTCTGAGCTGAAGGGTCTTATACATCACCCAGCGTTCCCCCACTATCTGTGGCCCTCTACACAAGACAATTCCAGTAGCCTTAGGATGAAAAAGGTCATTAACATTCAGAGGAAAAACTATGGATACTGAATGCATATCAAAGCATACTATTTTCACTTTATTGGGGGAGGGAGATGCTTTTTCTTTCTCATGGTTTTTCCCATTTGTTCTGATTTTTTTCTACAACATGATTAATATTGAAATATGTTTAAAATGATTGTACATGTATAATCTCTATTGGATTATTTGCTGTACATGTATAATCTCTATTGGGTTATTTGCTGCTTTGGGGAGAGAGAAAAAAAATTGGGAACTTAAAATCTTAGAAATGTGATGTTGAAAACTATCTTTACATGTGATTTTTAAAAAATCTTTTAAGAGATCAAATAAACCAAAAAAAGCCATATTTCTGATTCATCTATCCAATGTTAGTTATTGATCCATATTTCTCCTCACTTTTATAACTAGATTCTTGAGGAAAATTGTCTCAAATAGGTTCTACTTTCTTTTCTATCACTTGCCTTCTAGTAGTGCGGTATCTTTCAACCAAAGGTACTCTTTCCAAAGTTACCAATGATCTGTTAATTGCCATATCAAATAAATTTTCTCAATCTCTTTTCTTCTTGACTTCTCTGTAGCCTTGGACACTACCACTTAACCTCATATTCTCAATACTCTCTTTTTTTTCTAGGTTTTAATAACACTGATGCATTCTAGTTTTTCTACCTATCTGACCATTCCTTTTCTGGGTCTTTTGTTGGATCTTCAGAACACTAACCATGAGTGTTCCCCAATATTCTTTCCACAGCCCCCCAGCTCCCATCTTTGGGATGATGATTCTCAGATCTGCTTATCTGTCCTTAATCTCTCTTTTTATCTCCAGTCTCACATCTCCAACTCCAAGAGAAGTTTGGAGAGCCCAGTAACTTATAAAGAAGCCAGAAAAGTCCCAAAGTCTGATGAGAAATGAGGACTACTGTGTATATATATCTTATTATACATAGCTGTTTGAATGTTGTCTTCCCCATTAGACTATGAGCTGTTGGAGAGCAGGCACTATCTTTTGCCTTTCTTTATATCCCCAGCACTGAGTTCTATTAAATACCTATTGATTTGACATTGCTACTTCAGCTATAGAATGCTAAGATTTTGTGAAATATCAAACTCATTTCATACATACATGATTCTAAACTTGATCATGTATTTAATGAGTTCATCAGAATCCTTGATAAGTATGAACTAAAGAATTCATACTTACTATATATGCTGTTGATATTAAAAATATCTTGATAAACTGAAATAGTAGTCACTATTAATAGAATGCTCTATCATCTTATCAAACCATATTCCTTTCCCAGTGTACTAATCCCTTATCTCTCTAAGAGAATGGTCTCATTTCTGTTAGCAGAATCTTTTTGATCATGACTTTAGGCCACAGCTACTGAGGTTACTGTTTAGCAGAATCAACTGGGACCACTAGAAAGTAGTCTTTGTTTATTTTATATTAATTCAAACCACATATCAAAATATTATTTGCATGGTTTAGACATAAAAGGTCACAGAGGAAACAGAAGAGCAAAGAAGAAATTATCATTCAGTTCTATAGCTAGGATAAGATCTCTTAACTAAACATGGAATAAAGAATAATAGAATATAAAATGAAAAATTTTGATTATGTTTTTAACAGACAGTCCCTTTGTTTTAAAAAGCCCACATTTTCTTTCAGATGATTTAGGTTTTGAATACCAGTTCTGTCTTTATTATGAATATGACCTTAGGTAAGTCAAATGCTCTCTCTGCCTGGATTTCCTCATTTGTACAAAGACTAGATAAATTCTCAAATCCTTAGAGTAAAAGTTAGGAGCAATAGGGGGAAACTGCAGATAGGTAGATTTAAACTCAGTGTAAGGAATAAACTTCCTAATAATTAACCCTATCTAACATTAGAATGGATTGTTTTAGGAGGTACAATCTCCCATACTCTAGAGTCCTTCAGATGAAAACTGAGTAGCTTGTTGGGGATGTTGTTGAATTTTGAGGATATTGTTGAATTGATTCCTCTTCAGATAAAAGTTTTAATAAATGGCCCTTGAGGTCTCCTCCCTTTTAATAATCAATCCCTTTAATCCAGAAATTTAATTTAATACACAATTTAGGTTTCAAAAAGCTTACATGAAAGAAAGAAAGAAAAAGGGGAGCAGCAAGAGTCATAGTAAATAGAGCACCAACCCTGAAGTCAGGACCTGAGTTCAAATCCAGCTTCCAGAACTTAATACTTCTTAACAATTGCTTTGCAAAAAAAACAAAAAAAGGAAAAAAAAAAAAGAGCATGCGGAACATAAACCCTACCTATTTTTCAGAAAAAATACCATTTTCTAAGCAATTTCATGTCAGATGAAAATTTTTTTTTTAGATCTAAAAGTGTTACTTCTTAATTGTTAAAGCTAAGAAGCATTAACAGAAAAGTTAGATTATCCAGAATAGACCTTTGCCTATGAGTAGTAACCATAATACAATTAAAAGTAAATATGTAATTGTATTTAACATATACTTTAACATATTTAACATGTGTTGATCTACCTGCTGTCTGTGGGAGGGGTTGGGGGTAGGAGAGGAAAAATTGAAACAAAAGGTTTTGCAAGGGTCAATGCTGAAAAATTACCCATGAATATATCTTGTAAATAAAAAGCTATAATAAAAAAGTAAATATGTAAACATTTGACTACAGCATTGCCTTTAAAATATAACTGTAAAAGACATTGGTGATTTTTTTTTTTAGCTTAGCCAGAACTAGTATTTACTGCCTAAGGTAGAATGTGGGATCACCTTCTCTCATTGTTCTGCTAAGAACTTTACCTTAATTAAGCTTCTCTAAGCAATATTAATAATGTTACTATGTTTTTACTTAATCATTACATGTTTTTTCAGAGTCATCAAATTTATAAAATAGTCAGGTTGAGCTTATGTAGATGTGTTAATCCTTCATCTTCTTCTAAGGAGACCATGTAGTACTGTAGGAAGAACTAAAAATGTAGACCAAAGGAACAGTTCTCTGCTGCTTAATAGCAATATCAGCTGTCATTTATATAGGTTTGCTATATGCAGTGCTTTGCAATTTTTACTCCATTCAATCCTCATAATAACCCATGGAGGTAGGGGATATTATTATCCTCACTTTATAGATGAAACAACTGAGGTAGCCAAAGTTAAGTTTAAGTGACTTGCTCAAACATGGTCACTTAACTAGTAAGTACCTAAGACTACTTTTGAACTCAGTTCTTCCTGACTCTAAGCTGCTCTATCTTCTGTAAAAGGACCTGTAATTCTTAGATCCTGTATGAGTGTTGGCCCATTATTTAACTTTCTGGCCTCAGCTTCCTTTTTTCTATGGGAAATTAGAAGACTTTGTAGATCCCTTCCAGCTCTATCATTCCATTTCTAAAATTTAATAATCCAATTAAATCTTTCCCCTCATTTAAGGCCCCCATCAACTGCCTCTTTTATTGATTTTCCTGGTTGAAAGTAATTGCTATTTAACAATGGTGTGGGAATAACTTCAGAAACTTAAAAATTGCACTAAAACTTTTGGAATATCCCATAGCTACAAAATAAATACAAAGTAATTTCAAGAGGGGAATACTAACAGGCTCAGAAGTGGGCTCTTTAGGAGATTGCACTTGTGGCAAGCTTAAAAAGGACAATAACTTTCAAGAGGCAGAAAAGAAGAGAGTGCTCTAAGTCTAGAAGATGCTATCTGAAGGCACCAGGATAAGATAGAACAGCCAGTAGGCCAGTTTGGCTAGAATTAGAACACTGGGGATACCTACAGGTTTGTTATATCAAATGTGAAAATGTATATGAAAGGAAAGCACTGTATAAATGCCAATGACATTGGCAAACTGTAAAGCACTATATAAATGCCAATGACATTGAAATATTGAAGGGGAGGAATGATTACTTTGAAAGTGTTATCATGTATTAAATAATATCCAATTGGTTCAAAAACCTTATGAGTAAAACTTTTATTTTTAGTTGTTATGAAGACTTGACTAAAAATCTGTGGGTGCTAACCAAGCATCACCATTGACTATGTGGCTTCAGAGTTTAATTTTCCATCTGTAAAATGGGATTAATCAAACTTGTTCTCTACCACCTTCTAAGAACCAGATCAGATTATATATGTAATTACATTTAGAGCTCTTTGAAAGATAATTTAGAAATACTCTTAAATAGTCCAAATTAGTTTAGGGGAAAGTATATACATTTTCTACATCTTACATAAAGCTAATATAGGTGCTCAGTGTAAATAATCTTTTGATTAGTGCATCTCCTCCTTAGAGAAGGCTTTCTACAAATTGAAGGTAACTTTTGTAAAGTTTGGGGAGCACAGTCTTTGAAGAATAGGAAAGGAGAGTCGTGGTCACCTTTCTCCCAAGTGCCTTTCTCAGCCCAAATCAGCACTAATTTGAGTGATTTTAATTAAGAAGATATTTTCTTTTTTGCCATT
The DNA here is from genome assembly GCF_016432865.1 of Antechinus flavipes. Classification (NCBI taxonomy): domain Eukaryota; kingdom Metazoa; phylum Chordata; class Mammalia; order Dasyuromorphia; family Dasyuridae; genus Antechinus; species Antechinus flavipes. Next base: position 156,741,052 of record NC_067399.1, on the reverse strand, counting down.
TTGATCCCAAAAAAGTGTTTAACAGAAAATCAAGATGGTATGAACTTTCTTTTATTCTGTCTCTCTTTGTCTCTGTGTTTCTCTCTCCCTTTTCTGCCTCTGCCTATGTGAATCTCAGTTTCAGTCTCAATATATTTGTATATATTTATATATAAATATTTTTGATTTGGTAGGGTATTGTGTTCACACACAAGGGAGAACAAACCAATCCAGATTAGAAAATAATAAATACCTTAATAACCTCTCTCCAACTTAAATGGCACAATACTATATATTATAGAAAATATATTCTCAAAATGAAAATAAGATTTTCCTTGTTAATGAATTTTCTTGTCAAAATTGAAGTATGATGTAAAATAATAAGAATTTTAACTTAATTTGAAGATCATTTTTGTTCAATGTCAAACCCAAAATTATTTTTTAACTGATATATCACAAAGACCAAGGGGAATGTGGCAGCAATTTATTTTTATTTCTTTGTGTAAATGTGTGTGTGTTTTAATACTGTAGGCTACAGCATTATTGAAAAAAGCCCTTACAGAAGAGTGTGAAGATAGGTCGTCTATTCACAGTAATGAATCATCTTGCAGCTTGCCATCTATTCTGAATGACAATAGTGAAATAAAGCAAGCAAAACATGTTCAATGGCTTGACAGCATTGGTACAAGGAAACAAGGTAACTATTGTTAAAGGGTCTTTCCTAACAAAAATGCATTCATTTGATACTGTTTCTCAAGGTATATTTATAAATTAAACATTGAAAACTATAGAGAAGTAACATTCTAATTTTGTTGAATAAATCTTTCAGTTTTGTAGTTCCCTTCTGATAAAAATGTCCCTTTCCATTCTAATAAGAAAAATTAGAGAAATATTAGGGAAATATCCACCAGACTTTTGTACTATATCCTTTCCCCATCTGTAAATTTTGGATAATAATTTTACTAAATTTTGAACTTCTGGGGAAAATGGATTTTTTTTAAAGTAAGACATCTTTTGTGGCAAAAGTTCTTGTACAAAAGTAGAAATTTTAAAAAGTGGAAAATATTCTGTAAAATGCTATAAAGTATTTTAAGGATCGATTAATTGAGCTTGCTTCTTTTTACTACCCTGAAATTATTTCTTTCAGACTGTAAGCATTATGTTATTACTTCAGAGCATTTCTCATCAAAGAATGAGTCAAATAATTTAGCTATGGTACATTTTACTTATAGTAAATGTTCAATTTTTAGTTTCAGAAATTTGTGGTATTCTGTTATTAATATTAATAATACTTTTAATCTAAACCAGTTATAATATTTCCAAGATTCTTGTTAGATGTATACTTTTGCTATTGAGAGATAGGGAAAATATGGGTTATTCTGTGTCTTAATTCTGTAAGAACTTAGGATATTTCCATTGAAGCTTCACAGAAAGAGTAGAAATATTTGACTATAAAGTTCACAGTAGGTTTCCTGTTTAAGAACAGTATTGGATAGTTTAGACCAATAAACAAAAGATAATGAAAGTGAGAAATTAAAGGGAATGGGTCTTGAAAGAAAACAAAACCAGATTGATCAGTGTGACTTTGAAACATGTTATCTGTTTCGTTTTCAGAAGTCACTAGCACATGTGAAGATGAGAGCAAGGAAGAAAGCTTGATAGAAAAGATTCCTATTACAGGTAAAAGTAATGGTTGCCTAACAGTCTCAAATACAGTATCCCATCTTATTATATAATTAAAATATTCTCTTTTGGGGGCTTATGAATCTCACTAACAGTAAATTCAGCTAATACATACTAAGAAGAAAGCTTAAACATAATATCATGAAGTAAAAGCTTATGTTAACATAAACTAAGGTTGAAAATGACAGCGTCTTATTTAATTCCTTGTAATCATGTTATACATTTAAACCATGTGAATATCATCTGTCATTTAGCCTTTCAGATCCTAGTTATCTGTGTTAAAAGGTCAGTCTCCATGGGGAAGATCCAGTAATTATATGGCAAACTACAGATGTTTCTGATTTGATTCTTTTCTTTTCTGTAGTAATTGAATGTGTATCATTAGAATAAGAGTAGGAAAAAAATGTGCTAGACAAGAAGCCATGCTTGTGCCTCAGTTACAAAGCCAGTCTGATAATTTAAAAATTTTAGCAATAAGGTTTCATCAAGCCTTATTAAGATCTCCCTGGAGTAGCTGTATTAACCTTGTTTAGATGGAATCTGAATGATATCATTACTTTTTTGGTCTATCAACAGCATAAATTAGTATTCTGAACAGAGTTCTATTTGTCATACATCTAAAGTTACTATTTCCTTATTTTGTAACGTGGTACATAGTACTTCATTATAAATTCAAAGGTTTGACTTTTAAATATTTATGTAAGCGTATATACCATTGTGTATACTGAAACATGCATCTGTATCTATGGTATTTTTTTTTAATAAGTAGAAAAAATAATAGATTTGCAGCATACTTCATGCCATTTTGATTAATATTTTAAGAAGCATATTCATGATTAACTCTGACTTTCAAAAAATTAATAGAAATGATTTTATGTAAATTACATTTGCTAATATTTCTTTTGTAATAATGTGTTTTTTTCCTTTTAAACCTTTATGCTGGAATTATTTTTCATTTCTTTTGAATTTTGATTTGTAGAAAATGCTGATAGGAAAGGTTCAACTCATTCTCATTAATGGGAGCAAAGATATGAATAGTACAAAATAGCAAATAATCTAAAAATCATTTTTATTTAGATTTACAACATGTGAGAATTTCCATTTGAATGGATATATGTGATGTTCTAGAAATTTTCTTCAAACAAAATAACAGCACATTACTGGTTTTAGGAAGAGATCGAAAACTATCTAGCTTTCCCATTCTGCTCCTTCTTTCATGAGTTCTAAAGTCCTAGATTATTAAACCTAGACTAGACCTTAGAAATTAGTTAGCGCTTCCCTCCAAACTATTCCTTGTCAAGAGTAAACTATTATTCCTTAAATTAAATCACAGTTTACTTTCTGTCATATGCTCCCTTGAGTAAGAAAAAAACAGATGTTTAGGTTTCAGTGTAAACAGATAAAGGTCAGTTGCCAAAAGAAATAAGTAATTACTTAATAAGACTGGATTTTAGTTGTCAATAAATTTGAAAGCAAGGTGAGAATAAACCACAATTCACTTAGTCCATCACTAGATAAACAGTAATTGACAATTTTTTAAAGTGTAGATTTGTGTGTTTGTAGTTCTTTGTATGCAATGGCACTTAAAGGTTTATTCACACACACACTCATATTTGATTCTGGCAATGTATGTATTTAAATGGCTTCCTATTGGAAAACATGTTTTGGGTTTGATATCTTTTTTTTAAATAAGCTTTTAAGTAGAGGACTGAAACTATTGAGTTGATGAGCTGAGGTCAGGACATCGGAGCACTTGAGGCTAACTACTGATTGGACAATACTCTATGGGCATATGCTTGGAAAATGGTCCTTCCCACTATCCCGTGCTGGTTCAATGATTGGTGTATACAGAGGATTGTAGGAGGGACTAGGGGGTGGAGTAAGATGAGCCAGGGTCACACTTTGGGGGTAGAGGAGGAAGAAGGCAGTCCTGGAGATTCTGCTTCCATCCTGTTTAATCCTGCGTCTAAAGAGCAAGAATAAAGACTAAGGACTTTTGCTTATCCTGATTCCGGCTGATTCTGGGATGTCCTGGGTGCTAGCACGGTTGTTACACTTTTATTGAAAGTTTTTTTCTCAAATCATCATCCCAAGTATCTCTATCCTTCCTCCCTAAGCACCATTTTACGTGACAAATAGTATTTTTTTAGAGAAGGAAAAAATAGCACAACTGATACATTGAAAAAGTGCAAAAACATGTGCAAAGTTTTGTAACATCTATGGATGATCTCTGACCTCCATAAAAGGGTAGGCTGGGAATATCTTCTCATATCTCTTAAGTCCTGCTTAATCTTAATAATTTTTTACATTTGATTTTTTTTAGTGTAAAACTCTTCTCTTTATATATGTTGTAACTGTGTATATTTTTTAAACTTTGTTAACTGCATTCTTTATCAGTTCATAGAGAACTTTCCATGTTTCTCTGTCTATATCACACATTTCTTTTCTTACAGAACAGTAATATTATGTTCATGGATCACATTTTGTTTAGCATTTCCCCAATTCATGAGCATCAACTTTGTTTACTTTTCTTTACTATCAGAAAAAATGCTGCGATGAATATTTCATTGTATGTGAACTTTCTTCTTTTCCATGGCTTCCTTGGTGCATAAATCTGGTAGTAGAATCTCTGATTCAAAGGATGTGAACATTTTTGTTTTATTTTTATAACTCCAAAGTGCTTTCCAAAATATTATACATTTCACAGCTCCACCAACAATATACTGATGTGCTTATCATTCTACAATTCTTTCAATATTAAGCATTACCAAATTGTTATTTTGCCAATTTACAGGGTATGAGGTCAAAACTTCAGGGTTGTTTTGACTTACGTTTCTCTTATTATTAGTGTTTTGGAGCATTCTTCCATATGGCTGTTCAATTCTTTGGCCTTTGGGAAATGACAATTTGATATTTTTCAAAGCTATGTTGGTAATAATTTAACTCTGAACATTTTTTTGATGGTCCAGTATCTCCACAGATAATTTGATTCCTTCATTTTATCTGGATATCCAGAAATTATTGCAGTTCATGGCACATGATAGACATTTATTGATTGATTAGTGAATTGATCATTTGCCTAATATTTATTGCTTATTATTGAGAGGCTGAGCTGCCTTATGAAATAAATAAGTTTGGAGAATTTCTTGATTTTTTTTCATTTTGTTATAACTACCATCCTAGTTTTCCTAAATTACCACAATTTTTCCTTTTTATTAAAGTTAGCTATCTTTTTGGCAGTAAACATTTGTAACTTTCAAGTATATAATACATTTATTTAGTTTGAATAATATTTGATGTTTAAACAGCTTGAAGGTTTACCACACACACACACACACACACACACACAAACACATACACACACACACACACACACACACACATACTCACATTCACATTTGATTCTAGCAAAAATCCTGTCAACTAGATGTTATAGATATTATGATACCTATTTAAAGAGATGAGGAAATTGAGGCTTAGAGAGACTAACTGACTTAACCAGAGTCTCATATTTAACAAGTATTGAAGGCACAATTTAAATCCAGATCTTCCTGATTCAAGTACAGTTTTCTATCCATTGTGCCACAATGATTTTTAATATAGTTTTATACTTTAGCTTGTTTGTTCTTTTACAGTTGCTTTCATTCCTAAATGTTTGTTTATTTATAGTTTGTATATAATGTGCATTCATTGTATTTTTTGTGTGTGTGATTTAGTCCCAAAATTAGGGAATTAATCACTGGTCATTAGTTAGGCTATCTCAAGTAGATTGCCAGATCCCTGAGTAAATCAATCCCTGTGTTTTTTATATACATTTTATATAAGAAAAATATGACTAAAAACCTCTTTTTTGAATTGCCTTAAAGGGAAAGAAGTATCACAAAAAAAAGCACATGCCCCCAAAGAAATGGGTGAAGGGAAAAAAATGAGAAGATTGGGCATCTGACTTCAGAATTGTTGATTATATATACATGTATATCTTAGGTTTTATTTAAAATCAAGTGACAGGTACTAACATCTCCATTCCCATTCCTTACTGCTATAGCAAAGTAAAAAGCATAGAGTTTGGACTATTACCCTAGGGGTAACTTTGTCTCCTACTCTTAAAACCACCTTGTCTATAGAGAAAAAAAAAAATCTCTTCCCTTTGTGAACACGATTAATGATTTTATTAAGGAAGGTATTTACTGATCTATAATAAAGATGTCACTATATATCTAAGTACAATCTTGTGATACTTAGACAATCTCTACCCTGAAGTTTCCAGTAAGTTTTTTAAGAAAACCTTAAAGAAGTTATCACCAAAGCTGATGAAATAGCTATTCTAGCTTCTGATAAACATTTGTGATGAGAGAAACTTTTCTCTTTCAAATCTTCATGAAATATTTAAAGATACTTTAAACTTTCTGGACCATAACCAACATATTTTACTATTTCCAAGAATAGATTCTTAGAGCTAAAAGGGACCTCAGAGATTATACAATCAAATCTATATCTGAACAATAATTTACTCTTCAATATTCTTAGTAGGCAGTTTTCATCTGAAGACCTCTAGTAATAGGGAAATCACTGCTTTCTAAGATAGCTCATTCTACTTTTGATAAATTTAATTTTTAGGTAATTTTTCCTTATATTCAGTTAACACCTACCTCTGAAACTTGTTTTCATTGCTCCTCATTATGCTTTCTTGCTCAAAGCAGAATAAATTTAATCCTTACTACATATGACAGCTCTTCAGATACTTGGAGATCGCTATTTTGTCTCCTGTAAGCAAAAGGAGATGAGAAACTGCTATAAGGAATATGTAGTATTTTAGCTAAGCTTAAAAGAATTTGTGGGATTTCAGTTTAACCTATCTTTATCCCAGCCCCCGTTATAGAACTCCCATGCACCCTTTAAATCCCAACTCAAAGATCTCCTTCTACAGAAAAGTTTCTAGAGGAGGTAGGACAGAATTGAACAAAAACTCAAATAGGGAGGTTAAGCCTAATGTGAAATAAGAATTCCTCTTTGCAAACAGATAGAAAGAGGAGAAATAGGTAATGATACAGAAAAATTGTGAGGACTGATAGAAGGGAGCTGAGGAGGGAGTTCATTTTGAACTTAGCCTTCTTAAAGAAGTGAAAGGCCAAGTTATCTTCTATATATTAAGATTTAGGAGAAAAAGTTTTAGAGAAGTATTGAGGATAAAATACAGGGACAAAAAAATGGGGAAAAATACTTAGTAAGGTACAAGAAGAACATTCCTTATGACTAAGCGGGAAGAGAGATAAGACCTTCTGTAAGTTATATGGTATTAAATTAGATTTTAAAGGGAATCATAGGAATTTCACAGGGAGAATGGAAAGATAGTTGGGACCATCAATTGAAAACCTACCCATCTCCTTCAAGCCTTAACTGAAATGGTACTTCTTCTTGGTGCCATTTCCTTGATTTCTTCTAGGCAGAAGCCGTTTCTCCTTCCTATGAGTTATATTCCTTTTATGAACAATCAATCCTCACCTTTTTTATAGTATATTTATTTGTATATATATCCAATTTCCCTTCTTCTAGATTGTAAGCTCCTTGAAAGCAGATATCTTTCATCTTTGTATCCTCCATAGTACCTTGGAAAGTATTGTGCACATATTAGGTGTTCAGTGTTTGTCACATTGCATTTGGACACACTTTAGTGTATACAGAGGAAATCAACTAGGGGAAGAATCTAGAAAATAATGTCAATATGAAGCAATTAAAGGAGTTAGAATTGTTTAATCTTAGAAAAAGAAAAATCTAAGTAGAATGCAAAAGAGCTATCTTCAGACACTAGAAAGGCTGTCATGTAGAAGGAATAGAAATAGTTTATATTGTTACACAGACAAGGCCTAAAACAAATCAGTAGTATTGTAGGAAAATGTTTTTCAGTTCATTATAAGATAGGATGTATAAATTAGAAATAGATAATTAACAGTTAGGATTATCTCATAGTGAAAAGGGATGCCTGAGGAAGTGATGAGTTTCAGAATATACTGACTGCTACCTCCCTCCCATGCCAAGGAAAGGACAGTATGAATGTTCTAGTTCCTCATCACTAATTGTTGGCTTCCCTGTTTTCATATCTGCCTAACTGACCCAGGGTTTTCAATAGGTTTAAAATTTGGAAACACAACTATCCATAGTATAACTTTAAGGTACATAAGTCTAAAATTCAATTACTGATATTCTTTTTTAGTTTGAAGACTTTTGGGAATCCAGAAAGGATTGGACAGAAGAGGGTGAAACCTGATTGCAAGCCAAGTATTTGAAATTCTCTTTTATAAAAAGGATTAGGTGGATTTTTCAGGTACCTAAAAAGACAAATTTAGATTCAATATAAGGAAAAACTTCTCAACATTTATAGCAGTTCAAAAATAGAATGTACTGGCCAATGAGATAAAGAGTTCCCTCCCTCTGGAGGTGTTAAATGCAAAAGAAGATTCTTGTTCAGGGATGATTTGGACTAAATGGTCTCCAAAATCCTTCCAGCTCTGATACTCAGTAATTTGGGATTTCTTTATATATGAAAAATTTGAGATATAATCTGTTGTTCAGATATAATTAATGATTTCCTCATGTCAAACCTATTATTATAATCATAGTTCTGTATTTAGTCTACGTTTACAGGGATGCTACATTTTATTTACAGTCCCCTATTTGAAGTTTTGGGAATAGTGAAAGAATGATTAAATTCATCAAAATTTATTAAATACAAGGCATTATTTTTGGTACTAAGGACTGAAAGATGGAAAAATAGCATAGCCTATTTTTCAAGGAGATTGCAGGGTACAAATCAGAAGAACTCAATGGCACATCAAGCCGGTCTACTGACAAGTTGCATAAGGGGTGTAACTTAAGGATTAGTGTGTGTCATGCAGAACAGTCTTCTTGGAGCTAATGCCTTTCTTTTTTAACTTAGTCCTAGAGCAATGAGTAATGGGGTAAAATTTCCAAGTGAAAATTATAGAAGAAAAGTATACTTTATCAGATAATGTGATATTTATATCATCTCTTTACATCAATTCCCTTAAAATAAGAACAATCTTGTGCACATTTAAAACTTTGAAACCATGTCTCAAATAGTAGGATAATCAGAAAATGTTTTGCCAAGACAGTTTCAACAGGATTAATGTAATTCTTATCAAGCTGATGAAAGCCTCCTTTGAACTATTTCTAACATTAAAATTTTTATTTGTGGTCACAATTTAACTTTGAGTAAGTGAACTTGAATGACTGATTCTAGCAACTGATTCAGTCTCTATTAAGTTTCATCAAGATAAAGAAGTATTAAGGATTTCTTTATAATCTTCCTAAAGTTAAGGTCAGAGTTCTACCTAAATCACTCATTCATCCTGCCAACATTTTTCCCGCTCCACGTGCCCATCCTGGCAAAGCCCTTCTCGGTAAGCTTGATGTGAAAAGGGCCCTCAGCTTTTATCTTGAGAGGATTAATCCTCTGAGAATGTCCATTCAGTTTCTTTTTCTTTGACACTGGTTCACTTGGTCAAGCTGTGTTGAAAGTGGTTCCCTGGCTATGCCATTTCTCCTTGTTATTCCTTGATGAGTCTACATAGTCAAGGTCATATTAGAGTATGTTAGTTCAGAAGCTTGTCTGTACATCAGATTCAGAAGGGCGCCAGTTGGAGTTTTGTGTAATATCTTGGAAAACATTTTGCTTGGGTTTGTTATCACACATGAGAAGGACTTGAAAAATGCAATATTGAAATAGAGCAAATATTGGAAAAGGGAGTTTTTTAGTTAACAAAATACCCATGATAACATTTATCTTTATTTCTTGCTCACTTTCATAGGGTAAAATATGTCATTTTTTCCTTTGTAGTTAAGGGAGCTTCTCGTTGTGGTACATAGTCAAAACTCTTTTTGGTCTCCCTCTGCTTTCTATTAATCCTCAGGCTAGTATGGACCAGTAGAGGAGAACTTATGAGTTACTAAACAAATCTCTTACTGTCCTTGATTACATTCCCTTTGTCAGACTTCTATAGTTTACATGCAACAGACTTTAAGCTTCAGGGACCAAGTGATCTATCTACATTTTGGCATTGCTTTAGATCTTTATAAAATATGTAGAAATGGAATACTGGGTCAAGAATCAAGCAGACTTGAATTCACACACACAACCTCACTTCAAATACTTGAGCAAGTCACTTAATTTGTGTTTGTGTTAGTTTCTTCATCTGTAAATGGGGATAATGATTGGGAGTAATAATAGCACCTACCTCCAGGGATGTTGTGAGGATCAAATGAGAAAATATTTGTAAAGCACTTAGCACAATGTCTAAGCTCTATTACATAAACTATTATAGCCACCATCATAATTATTATAATTTAGTACATTTCATATATCTATATATGTATGTGTATGCATACACACACACACACACACACACACACACAAGCCATTCTTTTTTTGTTTGTTTAAAAGTATTTAAGCAGGTGTACATTTGCATGTAAAAGAGAATAGCAAATGAGAAATTGTGGTTTTTCTAGCTTCTTTTCTTGATACCTTCTTTCTTGGCTCTCTTTATTCAGCACATATTCTGAATGCCTATCCCTAGTCTTCTCTACTTTACAAAAATACATATGCAAAAATATTCCCAGTAATCCTTCACTATCATGCAAAAAAAAAAAAAACTTAGATTAAGTAGAAGACGTTTACTTATTAAGATATGAAAATAGTATATTTATTTCATTATATATTCAGAATAAAATAATTTTTCCTCGTAGTTTGTTTGACATGTTGCTTGAAGTAGGAGAATTTTGCTTAATTTTCTGTTGTTGCATTTTCCTCTACCAAGTTTTTGGGTGGTTTTTGTTTGTTTTGTCTTGTTATAAGACTAAATGTTAATACAGACTTAACTAAACAGGTCTAAAACAAAACATGATCTACATATTTTGTAGGTATTTTCATTCAAACTAAGTATTTTACTATTTTGTGGAAATAATTGCCATACCTCAATTTTTAAGATTTGATAATTTTCTGAAAATTAGAATTTATCATAATAATTTAAAGCTGTTCAAGTCAGGATCATGAGTTCTAAAAACAGAAAACAGGACATCTACTCAGAAGAAATCATTTAGTTCTGTGTCTCTTAGTTTTTAAGGATTTGGTCCCATAATCCTATAATGGCTGTTATCTTGATAATTTCTGGTTGATAATGGAAACTTTAATGTCTGATCATATTCCTTATTACTATTTCCTAGTTTGGGACAATGTAGAATCAAACTTTATGCTCCATCCCAATCTTCTCTCCCTATCCACATAGAGCTTAAAGGTTGCCTTAAACTTTTCATTTGTAGCATGTATTTCGCAGTGTTAGCATGCTAAAGAACTTTTCTAAGTTTTTGAGAGGGAATCTTATTTTCAGAGTCCCAGGATAAAACTTGAATAAACTTTCTACATAAATTTAAATAATGCTTAAAGATTCAAGAAATGCTGAAGACAGAATTATTCCACAGTTTTTACTATATATCTTTTTCTATATCCCTATTCAGAAAATGTGGAATTATTTTATCTAAATTTAATTTGAAGTTCTCTTAGAATTTATATTGCCACAACAAAACAAAGCCTTTTCTTTCTTTTTCTTTTTTAAAAACATTTTTATTGATATTTTCTGTTTTATACATTACCATAGTATCTCATGTATTTTTCCTCCTTCTCAACCATGAAAACCATCCCAAAAGACAAGTAGCATTTATTAGAGAAGGAAATGTATTCTCCCTTTGAATTCATCTGGTTCAGGATTTAGTTTGTTTTTTAATTTGATAGTTTCTTTTTAGCTAGCTCTATTTCCTTGTCTGGGTTAAGATTTCTATCTGGTCTTCTGATAGTTTGGATATTTTTATACTTTTTTAACCTATTTCTCTTTCTTCTGTGGTCTAATTTTTAGTAGCATATAACTGTCACAATTTATTAATAGACTGAAAAAGTCCAAAAACATGTGCAAAGTATAACACTGGTGGACCTCCCACGTTGACAAAGGGGGCATTCTGGGGATGTCTTCTCCTTTTTCTTCATTTGAGTCCTAGTTGATCATTATAATTTTGTTATATTTGCTTTTGATTTTTTGATGTTACTGTTCTTTTCATTTACATTGTTGTAGTTATTACTACATATATTACACACACATATATAAGAAATGTATTAAACAATAATAATTATCTTGATGGCTATAATAGTTTATGTAATAGAGCTTATTAAGAATTGTGCTAAGTGCTTACTTTGCTCTGCATCACTTCATATAGATTTTTCCATGCTTCTCTGGGTTTTTCACATATTTCACTTCTTAGAGCATAGTGATATTTTATTATAATTATGTTCTACAGCTTGTTTGGATTTTCAGTTTTAATTAATTAAAGTTAAATGCTGTTGATTTTTGAGGATTTATTTTGTAACCTGAATTGTCACAATTAGTACCTTTGCTAATTTCCTAGGGTTTTCCAAGTAAACCATTATATCATCAATAAAGAGGGATAGTTTTATTTCCTCTTAATTATTTTCTCTGGTCTTGTTACTATTGTTAGCATTTCCAGAACCATATCTAATAATAGTGGGGAAAGTGGGCATCCTTGCTTCAATCTATATTTGTTAGAAAAGATTCTAGTATAACCTCATCTTATATGATGCTTATTTTTGGTTTTAATTGGATTTTTTTATGATGTATTCTTTAAAATATCCCTTTATACCTATTCTTTATAGGGTTTTTAGCATAAAATAGTTTTGTACTTCATCAAAGCTTTTTTGAACATATAGTGAGATAATCATGTGGTTTTGGAATTCTAGTTTTGAATTTGATTATTTATGTTGATTATTTCCCTAATATTAAACCATCTTTGCATATCTAATATAAATCACTGTAATTTGTTTGGTAGGATTTTAATTTAAATTTTTTTTGTAATTATAATTATATTAACCTATAGTTTTCTTTCTGGTTTTATTTTTCCCTGATTAAGGTATTAGGATTATAATTGTCTTAGAAAAGGATTCTGATAGGATTTATTCTCAATTTTGTAGGATAATTTGTGAAATATGGGTATTGTTCTTCAAAAAAAATTTTTCTTTAATAGTTCCTTTATAATTAGAGCTATTTGTTTTCTTTACTGAGATTGGGTTACTTAAGATCTCTATCTGGCCTTCTGATAGTTTGAGTATTTTATATTGTTTAAAGTATTCTATTTCTTTTTGTTCTCAAATTTGGTAGCATTTAATTGTACATAATATGTTCTGATTATTCTGTTTATTTCTTTTGACTTCTGTAATTTTATTCATTTGATTTTCTGTTCTTTTTAGATCAGATATACTTAGGATTTATCAATTTTATTAATCGTTTTCAAAGAACTGGCTTTTAGTATTATTTATCATTTCTATGGGATTTTTTGTTTCCAATTTATTTCCCTTTTAATCCTTAATATCTTCTCTTTTGTACTTAGGTTTGTTGGGGTTTTTCACTTTTAATGCATATTCAGTTCATTAATCTTTTCTTTTTATATTTTTGTTGAGGTATGATTGTAAAGATCTGATTTTTTCCCCTAAGAAATGCTTTAGCAATTTTGATAATTTTTTTCATTATTATTTTGTTTTACTCAGTGTTTCTATAACTTGCTTTTTGATGCAAATAAGATTTCATTGTTAAGTCTCAATTTGAATCTGTATTTTTTGTTTGTGGCCTCTGTTCTTCATTATGGCCTTAAAAAATGTATTGATTGTTTCTATCTTTATATATGTGTGTGTGTGTGTATTTATAATATGTCTGTGACCATATACTCTGGTCAGTTTTTGTAAAAGTTCCACATGGTGCAAAGAAGTATGTATGTTCTTTTGTTTTACCATTTAGAAGATACCATAAAGCTTTTAACTTGAGTTTCTCTAGAAATTTATTTAGTTCCATGTTTTCCCTTTCATTTATCTTTCTGTTAGACTTCCAAAACTGATAGAGGAATATTGTGAATTCTGTCACATTAACTGTATATATCTTCAAGTTCAGATAATGTATCCTTTATGAATTTGGATGCTAAGGCATTTATTTGCATTATATAAAGTTTAATTCTGATATTGCTTTGTTGTCTCCTTTCAGCATTACATAGTTTCTTTGTTTATCCATTTTTATTTTTTGCATTTTTTTTGCTTCATCTGCTAGCTAAGCAACTTCTGCTTTTTTGAATTCACTTGATGCATAGCAAGATTGTTTGTTTTTTTTTTTTCATCTCCTCATTTTCATTTTAAGTATGTCTTTGGTTTTTTATGTTGTTGAGTTATTTTGTTTTTTTTGTAAGCAACAGATTATAAAATGAGTGGCTTATTTCTTAATTTTTTTGTGTAATATCTTAATAATTTATGGACTCTCAAAGAATAATAAAGTAATGGAGATAGTAAAGAGTGGGGAAGGAAGAATGCAGAGAAATTTGGAAGATGATAGTTCATGGATATGAAGGAAGGGGATTGAGAGTACTATTATAGGGAATAAAGGTGATATAGCAAAAGGGAGGAAGTAAAAAGGATAGGAAAGTAGGCTGAGAATATTTTGTTGGAAAGAGTGCTGGCCTTTTAGAGAATTTGGACTTGAATTTAAATCCCTATTCTGTACTTACTCCCTTATGTCAGGTACTTATTTACTATCATGCAAATCATGTCTTCTCTTTAGGCTTCAGTGTCTTTTTATGTAAAACAAGATTAGGCTCAGTGATCCCTAAAATCCCTTTTAGCTCTTAATTTATGATCCTATGTCTTTCCTAAAAAATAGTATATGGGATGTAATTTTAATATTTAAAAAGTGACAAAACTTTATTTTTAAAGAGATATTTGTAAAAAAAAAAAAAAATTACAGTGCCCAATGAAATAATTGTGGAGCACCTAAAAATGTGTCACATTTGAGGTCAAGAATCACTGTTTTTACATTTATGTGAGTTATGTAGAACATAAAATCTTAAAGTATGACATCCAAGTTTTTATTTTTGTTATACTCAAATAGTATAGCATTACATATCATCTCACTGTTTTGATGTTGGATCTTTAGTATAAAAGAAAAGAAAATATTCTAAAATTTTTCCCATAAACATTTAAATTTCTCATCCTTACTTTATATTTGTTGCATTCACTTTTATATTTGTATCTTTACAATAAATGCTTATTTATAGTAAGGGCAGCACATTGCTTACTGAAGCCCTTAATTGCTTTTCCCAGAAACCTTTGTGAGGCAACTTTACTTTTATCTCCATTTTGCAAACAAACAAAAAATCAAAATTAAAAGGCATACAAAGAAAAGGATAACAGAATAAGCACTTATCAGTACCTATAATGTATCAGACACTATACCAATAATGTGCCAGACATTATACTAAGGACTTTTTTTACAAATATCATTTCATTTGATCTCCATGACTGAAATGCATGTGCAGTTATCCTCATTTTACCGTTCAGGGAACTGATGCAAGCAGAGTTTAAATCACTTGCTCAGTCATACAGCTAGAAAGTGTTTGAGGCCTTATTTGAACTCAGGTCTTCCTCATAGTAAGCTTGACACTTTGTGCACTGTGGCTCCTTCTGGCTGCCTTAAAAAAAAAAAAAAAAAAAAAAAAAAGGCTCAATATAGCAAATCAGAGAGAGAACCAGTCCTGTTATCTTGTTATGTTGTTCCTCTCATATAGATACTTGGGCTTTTCGCTATCCCATAAATAAACAAAACACAAAAGTGAATGTTCTGGAACATCAGAACTTGTAGTATTCCCTTGCAGTTTGGTCTTACAGTTATCACTTAGACTGGATAGAAATTTCCCCTTGCCATACTGTTTACTCTATCCATGCCATATTCTTGTCAGGTAGGTGTTGTGGTGGATAGAGTACTAGACTTGGAGTCAGGAAGATGTGATTTCAAATCTTGCTTCAGAAATTTAACAGTATTTATTGCAAGGATCAAATTAAACAAAGCATTTGGCAAGTCTTAAAATGTTCTATGACCATATATGGCTATATGTTGGGAGAAGGGAAGAAAACAAACATTTATACAATAACTACCATGTGGTACCATTACTAAGCATTGTGCTAAATGCTTTACAAATATTATTTCATTTGATCCTCACAATGACCCTTGGGAGGTAGGTGCTATTGTATCCATTGTGTAGCTGAGGATATTGATGCAAACAGAGATTAAGTCACTTGGCCAGGATTACACAGCTAATAAGTGTCTGAGACCTGATGTAAACTCCACTTTGCTGTCCAGTTGCTTCAACTGTTATTAACTTATTAAATGTAATTGCCATTATTATCACCCAGACCTCAAGGCAGCTAGCTGGTATCATTGAGAGTACCAGGTCTGAATCAGGGAGACCTGAGTTCAAATCTGGCCTCAGACATTTCCCAGCTGTGTGATCCTGGGCAAGTTATTTTACCCTGTTTGCCTTCTTCTGTCTTCTCATCTGTAAAATGATCTGGAGAAGGAATGGCAACCACTTTGCCAAGAATATTCCAAATGGAGTCACAGAGTTAGACAGCTGAAACAACTGAACAACCACCACCACTACCCATACCCCACTCAAATCATATATTAGCAATATTGTATGGCTTGACTCTTAAATCTTCAGTGAGTCAACAAGTATTTTTTTTTTTTGTGCGTTTACCATGTCATTGTGCCAAGCACTGGGAATAGAAAAAAAGGCAAAAATCTGGTTCCTGCCCCAAACTCAGATTAAAAGGTAACTGAAAACATTCCAAAGTACCTTTGAAACTTATGAGAACATCACTCTCTTTTCTGACTTTTTTACTTCTGCTGAAAGGACTGGAGTAGAAGGGGAAATGCGAGCTTGATTGCAGCCCTATCTCCAGAACCACTGAGAGAAATTGATATAAACATTGGGCTTCTTAACTATTCCCATATATCTATCTCCTTTTAAAGGGTTATAGTATTCAAATCCATTGGATTTAATCGAGGTTTTTACCTTGATAATTACTCAGAATTCATACATTAAGAAATATATGTTTATATGCATCATTTAAAGACTTAACCTGCTGGTATGGCATCTCATTTTCTGCTTTTTATATTTGTTTCTATCTAGCGTTAAAGGCTACAAGATTACATTCTTAAATTCAACCATTTTAAAAATAAAAGGAATTGAAAGCCTTCTTAAATTTAACTCTGTTAAAAAAATTCTTTAGCAAAATTAAAAGAACACATCTTTCTGGACAAGAAAGGTTTCAGTGTTTTTCATGTTTTACTTTTGCAGAAACAAAAGCATATCAATTATTGAAGCAGTCCACATTACAGGATAATAAAAATCAAACTGAAGAACATTACCAAAAGGAAAAAAAGGGAGCTGTGTCTAAATTGGAATTGGCTGGTAAGTTATAGGGAAGTACATTCATTCTTTCAAGCCTGACAGACTATAGTAGTAATTTGTTCATTATCAATTAGTTATTTGTCAACCAATCAACAAGCATTTCATTATTATATGCTATGTGTTAAACACTATACCAGGGTTTCAAAGACAAAAATAAACCATTTCTTGCCCTCAAGAAATTTACTTTTAACATATGAGACCACACACACACAAATATGCATATATATGCATATATCTACATGAACATAAAAAGCATGTTCAAAATGAATACAGAGTAATTTTGGTAAGGTGAACCAGTAGTAGCTTTGAGGTTCAGGAAACACTTCCTGGAGAAGGTGACATATGACACGAGTCTTGAAGAAAACTTGAGAAGAATGAGAAGAAAATATATTTCAGATTCTGAAAGCCACAAATTCCAAAGCACAAAGGCAGTAGATAGAGGGCCACATAACCATAGAAATGAAATTAAAGAAGTTTCTAGACCTAGAAATGTCCTTAGCAATCATATAATCCAAGGGTTCCTAACTTGTTTATAGACTCCAAAAAGGCCCACGGAGAGATTTCAGAGGAATCCATGAACTTGATTGGAGGAAAAATTATACTTTTGTTTTCACTAACCTATAATCAAAATTTAGCATTTCCTTCCATTATGAATGTTGATAACAAACCATAATATTATTAGCAGTACCATTCCTCTGATTTTTTTCACTAATAAAAATCACAGATTTGTTTTCTTTCAAGTTATAGATGTTGCCTTTCCTCTAAAATTACTTTCCTTTTACCTCTTTATCTTTATCTTGAACTTGAATTTTTATCATAAATCTTGAATCATGTAGTTGGGTTCTTATTCTTTCCCCTATTAAATAAAATTGAATTTCCCCAACACAGTCCCTTGAACATAATATGTACTTAATACAGAATTATTGACTGATTGAATATCTTTTACACTCATCACTCCTTCAAAATTACTGCCATATTAGGCCTACCACTAAATGTAATCACAGTCTTCCTATCTACAGATACTTATATGACGTAGCTGGCCAGCTGTTGTCCGTCCATAGCACCAGAATGACATAGGGGTCCATAACACAAAAAAAGGTCAAAACCCCTTCTTTTGTAACATCCTCATTTTTCAGATGGGGAAGCTGAAGAATGAGGAGATAAAGTGACTTTCCCAAAAATCGCACAGCTATTCTGTAACAGAAATACGTCTTTTTTTTTTTTTTAAACTCTTTTTGTGTAAACTTTACTTTGGAACCTGGGAAAACTTTCATGAAGTGATGCAGAATGAAGTGAGCAGAACTAGAAGAACAATTTATACTATAAGATTTAAATGGTTAAAACAAGAAATAATTTTGAAATAATAAGTGATCAATAAATGGTCAGTGAACAATTATGATTCCAGAGGACTGATGATAAAGCATGCTTCCCACCTCCTGACCAAAAAAAAAAAAAAAAAAAAAAAAAAAAAAAGACAAATATGCAAAATGAAACACATTTTTGGACATAGGCAATATGAGTTGCTTGACTATGCTTATTTGTTATGAGGGTTTTTGTTTTTTCTAGTGAGAAGAAGGGGAGAAATAATTTGATAATTGGAAAAAATAAAACTTAATTTAATAAATAGCATTTATTTTGTGTACAAAATTGGCCAGGTTTAAGATGTGAATTATTATCTAGAATTGTTATACTATCTGAGTCATGTTTACATATTTTGATACTATTCAATATGTGGCAGAGCAGTAGTAGGTGACTAGCTTACAGTAAATTAATTTCCTTGTCCATGATCAAATACTGCATTGAATTTAGAGGGGCATATAAAATAAAATTTAGTTTCCAGACTAAAGTTACTTGATCCATTTTATCACACTATATTTTTTGACAATAATTTCTTACATTAAGATTCTAAAAGTACTTCAGATTTAGTGTGTGTTAATGGAGTTATGATCTTTATATTTTCCTATTCATCTCTTTTAACTGTATACATATAAACTTTTCTCAGCATTTTCTTTAAGTAAAGTAGTGACCTGAAGAAAGAGAAAGAATAGATAGGTATTTGTTGGGGGAAATGGAGAGAATATGTGTTTTTGTGCTGATTGCTTTATATGATATTGAAAAGTCTTAACTAGTAAAGTTCCCAGCCTTCAGTGTCTTTGATTTTTTTTGCTTTGCTCTTAGACTAGTTATGTGACTAATACCTTATGCCTTAATGTCCCTTCTCAGTAAGTCCTGGCTCATTAAATGTTTTGATACTGGTTATGTGCTTGACAGATACAAATTTTCATCATAACTGTTTTACTATTGAGGTTAAAATGGACTAAGCTTGTGTAGACCAGGCAGATTAGAAATTTAACAGATTCTTTTCTCAAAGAGACCTCTCTCTGGAATCTATTCTCAACAATTAACTATTAGGAGCAAAATTAGGTAGCAAAAACATACAGGAAAGAGGATCATAAAGATGCGGGACTCAAGGATTCCGTCCACAGGCTAGGAGCACCATGGTGACAGTTCACCAGACTCCTGGGAAAAGACTGACTTTTATATTGCCCAGCAGTGACCTTTCAGACTGGTTAAGGAGTGTCCTTGGTGGGTTTCAGTGGGAATTGCATTTTGTTATTCTCAACTGGAAAGATAGGAGATTTAGCATTGAGGTTTGAGGGTGAGTGACATAGGTAGTTTAGTCTAAGAAAGTCTGTAGTTTTCCAAGTCTGACTCAATATCATTTATTGTGGCAAATGATCCCTGGCCATGTATCATAAAACTTATTTATTATGCATTGATATAAAACATTCATAAGACTTCTCTAGTCATTTATCGTCATTCAAACTAGAACATTTATGGCTATTTTATTCTCCCCGTATTGTTGCTTTGTCTAAGTATCACTACCTACAGATATTCTGCCATGTGCTTTTTCCAGTGTATGAAGGTTCCTTTTTTTGTGTGCCTGAGCAATCTCTTCTTCTCTTGACAGTGTTCCCAAAGTTATTGTGTGTTCTTTTTTATTCATCTCATTTCATTGTTGAGGATCAACTAAACGTTTACATTTAGCAATTTTGCTTATCACAGGCTTGAATATTGGCAGCAGTACTTTGAAGACAAAGACAAGTAACGAAATCGATTCAGAAGCTAGTTTTTCATCTAGTGAAGGAAGTCCTTTGTCAAGGTAAAGTCATGAAAAGCATTACATTTTTTGAAAGGCTTTAACAATATGAGAAATGTCATTAGAAAATGAGTAAAACTGACTATTATTTTGTTTTGAAATTTGATAAAGGGGTTAAGTTTTGTGGTTTTGTTTATATAAAAATAGGAGCTTAAACTTTAGTACACCTTTGAAAATATTTGCTCCAAAGGCAGGTATTGTTTTGCAGCTGTTGTTTTCTCATTTTAAGACTCAATTGACATCTCAGTGAACCACAAATTAGCGTGTACAGCTGCTCGCAGTAGGGCTACTTAGAGACCAGACAATGGAAGTTGTCAGAAAAAGGGCAGATATAGAACATAAAGTCTTAAAAAAATAAAGGGGGTGTATTTCTTCTTTTAGAGGCTTCTGAGATACAAACTAGTCATAGCCAGATATTCATTTTTGTATTCCTTTTTAAAAAGTCTTTAGTACTAGACTATACTTTTATCTGTCTTTTGCTTTCATATTGAATGCATTTAATTAATTACCTAGTTTTCCTAAAGGACACAATTTATCTTTTTTTTATATGTGTTAACCAAAACACTTCAATTCTCATTTTGTTGTTCCCCTGGTTTTTCATTAGTGTGAAATATTAATCAAGCTACTTTAGAAGAATCAGTATCTGAAAATATAAAAAGGCAAAATATTCCTTTGTTTTAGATTAAATAATTAAGAAGAAATGAGTGCAAAGTCTATACTATACTGCTTTGTTGGGTTCAGTTTACTTCACTTTATTGTGATATTTTGTATTTCTTTATTATATTTGTAATACTGTGTTGTGATATTTTGTATTTCAATTAACTTGTAAAGTTATTTTTAAACATAAATTTTTGTGCTGTTCAATTCAAGTAGTCTGTATTTTAAAAAACTCATTCAGAAATCTACTTTTTCTAATTAAGTTTTATTTTAATTTCTATGAAAATATTAAAATTTTACTAAGTAAGGGTAAGGAAAAGCAGGTTGATTTTTTTCATTGAATTCTGTTCTTCATAAAAACTTGACAAATTGCAATATTCAGATTAGGACTCTGAATTTTTGAGTTTTCATTCATATAATAGAAAATTTGTTTTTTTTCCCTGTACAAGTAAGCCTTAATATTCTATGATAAGTCATTTAAAAAAAAAGTTGTCTTTTTTTTAAAATAATGATCCTATACATTAAAAGCATGGACTTTTCAGAGAGAATATGAAGAGACAGTAAACTCTGTAAATACTTTGTTAGTTTTACTATTGGAGCAATTTTGCAATTCTTAATTTATAAAGTTATTTAATTCATTGATTCTATATACTATATATACAATTGGGCAAATTCTTAAACTTGATCT
This sequence comes from Antechinus flavipes, assembly GCF_016432865.1. Classification (NCBI taxonomy): domain Eukaryota; kingdom Metazoa; phylum Chordata; class Mammalia; order Dasyuromorphia; family Dasyuridae; genus Antechinus; species Antechinus flavipes. The sequence continues at coordinate 156,719,522 of NC_067399.1, read as the reverse complement.
TTATACATGTATTTCAGCAAGTTTTCAAACATGCTTCCAAAGCAATTGAATTTTGGATACCAATTTTATGCAATTTTATTTTCATTTTCTTATATTGCTGATACCTGCATTTTTGTTGTCTTTTCTTTAAGTTGAGGAGAATAAATATTGCATAATAGTTTTTTCTAAACAAATGACACATAATAATTAAATAAAAACCTGGTTTGTTAAGGTTAGTTGATTCTGAGTACTTGACTTTCATTCTATACTGAGGACATTTGTAAATTCAGTGTTTGAGTTCTTGTTTTTGTTTTTAAAGAAAAGAAACATGCAATATTGTAACTAGAGAGCTCAGGTTGTTGCTTATTTGTGATTGGGACACACTGATATTTCTTCGAGGCTTACATTTAAAGATTCCACTTATTGCAGTCACTTCTTGTGCTTTATTGCTTTTACAAGTGGTCTCGAAATCCAGTACTTGAGAATAAACATAACAGTGCAGGACTGCTGTAGTACTTTTAAAAATTCTTCTTTGCTCTATTTTGTCAGTGAGCTGATGAGTGACCTCAAAAAAGACCCTGCTGGACCTAAATAAAAAATGGCTTCCTCTGATGTCCTAGAGACAATAATTATGATGTGCCAGTTAAGCCCAAACTACAGCTGAGGGATTTTACTTTAAAGCAGAGGCTTGGGCGCAAAAATGCATTTATAGCTCTTTGTCTGGCACCTCATTATGTGTGGGCCTGATTCATTAAGTAATTGGTTTGCAGTTGTTTACATGAGTATTAAGGCTTTCTATTCAGCAGCCTTTGAGAGATACATTGTGCAAATGTTGCATGTTATGAATGCGGAATGAGGGGCAGAGGACCAGTCCTATTGGCTAAACACTGCACTCTGTTGAAAACCAAGAGAAAGAGATTGGGTGCTGCTTTGCATAGCAATGACTTTCTTAATAAGCTTTACAGATTAATACACACAAGCTATAAAAGATGCAAAGAGATACTCTTAGCACATTTATACATGCTCATTTCATTATTATGGAAGTGGAGATGGGAAGAATTGAGTTCTTTCATAGTCAGTTTTTCAGTGCAATGTCTTCAGTGCATGAGACTTAATAGAATCCGATGTTTATTGTATTATAAATCATGGGGAAGTAGGCAGATCTGCAACAGTTTATTATTAAAGATTCTTTCAATGTAAATCTTTTTCTACTATTGTATTTTCTACAGCAAAATCATTTTGTGGTTGAGTGGGGATGAAAGGCATAATGTACGAAGGAGTGAGTCTTAATAGGAAGCTGCTCTCTGAGTAAAGACCACTTGTTCCCTTTTGTTCAGAGGTGCATGCCAGAGCTTCCTCTTCTCTAACAAACATTGTCTTGTTTTACCTTCACCAGAAAACTATTTTTACTCTCCTGGATTCATTTACTGAACTGAGAATATATTTTAACAGTCTGACATATAACTTAAGTTTAATGGTTGGATAGTGATAACATTTTTTCCAAAAGAAAAGAATGTGCTAATGTAATATAATTGCCTGGGGAAAAGGTATCATAAGTCACGACTGAATCTCCCTGGAAGAACAAGCTAGATGCTATGTGTGTGGCATTTTATAGCCTTGTAGCAACAGAAACAGCCAGTGGAGGTCACTAGCATTCTAGCTAATGTTGCACTGTATTTCAATGATTTATTTCTTTTTGTTTGATTGACTTTGTCATTTTTCTGGATTACATGAATATGACTGAGGACTAATAAATCAGCATACCTGATTTGAAAGGTATCTTGTGACTCTATAAAATATATGTGTATACATAATATGCTAATTTTTTATTTGACTTAACAAATCAGTATTATCTATAAATTCTACCATACAAACTGCTTTTTATGTGAAACCATAAATTTTATCTTTTGAAAGGTAAGTAATATATGAAATCATGCTTATCTTCTTAATTAAGTAAAATTATTTTAAAGAATTAATAATAGGTTGATACCTTTAAAAAGAGGAAGTGTATCTTAGTGTAAAGGACCTGGTTAGCCATCAGGGGGCACTCAGACTTTATAAAATTAAAACTGCTTCATGCTTTTGGTTACTTAAGACTAAAAAATATTTTCTAAAATTTGTTGATTTGGGGGATGGTGTCCTTTTATAATTCTAAATTCAAATGTTATTTATTTCTTTTAAACATTTTCTAGGAATGACTAAAGAGTCAGAGAATAGGCAAAATGAATAAAATAAGTGTCTTCTATGTGTCAAACATTATGTTGCAGTTATTTTAAGATTCGTAAAACTATTTTGGATCTTTCTTTTGCTTATGGCAAGACATGTTATCCCACATTAAGAATCATTCTAAGTCCTATCTAGTATAAGTCTTGTTTTGATGTATGATAACACAGGCACAAGAGCTTACCTCCTTTCTCCCCATATCCTATGCACAGGCTTACAGGATGTTAGGACATCGTCTGTCTTTATCCACTTTCTTAACCTTTTCTTATCCATCTAAATTCCTGAACATACTCTCTTTTGATTTTAGTGATTGGCAGTATGGAGTGAATTCAGGAAAGCTACATTTGACAGTAAGAGAAGATTGATGAAATTTAGTGGAGGAAGTAATTAAGGAATCACTGCTATAGACAGGGTGTGGAAATAGTTGTGGAAAAGAATTCTGTCAGAGTTAGAGCTAATAAACATTTATTTAGCAACTCGTATGTTTTAGACATTTTATTAAGTGCTAGGGATACAAAGAAAGGCATAGAACTATTCTTGCCTGTAAGCAACTTACAGTCTAATGGGAGAGACAATACATTAAAAGAAATTGAAAAGTCCAGAGTGGAGGGTTGGGGGGATAGAAATTATCTGTCTTATAGAAGCTGTGGAGAGGGGGATGAACCAAGGAGGTATGAATTTCTGAGTTGATTTCATCTTGCAGAATGATTTCTGAACATGATGAAGTCCAGGAAAATAGCTAGGTGGGACATGGGAATGATGGGGAGAATTCAAAGTGCCTTTTTAAATGGAGAAAGATAAATAAGGAGATCCCAAATGGCCATCTCCTACCTCTGTAACTAGAGGTGGGGTTTGCTGAGGACTTATGAGTTTTCCAGTTGATTTCATCTTGTAGAATGATGATTTTTCTGGAGAAGATGGAATCTAGGAAAATAGCTGGATGGAAAATAATTCTAATGAAAGAAATGCTAGATTCTTCAGTGACCCACTGAAAGATATAGATATATCTATATCTTAGATATGTAGATAGAAAGAGAGAGAGAGAGAGAGAGAGAGAGAGACAGAGAGAGAGACAGAGAGAGGGAGGGAGGGACGAAGGAAGGAAGGAAGGAAGGAAGGAAGGAAGGAAGGAAGGAAGGAAGGAAGGAAGGAAGGAAGGAAGGAAGGAAGGAAGGAAGGAAGGAAGGAAGGAAAAGACAAGACCTTAGAAGTTATCTTGTTCAATGACTTAATTTTATAGATGAGGCAACTGAAATATAGAGTGCTTCAGCAGCTTACCAGAAACCACACAGGATAAATCCTGCTATTTAAAAATAGCAGAGCCTGGATTTAAACTCTAGATGTGAGACTCCATCATACCATGTTGCACATTTTAAATTTCAACGTCCCTTATCAAATGTAACTTTCCCAACTTGAAGAAGAAAATTCACATTTCTGATCCTTATCACTACAGTGAACTTCATTTCCCACCATGATGTCTATCATCTTTGAAGTTGCCATCCCATAAGGTGAATTTCTTCTCAGCAAGAATCCTATTCCTTTGACTCTACTAACTAACTCAATTATTTGATTTTTAATCTAATGAGATGAAGGGCAAAAGTTCAATTCTGGAATGATCAACTTTGAACAAAAAAAAAATTCTTCTGTTCAGTCAACATTTAGCAAATATTTATTGACTCATACTGAAGGTTTATAGGATACTGGGACTGGGGGAGGGTATTACTGATCAAGGTCAGGATCACTTGAGTTCCCTGAACCCATTTGATGAAATTATAGAAAGAATACAGCAGGTAATGGCAACAATGAGATGTTAAAAGTTTTTTTCCCATTGAGACTTAGGTGGCTGCATTTATATCATATCAAAGGTGAGCCTCTTAAAATTTAAAAAAAATTTTTTTAACCTTGTAAAGGGTACTTGAGTAGCTCACCCCTTGATGGACTTTTTACAGATTGCAGTGGTCATGTAAAGAAGTGTTTCCATTTCACTGTTCTTTGTGGAAGTATTAAAAAGTTGCTTCATTTTGAAGAAATGAAATAACTGAAGAACTAGAAGAAAGGCCTCTGAAAGGCAAGCTAGTCAGTCCTATATATTCTCCCTCTAATCATGAAGAAAGTCTTTTTTGTAGGAAGAGCCTAATTTTTAAGAGGGGATCATTTTTGAGCTTTTCCTTTGTGCATCTTCCAAAGTATAGAGTGGAGAAGAAGATTATTTTCTTACCATATAGATGGAGCTGAAGAAAAGAGACCCAAAAAAATCTAGGTTTGGAGTAATGAGTTATGAAGAGGAGTAGATTCAGGACAGGGACATGTCCAGAAGGTAGATAGTCTATACCCAAAAAGAGCAGCATAAAGACACTACAAGAAAAGAAAAACATTGGGACCCTTCAATGTTGGAGGTTGAGTTGCCTTGGCTAAATGTGAACTTTCTCAACTAGTATTCTCTGGATATAATCACTCTTCCTACTGACACTGTGTGTATCTAAAAGAAAATACACTGAAAGGTTTGTAGGCAAAATGTTTGCTACTATTCTTTATACTACGCCATTTCAGTTAATGCCTTTACTTCAATTTAATTACAATAGTTGAATGACTGTCAGCCAAAAATATTAGTAGGGGCTTCTGAAACATAGTTTTAGAAGTGTAGATTCACAGAGAGCCCTGAACTTGGGGTATTTGCCATCCTGTTGAGTGTAGGCTGAAAGGCTAGCCCCAGAATGGATGCTATATATACACAAAGGACTGTGCTAGCTTCTGTGAGATAAATAATGATGTACAAGGTCTCTGAGCGTATGAAATTTTCAACTAATATTTGCCATACTTTCTTATTTATGAAACATATGCATATGTATATAATGCGCACACACACACACACACACACATACATACACACACCCTAAATCCAAGAGCTAAGAAAAGAAATTGGAAAAAGGAGATACTATAACACCTTTTCCTATTCTTTTGGCTTCACAGTATTTCATTCATTATAGACGCAATTGACATCATTTTTATTTCGTTCTACAGAACAATATTATTAAGAATAATAATTAAAAAGTCCCTTCTTATAATGTATATAAGATTTACAGAGCTGGAAGAGACCTCAGAAAATCAAAGGGTCCATTCTTTCTTCCTTGCTCCCCCTCCCTGATGTTAATAGGTAGATGTGGTATAATTATCCTCATTTCAAGGTGAGATAACCAGAGAGATCACATACTTTGCCTATTAGTAGGTAGAAATATTATATCATGATGAACCTAGCATAAAATAAAAGTAGTAGCCTTATTTTATGGGCAAATCAGCCAACCTCTCTAAGTTTCAGTTTCATCACATATAAAATGGAATAATAAAGCTTTCATTATCTATACACAAAGGATTGTTGTGGAGAAAGCATTTTGCAAGCCTTAAAATGGTATAGCATCCAGAACTACTGCTAAAACTACAACAAGTAGTAATGGTTTTAGGTATTCATAAAATACCACTTCCTTGGTAACCATTTTTGCCTAAGATGTAATACTAGCCTAATTTGTTTCTTTTGCATTGTTATTAAATTATATAATTATTAAATTGGAATAGGGACTAGAACTGGAATTGCCATCTTCCACATATTTTCTTCTTTTCATTACACCAAAATTCTATTACAAGTTTTTTTGATGTCTCATATTATCTGTGAAACTATATTGACTAATCCAGTAATGATCAGAAATCAAGTTCCTTATGGTATGTTTTTTAAAGTGAATATTAATGTATCAGCATGTAGCATTTAATAGAATGGATTCTATTCCATAAAAATTAAATTACATTTTTCCATCAATTTTTATTCCATACAAGGTATGCAATAGGAGTAATGGGATTCTTTTTTTTTTTTTAGCAAAAATATTAGAATTCATTCAAATGATTTTTCCTTTAAAGAGATTAGGAAGCCACAGCTCAAAATACCAATACATTGCATTTAGGTATGGACAGTTTAGTATAACCTATTCCCATATCTTTCTTATTTTGTGGCAGCAGCAATTTTTTATACATAAACAAGTTCAGTGACTAAAATTGTTGGCCATATCCCTGAATACATATTTAGTATCTTGACATTGATTATTGTTTTCAATGTATCATAAGTTCTCAGTAAGAACTTACTAACTTAGTTATTTGTATTGGTCATACTCTGTCCAATATTTTTCCTCCCCTTCACCTCCAGTTTCTTGGAGAGTTTCAATTATGCCCCACTGTATGAATTTATTCACTGCCAGGTCTTTTATTCATGGCTTCTGCCACTACTCCATTGAAATCCCAAGGTACAGGAAACCTCATTTTGAAAGCAATAAATAAAATTATAACTTGTCTTTCCTTGATATTTTTTTCAAATTTTTGATGACACAAACTAAGTGTTTTTATTATATGTGGACCAAGTAATGAAAATATTAACCCCATCTAACAAATGAAGAAACTGAAAATTAGGTCTCTCACTTACTTCTTAAAGTACCCTTTTTGCTACCACTTTTTAAAATGTAATATTTTCCTATTTTGTCTTTCTGATCATATTTATAACAGCTCCTTTGAGATTCCCCACTAAATTGTGCATCATGAGAATTATTCTCTTAGGAATTTGATCTTATTTTCTTACTTTTCTCCTATATACCAAGATACTTTATGAAAAGTGATCTGTTTAGTTTGGATTTAGAGTAACTCAAATTCGATATTCCATCATCAGTTATATAAAACTCAGAAAGCTTATATAAAACAAAAGCAATGGGTCCAAATACCCCCATTCATAGATTTTTACTTCTCACTTATCAGTATCACCACATCACTGACTTTTGAAGAAAAAAGGCAAAGTAATTTTTGACCTTTACTGATATTCTCTTCATATATCTACTCTCTTGTGAAATTTATCATTTTTTCCTTCATGATAGCCCAAATTTTCTCTTTCCTTTCTAAATCTTATAGCCTTAGTTCTGTTCACTTTTCACAGTGCCTGACATATAGTAAGTGCTTAAATAATTATTGGAGAGTTCCAGGTATACCTCATCTTCCTCCATCCAGTCCTTAATATCACAACTAAGATTTTAGGCCACCTTAGGCCCAAGAGTGGCTGCAGCATATTTTTAATCAGCTCCAACATCCCAACTCTCTGCTTTATTTTTAAAAATGATTATTAGGGGGTGAAGTGGGGATTAAGTGACTTGCCCAGGGTCACATAGCTAGGAAGTGTTAAGTGTCTCAGATCAGATTTGAACTCAGGTTCTCCTGACTCCAAGAATGGTGCTCCCAACTAACTCTCTGCTTATAACCCTTTACCAGATTACCAAAACTATCACATATCTCTTGTTTTTACATCTATGGTTTTACTCATTCTTTTATTTTCAGAATCTTTTTTTTATTGATTTATCTCCTTATATGTTGGGCTTATATTGAGGTAGTTTTTCTCTTGATACTTTGGTATTTTCCACCACTTTGGTGTTTCCACCATTTTCTTGTATTCCACTATCAATCACTGATATTGTGAGTATCATATCAACTTGAACTATTCATTTTTAGTTAGAATCATAACAGACTTTGCATTTATCTAGTCTTTCATTGGCCAGGAGAAAAATCTTTTGTTCAGTCGCCAAAGCAGCATAAATAGTAAGGCAATATATTTTATCATGACCATATCAAACATGAAATATTAAATATTATGTTAATAATTTACCTTTAGATTTGAGTTTTGTTGTTGTGTTATATTTTGTTATTGCCCAAAATGGTTAATTTTGAAGAGATTTGTACTTTCATTCTAGAAATGTAAGTAATCTTGAACCTGTTATCTCAGTGTCAAATAGTTACCTGTGAAACTTGCTCAGGGAAGAAACATGGATTGCTATTGTATAATTATGTTTCAACAATGCTTTCCAAGATAGATACATTGCTTTCAAGCTTCATAAAAGATTAGGCAGTCTGACTCTAGGCATATTTTATAGTGCAGTCACCACATTCCTTGACCTAAAAACCTTCTTTCTTTCATTCTACATGCTTTTACAAATTTTTTTTCTTTTTTTTTTTTTTTTAATTTTCTATAGTGGTTGAATAAGTTGCAATTTCCATCACTCAAAGAAAAAGCTTTCTGGTGCTATATTGCTTCCCCATTCCCTCAATAAAGCAGTCCTCAAACTTTTCTGCAGTAAGTGAAACCTTTCACTTGAAGCAAAACTTCAGTTGATTGCTGAAGTAAAATCTTGTTAAATGATTTTTATATGCTTTCTAACAGTTTCTAGCAGTATTAACAAAATAACATAAGAGGAAAAAGGGAGGGAGGAAGACCAACAAGCAGGCAGAGAAAAAGAGGGGGTGGAAGTAGGTACCAAGACCTGTGGAACATCAGAACTCCTTTGGACCTGCTTGCCACAATTATCAGCTGCATTCTGAGGGCACTGCAAAAAGAAGGTGGGTTCTCTAAGAATCATAGTTGTTTTTCTCCTGAGCCAACCTCTTACTTAGAACTAGTGGGAAAGAAGGACAAGGATACCGAGCTAAACATAGCAGGTCATGCAGAGTGTATATGGAATTGAAGTGGAGAGAGAACACTCTTGTTCCCTTTAGGGCCCACTACAGATAAGAGGCTGACAGAGCTAAAAATACAGATAAGAATAGCTTGCTAAAGGGACCCAGTGTTGTAGTTTCTCTCTCTCTCTCTCTCTCTCTCTCTCTCTCTCTATGTATATGTATATATATATATGTATATATACATATATATATACACACACACACATATATACATATATACATATATATATTAAATATATTTAATTATATACCTTAAATGTGCATTTTAACAAAGTTGAAGAGTTGGGATATGTAAGCTGATGATTTTTATTTTTCCTAATTGACAAATGGGAAAGAATATTTTAAATTAGAAGTGTCCTGGAAAATCCTACAATCATTGTCACTATAAACATGGGATGGTTCCTGGTGTAGGAAGTAAATAAAGAGAAAGAAATGTAGAAAAATACATAGAGAAGGAAGTGAAGGAAGACTGGGGGATATCATATTAAGTAGATGGCAGAAAACAAGAACTTATGGAATAGGCTCAGGAATGTAATAGGACAACATAGGGAAAATGAGAGTTGCTGCAGAGGTTTCTGACAGTATGTCCAAACTTATTTTCCATTTTTTGTCCCTGAGTTTGAGAGGTTACCAAAACTCCAGGAAGAGGTCACTTTTTCTCTGGCACCTCCTTCTTATCTTTAAATTCCTAGGATTGCATAGGCAAAATTTCAAGGTCTGCGAAACTTAGAAAGAAGCATTCCAGCATTGCTGTCTGTCTTGATATATGTACCAAACACATCATGCCCTGGTCGTCACTTTATGCAATATCATCCTATTAGCCTCCAGATTAATTTCAAAATATTTTGCTAAAAAATCTTTTTGATCCTAGCATGAATTTTAAATCTGCTTTCCCTGATATGGGAAACAAGGTAAAGAAATAGAAAGATCTAGAAACAGCACTAGAATGTCAGGTTTTATGTGCTTATTTCTATCACTGTGATCTGTGTGACCAGGAGTAAAACCTAGCTTACCCAAGCATTCTACTCAACCCTACCAGGCAGTGAAATGAGAAAGTACTTTATAAACTGCAATATGCCATGTGAATGTGAATTGGTATTAGAATGTTTGCACAATCACTGGAATGTCATCTAATTCTAGGAATATAAATTGTAATTGGGGATATCAGTGCTCATTAGGTTGGATAATATTAGTATTTTAATATTTGTGTTCATTCTAGCTCAGCCCTGGAATTCTTACATACATTTATGTGACTTATTTGACAGTTTAAGAAATTTTTTTTTAATTTTGCTGGCCAAGATAGCTCTAAGTAGAAACTATAGTGTGCTGCCACTGCAGTTATTTATTAAATGTTCTGAAATAGAATCATGAAAAACAAAATATCCATTTATTCAACAAATGTTAGTGAAGACTGACAATGAAAAGGCACTGATGAGTTTTATTTTATCTGATTGACAAATGGAAAGATAAATTGAGTTACAACTAGCCATACCCTGGCAATGGATAGGTCTAATTCTTATAAAAATGAGGTTAGCCACTGTCCATTTTATGATCTATTGAATGATCTTTAGGAGGAAACCACCCTCCTCATCAAATGCATCATAGGGTCATAGATTTCCCACTTCATTTCACAGATGAGAATTCACAGAGAAAGACTGACCTAAGACCACAGAGATAGGAAGTGTCAGAAACAGAATTTGAACTCAGGTCCTCCGATTGAGAACCAGGCCTCTTTGCTGGCCCACTACAGAATCATTTAGCCTAATGGTTATTTTTTGTTTACTTTGGTTTTTGTTTTTAGCTTTATGGTATTTTACAGTATTTACAGCATTCATACTAATCCCTCCACCTGGATTTACTCCATTTTTATCTTTAGAAATTTCATGTCCTTCCAAAGACCAGATAAAAGGCTTCTCCATGAGTCTTCACTCAGTCACCCAAGCAAAACTCTTCTCTCCCTCCTCTGAACTTCTCTAGCAATTGTTATTTGTTCTGCTAACATTGCATTTATAACATCCTTCCTTACATTTTGTCTGTTGTTAAGCACAATTTTCTGTAACTAATTAGATGGGAAGCCTCTGAAGGGCAGCTTCTATCTCTCTCAATCCCCAAGAACCTGGACTAAGTCTCCTTGCAGAGTAGGCATTCAATAAATGTTTATTGAATGAATTATTGAGTAATACCAGGCCTTTACTATAATCTGCCCTTGTTATATTGAGTCGCCATGCTCTCATTTTAAAAGTTATTTCTGTCCTGCCACTTGTGGTACTTATTGTATGACTGGCATCGTTTATATTGTCAGCTGTCAGCACTACCCCAGATGTTCACTATGTTCATGTTTCTCTTGGAGTAGCAGCCATGGGTCACATGCCTTCCAAGTGAGTTTCCCTTAGGGCTGAATTAAAAGACTCATTACTTGATCACGGAAAATGAAAATGTAGGCAATGGCCTAAAGTGAGTTCTGACAAACAGTGGCATGAGAAGTGAGCCTAATGGATCTCCCAAAATAATTTAATTGACACTTATCTAAGCAAAGGGAAAAAGATAGTTCATAGTTAATTCTTTGCCAGAAATATTTAAGTTGCTTTGTAACTTACTTTGCTGTGCAACATCTTTGCACAGATAAATCCAAGATTCTATGAAGTGAGCATCTTCTTTTATTGATTTCAGTCTGATTACAAAGCAGTAGAATATATTTTAAGGAAACAGTTAAAAAAAAACCTAACAGTAAATAAATTATTTGGCAAAAACCTAAGTAGAGTAACCAAAAGGTCAAAGAACACATATTTTAACTCTTCATTTGCAACTTCCCCAGTATTTATGATTAGTCTTACAGAAATAAACAGTTCTTTATAAAATAGAGATTTATTTATCAAAAGTAGAAAACTTCCTAATAATGATAATAAACAAATCTAGAATTTTCTTTGTAAATATTCTGTGCCTTAGTAAATTCATTTACACAAGTAAAATTATGAAGTATATTCTCTAAAGGATTTTATATTGAATTACAGACATAAACCATTTTGATAAGTAGGAACTTCTACTAAAGTAATATCAATTTTCTCCATTAGTTTTCAATCAGGCTTTTTAAAAATTAAACTAAACTTATGGGTTTATCTTGAAAATCTTTTGTTAAATTCAGTCCTATGTTGAATATGATGAGCATTTCCAACTTGTATATTCTCTTCTTTTTTATTTCAGTAACTGGAATGATTATATCATATATTTCATGCTTCATCTTCACAACCAAATTGATATGAAGTTTTGTATTTTTCTACTTATCACAGGATTGTAAATGTGACAATTAATTCTCCCACATCACTGCCCTTGTGTTCTTATTTCATAGCAGCCACACAATACACATTCAGCACACAAATGATCAAAATGATTACAACTTGTTTGACAGATTCTAAAGGATCTATGATACTCTAGATTCAAAAGAATCTGCAATACTCTAGATCTGAGAAAAGTCATTTTACACAAGCATGAAAATCCATCAAGTAGATGAAAGACTCTGAAGACAGGTTTTTACTTTGGAAACATGCAGTATACTTTGGGAGCCTATTACAAAGGTATCAGACCCATCAGATGACTTATTAACTAAAGAGGAAATGTGTAAGTTTTCTTTTTCTTCTTGCAACAAGATCTACAGGTTTAAAATGTATGTGCTGATCAATGAATAGTACTGATTTGGTTTCTCATGGAGAAAAGCCTTCGATACTAACCTAACTTCTCTTTTATGAACATATTAATCTCTACATTTTTGAATGTCATTTATTCAATACTTATAATAATGCTTTGTTTATAGGGATGAAAGTAAAAGGAAAATGACAACCAATTTAAAGTCAAAAGGTAAGCAAAAAAATATGTGTGTGTGTGTGTGTGTGTGTGTGTGTGTATACATACTGTATGTAAGTTAAATATTAACCAGATTTCTAGTTAGAGATGAAGTGTATTATGACTTTGTTTAAGAAAAATAAATCTTTTGTAATTTAACCATGGTTTCAGAAATTCTGGGTGACAAAAGTTTATATGGTTTATGTATGTCTACTTCTCTCAGTGTTTTCCAATCTAAACTGTACTGTATACTATTAAAATTAGGTAAATTTTCAGTTAATAATTTCAGATACAATCTCTTAAGGCTCAGAGGTTGAGAACCAAATAAATAGGAAAAGAAAGAGCAAGAAGTAAAATATAGTAGAAAGATTTGTTTTTCTTTTTTTAATTTTTGAAAGTTGAGAAAGAAGTAACAAAAGTTTTGCAGACTGGTAAAAATCTGCCATAGACCAGTAAGTTGGACTTGGCTTTAGAAGATGTGTGATCTAATGCCATTTAAATAAGCAAATGTGGCATGGAATTAATTTAGTAAGAATTAGGAAATAGTTTAGAAATAGCTAAACAAAGATTAGAATAAATGTTCCCCTGAGAGAATTTACCTGCTTTCTATTACCTTAACGTGATTAGTACTAATAAATTCACCAAAAAGCAGGAAAAATGGAAGAAATAAGCAGTGAGGTGTGAATATTCTGTATTGGAGAGTTTAAAGGGTGTTTTCATTTTCACACAACTCAAAAGGTCTATGATCTTTAACTCATACCAAAGAGAATTTACAAAGCCATTTTAGTTTAAATTCATTTCAACAAATATTTATTATTAAATATCTGCTTTGGGCCAGGCACTTTGCAAGATGTTAGAGACGCAATAACAAAGTGAAAAGCAATCTTAGCTTCAAATGGCTCATATTCTAAAGGAAAAAAATAATACAGATAGGTATATAAAAATATAGGATCTCCCATTTCCATTACTGTAAAAATAACAATAACAATAAACAAACCACAAAACAAAACAAACTAATTTTTTTTGCCCTTTTGAATTTCACCAGTGTAAAATGCAGTGAGATTTCTGGGAATATGTGTTTAAGAGTGGAAGTATTGTTGTTTGTGCCGCTGTGCTATATTTGATAATCACCTATTCTATAGACCAAGATAAAGTGTTGTTGAGTAGTTATCTGTTTTTCTGTCTTAGCTTTTTGGGGAGAATCTGATGATAGCAACTCTGAAATTGAAGCTGCTTTACGTCCTAGAAACCACAATACTTCTATTGATGATTTTGATGACTTCTATGACTAACAAACATCACCTGCTTGGAACTGAAAAGATTTTAAATAAAAATATCAAGTTTCAAATTGGAATGTGCTTTGTGTGTGGCTGAAACTCTGTTTTACATGTTTGGTATTCAAAAGCAATATATCCTTTTAAATTCTCTCTTCAGGTGTGAAAACATGAAATTATATAGGTTTTGAAATAATCACCATCTTAGGATCCATGAAATAAATATAGGTTCATTTCTTAAGTTCTCTAAACTAAATTGAATTTCTATTTGGAAAATGTGTTTGTACTTAGAAGGAGTGAAGTGGGAGAGAGAAAGGGAAAGTATATTAGAAGATTAGAATATCCTATTATGCATTTTCCCAAACTTAGCTCTGTATTATCTTCTTAGATGACTTAAAGGTGGTCTTGTATAGAATCTGACGGATTTACTCTGTGACCTTTCCAAGTTTCTTCTAGCTCTATGCTTTGTTTTAAAATTTCATTAAGTCAATTAATAATTAATTACAAATACTTATCAAGATCCTACCCTGTGCTAAACACTAGGAATATAAAAAATAGGCAAAAACTAGTCCCTGCCCTCAAGAAGTATACGATCTAGTGAGAGAGATAGTGCTCAAATAAATATATATAAAGCAAGCTATATTCAGTATAAATATTAATGGAGGGAAAGCACTAAAATTAAAAGGGTTTGGAATGGTCTTCCTTTAAAAGATGAGATTTTAGTTGAGACTTAAAGGTAGCCAGAGAAGTCATTGGGCAAAATGAAAGAGGGAAGAGTGTTTGAGACACAGAGGACAACCAGTGAAAATGTCCAGTGCCAAGAGAAGAAATTTCTTGTTTATTTGTGGAGGAAACAATCAAGTTCTGATAATAAGTGGTTATGAAAGGACACTTTTAAGTTATCAAACTGTGCATACCCTTTGATCCAGCAGTGTTTCTACTGGGCTCATACTCCAAAGAGATACTAAAGAAGGGAAAGCGACCTGTATGTGCCAAAATGTTTGTGGCAGCCCTGTTTGTAGTGGCTAGAAACTGGAAAATGAATGGATGCCCATCAATTGGAGAATGGTTGAGTAAATTGTGGTATATTAACGTTATGGAATATTATTGTTCTGTAAGAAATGATGAGCAGGATGAATACAGAGAGGATTGGCGAGACTTACATGAACTGATGCTAATTGAAATGAGCAGAACCAGGAGATCATTATATACCTCAACAGCGATACTGTATGAGGATGTATTCTGATAGAAGTGGATCTCTTCGATAAAGAGATCTAATTCAGTTTCAATTTATCAAGGATGGACAGAAGCAGCTATACCCAAAGAAAGAACACTGGGAAATGAATATAAACTGCTTGCATTTTTGTTTTTCTTCCCGGATTATTTATACCTTCTGAATCCAATTCTCCCAACAAGTGCAACAACAGAACTGTTTGGTTCTGCACACATATATTGTATCTAGGATATACTATAACCTATTTAACATGTATAGGACTGTTTGCCATCTGGGGGAGGGGGTGGAGGGAGGGAGGGGAAAAATCAGAACAGAAGTGAGTGCAAGGGATAATGTTGTAAAAATTATTCTGGCATGGGTTCTGTCAATAAAAAGTTATTAAAAAGAAAAAGAAAAAGAAAGGAGACTTTTTAATACCTCTGTCATTGTAAAACTTATTTTTTATAGAACTCCTTCACTAACAATGGTATGATCATTTGTAATTATCCAATGATTGGGAACACTGAAGTCTCTTAATCCTTCACTGCTTTGGATTATACATTCAAAACAAAGTAATAACTCTTCAGGATATAGTAGCCAGCCTCAATAGAAAGAGATGAGTAAATTGAGGCTCAGAAAAGTTGTGACTTGCCCAAAGTCATTATTAATTTTCCTGGTGCTTGCAAAGGCTTGATCCATTCCAAAGACAATAAAGAAATAAGAAAACTAGGGATTTCTTCTTCATAGAGGAAGCAGAAGAAATAGGAGTGAGGAAGGGACAGTGTTAGCCATCTCTGCTATTCTAGATACCCCAGCTTTTTTCATAAGCATGGTTAGAGGATTGAGGATGGGACAAACCATTTTGAGCCTACTCTGCCATAGGCCAACAAAGACAGAGATACCATCATCTTTTGAGACAAATTCACAAAATTAAAAATATGCATTATGGTTTTATAAATAATATTCAAATTTAAATACAGAAAACATTTTCACTCATGGAGAGAAGCTATATAATACTATACATTAAAATATAATATTGAATAATGTGCAGATATGTTGTAATTATCACTCTTGTAAACATCACTCTTGATTTGGCATTTTATAATTTTAAAAAGTACATTCTCATGCAATGTCTCATTTGATTTTCACAACAGCCTCTCAAACAGAAAGACAGCTTTGCTATTGTTTTTCCTATTTATAAATATGGGGATTTGTTCATGCTCAAAGAGTTCAAGTGACATATCCAGTGTCACAAAGATAATAATCTTTAAATTTGAGATAGTTAAAAAACCAATTGAGAATTAGAGAAATGGTAGAGAGAACTGCTCCAATCTTAGGTTTGGTTTTAACATTGGTATCAGGAAGATTGGAGACCCTGAAAATAACAGAGACTTTGCAGATTTCTAAGGATACCTATTTGTTGATGACTTGATTCATTTGGAAAACCTCAACAAAGCAACAAGGAAACTAATTGAGAAAATATCTTTAATAGCAACATACCAACTCAACCCACAGAAATAATCAACATTTACAAATCCCAATCAAAATAATTATAAAAACATATGTAGAAGAAAGGGAATGTGAGAACCATAATTCCCACACTTCCATTCTTCCTCTTCCTACCCAAACTGATCTCTGTTCTTAAGCAGCCACCAACACAAAGGAATTTGGCTTCATATTCTCCATTTTTGTTGAGACCAATCTTTACCTACTTTTCTTTTTTCTTTATTGTTTTGGGTTGGACCAAACCTTTGCAAACACCAAGATAATTAATAATGACTTTGGGCAAGTCACAACTTCCTTGAGCCTCAATTTACTCATCTCTCAAAATGAAGGATTTGGATTAGATGTCAACTGAGCTCCCCTTCAACTCTAGTTCTATAATTCTATGACTTTGCCAACAAGCCATCCAGGTTAATTTTCTTAACAAATATTTAACTTGGAAGAATCTATAGGGTAGGGGGATTTTGCTTTTGCACCTCCTAATTCAATTGGTATGATCATAAATTGGTATGATCAATTAGTATGATGATAAAATGTCACCCTATTGACAAGGAGTTAAGAGGTAGCCATCTTTGCATGTCTCTGAAAAATCCCTGAAAGAATTTCTTCCTGCTTTTTCACCTACCCTACCTCCACCTTGATCAGCTATGGCCTTCAGCAGCAAAGTTACTCTTAGAAAAAGAGATTTCCCCTTCACCAATTAGAAAGTCAGTTCAAGGTAATTCATGGCATAGTTGAAGGATCAGAATCATACTCCAGACAGGCAAGGGCACAGGGTATCAATCACTGGGAGCAGTTTCCAGGAGCAAACCTCTATAGTAATGAGGAGATCCAGAATAAATGCAAGCAAGAGAACTCACCCAGGCCATCAATAGTGTGGCCACAAAGAGGCCTGCACATAATGAAAGAAGCTATTTGAAGGTCAAACAATGCCAGGAGTTGTTAGTTGTCTTGGCCAGAAGTTCCTTACTTAAATGCCTCACTACATTTATATTTGGTGCCTATTCTTCCCATGTATGCTGTATTAGAGGAAGAGTATTCCATAGATTTATGCAGTATTGGGGGAGGGTGTAAAGAATTAATGTTTTGTAGTTACTGTTTTTATTTTGCACACTTGGAAAATGTTATCCTAAGAGATAATTTTATCTACTAATTTCTATGGATAACACATAAATGGAAAATGCAGGTTTGAGATTGGGATACCCCTGAACCCAAAATTAGCAGCTGCTTTCTGAGGATTCTACCAGTGAATATGAATGTAAATTGGGGGAATACCCCAGAGGGAGTGCTACTCATAAAATATTAGAGAGTCAACCCACCAAAGCACAGGGAAAACATAAAGACAATTACCAGATCCTCTAAAGAAATAATGACCTTAGCTTGGATAATGAAGCAATATCAGTATTAAACACATATGCACCAAGTGGTGTAGCATCTAAATTCTTAAAAGAGAAATTAAGAGAGCTACAAAAAGAAGTAGACAGCAAAACTATAATAGTGGGAGATCTCAACCTTGCACTCTCAGAATTAGATAAATCAAACCACAAAATAAATAAGAAAGAAGTCAAAGAGGTAAATAGAATACTAGAAAAATTAGATATGATAGATCTCTGGAGAAAATGTAACGGAGACAGAAAGGAGTACACTTTCTTTTCAGTAGTTCATGGAACCTATACAAAAATTGACCATATATTAGGACATAAAAACCTCAAACTCAAATGCAGTAAGGCAGAAATAGTAAATGCATCCTTTTCAGACCACGATGCAATGAAAATTACATTCAATAAAAAGCTAGGGGAAAGTAGACCAAAAAATAATTGGAAACTAAATAATCTCATACTAAAGAATGATTGGGTGAAACAGCAAATCATAGACATAATTAATAACTTCACCCAAGAAAATGATAATAATGAGACATCATGCCAAAATGTATGGGATGCAGCCAAAGCAGTAATAAGGGGAAATTTCATATCTCTAGAGGCCTATTTGTATAAAATAGAGAAAGAGAAGATCAATGAATTGGGCTTCCAACTAAAAATGCTAGAAAAGAAACAAATTAAAAACCCCCAGTCAAACACTAAACTTGAAATTCTAAAAATAAAAGGAGAGATCAATAAAATTGAAAGTAAAAAAACTATTGAATTAATTAATAAAACTAAGAGTGGGTTCTATGAAAACACCAACAAAATAGACAAACCCTTAGTAAATCTGATTAAAAAAAGGAAAGAGGAAAATCAAATTGTTAGTCTTAAAAATGAAAAGGGAGAACTTGCCACTAATGAAGAGGAAATTAGAGCAATAATTAGGAGTTATTTTGCCCAACTTTATGCCAATAAATTCGACAACTTAAATGAAATAGAAGAATACCTCCAAAAATATAGCTTGCCCAAACTAACAGAGGAAGAAGTAAATAGTCCCATCTCAGAAAAAGAAATAGAACAAACTATCAATCAACTCCCTAAGAAAAAATCCCCAGGACCAGATGGATTTACATGTGAATTCTATCAAACATTTAAAGAACAATTAACTCCAATGCTAAATAAACTATTGGAAAAAATAGGGATTGAAGGAGTCCTACCAAACTCCTTTTATGACAGAGACATGGTACTGATACCTAAACCAGGTAGGCTGAAAACAGAGAAAGAAAATTATAGACCAATCTCCCTAATGAATATTGATGCTAAAATCTTAAATAAAATATTAGCAAAAAGATTACAGAAAATCATCCCCAGGATAATACACTATGACAAAGTAGGATTTATACCAGGAATGCAGGGCTGGTTCAATATTAGGAAAACTATTAGCAAAATTGACTATATCAATAACCAAACAAACAAAAACCATATGACCATCTCAATAGATGCAGAAAAAGCATTTGATAAAATCCAACATCCATTCCTAATAAAAACACTTGAGAGCATAGGAATAAATGGACTTTTCCTTAAAATAGTCAGGAGATATATTTAAAACCATCAGTAAGCATCACATGCAATGGGGAAAAATTGGAACCTTTCCTAGTAAGAGCTGGAGTGAAGCGAGGTTGCCCACTATCACCATTATTATTCAATATCATATTAGAAACACTAGTCTCTGCAATAAGAGTCGAGAAAGATATTAAAGGAATTAGAGTAGGCAATGAGGAAACCAAACTATCACTCTTTGTAGATAATATGATGGTATACCTAGAGAACCCCAGAGATTCTACTAAAAAGCTATTAGAAATAATTCATAATTTTAGCAAAGTAGCTGGATACAAAATAAATCCCCATAAATCCTCAGCATTTTTATACATCTCCAACAAAATCCAACAGCAAGAGATACAAAGAGAAATTCCATTCAGAATAACTGTTGATAGCATAAAAAAAGAAATAATGACTTGACAAGGATATTCATTGCTCATGGTTGATTTATATCGATATAAAAATTATACAAAATTACATATGTAATAGAAATATTACCTAAATTTTGTATCTTCTTGTGGAGAGAGAGAGAGGCAAAGAGATACACAGAGAGATTGAGTTATTAAATTGCCAAGGAGATAGTTCTTATTTTTGTTGTTGAGTCTTATTCTACTCTTCATGACCCTGTGGATCATAATGTCCATGGGGTTTTCTTTGCAAAGATACTGTAGTGGTTTGTTATTTCCTTCATCAGTGGATTAAAGTAACTGTAGTGAAATGACTTGTCAAGGGGTCAGGCCATGCAGTGGCCTAGCACTGTATTCACTGAGCCCCCCAGTTGCCGCCAGATACTTTTCAGAGCTAGACAGAAATCATAAAATCTAAAATATGAAGGGAAACAAAAGGGAAAAAAGTAAAGATGAAAAGGAAATAGTATTTTCAGGCTTCATTATTTTGCAGTAATCATCCAAACTATTTGATCTTTATTAGAAATAGAAAAGTAGATCACTGGAACAAACTATATAATGAAGAATCAAAAACAAACTCAGGAACCCAGTGTGTATTTAATAAACCTGAGGGCATAAACTTTTAGGAGAAGAACTTATTTGATGAGAACTGTTGGGGAAACTTAAAAGCCATTTGATAGACAGAATCAATTTTTTTAAAACATATTTCCTAAACTGGGAAAACATTTTTACAAAGGTTCTGATAAAGGCCTCATTTCCAAAATACATAGAGAATTGACTCTAATTTATAAGAAATCAAACCATTCTCCAATTGATAAATGGCCAAAGGATATGAACAGACAATTCTCAGACGAAGAAATTGAAACTACTTATAGACATATGAAAATATGCTCCAAATCATTATTAATCAGAGAAATGCAAATTAAGACAACTCTGAGATACCACTACACACCTGTCAGATTGGCTAGAGTGACAGGGAAAGATAATGTGGAATGTTGGAGGGGATGTGGGAAAACAGGGACACTGATACATTGTTGGTGGAATTGTGAACATATCCAGCCATTCTGGAGAGCAATTTGGAATTATGTTCAAAAAGTTATCAAACTGTGCATGCCCTTTGATCCAGCAGTATTTCTACTGGGCTTATATCCCAAAGAGATACTAAAGAAGGGAAAGGGACCTGTATGTGCCAAAATGTTTGTGGCAGCCCTGTTTGTAGTGGCTAGAAGCTGGAAAATGAATGGATGCCCATCAATTGGAGAATGGTTGAGTAAATTGTGGTAAATGAATGTTATGGAATATTATTGTTCTGTAAGGAATGACCAGCAGGATGAATATAGAGAGGACTGGCGAGACTTACATGAACTGATGCTAAGTGAAATGAGCAGAACCAGGAGATTATTATATACCTCAACAATGATACTGTTTGAGGATGTATTCTGATGGAAGTGGATCTCTTCGATAAAGAGAGCTAATTCAGTTTCAGTTGATCAAAGATGGGCAGAAGCAGCTACACCCAAAGAAAGAACACTGGGAAATGAATATAAACTGCGTGCATTTTTGTTTTTCTTCCCAGATTATTTATACCTTCTGAATTCAATTCTCCCTATACAACAAGAAAACTGTTTGGTTCTGCACACATATATTGTATCCAGGATATACTGTAACCTATTCAACATATAAAGGACTGCTTGCCATCTAGGGGAGGGGGTGGAGGGAGGGAGGGGAAAAATCGGAACAGAAGTGAATGCAAGGGATAATGCTGTAAAAAAAAATTACCCTGGCATGAGTTCTATCAATAAAAAGTTATTATAAAAAAATAAAAAAACATATTTCCATGTTTGTCATGTTATACAAGAAAAATCAGACCAAAAGGGACAAAAAAAAGAGAGAAAACAATTTTTTTTAAAGTGAAAATGCTATATACTTCAATCAATATTCAGTCTCCATCATTTTCTCTCTAGTTGTGGATAGCATTTTCTATTCCAAGCCTATTGGAATTGTCTTTAATCACTGTATTATTGAGAAGAGCCAAATCTATCATAGTTAATCATCACAAAAAAATATGTTGTTATTGTGTACACTGTTTTCTTGGTTCTGCTCAACTCACTCATTATCAGTTCATATAAAGTCTTTCCAGGCTTTTCTGAAATCAGAAAAGCTCATCATTTCTTATAGAACAATTATATAACTTATTTAACCATTCCCCAATTGATGAATATCCATTCAATTTCCAGTTCCCTGTCACAACAAAAAGAGCTGCTACATTTTTGCTCATGCGAGACTTTTTCCCTCTTTTATGAATTCTTTGGGATACAAATCCAGTAATGATACTGCTCAATCAAAGGGTATGCACAAAAAAACCAAATATTAACCATATACTTTCACAATAAGCTCAGGATGCATACAAGACCTGAATATAACAGCTTACACCATTAAAAAGAATTTTAAAAGAATCAGATCAGGTGCCTTTTACATCCATAACTAAGAAGATAATTGTTGACCAAGTAAAGGATAGCAGCAATAACAAAAGATAAAATAAATCATGATGTGAAATTGAAAAGCTTTTTACACAAATCTATGGATAAAAAGAGAAAACATCTTTGAGTCATAGGGATTTCTTACAAATATATAACCAAGAACTATTTCTCAGTGGATATGGTCAAAGAAAACAAACATTCAATCACTTCTCCTTTGGCAAATTGCCTCCTCAATCATTCCTACTCTTCTCTACTGTCTTATGTACTGGTTTCTCTGCTGATCTCCAGTCTCACTTTACAAAGTGGGTATTCGACTTCTCAAACTAGATGTCCTATAGACATTTAAAACTCAACAGGTACAAAACTTATTCCAAACTTCCCTGTCAAGGACACCATCATTCTCTTAGGTGTCTTGAATTCCTCACTATCTCTCATCCCTCTGTACCAAGTCTGTTGCTGTATACCTCAAATATGCTTCCTCCCCTTTCATACTGGTACAGGTCTTTATCCCCTCATGCCTGGAAATGTTCAGTAGTTAGTGATACAACACCTAAATTCAAGAGATTGATTTTGATATGATATGAAATGAGCTCATGAATTTCTATATCATCTACATTTAAGTGACTCACATGTGTGTGTGTATTTCAGTCACTTAAATACAGATGATAATTGATTCCATAGAAACTCATGAGCTCATTTAATATCACATCAATATCATCCTTATCATTGTTATAACCCAGTCAAAATGGCCAGGTGATTTTGTTCAGCAATAGGAATAGGACTGGAGAAGTCAGAAGTTTGACAAGGGGAGGCCTGGCAAGATATAACTGATGATAAGAGACAAAGGAATTCAAGATTATCTGAGGAAAGAGGATTTTCACAATCAGCAGATGTTGATGATTTATGGAAAGAAAGAGAGCAAGAACAAAATAGGGAATAGCCAGTTCTTAGTTATCTGCCCTTTTGATCCTATGGTAACTGAATTTGGAATTAATCTCATTTTTTTAACTTCCACCATCATCTCACTCACTAGTAAAACTCTCACTAAAACTCTTGATATTATTCCTTTACTCCATTCACAACCACACGATGGACCTCTCCTCCCTGGGCCTTTGTACAACTTATCCTCTCCCTAGGATGCTGTGCCTCCTCACCTCAGCTTCTTGAAGTATCAGTTCAAGTGCTGCCTCCTACTAGAAGCTTTTCCTACTCCTCCTAGAGATGAGTGTTCTCAACCCTGAAAATACTTTGTATTAACTTTTGTGAATACATGCTATATTCCCCCAATAAAATGAAAGCTGATTGAAGAAAGGGACTATTTTGTTTTTGTCTTTTCTATTTGATGGAGATCCTCCAATATCTTCTGGTAATATCATTGTACTGCTTCCCCTAAACCTGCTCCCTACTGATCTCATATGGTATATAGTCTCTGTCAAGTAACATTCTTGGTATTTTCCTGATCGCTGGGAGGCAATATCTACATTGGACATTGCTCCAGTAAGTACATTGTTATTCTGTTGTTACAGAGCACAGTGTTGCTCTGTTGAGTGTATGACTGGGACAATTTGATGACTCTTTGTCATAGCAGAAACTAAGAGTCACTATAGTCAGCTAAGACTGACTCAGGTATGAATGGGGTGGGGAAGCCAGCAAAGTGTTCTTAAGCTGTCTTTTATTTTGGCTTGTGTCTGTGTCTGGGCCTGAATCAGAATTCTTTAACCCAGACAACCATCTGACTTAGAAGTAGAAATTACTAATTTTTTTTCTCTCCAGCTTGGCTAGCAAATGAATCTGTGCCAAAACAGAAGCCAAAGGAAGCAAAAAAGGTCATTTTCCTCTGCATATCTGGGCTACATTTCTGCCCTTATACAATATTTAGGCCTCCTAGGCTTTGAACTGTTTTACATGTTTACATATTACATGTTTACATGTTACAGGACTTGGAAAGATTCTTAGAGATCACCTAATCCAAACCCCTTAACTTCAGATTAGGAAACAGAGGTCTTGAAAAGGATAAATAATTTGCCCAAGATCATACATAAACTGAATAGAAATCCCAAACCTATATTCTTTAATTCTACAAAGTTCTTTAGATTACACAATGCTACTTTGCAAATAGGACGTTCAAATATTACAGTGAATATAGCCTTTTGTTATTGTAGCTAATAATAATAGCTGGGGGAAAAAATGTGCCAGGCACTGTGCTAAATGCTTTGCAAATATCTCATTTGATCTTCTGATGACTACTAGCTAATAATAATGTGCCACCAAGGCATATTAATAAAAACTTCAGTCCTTCAGCAAAGTTATTGATCTTATGAATAAATAAAGTGTTGACAATAATAGTGGTAATAATACCATCTATAAAGCATTTTTAAAGTTCACAAAGCACTTGGCAGATACTGTGTTATTTTATCCTCCCATCAATCCCAAGAGGCAGATGCTATTATCCCTATTTTACAGGCAAGAATAAACTCTGATAATTTTGATACTTCTATGTCTTATTAACACATTATTATAATAATTTATGCAACTTTTAAAGTTTTACAGAGCTCTTTGCCTCATAACTGATGTTGATAGCGTTAACTATTATGATCTTTCTTTTTTTACAGAAGAATAAACCAAGTCTCAGAGAAATTAAAAGACCTGATCAACATCTCATACTAGAAAGTAGCATACATGAGGCTCAGTCTATCTTTAGTGTAGTATGCTTTCTTCTTCATCAAACAATAGAGCCTCTATGAGTTCTGGCCTTTTTCTCAGTGAAATGAAGCAAGGAACACTATAAATCCTAAACATTTTTATACTGTTCTCAAATCTTTGTCCACTTTTAATATTCTTACAGTTAGTATTTATGTCATCAGCAGAGTGCCTCTGTGGAAATCAGATTTTGATGTATCAAACTGGGCAAAAACACATTAAAGAGGCTACCAATAATTCCAGCCAAAAACCACAACAGATAAGGATTATATTGCTCAAGAATTTCCAGTGAATGGCAGAAACTGAATTCATCTGGGGAAACTCTCATTAGCATTCAGCCGCAAAGACTTGCAGCCTATCTTTTGGTGAAGTTATATATATATATTTCAAAATCATCTTGAAATCTCTGACTCTTCAAGGTAAGCTCCCTTTTAAATCTCTTCAAATGATGCAGTGTCGTTGTCTCCATACTTAGGTATTTTCCATTTCCTCTATCCAGTATAACTATTGACAGAAAGACTAATATTTGATGACAGATGGCTCTATGAGTTTCTGCTAAGGCAATATCTCACTTTGGGAATGCAAGTGATAACTGAGTTCCTCTAGAGCATTATTTATTATACTATTATTGTGCACAAACTCATTAGGTGTAAAACATTCTGCCATTCAACTTTATCCTTCTCTTTCCCAACTGTCAAACTGGCAGCTCAAAGATGGGGACAGATGATGCTGATGGACAGTAGGATTGCCATCTCCCCAGCCTTAACAGATTAAGGGTTGGATGCTATTCAACTAAGGCAAAGTGCTATAGAAAAGAGGATGCTGATATCACTGAACCATATGGTTTGATCACCACAATAATTTACTAAATTGTTTTTGTAATGTTCACTGCAATAGTAGCCCTTGTGTTTTGGTCTGAACTCTTGGCTACAAAGGATTCCCATAGTCAGACACAGTAGAATTGCTTGCATGAAGGATTCCAAGAGAAGTTGGCAATCTATAGATAACCCTGATCAATCAGAGCTGCTCCATGTGGCTTCCCCTCGATCCTGCCCACTGCTAGGGATGTGAAGCCCTCAGTTGTGAGCTTATTCCACATAAATCTAGATTAATGTTAGAGCTAAAGAACTCATTCTCTTGGGATCACTCGAAGCTCAAAGGGGATTCACAACAAAAGATACTTGGCAACAAGGATTTGATTTGAGCTGGTGTAGGTAGTATTTTCCATGCGGAATCAATTCCTGCATGTGTTCCTAGTCTTTAGCAAAACTTAAACAGGCCTAGGAAAATTATAATGACTATAATAGCTTAGAACTATTTGGAAAATAGTTTTCTCTGTGGTAATTTCCACAGCAACTGAACAGTTGTAATGAGATGTTATGCATTACTTTGTCTATGTTGATGACCATGATCATAGAGTTACAAGAAATACCAGGAGCTATCTAGTCTAACCATCTCATGCTATGCCTTTGAAAACTGAGTCCCACAATAAGCCATACATTTGTAAGTGACAGAGATGAGCTTGAACTCACATGCTCCAATGGTACCTATCTGTGTACTCATTGAGAGGAACATTGTTAAAAAAAAAAAAATGATGAGTTCTTCCTATTTCTAGAAGAAGTTTGGGATCATTAAAAGCACTGTCCAATTTCCCAAAGGCAATCGAGCATACTTTTCTATTCAGTTCTGGACTGGTTCCCAGTAGAATAGAAATATTTGTCCATCTATGTGTATTAACATATTAATATGCAAGATTTTGCTTTTTCCATAATAAAAATATATCTTACAGTGGTCACAGTAGCAAGTGTAAAGTGTATTTAATTGACTATAGTAAAAATTTTGATGACTAGGATCTCATTAACCTAAAGTGGATTTATTTAAGGCCTGATGATCCTTGCTGACATGTGAACCAGTTATTCACAAATGAATGACAGTAAGAAGACCTTTGGTATATATATGGTTATTGAGAAGCAACTGGTAGCAGATAAAGAAGGTAGAGCTAAGCACTAGTGAGCAATCTTGGCACAAACAAGGGAATAACATTTTAAAGTGACTCTGAAGCACATGGGAGGAACCTCTGATAGCAATGGGTCTGAAACACTTATTGCCCAATAGATAGCGAATCCTTGAATACTTGAATGTTGAAGAAACTTCTCAGAAACTTAAAACAAGGCAGTTTGTTCATGGCAATACAACATGAAATATGTAAACCAGGCAAGTAAATACTTTATCTACTAGAACAGTCTTTAGTGTGACTTACATTTCTAAGTTTTCTCTCCAGTATAAATCTTCTGTTAAATGGTAAGCTTTGGATATTGACTGAATGCCCTTTCTCACATTTACTACATTTATAGTTTTTCTTCAGTAGCAATATATTGATGCTTCATTACTTGACTGCTGATAGCTAAATGTCTCTCTTCTTAGTTTTATATACCTCTGTGCATTGATACAGCTCCTATGTATGTCATAAGAATTTTTAAAAATAAAATCAACATTTTGAAAATTATATCTTTCTTTCCATTCAAACTATAACCCCCAGCAGGATCTCATTACCTGTTAGAAGGATTATTCCATTAGTTTCCTAACTGTCTGGTCTTTTTACTTGAATTCTCTCCAATTTCCAGTCTCTCCTACACAAGACTTCCCAAAACACTGCTGTAATAAATGCTTGTTGACTGATTGACTTGTTGACCACTTAAAAGCTTTCAGTTTCTCCTCACTATTTATACCAAATTAAGTACAAATCCCATTGTCTGACATTCAAGGCCTTTTACAATCTTGCTTAAGTTTAATTTTCCACCTGGAAATATTAATAACACAGTCTGATGTATATGCTTATAGATATTTATGTATTTGTATATATATATATCTGTGTTTGATTACAACCTTTTTTTAGTGTGGGGTTAGGAGGAAAGGAAAATAATGTAAAAAGTACAAAGCAGATACGAAAGGAAACATAAAGAAGCAAAGAAAAGCTGGGTAGCTTTGAAAACAGTGAATAATATTTATTATATAGATTTCTTGAAATAGAAATTTATTATTTTTTTTATTGAATCCTCTCATATCCCACTATATGCATGATAATGTTTTTTTTTTCTTTTCTCATTTTGTATTTAAGTTTAAAAATTTTTTTTAAATTAACAACAAAATTAAGTTTAGCTTTTCACCAATAGAGGGCGGGGGAATTCTGGACTTGAAATTTCACCAATGTGGGGCAGTGATCTCAAATAGAAATGGAAATCATTAATCTGTACATAAGAATCCTTATGGGCTACATATCAACTTAGTTTTAAAATGTAATATTCCCTGTATTTTATTTTATTTATATTTGATCTGTTAAATATTTTCCAATTATATTTGAATCTGGTTGAGAGCCGCATGTAGCCTGCAGACCATGGTTTTGATACCTCTAGAATAGGAAAACTCTGAATGTGGAAATTTTCTTGATTGGTGCAGATTTATGTTACCTGGAACACCAAGAGATTAAGTGGCTTGGTCGTAATTATACAACTAATATGTGTCAACAGTGGCCCAGATCTAATACTGCCTCTATATCCACTTATCCAGAATTCCACTCTTGTCTCACAGAACTTTGCCTAAACTCTAATCAAATTATGCTTTATGCCAATCTTTTAATATGTTAAAACATTTTTCATGGCATATTGTCCACTGGAAATACTTTTCTCCCAATACCTGCCTATCAACACTTCATGCATTTTTCAAAGCCTAGCTCAAGTACCATATTTTCCAAAAAAACTTTTCTTGGGCCCATTATGCTCCATCAGAACTATCTAACCACCTTACTACTCACCTTTTATCCATAATTACTAGTGATCTCTTAATTGCCAACTATAATGGTCTTTTGTCAGTCCTATGTCTGGAATGTACTTCTTACCTCTGCCTCAGAGAGTATATCTCTTCAAAAGGCAATTTATTCACTCTCTTCTATTTGAAGCCTTGCCAAATCTTCCCAATTGCTAGAAATCACTTTCCAGTGCTATGCCAGTATTTGTGTAGCATGTAGATTCACTTTTCCAATTTAGACTAGCAGGTTAAGTCCCCAGAATGATTAAGCCCCTCAGGTCTCTAAGGTAACTTTAAGAGGCTGCAGGGTCTTCTAGTACTATTGTTTATGATCCTCCCCATCTATTGTATTCCCTTTAATATAATTTAACCAATTAACATATCCACAATATCAAATAACCAGTTAAAATTAATTAGCTTTTGCAAAAGCATTTTTTGTGAGAAAATGTATCAAGGACCCAAGTACAGTTACATCTCAAATGGGGAATGCCCTCTACCTTGATCCCTGAGAACAATGAGCTCAAATTTAAAGTGATTGCTAAAAAATATTCTCTCTTTCCCATCAAATTTACTTCTGGGTATGGCATAGCCAGTAGACAAGTTGCTCTCTTGCTTATTGACATAGTGTCCTGAGTGCCAGGTCAATTTGCTTGCTGGTTTAGGTCAAACAGATCAGTCCTCATCTGACTCTGCTACTGCTGTTACCAGCTTTGATTGTAGAAGATATCTTTGATGGCTTGCCTGACCTTTCTCACAAGGGCATAATCTTTTCCATCCCAGATCCAATATTTATTCATCTATTTTAGGAAAGAATAATCATATGCAAAAGAAATAAAGAAATAGCAACACCATTCAGTCATTGCATCAAACAGCCAGCACCATGTAATGGGCCTCCTCTTACTTGAAGACCTACAGCATTTCTTTTTCCTTATATGAAAGCTACTAAGAAACAGAGAGAATTAATTTATAGCTTGAAGCTTTTTACATGCACCCTAATTTCTGGCTTATTCAATTAAAAAGCTTTTCAACACCACAGTAATAAACCAATAGGAGATACTCAAAGAATACTTACCCATGCTCTTCTTGAAATGAGAAAGGAAAAAGTCTCTCCACAAATTTCTGAAAGGAGACTCAGCAGGTTCCATGTTGATATTATACATGTTCTAAGGAGTAGATGTTCTTTGGCTTGTTTCTCCTACTACATTTGTTTTTATCCATTTCATATTTATAATGTATTCTTAAAAATACACCGTCACTCTCAATAGAATGTAAGCTAGGGTTGTTTTAGTCTATCTACTTCTATCTCCAGTGCCTTTTATATTTAATAAATGCGTTGCTCTCCTGCTGGATGAGGCTGCTTCTATGTTAGTCTTGGGCTGGTGCCACTTCTCAGATTTACTCCTTGGGCTAGGCATTGGGGGATCCTTTCACTATTTTAGTGAAAAGGTTCCTTTAAGCCTGGGTCTGTAACGTTATTAAGAGTCAGCTCCCTAGCCTTCCAGGTGGTTCTCCTTCTGGAACCATAGAGGGCAGTAAAAGATAACATGGGCAGACTTGTTTCTTCTTTCTGAAACTGTATGAGGCACTAGAGAGTAAGAAAGCCTTTCTCATTATAGTTTTTCAAACAGCAAGGAACATCAGCTTTTCCTTTTTATATCAGCTCCCCCCCCCTCACCTGCAGAGCCTCTCTCTCTTCAGCTAACCTGAGCAAGGTTTTGCTTCTGTTTCTTGAATTCTAATGTCTCAACTTCTATAAGCAATTTCTCACTGTCTTTCCTGCCTCAAATCAAGACCTCCTCTTGTGCAATAACCCATCTGTGAGTTAGGTTGAATGAACTCAAATCTACTTTTCTGTTAGATGTCACAAATAGTCAATATACAGTGTTTTTCTGTAGCCCCTAAACTTCTTGAATTAAGAGTTTCCCTAGCAATAAGCTTCCAAGACCTAAAAATAGCCACATGTTAATTAGCTTTGGGGAAACAATGCAATAGAGCTGCCTTTACCAGTAGTCACTACTTTTGCCTCTGAGGAGCTGCTTTTACACAGATCTTTTATAACTTTATGTGTCTTCCTAAGCAATTGTATCTGAAAGGCTGCTTTTCTCTCAGGTCCTCTTAGAAAGGTCTGTATTTCTCCTCAAGCTAGTTTTCCCTTTGTTTCTCACACAAATGTTCCTTTTTAGTAAATGAAACATAAACATATGAAAAGCACATTTCCTTTGTGGTATCATTAGCTAATATCTCATGCTCTCTATACTTTAGGCTATTTCATCATTAATGACCATGAATGTAAATTCATATTTTAAATAATACTCATGATTATTTCAATTTTTTGATCAACTTCTTTGTCAATTCCATTTGTCAATATCTGTCTAAACTCTCATCATTTTTACTTCATAATGTGATTCATAAAAGATCCAGGAGTAGGAGAGGGTCAACTCTCTTATTTTCCTTTTTAATTGGGCTCAGATAATTAATATGATCTTCATCCTGTAGTTTTGTAAACTGCAATTTAAAAAGTCGCTTGTCTATTTTGTGATTGAATATAGTTAAAACTAGATATTATAGTCCCTAAAGCCACTTACTTTGACCATATAAACTGAAATATGACATATTCTAAAAGTAAATGAACTAATGAAGGTATAACTGTTAACCTCTCTCCATTGTTTATTTCTTCCTGTTCCTTCAGAATACAGGATTCTGTAGATTCTTATTACTTCCCAACACATAATCTTTATGTTTTTATTGAATCCTCTCATATCCCACTGTATACATGGCAATGTTTTTTTTTTCTTTTCTCATTTTGTATTTAAGTTTTAAATGATATTTTTTAAAATTAATACCATATGTGGCATACAGACTGAGTAATGTTGCTAATGTCATTCTATATTTTAATTATAAGTAAATAAAAATAAATAGAAATAGAAGTTCTTTTCCTTTACTTTATTTGCTCAGTGTCATGGGTTGTCTGATATCCTTCCCACTTTGAATATTATTCCTCTAAACTACTATCAAATTCCTCTACTATAAAGATAATTGTTCCTTTTGTGTTCTACTTCATGGAATCATTGAATCATATAATTCAATATAATCTTAGAGTTTATATAATCCAACCCTTTATTCAATAAAGTAATGTGTTCTATAGCAGAGGTTTCAAACATGCAGTCCATGGGCCAAATGCAGATCACAATATTTCCAAGTGGTAAAACCAGTAATTGAGAAATATTTAACAAAAGAAATAAAACATGAGAAAGCATAGATCTTATCGATATGTGGTTTTGTAAGTCAATATGTGGCCTACAGTGATTCTTCTGTGTGTTTTAATGGCCTTATTTCTATTTGCTGCTCAATGACATCCTTCACAGCTAGAGATATATCAAAACTAAGATTTAGATGATGGTGGTTGGGAAGGAACCAAGAAAAACTGGGACCAGGACTTTATAGACATACCCACAGAAAGGAAGTAGAAGATCAGAAATCTTTTTTTTTTTAATTTTTAAAATTTTTTATTTTCAAAACACATGCACGGATAATTTGTCAACATTGACCCTTACATAGCCCTGCGTTTCAGATTTTCCTCTCCTTCCCCCTACTACTTCCCCAGGTGACAAATCCAAAAAAGCAATCCAATATACGTTATACATGTTAAAGTATATGTTTAATCCAATGTGTGTAAACATATTTATACAATTCTCTTGCTGCACAAGAAAGATCAGATCAAAAGGGAAAGCAAATGAATAAGAAAACAAAATGCAAGCAAACGACAACAAAAAGAGTGAGAATGTTATGTCATGATTTACATTCAGTTTCCACAGTCTTCTCTCTGGTTGCAGATGCCTCTGTTTGTTGCAAGAGCATTGGAACTGGCCTCAATCATCTCATTGTTGGAAGAGCCATGTTCATCAGAATTGATCGTCGTATAATATTGATGTTGCCGTGTATAACGATTTCCTTGTTCTGCTTATTTCACTCAGCATTAGTTTATGTAAGTCTCTCCAGACCTCCCTGAAATTATCCTGCTGGTCATTTCTTATAGAACAATAATATTCTGTAACATTCATATACCATTAACTTATTCAGCCATTCTCTAATTGATGGGCATCCACTCAGTTTTCAGTTTCTTGCTACTACGAAAAGGGCTGCCACAAACATTTTTGCACATGTGGGTCCCTTTCTTGAGGATCAGAAATCTCATGAACTTAATTGTCATTCCTTGCAGACTTCTATAACATATCATTGTTATAAATGAATATTATTAATGAATAAATGAAACCTTTATTTGGTTTTATTTATTATGTATTTATTATGCCAAGTTCTGGGAATACAGACAGAAAAGTAAGAGTCACTGCTCTCAAAATGTGTATATTGTATTGGAGGAGATAACACATATGGAAAGTTTTAGGAGCAAATCAGATGGAAAAGTACCATCGTTCTTAGAGTGCAACCACAAAACAGTTATTGATGTATTTTGTTTAATGTCATTTCCATCAATACAATCATGTCAATTTCTGAGATTGAAACATTTTTTTTTCTGATGTTGAAACATTTTAACAGTGCCAAGGACTTTGGCAGTAAAAACATTCTTTTCTGGATTTTCATTTGCTGTCTATGGCTATAACATCTGCAGGCACCACTGCAAAGCTGCATCTCCATTGGTGTTACTTCTCAAAGTGATGGATAAGCTATTTCCGAAGTTTGGGGATTCAGGGTCCTGAGCTGTTAGGGTCCATGGAGAGATGAGAAAACTTGCAAACAAATATATACAAAGCAAGATATATACATAAGATAAGTACAGATTAATTAAGAGGGAAGGTACTAGAATTAAAAGAAGTTGGGGAATGCTTTCAGCTAAAGTCCTTAGGACTTAAGGAAGTCAGGGAATTTAGTAGTCAGAGAAGAGGAGGAAAAGTATTCCAAGCATGAGATACAGCTCAAGCCAAGAGATAGTCCCTGGTTCATGGAAAAACCAGAAAGGCAGTGTCATTGGATTAAAGAATATGTGTTGGGAAGTAATAAGAAAACTGGAAGGGTAGGAGGAGACCAGCTTATAAAGAGCTTTGAATGCCAAAAAGAGCATTTTTATATTTGTTCCTAGAAGCAATAATCTGTTGGGTTTATTGAGTAGAGGAATGCCATAATCAGGCCTGCACTTTAAAAGAGAATCATGTTGTACTGAATGGAGTAGAGACTGGACTAGAGAGAAACTTGAGACAGTTCACTTATTTCCTACTTTTTGTGTCCCCATAGACCACAGCACAAGAATCCCTTCTATCCTGCCCCATCTCCCAGTTTGTCTCAGCTCATGTTCATTGTTTCTGTAACATTATACATCTCATCCTCTACTATCAGCCTCTTCTTTTGCCTTCATTCTTTCCCAACATCAGTGTTTTTTCCAATGAGTCCCATCTTTTTATTATCTGCCCAAAGTATTTAAGCTTCTGCTTAACATTTGACTTTCCAATGAACATTATTGAATGATTTAATTTCCTTACTATCTAGTGAACTCTCAAAAGTCTAACACAACTTAAAAACATCACTTCTGTGGTGTTCAGGTTTCCTTATTTCAATTCTCACAGCATACATTGCTATGAACCTTTATTGGCAAGGTAATATCTTTGCTTTTTAGTATGCTATCCAGACTTTGCATAGCATTCCTTCCAAGGAGCAAGCACATTTTAATTTCATGACTATAATTGCTCTCTACAGTGATCTTTGAACCTAAAAATATAAAATCTGACGGAGTTTTCATTTCTTCTTCCATCTATTTGCCAGAAAGTGATGACACCAGTTGGTTAGATCTAGATTTTTTTTTTAATGTTAAGCTTCAAGACATCTTTTACACTTTACTCTTTTACTTTCTTGAGGAAGCTTCTTAATTCTTCTTCACTTTCTGCTGTCAGAATGGTATTATATATATATATATCTGAAATTGTTGATATTTCTTCTTGCAAAACTTATTCTGGCTTTTGATTCATCCAGCCTAGCATTTCTCATGATATACTCTGCACTGAAGTTAAATAAAGTGCCAATATACACCCTTGTCATACTTTTCCCCCTAATCTTAAATCAATCAGTATTCCATGAAAAGTTCTAGTTGTTACTTCTTGACCCACATACAGGTTCCTCAAAAGACAAATAAAATGATCTGGTATTAACACATTTTGTTGTGATATACATAGTAATCAAAAACTTTAATGTAATCAATGAATAAAAAGTAGATGTTTTTCTGGAATTGCCTTGCTTTCTCCATAATCTAGTTAATGTTAGAAGTTTGGTCTCCTCTACTTCTTTGAAAACCTGCCTGCTTTTTTGGTAATTCTCAATTTACATATTGCTGAATCCTAGCTTGCAGAACCTTAAGCATAATATTCTGGCACATGAAATGAGTGCAACTGTTCAGTAATTTGAACATTCTTTGGCATTGTCCTTCTTTAGAATTGGATCATAAATTGATCTCTTCCAATCCATTGGCCACCGTTAAATTTTCCAAATTTGCTGGCACATTAAGTGCTATGCTTTAATAGAATTATAGTTTAGGATATTAAATAGTTCAGCTAGAATTTTGTCACCCCCACTAGTCTTATTGCTAGTAATGCTTGCTAAGGTGCATTTGACTTCATTCTGCAGGGTGTCAGGTCTAGATCAACAACCACACCATCATGGCTATCAGTGACATAAAGATTTTTTGTATTATTCTTCTGTATTCTGTAATCTCTTCTATTTCTCTTAAATTTCTACCATTTTTATCTTTTATTATGCCCATTTTTGCATGAAACCTTCTCTTGATATCTTTAGTTTTTGGGGGGTTTTTTGGATTTTTTTTTTATTATTATAATAACTTTTTATTGACAGAATCCATGCCAGGGTAATTTTTTACAACATTATCCCTTGCACTCACTTCTGTTCCGATTTTTCCCCTCTCTCCCTCCACCCCCTCCCCTAGATGGCAAGCAGTCCTATATATGTTAAATATGTCACAGTATATCCTAGATACAATATATTTGTGCAGAACCGAACAGTTCTCTTGTTGCACAGGGAGAATTGGATTCAGAAGATAGAAATAACTCAGTAAGAAAAACAAAAATGCAAACAGTTTACATTCATTTCCCAGTGTTCTTTTTTTGGGTGTAGTTGCTTCTGTCCATCATTGATCAATTGAAACTGAGTTAGGTCTCTTTGTCAAAGAAATCCACTTCCATCAGAATACATCTTCATACAGTATCGTTGTTGAAGTGATATCTTTAGTTTTCTTAGAGATAGATTCTTTCCCTTTGTATTGTTTCTTCCTATTTCTTTGCATTGGCATTTAAGAAAACCTTCTTACTTCTCATTGTTATTTTTTGGTATTCCTGCATTCATTTGGGTCTATCTTTTCTTTTCTCTTTTCCCTTTCATTTTCTTTCTTTTCTCAGCTATTTGTAAAGCTTCATCAGACTAACATTTCTCTTTCTTGCTCATCTTTTTTTCTTTTGGAATTTTTTTTTTGTTGTTGCTGCCTCCTATACAATATTGGAAACCTCTGTCTAAAGTTCTTCAGGTTTTCTATGTTTTCTATCTAATCTCTTAAATCTATTCATCACTTCTACTTCATATTCATTAGGGATGTCGTACCTATATTGTCTAATGGTTTTTCCTACTTTTTTCCATCTGTCTAAATTTAGTAATAAGAAGCTCATGATCTGAACCTGAAGCTCCAGGCTTTGTGACTATATAGAGCTTCTCTAATCTGAGGAATATATAATTTTAGCTGCAGAATATTTAAACAATCTGATTTTAGTATTGACTGTTTTGTGATGTCCATGTGTAGAGTCACCTTTTTGATTATTGAAAAAAGAATTTTGCTCTGACCAACAAGTTATCTTGACAAAACTTTTATTAGACTCTGCCATTTTCATTTTATACTCCTAGATCAAGCTTGCCTGCAATTCCAACTTTTTATTTTCTGTTTTAACACTTTTAACCCCTATGATGAATGTAACATCTTTTGGGGTTTATTATTTCTAGAAGATATTGTAGGTCTTCATAGAAGCATCAGTAGTTAGAGCATAGACTTGTAGTAATGTGATGTTAAACAATTTGACTTGGACTTGAACACATTATCACTTTTGAGATTATACTGCTTTTCTCACCCCTTAATTGATTATAAGGTCTTCTCCATAAGTTCATTGACACCAAAGATGTTAATGTTTAATCTTTCTATCTCCAGTTTGACCACATCCCTAAGCCCTTTAACTTCTCTTCTAGGAGAACATCCTAAACTTTTAATATAACTAATAGTTGCTTGGCTATAGAAAAAATACAAATACATTTCCCTCCTGCTTGCATAACTTTGATCTTTTCCATCATGGCCTTGGGAACTTTTTTATCCTGAAAGATGACATCAGCTTTGGTATTCACACTTCATCTGTACTTCCTTAAATATCCAATTAAGAAGGGCGCCTAAGGCAGCTGTCTCTTCCTTTCTACCTGCCTGAACTCCTTTGGACTTTTTCTATTTGTGTCTCTATGCTAGTTACCTTCCTTCCCACTCTTTTCTGCTTCTTTTTTGTGTATTGTCTTTCACCAGTGGAATTGTAAGTTCCTTGGAGGGAGGAACTCTGTTTCTTTTTAATATTTGGATCTTCAGGGCTTAGCACAGAGGCTAACACAAATAGAAAACAACTTTACCATTCACTCCATTCAGTGTCAGGGAAAACCAAAAAGCAGAAGCTTGCTCTTATTGGGTCACCAACATACTCACCTTTTGTGCTACTAGAAAAATCAGTCAGAGAACTGAAGAATAGAAGGAAGAGGGACAGGACGTATGTGTGTAGCTGTGTGATACTTCATGGAGCCTGACAAAAAGAACCCAGAATACAGACGGAACCCCTGTCTTGGGACAGAGAGAGAGGCCAGTGAAATATGAATTGCCCAGATTGGAAGGAAACTGAGACAGATTCCAGGAAAGCCACAGTCAAATGAGAAGAGTGAGAGAGTGTATAATGGGAAACAATAAGAGAGAAAAGACTGACATTTTAAACACCTTAAGAGGAAGAAATTTCTGTTAGACCTTTAAAATAAGCCGATAAGCTAAAATGGAAGATATTAAAAACAGAATGGGTATGGCATCTTTATCAGCTAAAAGAGTTCAGAAATCTATGAATAAATATTTTAGGATAAAGAATAATGAATCAGTGACTGAATAGGTAGATGAAACTATGGATTCCCAAGAATGTAACTGCAACATGATGTGCCTGAATGATTTAAGAGAAAAATAATAATTTTTGAATTTGAATTTATGGCTGCACAGTAGAAATAAATGATGGAATAGAAAAACTTGAATTAATGAAAGCAAGTTTCAGCAAAGTAACAAAAGAGAAAATAACTGTTTGGGAATGAAAATGACAATCTGGACAAAAAGATGCAAAGAGTAATAATGTTGGAAAAAACATGATATCAATACAGGGAAAATATATTCATCTTTTTTGGCTGAGACAATTAGGGTTAAGTGACTTGCCCAGGGTCACGCAGCTAGGAAGTTTTAAGTAGCTGAGATCAGATTTGAACTCAGGTCCTCCTGAAGTCAGGGCTGATATTCTATCCACTGTGCCATCTAGCTGCCCAAAAAATATATTCATCTTGAAAACAGGATAACCTATAGAGATAAATTAAGGATGTCACCTAGAAGAATATGACAAGTCAAACAACCTGATAAAACTTGCAAAAAATAATACTAGAGAACTACTCAGGGCTTTTGAACATAGAAAGTAATCTTAATTTCACAATAAATGTTTAAGTCAAAGCAGAGCAGTATGGTACTTATGTAAAAAGATGATTAATTGTAATGTATAGGTCAAGGTTTAGCTTTGGAAGATAGCTTTGCCAATGGTAGACTTGTGTATTAGCCCAATGACTTTTGTTAATTAAAAGAACCTCTTGATTCTCTAAAAAAAGAAAATCTGAGTAACTTGAAACCCTAGGAAAATATAAAGATATTGATTATAACAGCTGGTTTTTTTTTTAATCTTGTAGATTAGAAAAAGATACAGACCAAATTATCTTTGAATAAATGTAAACAAAGTTAATATTCTCTGAGCCTCTTTTTTTACCTCACTATATAAGGATTTGAAAATTTTATTAGATTGAAGTTCTCTTAAATAATTTGACCTTCTGACCTTGATCAAAGACAAATGTGAGCTTTTCACTTGAAACCACACAGATTTTTATGAACCAGACTTTCCCTCTTAGCTACACTTCCATTATTTAAAATTCCTTTTTTTTTTTTTTTTGGCATGATCTTTAAGTTCCTGAAATGGAATATGTCAATAAAAGTATCCAATTTGATTCCTGGAATATTTCTAGTATTTAGGAATATTATATATAAGCAATCACAAGAATATGATTCTGTATTACTCTGTGCTGGGCACAGCAGTGAACTTGCTCTATTGCCTGATTTAATTAACTGATTTTTCTTTTTTATAATTATTGGTAACCTTTATTTTTACATCATTGTAACTTCCCAATATGTTCTTCCCTATTCCCCCTTCTAGAAACCCATTCTTTGTGATAAGAGAATCAAAAAGAAAAAATTAATTCAACAAAATTAATCAACATTAAAGTCCAGCACTTTATGTTTCATACCAATTGTCTTCCACCCGTACAAAGAAGGGAAGCTTAGGCTTTCTTATATTTCTTCTTGATACCAAGCTTAATCACTATAATTTCACATCATTTAGCTTCTTTTCTCTTATATGGATATGTCATCTGTCCCTTCCACTGCTTTCTCCCTCACTGAAAAACAACAAAAATTAAATGAAAAATAAAACTGTCATCATAAACACACATAGTCCAACAAAATAAATCCTATTTTGTTCATGCCAGAAAACATATGCATTTTAAGTTCATCACCTCTCTGACAGGTTGTGCATGGCATATTTTATCTTCAGGCTTATGGACGAATGATTTATCATTGCATTGACAAGAGCTCTAAAGCCTTTCAAGGTTGTTTTTCTCTATAATGTTATTGTCATTCTATAAATGCTTCTCCTAGTTCTTCTTACTCTACTTTGTATCCATTTATAGAGGTCTTCTTAGTTTCCTATGAAACTGTCCATTTTTTCATTCTTATGGCACTATATTATTCTATTATATGTTTAACCATTCTCCAATAAGAAGACAACATCCAAAGTTTCCAGTAAAAGACTACCATGAAGAGCTCCTAAAAATACATATATGTTCTTTTCTTCTTTCTTTGATTTTGTTAAGAGAATAGATCTAGAATATCTCTGAATCAAAAAAGATGTGTATGATGTAACAGCTTTAGAGTCATTATTCCAAATTACTTTTCAGAATGACTGAACCAATTAAAAATTCTATCAAAAGTGCTACAGTTGTTTTCCTGCAACTTCTTCAAAATTTTTTCAATGTAGAGAAAAATAAAGGTCTGAAAACAGTAGAGATAGAGACTACCAAAAATGGATACATGTAATATTCCAGTACAGAAACTGAACAGTTTCCCCTTGGCTACTTACTAGGGAAAGATGACAGAAGGCTTGTATAGGAAAGAGGAAAAAGATGGAAGATCTGTAGCTTAACATACAGTGGTGGGTAGTAAATATAGTGTGACCTGAAAAGAACTGAACCTTCAGGTAGCAACTCAGAGTAAGGAGTGGTTGCATGTCTAAGGTTGTGTAAGGCAAGAAACAGGTACACAAAATTTGAAATTAGAATGAGGGGGAAATCCTACTGTAAAGAGTTTTTATGACATAGATGCTCAAGACACAAACCAAAAGGAAAGAATGACTCCCAAACATCTACAAGCAAATCCTCAAAGGAAAACACAGCTTGGGTCCAAGCTCAACAAAAATTCCTTAACGCTATGAAGCAAGACTTTTTAAAGGAACAAATGATTTTATATATGAAATTAGAATATAAGAGTAAATACTTAGAAAAGAAATGAGAAATATGAAAGAAATAATTGGAAAGGTACCTAACAACCTAGTTCAAGAGATACAAAACTATCAAATTAAAAGAATCCCTGAAAATTAGAATGTACTAAGTAGAAGTTATTAGGAGAAAATAAGAAATATTGAAACAAAGTCAAAAGAAAAAGTGAAAAGGTAAATATCAATGAGCAATCATAAGTTATTAAACAAGAATGGAATTATTATATTACAATGTGAGGAGATGATAAATGTTACCTCAGAACCCTCAATAATGATAGAGATAGTATAATAAGACAGTAGACTGGAGAGTGTTTTTTATTATGTTTTGATGATCTTAAAAGAAGAAAGGAAAGAGAGGGGGAGATGAATATATTGGTGGTTCAGGAATGAAAATGAAGAGTGGAGAAAACTATCTCACATAAATAAACAAAATTAGGGTATGCAAGTAGAAAACCATACAGACAAGGAAGAAGGAGTGAAAGGGTGAGGAAAGGAGGCATTTGACCTCAGTGTCATCTAAATGAGTCAAAGGAAGAAAGAATACACATCAGCTGTTAAACACAGAAATACATTTTACTCAACAGGGAAATAAGGAAATGGAAGAAGGAAGTAAAGGGAATAAGAAGGAGGGTAGATTAAAAGGAGAGGAAATCCTTACAGAGAGAAGATCATGAATGGGGTTAAAAAGAAAGAAAGATCAAAAACTGTAATTGGGCTATAAGAGGAGTAGGGAAGAAAAAAACAATTGCTTCAAACCTAAGTCACTGATGTTTAGCACTCTTTTTTTCTATTATCACAATCTTTTTTTCTTTATAAAGAGTAAGTGGAGGATGCTATCATTTGGGGAATGACTGGATAAGTTCTGGTATATGACTGTAATGGAATATTTTTGTTCTGTAAGAAATGATGAGCAGGCTGATTTCAGAAAAGCCTGAAAAGATCCATATGAACTGATGCTGAGTGAAGCAAGCAGAACCAGGAAAACAATGTATGCAGTGATAGCAATATTATTAGTGATCAACTGTGATAGACTTGGCTCTTATCAGCAATGTGTTGATTCAAGACAATTCCAGTATAAACTGCTTGCATTTTTGTTTTTCTTCCCGGGTTATTTATACCTTCTGAATCCAATTCTCCCTGTGCAACAAGATATTGTATCTAGGATATACTGTAACCTATTCAACATGTAAAGGACTGCTTGCCATCTGGGGGAAGGGGTGGAGGGAGGGAGGGGAAAAATCGGAACAGAAGTGATGCAAGGGATAATGCTGTAAAAAATTACCCTGGCATGTGTTCTATCAATAAAAAGTTATTTTAAAAAAATAAA
Organism: Antechinus flavipes; assembly: GCF_016432865.1. Taxonomy (NCBI): domain Eukaryota; kingdom Metazoa; phylum Chordata; class Mammalia; order Dasyuromorphia; family Dasyuridae; genus Antechinus; species Antechinus flavipes. The sequence continues at coordinate 156,677,360 of NC_067399.1, read as the reverse complement.
ATAAAATAAAATATAGAGAGAGCTATATAGGAAAAAATAAAAAAGACAATTCCAGTAGATTTGGAATGGAAGATAATATCCTCATCCAGAAAGAGAATTATGGAGACTTCTTAATGTGGATTGAAGCATAATATTTTTGCCTTTGTTTGTTTGCCTTTTCTTTCTTCTTGTTTTTTCCCCTTTTGGTCTGATTTTTCTTGTACAATATGACAGATATGGAAATATGTTTAAAATGATTATACATGTATACAATGTTTACATGTGTAATCTATATCAGATTGCTTGCTTTGTTGGGGAGGGAGAAGGTAAGGAAGGGATGGAAAAAAATTTGGAACACAAAGTCTTATAAAAATGAATGTTGAAAACTATCTTTACATGTATCTGGAAAAAAATAAAATATTACTGAGTATCTGAAAAATAAAAGAGTAAATGGAGACTTAGTAATCTATCAAAATTCTAGGGAATTCATGATAACATTTATTACTCAAGTCTTAATAGAGAAGTAATGGAGTCAGGATTCAGACTGAGACATTCTTTTTTCTTTTTCTTTTTTTAAATCTGACCAGTACAGGAATTTGTTTTGGTTGCTATACATATTTGTTACAAGTATTTTCAGTTAGAGTAGAGATTGGGTGGAGAAAATAAAGAAGGTAGATTTTTGTCAGTTAACAAAAATAAAATGTTAGAAAAGGAACGTTCTAAGGAGGTTGAATCTGGCTGAGATTAGAAAAGAAAGTCAATGTAAGGAATCTTTGTAATAAGTTTCTTTGATAAAAATCTAATTTCTAAGATATATAAGGAATTGAAAAATTTATAAGAACTATTCCTCATGTTAAATAGTCAGAGGATAGTATAAGACAATTTTCAAAAGGAGAAACCCAAACTTTTAATAAGCACATTTTTAAAAATGCTTCAAATTACTAATAATTTTAAAAAATAAATTAAAATAATCTTCCTAAGGTACCACTTCAATCCCACTAAATTGAATAAGATAACAAAATGGAAATTATGAAATGTTGGAAGATCTGTGGGAAAACAAGGACATTAAGCACTATTACGGGAGTTAAAAACTAGTCCATGCATTTAATTCCCCCCAAATCACTAAATTATACATGTCTTTCAATACATCAAACTAATAGATCTATATCATAGAGTTCAGAGAAAGAGGAAAAAAAACTCACATGCAGTAAGCTTTTTATAGCAATTCTTTTTGTAATGTCAAAGAACTAAAAACTAAAAAAGTGCCCACCAAATTATGACATATGAATGTAATGAACATCATTGTAGCATAAGAAATAATGAAAATTATTTTAGAGAAACCTAGGAAGACTTATAAAACTGATACAGACTGAAGTGAACAGAGCCAAGACAATTTATAAATACCTAACTCAGATCAATGTAATGACCAGACACAATATCAGAAGACTCACGTTGATGAATGCTACTCTCCTCCTGAAAGCAAAATTATGAACTCAAGATGAATAATGAGACATACATTTTAATATAGCCAATGTAGAAATCCTTGTGCCTAAGTACATAAATTTGTTATAAGGATGTTTTTTAATGGAAAAAAAATTTAAATGGAAGTTAGAAGAGAAAGCAAATGCTTGTTAACTGAAAAGTGCTGCCATAAATAATTTGGTGCATATAGGGCCTTCATTTTTATCATTTATCTTATTGAGATATATGCCTGGCAATAAGATTTCTGGATCAAAGGACATTTAACTCATTTTTTTAACATAGTTTCAAATTTCTTTCCAAAATGATTGGATCAGTTTAGATTTCTATCAACAGCAAAATAGTTATGCTGTCTTTCCACAAACTCATTCCCAAAATTTACTATTCTCATCGTTGCCAATATTTTGGATGTGAGGTGAAACTCAGAGTACTGATTTAGCTCCATCTTAACCTTAGCTTCTTCAATCCCATACTTATTGACCTTGGGGAAGCAACGCATCAATTCAGATAATTTGAGAGATAAATGACATTTTAAAAATAAACATCATCTGAAAGACTAATTTAAAAAATAAAGCAAGATCAAGATTCAGTTATATTAAGAAAGAAACTTACATAGCATGTGCAGATCTTAGTGAAGAGATGAGAGGGTACCCTTGGATAAGGAAAAGAAATCATACCTTTCTTCTGTGCACTTGAAGAAGACCTTGTGGAGAAGGTGCATTTTAAAAATCTTTGAAATAAATCACAAAATTCCAGTCACAGAATTGTAAGAGACCTTAGATCTAAATATTTGAAATGAAATCAGGTATATCAGACAAATGGCCATCCAGATTTTACTAGAAAACTTCTGGTGAAGGATAAACCATCGCTTCCTAAAATATTACTAGCATAGCCTATCAATTATTTAATACTGGATGTCCCAGAGATATCTGAAATTCAACACATGCAAAACACAATCCATTATCTTTTCTGCTAAACTCATCTTCTAAATTATACTATTCCTGTTGGAGGTACTATCATATCTCAGTCTCCCAGGTTCATAGTACCAGGATTGCCCTTGATTCCTTCCTCTCATGCATCTCATATACCTAAGCAGTTGACAAATCTCAGTTTTTTTTTAAATTTTTTATCAGCTTTCAAATTTGACTCATTCTCTCTACTCACATAGCCGCTATTTTGCTCCTTATCTTCATCACCTCCCACCTAGACTATTGCAATAGCTTCTTGATTGATCTCACCTCTCTGCATTCTATCCTCCGCTACACAAGATTTAAGTCATGTAGCTTAAGTATAAATCTGACCATGTCACTCTCCTACTCAACAAATTTCAATAGCTCCTATTACCTCTAGAATTGTTTGCTTGAGTTTTTAAACCCTTTAAAATGTGAATCCATCCTACTTTTCAATAGGTACTCTGCAGTCTAAGTCTGAATAAACCGGTCTTCTCCCGGTTCCGCTCAAAGAAGTCACTCCGACTCTCAGACCTGTGGCATTTCATTGGCCATTCTCTACTCAAATGTCCTTCCTTCCTTCTGGCTTCCTCGGAAGGGATCACAGTGTAGTACTTAAGAGTCAGGAAGACCTGCTTTCAAATCCTGCCTCCAATACTTAGTAACTCTGTGACCTTGGACACTATCTCTTTGAATTTTATGTTCCTTATCTTTAAAATGAGAAAGATGGATTAGATGGCTTCTAAGATTCTTTCTAGCTCCAAAGCTATGATCCTAGATTCTTGTCTTCCTTCAACATAGAACTTAAGCAACACCTTCTATACCAGGCTTTCCTGATCCACCAAACTACTAGTTCCCTCCTTCCTAAACTAACATAGTATTTATTTCATGCATATGTTTGTATACACACATGCTATTCCTCTAATAGAATATAAAATGCTTAATTGAAGGGATGGCTTCATAATTTTATATATATAATCCCAGAATCTATCATAAACCTGACACATCATAGTCCCTTAAATGCATGTTGATTGATTGAAGCTGCAAATTCTACTTTTGAACAGTTCTTTTTGTTAAGAAGCCTAACCTTGCCTCTGGAATTTCTACTCATTTCTAATTCTGCCTTCTAATGATAAGAGTAACTCTAATTCCTCAACTACATTACAGTTTTTTAAATACTTGAAAATAACTTTCAAGTATATGACTATCTTACTTGCTCTTTTCTGGACACATTCCAGTTTATCAATATTTTTCATAAAATTTGGTGCCAATACGAACCCAGTATTCCAGATGTGATCTGAACAGGCTCTAGGACATAGGACTATCACTCTTATAGTCCTAGATATCCTTCTTTACTTTATATTGCTTACTTAATATATTTTATATAAGCTGTGGTGACATTGGCTTTTGGAGTTGCTATTACACCATGTTAACTTAAATTATAATCCATTAAACTCCCAGATGTTTTTGAGATAACTATTGTGCAGTCATACCTTATACTTGTAAATTGATTTTTTTGAACCCAGTTTAAGACTTTGTTTCTTTTATTATTAATAATAATAAATTTGATTTTATTACAGTTAGCTCAAAAATCTAGCCTAACAAGATCTTTTTTTTGGATCCTGTTAGACATCCCTCACAGTTTTTGACAATAAGGTTTCAATTTTGATAAGCTCATTACCTTTTATCCAGGTCATTGATAGAATCATAAAACAGCGTTGTTTTTGTCCATTCACATCTGATTTATCATGACCCCACGGGCCATACTGTCCATGGAATTTTCTTGGTAAAGATACTGGCATGGTCTGCCATTTGCTTTTCCAGTGGATTAAGACAGAGGGTGGCTTGCCCAGGGTCATGCATATAGTGTTTAAGGTTGGATTTGAACTCAGGCATTTTTTATTCCATTCCCAGCACTCTCAGGGGTCCTTAAACTTTTTAAATAGAGGGCCAGTTCACTGTCCCTCAGACTGTTGGAGGGCTGGGCTATAGTAAAAATAAAAGCTTTGTTTTGTGGGCCTTTAAATAAAAAAACTTCATAACCATGGCTGAGGGGGATAAAAGTCCTCAGCTGCCACATCTGGCCCGAGGGCCGTTGTTTGAGGACCCCTGCGTCTAATTGCTAAGCCATTAATTCAAATGGGTTTAACCCTGGCTTGGGGGGGATATTGAATTTTTGCATAATTGTCTTTGGCTTCCTTTCTGGAGGACCCCAAAACTTAGGTGATTTAGTGAGGTAACTATCACTAAAGTGAGGCTAGGTGGATTCTGGGATATTTCTGGGGGGATATTAATTGCTCTTATGACAGAGTACAATGTAAAAGGAGAGTGAATTGAATGAAGCATGACATCAAGAAGAAAAGATTCACCCTTGCTCAGAACTTACTGAGAACCGGCCTAGAAACCAGCTAGAACCAGTATGGGTGAATCATGAGAATTTGAGATCCCTTCTCTCCCCCACCCCCATCCCTTTGGAGAATGCTGCCAGAATCTTCTCTACCCCATTGAAGCAAATCACGTGAGTAACATGAGCCACAGGAATTTGAGAATGCAGGGGAAGTCCCCAGCACAGAAGTCCCCCAAGAATGAGTGGACAAAAACAAAAGAAAAGAGAAGTCGCAATTCCTATTTCCACTAGAATAGCTTGTCGCCTTATAAGAATAGAAAATATATTTGTTTTACTTTTAATTTTTTTTCTAATTAAATATCAATAACCTATATGTTCCTTGAATGAATTCTTTGGAATTGTGAGGGCAGGAGAGATTGAGAAAGATAAAATATACAAAGGGGAAGAGGAGCTGAATTAAGAAAACTGGAATTATCAACTTTTAAAATATTTTTATAATCATTAGTGGAAATTCATAGAAACAAATAGCTATAATCGAATGGAATATCTAATGTTTTTAGTGTCCTCTAGGGGCTACTAGGAATATGGCAACCTACTGAAATACTGAGATACTTACACATGTGCAGATCAGGGAAGGAAACAGTACAAGAATACTACTATATAGTGAACATAAATATTACACAAGGAATCATATCATCACCTTTTGGGTGCATTTTAACCCATTCAATAGATATGTCCTTGTATGTTTAAGAGCAGCGCTACTATCAAGATATTTAAATATATCATTTAGCCTGAAAATATAATGAATAAATTAACAATTCCAAAACTATTCTCTACCCAGGATCAAAATAGCATTAAGAAAAACTAGTCCCAAAGTTAAAATATCATTACCTTTGAATCCAGAGATTCTAATGTTACTTGATTGACCCCAAAGAAGGTCATTAATGGAAAGAAAGGCACCTAATATATCAAAATACTGGAAAATATTTGCTGGGGATGGGGAAATAGACGCCCATCATTTGGGGAATGCATAAACTAATTGTGGTACAGGAATGTCATGGTAGGGGTGGTTTTAGTTTTATGTGGGCTACTAATGAGTGCCTGCAGATTGTCAAACCTCTCTCCTATCAATTATTATGCCTATGCATTGCTGGGGTAAAAGTCCTGTTTTGCTTCTCTATGAGTATGGGCAGGATCCTCTTTGTCCATTTCTTCTTTTTGCCATTGCCCACTCATTCTTCCTCTCTTTCTGTGGATATTCCTATCCAGCATCCAATATACTGACTGGTTCCAAGGGCAGATGAACTAGGTATGTCTTCCAAGGGGGTATAATCATTTATCTTTTCACAAAATTTAGATAACCCAACCTGGAATGATCAGGAGAGAGAGAGAAAAGTTATTCAATCACAGGTCATTCTTGAGGTCCAATTCTACAGAAAGCCTTCCAGAATTCCTGGCCTAGTGACTGTGGCAGAGCTATGGAGATAGAAGATGTAAGTAATGAGAACAGTTTTTTATGATTTGTTTTAAACTTTGAAGTTGTATTCTTTTGATCCTTTATCAGTAAAATGATTTTTATTTTATTTTATGGTCCATAAATACCTCACTGCATTTTTATGCTAAGAATAGATCAAAGGACTGGCCTAGGTTAATCTCAGCCCAAAATAAATGTAATGTAATATTACTATCCTATAAGAAACAATGAGCATGATGAATACAGAAAAGCTTAGAAAGGCATATAAATTGATGCAAAATTAAATAATCAGAATTAGGAAAACATTATATACAATGAGTACAATGGACATGAAAACAACAGCAATGATTATAATAACAACAAAATAATTGAAACTTAATTCTGCAAAATCATAATGATTAAACTTGGCTCTAAAGAAAATATATGAGAAGACAGCTCCCCCTACACTTCATTGTAGAGGTGGGGGACTTTGGGTTATAGAACATTACATATATCAGATTCTTTTTTGATATGTTGGTTAGTTTTGTTGAATTGGTCCCTCTTCTTCCCCCCCTTTTTATTATAAGAAATAACTCTGAGAGGGAAAGATAATAATAAAATAGGAAATAAAGATAATATAAAAATATATCAGTATGCAAAACTATACAGAGTCACTCTATAATTTTTATGTGGACCAAGGAATATAAGTATATAAACTAGGTATATAAGTATATAAAATAGGTATAAATACACATCAAAACATTTACTGACAATAAATAATAATTTTGTGATTCCCCATGTTCAGTTACAAGACCCCAAATGGGATTGCAAGCAACAGTTTAAGAAGCTAGGTTCTTAGAGAGGTACTAGTACTTATCTCCAATATTCTATATCCATCTTTTGCCAAGGAGAAACTTCGACTACTGCCAGGAGATTGGAGCTACAAGGGCTGGCCATCCTACTCTTTTTAAGAAGTGAGTACCAGGCTGGAATTGTAGCTATCCACTCCCCTAAATATTGTTAATGTACGTGGAAAGTTATTAAGTTTAACCTCCTTTCCTAATTTGTCTCTTTTAATTAAGGAATGCCCCAAACTATATTCAAAAGCTTCACTCCCTTCTTAGCAGATATCAGTTACACAAAGATCTTCACTCATAGTGAATCATAAATAAATAAATTTATGCAAGTTAACAGTAAACCAAAATCAGAAAAGTTATACAGATGAGCATACGCCAGACAATAAACAGAATGGTTCCAAAGGGAGCAGCAAGCTCAGCAAAGAGTCCTTAATCTCACCCAAGAGAATTTTTAAGAATTCCATGTGACAAACTTGGAAGAAGGCAACCTTAAGGTGCCAGATCGTATACATATTTACTTCTTCCCAGAGTCTTTCATTCCCTCCAGAGACGTTCTGTGAGAAGAAAATAGAACTACTATATGTGTTCTCTTAAAATCAAAAGAAAAAGATCATTCCCTGCCCCCCTCAAGCTGTCCCTTATGCAGGAATGAAGCATATAGTAATTATTCTTTCTATTACTGAGGAAAATCTTATGCAAATGTTAAACTTGAGATTCAGCTTACATTCCTTAGATGAGGTCATTGTGGATGCTGACAATCACATTAACGTCACCATCAATTTTTTATGTGTATTTCAACTGGACTAATAGGATCCCATGTAGAAGTGATGTTAAATATTGAAATTATGTATTACAATATTGTCTTGGACAATGGATCTTAAATTATCATGATTTTTCAATCTTTTTATAATAGATATTGGGGGAGAATATGTTTAAAGCCTTTAACAGGGTTTATTTTAGGTGATTTGAATGATAAAAGCTATTAATATTTGGGATATACAGAGGTAAACTTGAGATTTCTCCAAAAAAGAGGTGAATACTGTGGTTCTTGCATATACAGACCCTTCAGTATTTACTAGATTGTAAATTCTGAGAAGAACTAATTCTATGTTTTCCAGAAAAAACAAATTTTAACTCAATTTTATTTTATTTCCAGTTCCAAATCATTTCCCCACCCAGAGAAAGCAAGAGAAGGTAAGAAAAAGAGAAGTCGTTAGTAATATGTATCGTCATACCAAATGAATTTCCACATTAACCATGTTTCCCTCTACCCCATTTCCAAAAAAAAAAAAAAAAGACAGAAAAAGAGAAGAAATAAAATAACATATGTTTTATTCAATACCTTGAGTCCATCAGTTCTCTATCTGGAGGGGAATAGCATGTTTCCTCTTACGTCCTTTGGAATTGTGGTGAGTCATTATGTTGCTCAAAGTTACTAAGTTTTCACAGTTGACTATGCAATATTGTCCCATTACTGTACAAATTATATAACTGGTATTATTCACTTTGTTTTGAATAACTTCATATAAATCTTCCCAGATTTTTCTGACACCATTCCCTTTATAATATCTTAGAACACAAAAACATGCCATCACATTCACATAGCATAACTTTTTCATCCATTCCCTAATTGAGGGATATCATCCAGTTTCTAGTTCTTTGTGACCATAAAAAGAGCTACTATTTTTTTTTCTTTTTTTTTTTAAATCTCTATAAAGGGTATAAACCTATTAGTGCATGTACTAAGTCATTGGGTATATGCATTTTAATAGCTTTGGGACATAGTTCCAAATTGCTTTCCAGAATCGTTAAACTAGTTCACAAGTCCACCAACAGTTCCTATTTTTTCCACATACCCTGCAGCATTTGTCATTTTCCTTTTTTTGTCATTTTAGCCAATCTGAGGAGTTTGAGATTGTATTTCAGAGTTGTTTTGATTTGTAATTATTCTAATTATTAGAGCATTTTTTCATATGGCTATTGATAGTTTTGATTTCTTTCTCTGCAAACTGCCTAGTCATATCCTTTGGCCATTTATTGATTGGGAAATGTCTCTTACACTTGTAAATTTGACTCAATTTCCAAATTTTTTTAGGATTGAGATCTTTATCAGGTAACTTGTTGTAAAGATTCTCCTCTCCCATTTTCCTTCTTTAATTTTAAATTTAGTCACATTGATTTTATTTTTAAAAAAAAACCTTTTTAATTTTATGTAATCAAAATCATCAGTTTTAGCTCCTGTGAAAATCTTTATTGTTTGGTCATGAAGTTTTTTCCCACCCACAGATCTGACTTAGATCTATGCACCACTAATTTGCTTTTGATAACAATCCTATATAAATCATATATCCATTTTGTGCTTAGCACACATTATGTTGATCTATGCTTCATTTCTACCAGAATACTTTATAGTTTTTTTCTGATCTATGTCAAATAGTGAAGTCTCTTCCCAATAGCTGGGATCGTCAGGTTTATCAAACACAGTATTTTTTTTTTGTCTCTGTATATTATGTACATAATCTATTCCATTGAGCAACTTCTCTGTTTTTTACCCACTACCAACTTGTTTTCATTACTACTGTTTTGTAGTATATATATATTGAGAGCTGAGTTTGTTAGTCCCTCTTCCTTCCCATTTTTCCTATTGATTCTCTTAATGTTCTTAACCTTTTGTTCCAAATGAATTTTGTTATAATTTTTTCTAGTCCTCTATGATGTACTTATTTGATAATTTGACTGGTATAACACTAAATAAATAAATTAATTTATACATTATTGTTACTGTTATTTTTGGCATAGGCTACTCATGAATAATTATTTTTCCCAATTATTTAGACCTGTCTTTCTCATGTGGAGTATTTTATAACTGCGTTTATATAGTTCCTATATGTGTCTTGGCAAGTAAACTCCCAAATATTTTATATTGTTGGCAGTTTTTTCTTTTAAATAGCATTTTTTTCAATGATGTATAAAGACAATTTTTAACATTAATTTTTAAATAAAATTTTGAGCTCCAAGTTTTCTCCCTCTCTCCTTTCCCTCCATCCTCTGTAAGACAGTAAGCAGTTTGATAGAGATTATGTATGTGCAATCATGTAAAAATATTAATCATGTTGTGAAAGAAGTAAAACAAAAGGAAAAAAAACTACAAAAACGAAAGTGAAAAAAATATGTTTCAATCTGCATTCAGACTCCATCAGTTCTTTCTCTAGATATGGACAGCATTTTCCATTATAAGTCTTTTGGAATTGTCTTAGATCATTGTATTGATGAGAAGAACTAAGTCAATAATAGTTGATCATTATACAACATTGCTATTACTGTGTACAATATTCTCCTGCTTCTGCTCACTTCATCTTGCATTAGTTCATGTAAGACTTTTCAGATTTTTCTGAAATTTACCAGCTTGTCATTCCTTATAGCACAAAAGTATTCCATAACATTCATATTATCAATAGTATCGTTGGATTCTGATTTCTAATTCATCCTGTTAGCTTCAGTTTTATGAGTGAATTCATCCAATTCATATTTATAATTATGATTGCTAACTGGGTATTCTCCAACCTATTTTGTTATACTTATCCTTCTCTTCTTTAAGAATCAGTTTTTTCTGTGTCCAATGTCTCCCTTAAACTTGTTTGTTATTCAATTATTCAGTCACATCAGACTTTTTGTGACCCTGTATACTCTTTGTGACCCCAGTGATCATACTGTTCATGGGATTTTCTTGCTAAAGATATTGGAGTGGTTTGCCATTCCTCAATAGATTCAGACACTCAGAGGTTAAATGACTAGTCCAAGCTTACACAGATAGTAAATTCCTGAGGCCAGATTTGAATTTAGATATTCCTGACTTCCCACTTCAGGTTCTATCCTCTGAGTCATCTGTCTCCTCCCTTTAACTACTTTTTCTCTTAAGGATCCCACTTTTCACCTCCTCTTATAAATCTTTCTCCATTAGAATTTAAGCTCCTTGAGGGCAGGTATTACCTTTTTTTTTTTTTTCTTCTATTTTCATTTCTGAATTTGTCCAGTGTTTGGTACTATGCGAATCTGGACTCTGGCATTTACTAGTTGTGTGATTCTGGGCAAATCACTTACCTGTGCTTGCCTCAGTTCTTCGCCTGGAAAATGAGCTGGTGAAGGAAATGGCAAACCATCTAGTATACTTGCCAAGAAAAACCTAAATGGAATCAGGAGTCAGACATAAGTGAAAAGCAACAAAAATGGCGCAAAAAAAAAAAAAAAAGTGCTGTATTTCACTTTATCTAGGTTTTTATCTTCTCTTAATAACAATTAATTTAAATTATTATAATCAACATCAGTTACCTATTTTTAATTATAATGGCTTTTTTTGAATAATTCAGTATTGAGCTGGGTTTTTTTAAAGTACAAAATAAAAAGAATACAATAAGAAGTCACAAGAGAGACAGACCACAAAATCAAAACTATCTATAGCTAAAAGGGAAGTTAAAAGTAATATAGTCCAAACTCTTGATTTTGTAGATAAGAAGAATATGGTTCTAAGACACAGTCATCCACAGCGAGGGCACTACTGTATTGTAGTCATTTGGGAACCATGGACATTTCATGCCTCTCCGCTGGTACAAAATGCTTACCTAACAATCCATGCCCTTCAGAGTGGACTGAATTCATGAAGTAGCAGCTGAGACAAGACTTCAGTGCAAAGACAGACTTAGGGCTTTAGGGCTTTTCTAGTGTCTGAATCACAGAGCTGAGGGAGCTCTTGGGACACTGAGCTAAAAGAGCTTGGACTCCCTCTTAACAGAGACTTTGTAGTATCTGAAATTTAGCAGAGAACCAGAAGATGGCAGCACAGTGGAGAAAAATAGAGGAACACAGATGCCAGGCAGTTTACAGCAGCAGAGAAAGCAGTTCTATGTACAGTGACATCACTAGACAAGGAGATGTTGGTGGCAGGCAGGAAAGTAAGTAGCACAAGGAGAGAAGTGTTATTTTCTTGTAGGAACACAGCCCTAGGATCCTAACTTGCTTTTGTATGCTCCTTGATTAGAGATGTTCCCTAATCTGAATTTTCTTCAACTATATCATCCCTACCAAGTGGTTTCTCTGTTCAAACAAATATGGATTTCCTGTTCACATGTTTTCTCTGTGTATTTCTACATATTCTCAATGCGTAGAGAGATATGGTAGAGTAGACTCTCCTGTGAATATGGAGGGGAGATTTTTTTTTCATTTCTTTTCTTTTTTTGTCAAATGCTTTTTATTTTTTTTATTTTTTGCTTTAAACTATTATGCCTTCTTATTGGTTTAGTAAAAAGAAAGAAGGAAACAAACAAATAAACAAACAAACAAAGAAGGAAGGAAGGAAGGAAGGAAGGAAACAAGGAAGGAAGGAAGGAAGGAAGGAAGGAAGGAAGGAAGGAAGGAAGGAAGGAAGGAAGGAAGGAAGGAAGGAAGGAAGGAAAGAAGCAAGGAAGGAAGGAAGGAAGGAAGGAAAGAAGCAAGGAAGGAAGGAAGGAAGGAAGGAAGGAAGGAAGGAAGGAAGGAAGGAAGGAAGGAAAGAAAGAGAATAAGGAGAGGGGTTGCAAGCTATGGTTATGAGTGGATGCTGATTTAAAGCAGTCCTTAAACCTCAAATAGCATTGGGAAAGGGAGGACTGGACATGCCTGACAAGGGCCAAGGCTATCTTTATTCAGTTTTTGTAGAAAATTCTATGTAAGCATATACTTTAAAGCAAAGGTATGCATCAGCATCTAGGTAAAAGGCACATTTCATAATAGAACATTAGTCTTTTCTTGAAGAAATGTGGGCCAAGCAAAAAAAAGGTAGAGGTGTGAAACAATGATTTCTTTCCATTTTGCACATTAAATCACTATTATTTTCTTCTTTTTGTGTTGTCATTGATTCACAAAACAAAATTAGTCATTTGATGATTTTTTTTAAAAAGAAATTTTTATGTGCCACTTTTTCATGTTTACAATTGTAGTCATATTGATGAAAATATACTTTAAATCCAGAACATTTTATATGACCAAATCTTTTCTAAAATAATTCCATTTAATAGCTGGAGATTTCATCCTATTTCAGTACTATCAACTGCAGATTTATCTTTATTTGCTTAAGCAGTGAATGAATGATGACAGAGGGTGGGCTGGGCTGCTCTTTTTCCTTGCTCCTTGTAATTGTCATGAATCATGCATTCCAATTTTCCAGTTTGTGCCTCTGTTAAAATTGCATCAACCTTCTTAAGTACTTTAGCCTCTCTCGGAGCAGTCTTTGATTTTTTTTTCTCCTATGAGAGTGAAGTTAGTGCCTTTCTATTTGCATCTCCCTGGGAGACAAAACAATTTTATATCCCCATCATGCCTAGCACAGTGCCTTACTGGTAACAGATACTCAAATATTTATTGAATGAATTCTCTATGAGGGGAAAGTGTGCCACACACCTTTACTGCTACCCTCCAAAAAGGACTTTTAAAATTTTTAAGTGTTTTCCTATTAAGTGGTCACATTTTTGCTTCAGTATCAAATAAAGTTCAAGATTCATAATGTCTAGATAGCTTACCATCAGAAAACTAAGGTCATCAAACTATCTGATATTGACAGGTATGTAGTGCATTCTGATCTACCCCTCCCTAATTCTGTAATTATATCTCAGGGGTCATGAAGGAGATGGGAATGTGGGAAGAAGAGAAACCAGACCAAAAAATAAAAAAAATAAAAAAAACAAATACAAATACTTGACTGAAACTGCTTACTTAAGTTACCAATTATCTCAATGGTCAAACCAGATGGCCTTTTTAGTCCTTATCTAACTTGCTTCATTTGCAGCTTTTTAAATTGTCAGATATCCCTGTCATCTTGGATATTGCCTACCTCTAGCTTGCATGACATTGATCTCTTCTGGTTCTCCTCTTCTCTATCTTTTCCCTCCTTGGTGTCCTTTGGTCCACCAAGATCTACCTCTAGCCTATGGATACAGATGTTCCAAAGGTTTTATCCAGGTCCTCTTCTCTCTGGATATGCTTTTTCATAGTGATTTCATTTGTTAAGAACATGAGTCAATTGTTAATAGAAAGTAAGAATTTGTGTTTCAATTTTGATTGTATGGCAGCAACACTATCCATTGTACATAAGTTTTGTGGCCACATGCTACTTTTTATTTATATTATTGTAATCTTGTAAGTATTCTCTTGGCTCTGTTTTCTTCAATATGTATTATTTAACATAAAGCTTTCTCTGACTTTCACTCAAACCTTCATATCAGTTCATATTTAAAGCATGACAGTACTCCATTACATTCATGTATCATAGTTCTCTCAGCAATACATCATGTTTTCTACACATTTTTTTATATTGGAATACCTCTTTAAACAAGCTTGATTTTCCCTTTACATTCTTCTGTTGTCTAAATGCCAGAAGATAGGAAATACATGAGCCAGAAATAGACTAACTGGAACTATTAACATAAAGGGAATTAATAATCATACTGATTTTTTTTTGAAAGCAAAACTCTGCTGGGGAATGGTTGAACCAATGATGACACTTGGTTATAAAGTTATTGTGCTATAAGAAATGACAAAAGGGATGATGGGGAAACTTAGAAAGATTCATATGAATTGATGCAGAGTGAAACGAGCAGAATTGGGAAAACATACTATAACAAAAATATTGTAAAGATAAACAATTTTGAAAAACTTAACTCTATTTATTGCAATGACCAACCAAAATTCAAAGGGACCAATGATAATATATCATGCTAACAATCTCCTAACAAAGTGGCAATGTACTCAAATTGCAGAGTGAGACATATTTTTGGACATAAGTAATGTGAGAATTTGTTTTGCTTGATATATATATATTTGTTACAAAAGTTTTTTTTTCCAGTGATGAGAAGTAGAGGGAGAAGAAAGTTAAATACTTTTTAGTAGAAAAAAAGAAAAGAAAACAAAAAAACCCTCTAAACTTCTTTTAAAAAGGTATAACAAGATGTTATTTCAGGAGGTCATAGTAGAAGCACACTAGAGAGAAACCACATGGATAATGAACTTGCAGCTAATTGTTGGAAGTTATGGCTGCTGAGACTACAACAATATCAGTGACAACTTTTGGGGCCCAGCTAGAAAAGAAGTTATAGATGGTATGATAAAATGCTGAGCAAAGTTTAGATTTATATTGGGGTTATGGGGTGAGGTGGGCAGGAGAGAGAAGTAGAAGGCAGAGAAAAGAAAAATCTAGCCTTGGTTGAAAACTAAGATGGCTTCTCACCCTGCATCCTCAAACTTAGATGCTGCTCTCCTGGATTCATGCCTCCTTCACCCCCAACTCTTCCAGGAATAGTTAGTTTATTACTAGGAATTCCATTATGGAATTATTATTATATCTATTTTGGTACTCAAGCTTCATCAGGATTTTTTGTGGCCTCTGCCCTCTAGAAAGAGAACCAGAAGACAGAGCAAAAAAATCCTTTCTAAATCCTCTATTTAAAGAGAGCTCAGAAGACCAACCAATTTTTTATTTACCACCCAATGTATTCCTTGGATTCAAGTGTGATGCTATCAGCACTTAGCTCAGTGCTGGGCACATAGTAGGTACTTAACAAATGTTTTTTGTACAATGTTGGGTAAAATGTTTCTCCACTTTTTGCTCCTTGATTTTGAAAATAAATAGTAGGAATTGACTTTCTTAAAAAGATGCATAGGTATGTCTAGGTGTACCTGGTTGAAGATTTAGAGAAGGAAAAGTAGAAGTTTTCTTTTCAGATCATTATGGAAACAATTGAGAGATGAAAATTTTAATAGTGTCTTTTTAATTCCAATTTCACCCAGTAAATGTACTGTAATCTATATATAATTATTGAGAAGGAATATATATATAAATTGAGAAGGAACTAAGAATCTTACTGGGAAATGGGGCACAAATCGAGAAACTTATCTTAATTATTTTACATTTTATCTCACTGATGAGAAGTTGAGGCAGTAATGGATTAGAGCAGAGTTTTTATGCTAAAACTGCAAAAAAAAAAAACTTCTATCAATAAAAGAGAAAAAATCAAAGGAATTATAGTCAAGATCATGCCAAGTTTATTAACTATAAAAAAGTGAAAAACATGGAATTCAACATTCCAAAAGGAATAAGATATAGGCTTACAACCAAGAAAAACTTACTCAGCAAAACTGAGTATAATCCTTCAGAGGAAAAAAAATTCCCATTTTAACTCCTTGTTGTCCCAAGTGATTTTCAATGGGATGAACCTTAAATATAAATCCAATAGAATATTTCCAAATATTCCTAATAAAAAGATCAGAGCTTAGTAGAAATTTATTAATACACATATAGGAGTAAATATAGACATAAAAAGGTAAATATAAGTGAGGAACTAGAAAGTATTTCATAAAAATGAAGTGTTTACATTGTAATGAGGAGTTGGGGCATGAGATAAGTAACCCCTAAGAATTGTTGGGTCAGTAGGGGTCATAAAGGAAATCAAAATATAGGGCCTATGAGTGATTTTTGTTATGTTGTCATCATAACATAATATAACATCTTAAAAGCAGAAAAGAAAGAGGAAAGAAAGATACAAAAGGAAAAAACTAAAGGGGAGCACTTATTTCACATAGTCAAAGAATGAAAGTAAAATTATATTTAAATGAGCAAAAAAGAATATCACTTTGAACTGATACAGAGAGAAGTTAGTATATCATCTTGCCCAAAACTAAGACTTTACCTTGTTTTGCCATTAGTACCCAGAGCCTCCCTCCCCACTGATTTCTAGTTTCCTTTTATTTTCCTCCATTAGAAATTCTTCCTTGAAAGCAGGTAATTTTGTCTCGTATTTATAGAAGTACTATATCTGGCACATCTTGTTTTTCAGACATTTTAGTACTGTAGACTTTTGTCCATGGAGTTTTCTTGGCAAAGATACTGGGATGGTTTGCTATTTCCTTCTCCTTGTATCTGTTTTATATGTATTCTGTATATACCTACTATGTTCATATTGTTTCTTGTTAAAATGAAAGCTCCTTGAAGATAGGGGTTATTTTACTTTTGCTTTTCTATTCCCAATACCTAATATCATCCCTGGGAACTTCTTAATAATTATTTGTTGGTTGATTGTGGTATCTTAATTTTAATGGTCAGCCAGAAAATATAATCATTTCAAAGAGAAAAAGAAATTATGAAATAGCCATAAGAAAAGCAGTTAAGTAACAACTACTCATTTCCCCCTAAATCTGGCAGTCCATACCTTTTGATGCTGCAGGATCACTTATGTGTTCTGGTAAAGATTGGCTTGTTCCCTTATGGTATCTGCAGGATGCTGTTGAGATGGGGCTGTAGTATACACCAGACATTGCTTTACTAGATGCATAATTTCTGTCACATAATCCGTTGCCTCCAGACTCTGGCTCAGTTGAAATCCTTACTAATCTTTTCCTTGGGGAAATATTGAATGCTGCCCATACTCTTTCAGCCTAGTTAGAAAAGATAGACATTCTTGCCTAGGACAAGCAAAAACAAAGCAAACAAAAACAAAATAAAAAAACTCTCCTTTTAAGTCCTTTCTTGTTCCCTCAGTCTTTACTACTAAAACCTTTTTCTCTCTCCCCAATAGATTGCCAACAACAGGTGCTAACCTCTTCACAGCAAAAGTGCAGTTCTCATAGCCAGCTAATAACCTCATTCTTAGTCTTGGATTATTCTATCAAAGATCTCACTCTAGTTTATGATGAACACTCCATATATCTGCCAAATTTAATCTCTGAAAGCTAGACTGTAAACCAGTTTATGGTCATTACACAGCCCTAGGTTTGAGATTTTGCAGACTTTTAGTCTTAATTCTTTTCTTTCATATATGAGTGACTGCACAAAAAGCTAAGAACAAATACCAGGCCTTGGATGCAAGGTCATTGTCTCCTCTCCTACTCATATTTTTCTGATCCTTTTATATGCACTTACACATTTTTTAAAATCTTATTTTTAATTTATGGAATAAAACAAGCATCTCCATAACATAGTATATTTTTTTTAAAAGATGATCTCACATGAAACTGCAAAAATATTATATACAACTTGCTACTTCTTTTAAATATGTAACAAAGTTATTTGTAATGTTTGGGCTAGCTTTCTGGATGTCCTTCTTACAGGCCTTGATCTCAGCAGGATAGACACCATGAGAATGGTCAGGAATAATCTAGAGTCTTTATTCTGGCCCAGTCTTGATCTTAGTGCAGGAGGCAGGTGAGCCACCAGTAGGATGGTTAAAAATGGAATGTCCTTTCAGTCCTTCTCAGCCCTTAAATATCCTATTACAATTACATCACTAGAGCATACTGATTATGTGTGAACTGGAGAATCATTACATCACCCTGCTAAGTACTAAGTATATGTATACTAGAGAACCATCATCTCATCAATTCCACTAAGTTAACACCTTGTAATAATACTTGTTTCAAGTATACTCCTCTACATTTATTGTGTACATTTCTTTTTTCTTTTTTTTAAGATAAGGTCTATGACTTTTTTATATCTTCCCTCTTACACATGTTTCAAAAACTAGTCTCTCAATGAGAACCCTGACATGGATTTCCTTCATGTCTACTTGGAGTAGAACCCTGAAATGAATTTTTATCTTTCACCAGTGTCTGATAGTCAACTTTAGTTTTGAATGCTCTTATATGGGTCCCTCAGGACCTGGATCCCCAATAAGGGTAAAAATAAAAAGAACGACAAAGAATTGTCTAGCCAGAAGTCACAGTTGTCAATGACAAGAAACTATGAATAGCATTAGGCACGGCTAGATAGGTATACAGATAGATGAATGGAAGGATCAATAGATACATAAATACATAGATGTATTAATTAGTTAATTAAAGCTGAGCTCCACTCCAGCTAATTTTTATGGACTCATCTTAGCTGAGCAGTGGATTATAGCCTTGGCTATGAAACAAAGATCTGTCAGTTTGTTCTTGCCAGTACGACTTCTTCTATTTGTTGTACTGTAGCAGATTTTAATGAAGAGGAAGTAGATGGCCCTAAGCAGATAAAGCATGATAGACTGCAACAGAGATCACTTTGACAATTAAAGAGCCCAGAAGAAAACATATGATATTAATTGGAGTGGAGAAGGCTCACAAAGAGAGACCTAACAGAAATGACAAGACTAATGGTGAAAATAGATGTGACACCAGCAGAGAGAGGAGAGCGAGAGCAGGAGCAAGAGTGCAACATGAAGACATTGCCATAGGAAATTAACAGCTTTGCAGCTTTGGAGTGACAGTAATGCAAGTTGCCTGAGCATGAGTATATTCTGACCAAAAATTTTACTTGTGAATGTCCCTTCTCTCCATTCACCCTAACTAATGTATTCTGACCATGCAGGCTTCTGGTATCAGCTTCAAGTTTCTCCCTACCACAATCAACCACTAACATGATTTTCTTAAAATGTAGATCTATCCAAACTCCCATCCAAACAAATACTTGATAAACTCCAATGGCTTCCTCTTGTCTCCAGGATCAAATTAAAAATGCTCTGTTTGATATTCAAAACCCTTCATAGCAGAGAGAGGACTGTGGGAACTGAGTGTGGATTACAACAAAGTATTTTCACTCTTTTTGTTGTTTGTTTGCATTTTGTTTCCTTTCTCATTTTTTTCTTTTTGATCTAATTTCTCTTGTGTAGCATATTTGTGGAAATATGTATAGAAGAATTGTACATGTTTAACATATATTAGATTACTTGCCATCTAGAGGAGAGAGTGGGGGGAAGAGAGGGAAAAAATTTGGAACACAAGGTTTTGCAAGGGTGAATGTTGAAAATTATCCATGCATGTGTTTTGAAAATAAAAATTAAAAAATTAGCTTTAATAAAAAGATCCTTTATAACTCAGTCCCCTTCTTTTCAAGTATTCTTTTACCTTACTCTCTACCATGTAGTCTTTAATCTAGTGATACTGGCCTTCTAGCTATTTCATAAACCTAGAATGTTCTCCTTCATTTGCTCTTACTACTGACTTCTCTGCCTTCCTTTAAGAACCAAATGGTGCCTTCCTATGCTAACTATCTCCTATTTACACTGCATATAATTTGTTTTGTATATATTTGTTTGTGTGTGGTCTTCCTCATTCTATTGTAAGCTCCTTAAGAGCAAGGGCTGTCTTTTGCCTCTTTTTATTTCCTCGATGCTTAGTATAGTGCCTGACAGAAGAAATGTTTAATAAAAAAATTTTATTGAGTGTTTCTTTAGGCCTATATGTTCTCTCTTTTCTTAGAATGCTGTGACATATTTTGTATTCATCTATTACCAGCCCATGCTTGATCTTCTGTAGATAACTTTTAAAACTTTAAGTTGGTTTGTGAATTCCCTATGTGTATACATTAGTCTTTTCAAATAAATTATGTTTTCTTCTTCATCAAAAGTTTCTTTTTGTATATTTCAAATTCCAAGTATTTACCAACTGGGGTAAGTACTCAATTTTTTTTAAATAGCTTTTTATTTACAAGTTATATGCATGGGTAATTTTACAGCATTGACAATTGCCAACCTTTTGTTCCAATTTTGTTCCTCCTTCCCCCCCCATATACCCTCCCCTAGATGGCAAAATGACCAATACATGTTAAATATATTAAAGTATAAATTAAATACAAAATAAGTATACATGACCAAACCATTATTTTGCTGTTCAAAAAGAATCGGACTCTGAAATATTGTACAATTAGCCTGTGAAGGAAATCAAAAATGTAGGCAGGCAAAAAATAGGGATTAGGAATTCAATGTAATGGTTCTTAGTCATCTCTCAGAGTTCTTTTGCTGGGTGTAGCTGATTCAGTTCATTACTGCCTCATTGGAATTGATTTGGTTCATCTCATTGCTGAAGATGGCCAGGTCCATTAGAATTGATCATCATATAGTATTGTTGTTGAAGCATATAATGATCTCCTGGTCCTGATCATTTCACTCAGCATCAGTTTGTGTAAGTCTCTCCAGGCCTTTCTGAAATCATCCTGTTGGTTATTTCTTACCAAACACTAATATTCCATAACATTCATATACCACAATTTATTCAGCCATTCTCCAATTGATGGGCATCCACTCAGTTTCCAGTTTCTGGCCACTACAAAAAGGGCTGCCACAAACATTCTTGCACATACAGGTCCCTTTTCCTTCTTTAAGATCTCTTTGGGATATAAGTCCAGTAAGTACTCAATTTTTTTGTCTCTTTATTGTGCTAATTGATTCATATCTATCCATTCAGCTTCTTTAGGAAATGGTGATAATTTAATAATATCCATTTTAAGGGACATAACCAGCTGGTTTAAATAAATGTAGTTAAATTTGCTATAATTGCAGAGCATATTTTCTTGTTTTTGTTGTTTCTTTTAATTTCATATTTATTTTAATCTTTGCTCTCATAAGTTAGGGATCTGTGTATATAGAGAAATGATTAAAATGACTCACATGTCACTTATTCATTTCCTGTTAAAACAGAATCAATTTTATATTTGATAATGTTATTTAGTGTTTGCCATGTCAAGCACTTTTCTTTTAAAAAAATTATTGATATGTGGATACAGAGAAAACGTATGCCATAGGGGGATAGAGAAACTAGGGTCTCCTGGATTCAAATCCTATCTCTGATTCATATAGACTGTGTGGTCTTAGATGAGTCAATTAACTTTTCAATGTTCTAGGCAATTCTCTAAAATGATAATTTGCCAAGAGGGTGGTGACTTACATTGGTAGAAGGAGCCCCCTTACTTTCTCATCCCTGCCAACTGCTTTATTCTCTTCATTAGAGAGAACTTGTGAATCATCTATCCATTTAGCTATTACTTCCTTTTGTCTTCTAATTGTATTTATAGCAAGAAGATAAAAATTAATATAATTTAGTTCCTTTAATGTTATTTCTGCTTGGGAACTGGACAAAGCTTCTACATTTAGAGTCAAGCTAGTGTTAGTAATGTCTTAAAACTGTAATTCCTAAGACTCTCTTGTCTTCTTTTTTGACATCTCCACAGTCATTGAAGAAGTGAAAGGAGATTTCACACGACTAAGGGCCATTTTGTATTCTTCTCCTCACATTCCTACAATATAGTATTGGCTGTTCTCATCAAAACACTAAATATGGAGGGACTTAAGCCCAGAAAGTTAGCCATTTGATTAATTTTTTTTGTTATAACAACCCATGAAATGAAATAAGTACATAATAGGTATTTGTTGAATTGAACTACTCTTTGTGAAATCACTAATTTCAAGGAACCATTTGAGATAAACAATATGCCTCAGCTAGAGCCACCAAGACTCATACTCCAGATCTCTCCCTACCAGAACTTTGCCTAGGAATGGAATAAGCATTTATTAAGGATTTAACAAAAAAAAAAAAGATTTAATATATGTCAGATAATGTGCTAAGTGCTTTATAAATATTATTGCATGTGATTGAGAACCAGGATTTAGAAATCAGGCTTAATGCTAATTCAGATCCTCACTACCTATTGCATGGACATACGACTTTTTTTTAAAATAGTATTTCATTTTTCCAATATATAGAGAATTGACTCAAATGTATAAGAATACAATCCATTCTCAATTGGTAAATGGTCAAAGGATCCTGAACAATTTTCAGATGAAGAAAGTAAAACCATTTCTAATATGAAAAAAAGCTCTAAATCATTACTGATTAGACAAATGCAAATTAAGACAACTCTGAGGCACCACCACACATCTCTCAGATTGGCTAAAATGACAGGAAAAGATAATGATAAATGTGGGAGGAAATGTGGGAAAACTGAGTCACTAATACATTGTTGGTGGAATTGTGAACTGGTACAATCATTTTGGAGAGCAATATGGAACTGTCCAAAGGGCTATAAAACTGTGAATACTTTGATCCAGTAGTGTCTCTACTGGGCCTGTATCCCAAAGAGATCATAAAAAGGGAAAAGGACTTACATGTGCAAAAGGTGTTTGTAGCAGCCCTTTTTGATTTCAGAAAGGCCTGGAGAGACTTACATGAACTGATGCTAAATGAAATGAGTAAAATCAAGAGAATATTGGAGGAAGAAATTTATGGCCAAAGAAGAACTAGAGAACCATTTAAAATGCAAAATGGATAATTTTAATTATTTTTTACAAACAAAATCAATATAGCCAAGATTAGAAGGGAAGCAGAAAATTGGGGGAAAATATTTACATCCAAGGATTCTGATAAAGGCCTTTTTTCTAAAATATATAGAGAATTGACACAAATTTATAAGAATATAAGCCATTCTCCAATTGATAAATGGTCAAAGGATATGAGCAAACAATTTTCAGATGAATTAAAACCATTTCTAGTCTAGCTTCAAATACTACTAATTAGAGAAATACAAATAAAGATAACTCTGAGGTATCACTAAACACTTCTTGGATTGGCAAACATGACAGAAAAAGATAATGAAAAATGTTGGAAGGGATGTAGGAAAACTGGGACACTAATACATTGTTAGTGGAGTTGTGAACTGATCTAGTCATTTTGGAGAGCAATATGGAACTATGCCCAAAGACATGTACCCTTTGATCCAGCAGTGTCGCTACTGGGTTTATATTCCAAAGAGATAATAAAAAATGGAAAAAGACCCATATGTGCAAAAGTGTTTGGAGCAGCTCTTTTTGTAATGGAAAGAAACTGGAAACTGAATGGATGCCCATCAGTTGAGGAATGGCTGAATAAGTTATGGTATATGAATGTTATGGAATATTAATGTTCTTTAAGAAATGATTATCAGGATGACTTCAGAAAAGCCTGGCGAGATTTACATGAACTTGTAATGGGCTGAAACTCGGAAAAGATACACTGGAGTCAAACAACCGAGCACTTAAAGCTAATTACCTATTGGACAATACTCTATTAGCATGTGCTTGGAAAATTGCCTTTCTCACTATTCTGTGCTGGCTCGGTCTTTTGGTGTATACATGTAATTGTAGGAGGAATTAGGAGGTGGAGTAAGAATTAGGAGGTGGAGTAAGACAAGCCAGAGTCACTTTGGCAGTAGAGGAAGAGAAGGAGATTATGGAGAGCTTGTAGCAATCTTGTCCATCCCCTTCATTTCTCCCCATAAAGACCAAGAAAAAAGACCAAGGACTTTTGCTTATCCTGACTCTGGCTGATTCTGAGACCTCCAGGGAGCTAATCTGGACCTCACATTTGGTGCCCAATGTGTGAACCAAGGACCCTAACTTCAATAAAGAAGTCCCTGGTGACCAGGAAATAGGGTGAGTATTTTAATAGACAAATAAGGAACTTACTTTGTTAAGGGCTAAATTAGTAACCTTTTCTAGCTGAAATGGGGCAGATATTAGGAAAAGATTCTTCCCCATCCCCACTCCCAACCCCACCCCAAAGGAGATCTACAGGAAGCATACTAAGACTGATAAAGAGACAGGGTTTAATTATAACTTGGAAGCAGATTGATGGATTCCTGGATACATTAGAACATATGTCCCCTTGGTTCTTCAAGGAAGAAGCAATAGAAGCAGATAATTGGAAACTAGTTGGAGATCAACTATGTGAATACTACAATGATAAAGGTCGGCATTCAATTTCCAAGTAAACATTCTATATATACAACATGATACAATTGACCTTAAAGAATCCTGCAAGTTCTAGAAAAAAGAAAAGCTTTAAGAACAGCCAGATGAGGAAGTGTGAGGAAAAAGAGGAAGACAAAGGACAGGTTAATGGCAATATCGCCAGAGGGCATGAGGAGTTAAGTGATGTTGAAGGGCATGGTGATTCTCAGTCTCACCAGGCAGCTTCAACTCTGCCTATGGAGCAGGTCATTGACACGGCCCCATCAACTCCACCTTTCAGGATGGAGGGAGGAGGAGTAGTGGGAGGAGCAGTGATATTATCAGCACCTCTTCCCCATCAACCACCCCCTCCTATGACTAGATTGCAAAAGGCACTACTTAAAGCCACAGGAGAAGGGCAGGAATTTAGCTGATTTGAGAATAGAAATGTATCCTGTGATTCAACAGTTTAACTCTTCACATCAAGAACGTAGAAGACACACTCCTTTTGATCTAGAAATCCTCAAAGACCTGAAAAAGGCTTGCACTCTTTATGGGGCTACATCATTTTATATTAAGATGTTATTACAGAATTTGGCTTATGAAGTCTTAATCCCTAAGAACTGGAAATCTATAGCAAGGACATGCTTAGAACCTGGACAAAACCTGTTGTGGCTTTCTGAATATAGTGAGCTCTGTAGGATACAAGCCCAACAAAATAGTTATAGGGAGTTAATTCTCCAATCACCTATGACCAACTAACAGGTGTAGGTTCTTATGTAGACATTTCAGTACAGATTAATTACTCCATAGCAGCATATGAGCAAATTGCTACTGCTGCTATCAAAGCATGGGATTTTATCCCAGGTAAACAGGACAAAGGAGAGGCTTTCACAAAACGAGCACAAGGGCCAAATGAACCCTTTGCTGATTTTGTGGGACATTTGCAGACAGCTGTTGTACGAACTATTGGTGAAAATGCAGTAACAGAAATTATGATAAGGCAATTTGCTAAAGAAAATGCTAATGAGGTTTGTAGAAGAATTATACTAGGACTATGAAAGGATGCTCCTTTAGAGGAGATCATAAGATGCTGTGCCACAGTGGGCACAAATGCCTTTTATAGCCAGGCTATGATGCAGACTTCCCAAAATCCAAACATGGAAAGACAGGGTCCCTTCTGGCAAGATTCTTCCAGAGAGATTCGTCAATGCTTTCAATATGGGAAAGTAGGGCATCTGAAAGCTCAATGTTGGCATAGAGATAGAGTGAGAAAATGGGGTGGGGGAACAAGACCCAAAACCCCATGTCCAAAATGCAACAGAGGCTTCCATTGGGTATCAGAATGTAGACTGATTCAGGGAAATGGGATGGAGGCCCCAGCCCCGGGCCCCAAAACAACAAACACTTGGGGCATGATGGTAGCTGATGCAACACCAAGAGAGTGCCTAGAAGTTCAGTACCCAGACATGACCAATCAGCCAGGAAGCCATCTGATGGGAGAAAGGGATTACACAATCAATCAGCCAGGAAACAACCTGATGGAAGAAAGGGATTACAACTGGGGAGAATAGAGCTGTATGCAGCTGGGACAACTGAGATACCCCCTGGAGAGGTGAAATCTGTTCCTCTCCAGCCTATGGATCCCTTGCCTTCAGGCACAGTAGGCTTGAGCATTTCATCTCCTGAGAGTAAAAAACAGTATTCATCCATACACTGATGTGGGAAACTGGGGAATGTGTAGATAATATCCCAGTCACTAGTACAGGTAGACAATGTGTGATTTATCAACCAGAAGAAATAGTAGCATCAGGTTTACTGATACACACTCTTAATAAGCAACCTGGTGATAGTCACCCAGATTCTGACTCCAAGCAACAGAATTCAAGAATATTCTGGACTGCAGCAGTTAGAGCTGACTGACCTATGTTCACAATCTATATAAATGGCATACCATTAGAAGGATTGGTAGACACAGGTGCAGATCATACAGTCATTAGAGGTGCCAACTGACCCAGTCACTGACCAAAGATTAAGGCAGACACCTACCGTGTTTCCCCGATAATAAGACCTATCTCGAAAATAAGCCCTCCCCTTACTGTGTAAGATTCCTCTAAAATAAGCCCTTCCCCGAAAATAAGCCCTATTGAGATTGCTACTGTAGTGAAGGTGATACCCTGTGCTACATGCTACATTATGGTACCCTCTGTATGCACCGTCCCCTCCCACCCTCCAGGTGAAACGCACACTGTGCTCCAAGCTGCATCCAATCAGAGCCGCAGCAGTGAGCGCGTCATCCTGTTCTTCCCCAGTGATGATTTGCTTGCTGGCGCCATTGAGAGCAGTGCCGCGGAGGAGAGTTGAGGCAGGACAACATAAAAACCCAGTATGTAAGCGGGAGTGAGGGGGCATGATGGAGGATAAAAGAAGAACTCAGCCAGCACTCACCACGCTAAAGAAATGAAGAACTTCCTTGCAGAGAGAAGAATAGATCAAGTAATGATTCCTGCAGGAATGACTGCCTATCTCCAGACCCTTGATATTGCAATAAACAAGCCATTCAAGAACCATTTGCGCATGGAAGTCAATGACTACATTGAAAATAGAATGGAAAGAAATCAGCGTGGAAACTTTGTGAAGCCCTGTCTGCAAGAAGTCGTGACTTGGGTGAAGAAGTCATGGGATAAAATTATTGACAGCTGTGTCACCAAGGCACTACGAGCAGGTTACCTGGATAAGACATGTTCATTTAAAGAGAGCTATATTGCTGGACATGACAGATTGGGTCCACTTATTCTGAAGAAATAGAGGTGCAAGACATCCAGGATGGAATTCAGGGTATGGACACTTATGACGATGTTGTTGAAGAAGATGACATGATCATTATTGAATAAAGGTCCTTTTTTTTGTTCACATTTACCTGTTTATTAAAATTGCTGTCAATGTTCATTAAAATAAGCCCTCCCCTGAAAATAAGCCTTCTGGTGTTTTTCTGTCCAAAAAAATAATAAGACAGTGTCTTATTATCGGGGAAACACGGTATATGTCTGGTGTAAGGGGATCAATAGCAGCTGAAGTTAGTGCTACCCCTTTGAGATGGACTTTTGAAGGCGAAACAGGAGTTTTTACTCCTTTTATAGTTAAAAAAAAATCCCCATCAATCTGTGGGGAAGAGACATTTTACAACAGTTAGGATTACAAATGAGTACTTCAGTTTTTTAGACAGGGCTGATGTTGAAGGCCTGTCAACACTTTCACTTGTTCCTATCCAATGTAAAACTGATACACCAGTGTGGATAGAACAGTGGCCCTTAGCTAGCGATAAAATTCAGGCCTCATTAGATATAGTACGGAGCAACTTGACCAAGGACACTTACAACCTTCTCTAAGTCCTTGGAATTCCCAGTATTTGTTGTAAGAAAGAAATCTGGAAAATGGAGGATGTTGACTGATTTAAGAAAAGTAAATGAAGAGATGGAAACTATGAGAACTCTTCAGCCTGGACTTCCATCTTCTACTCAATTGCCTAGAGAATGGCCTCTTTGGGTTATAGACATTAAGGATTGTTTCTATTCTATCCCTCTGGATAAGGAGGATATGAAAAAATTTGCCTTTTCAGTACCCAGCATTAATTTAGTTGAGCCCTATAAAAGATATGAATGGACAGTTTTGCCACAGGAAATGAAAAACAGCCCTACTATGTGTCAAATGTATGTTGCTGCTGTTCTTACTCCAGTAAGAAAAGCATTTCCAAAAGTAATATTATTACATTACATGGATGATATATTGGGATGTGCACCTGAGGAACAAATGCTAGAAGAATGTCTACAAAAGACCATAGAAACACTAAGGAACTACAAATTGCGCATAGTGCCAGAAAAAATTCAAAGACATGTTCCTTTTCAATTAGGATATGAAGTATACCCTAAGGTGCTTACAGTACAAAAACTGTCCTTAAGAACAGAGAAGCTAAACACCTTAAATGATTTTCAGAAATTGATAGGAGATATCCAATGGATGTGTTCAGTGTTAGACTTGACTACCTATCAATTGCAACCATTATATGACATTTTAAGGAAAGACAGTGCTTTAAACTCACCATACCAGCTTACAAAAGAAGCTCAAGAAGCTTTGAAAAAAGTTGAACTGGCTTTAGCCAATGTGGCTGAAAGAGTCACCCAAAAACCCTTTGAAATATCAGTTTTTGCTACACAAGAGGCACCCACAGCAGTCCTTCATCAAGGAGACAGTGTGGTAGAGTGGGTGAACCTCCCAGCACAACCAGAACAAAGACTTACTCCTTACCCAGAGCTTGTGGCTAGAATTTTATTAAAGGTCATTAAGCGAGCAGTACAATTATCTGGGATAAGACCTGACAAGATATATTCCTCTTATACTAATACACAAATTAATGTATGCTGTGAAGTCATCCCAGAGTGGCAAATTTTATTAGCCATGGCTCCAAATTTTACACATGGGTCGCCATTAAAGATAACCAGACTATTACATAATTGGCGATGGGTTCTTGAAGAAAAGGTTTCTAAAGTTCCTCTTAAAGGACCAATTATCTTTTTTTTTAACTTTTGCATGAAACTTTATTTTTTATTTTTTTTTATGTTTTTAATAACTTTTTATTGACAGAACCCATGCCAGGGTAATTTTTTACAATATTATCCCTTGCACTTACTTCTGTTCTGATTTTTCCCCTCTCTCCCTCCACCCCCTCCCCCAGATGGCAAGCAGTCCTATACATGTTAAATAGATTACAGTATATCCTAGATACAATATATGCGTGCAGAACCAAACAGTTATCTTGTTGCACAGGGAGAATTGAATTCAGAAGGTATAAATAACCTGGGAAGAAAAACAAAAATGCAAGCAGTTTATATTCATTTCCCAGTGTTCTTTCTCTGGGTGTAGCTGCTTCTGTCCATCCTTGATCAATTGAAACTGAGTTCGATCTCCTTGTTGAAGAAATCCACTTCCATCAGAATACATCCTCATACAGTATCGTTTTTGAGGTATCTAATGATCTCCTGGTTCTGCTCATTTCACTTAGCATCAGTTCATGTAAGTCTCGCCAATCCTCTCTGTATTCATCCTGCTGGTCATTTCTTACAGAACAATAATATTCTATAACATTCATATACCACAATTTATTCAACCGTTCTCCAATTGATGGGCATCCATTCATTTTCCAGCTTCTAGCCACTACAAACAGGGCTGCCACAAACATTTTGGCACATACAGGTCCCTTTCCCTTCTTTAGTATCTCTTTGGGGTATAAGCCCAGTAGAGACACTGCTGGATCAAAGGGTATGCACAGTTTGATAACTTTTTGAGCACAGTTCCAAATTGCTCTCCAGAATGGCTGGATATGTTCACAATTCCAACAACAATGTATCAGTGTCCCTGTTTTCCCACATCCCCTCCAACATTCCACATTGTCTTTCCCTGTCACTCTAGCCAATCTGACAGGTGTGTAGTGGTATCTCAGAGTTGTCTTAATTTGCATTTCTCTGATTAATAATGATTTGGAGCATATTTTCATATGGCTAGAAATAGTTTCAATTTCTTCGTCTGAGAATTGTCTGTTCATCTCCTTTGACCATTTATCAATTGGAGAATGACTTGATTTCTTATAAATTAGAGTCAATTCTCTATATATTTTGGAAATGAAGCCTTTATCAGAACCTTTGACTATAAAAATGTTTTCCCAGTTTATTGTTTCCCTTCTAATCTTGTCTATATTAGTTTTGTTTGTACAAAAACTTTTCAATTTGATATAATCAAAATTTTCTATTTTGTAGTCAATAGTGATCTCTAGTTCTTCTTTGGTCATAAATTCCTTCCTCTTTCACAGGTCTGAGAAGTAAACTATCCTATGCTCTTCCAATTTATTTATAATCTCATTCTTTATGCCTAGGCCATGAATCCATTTTGACCTTATCTTGATGTACGGTGTTAAGTGTGGGTCAATGCCTAGTTTCTGCCATACTAATTTCCAATTTTCCCAGCAATTTTTGTCAAATAATGCATTTTTATCCCCAAAACTGGGATCTTTGGGTTTGTCAAACACTAGATTATTAAAATTATTGGCTATTTTGTCCTTTGAACCTAACCTATTCCATTGATCAACTAGTCTGTTTTTTAGCCAGTACCAGATGGTTTTAATAACTGCTGCTTTATAATATAATTTTAGATCTGGTACAGCTAGGCCACCTTCATTTGATTTTTTTTTCAATAATTCCCTTGAAATTCTTGATCTTTTGTTTTTCCATATGAACTTTGTTATTTTTTCTAGGTCATCAAAATAGTTTTTTGGGAGTCTGGTATAGTGCTAAATAAATAGATTAGTTTAGGCAGTATTGTCATCTTTATTATATTTGCTTGCCCAATCCAAGAGCATTTAATATTTTTCCAGTTGGTTAGATCAGACTTAATTTGTGTCAAAAGTGTTTTGTAGTTTTGCTCATAAAGTTTCTGATTTTCCCTTGACAGATAGATTCCTAAATATTTTATACAATCAGTAGTTACTTTAAATGGAATTTCTCTTTGTAACTCTAACTGTTGAGTTATGTTAGTGATATATAAAAATGCTGATGACTTTTGTGGGTTTATTTTGTATCCTGAAGGATCAACTATCTTTATAGATGCAAACAAACATAATATTTGTGCTGTATACTCCTGTGACTTAACTATAAAGAGAATAGTCAGAACTCCTTTTCAGTCCACTCAGCAGAATGAATTGTATGCAATCATTCTAGCTCTTACTTATTATCCAGGAGATATAAATATAATATCTGATTTGGCCTATTTAGTAGGTGTGGTACAAAGAATTGCCAGAGCCCAAATAAAATTTGTAGCCTCTAATATATATCAGCTCTTTAAGGAATTTCAAGAGCAAGTGAGCAATCTTATTATCCAGGTAAGATTTATATCTTGCATGTCCATTCTCATAGGGGACTCTCAGGTCCTATTTTTGATGGTAATTCAAAGGCAGATAGCCTTCTAACTATGCTGGCCAATACTCTTTTATTTCAAGAAGCCCAAGAATCTCATTTTAAATATCATCAGGCTACTGAGCTTTACATTTACAATTTGGGATAACAAAAGAGGAGCATAGTAAAAGCCTGTACGGCTTGCCTTCCTTTCCACATTCCTACACTCTCTCCAGGGAAGAACTTTCATGGTTTAAGACCCAATGAAACTTGGCAAATGGATGTGACCCATTATAAATCTTTCGGTCGTCTGTCCTTTATCCATGTTGTGGTAGACACCTTTTCAGGATTCACTTTTGCAATACCAGCAGCAAAGTGGTCATTGAATTCCTTTTCCAAGCTTTTGCAATTATGGGTATGCCACAAGCAATAAAAATAGACAATGGTCCTGCATATACTTTTAAACATTTTGCACACTTTTGTGCACAGTATAAGATTTTACACACCACTGGCATACCCTTTAATCCTCAAGGATAGGCAATGGTAGAGAGGAGAAACAGAGACATCAAGAGACTTCCCCCAAGAAAGGGGGAGCCACAGGTAACCCTAGAGAATTTCTAAATCTAGCTCTTTATACTATTAACTTCTTGATTTTTGACAAAGATGCACTGGCTCCGGCAGACAGCTTTTATAACCCACAGGAAGGGTGGCGTCCAGTACAAGCAGCTCCATTATCTTTAGATAATCACCAAGTGATGTGGAGAGACCCAGAAAGTGGTGAATGGAAGGGACCAGGTAGGTTAACTGCTTGGGGGAGAGGGTTTGCTTGTATCTCCACAGATAGAGAAAGAATCAGATGGGTGTCAACGAGCCGTATTCACCTGGTGCATTGGAGAGAGACGCAGCAGACCCTTGAAACGAAGGAGAAGACCCAAGAAACATCAAGTAGTTTCTTTGCTGACTGTGCTCACCACTGAAAGAGCATGGCAGTTATGGTGTTTGACTCATGGACATCGAAAATTGTTGGACTTCAAATCTGCAGGAGTCATTGGAGTTTCTGAGACATAAGACTGTTGGAGGACTTGAAAACCCTCAGGAATCATTGGATTTTCTGAGACATGATAAGACTGTGGCAAGACTTCAAAATCTGCAGGAATCATTGGATTCCCTAACACATAAAAAGACTGTTTCAGGACTTCAAAAACTTCCTGGAATCATTGGATTCCCTGACACATGAAGCAATGGACAATAGATTGGTTTTAGACTATCTCTTGGCTGCTGAAGGAGGTGTATATGTGACTGTTGTTTACATCCCCTCCTTCTAGGACTTCTGGAAATCTTTTACAACACCATCTTGATTCATATTGTTTGAGATATCACTACTTGCATGTACAATTCATGTCTATTATACCACATTGAGCCTGCATTGGCTGTGGGGAGAGTCATCATTAATAGCCTGTACTTTATTGCTGTGTGCTTGTGTAATACCTCCCATGCTGATAGGTTTGTGTATACCTGTTTCTAGTAAGACTCTTCAGCCCAGAAACCCTCTAGCAATCTCCACTTCCCTTTGGTGCTTTTCATCTTGCTTCCTGAGAAGTCAGGGAGAGTGTGATCACCTCCCTTTGGGGGCTCTGACTTCCCTGAGAAATCAGGGAGGGTGTGACCACCTATGTTCTAAAACAAAAGAAAGCGGAAGATGTAATGGGCTGAAACTCTGAATAGGTGCACTGGAATCAGACAATCAAGCACTTAAGGCTAATTACTTATTAGATAATATTCTATTAGCACATGTTTGGAAAATGGCCTTTCTCACTATTTTATGCTGATTCAATCGTTTGGTGTATACAGATAATTGTAGAAGGGATTAGGGGTGGAGTAAGACAATTCAGAGTCACTTTGGCAGTGGAAGAAGAAAAGGGATGTTATGGAGAGCTTGTAGCAAGTTTGTCCATCCCCTTCACTTCTCCCTCTAAAGACCAAGAATAAAGACAAAGGACTTTTGCTTATCCTGACTCCGGATAATTCTAAGGCATCCAGGGTGCTAAACTGGACCTCACATTGAAATGATGCTAAGCGAAGTGAGTAGGACTAAGAGAACATTATACACAGCAATAACAATATTATGTAATGATCCCATAGCTACTCTGAAGGACTTACGATGAAAAGTCCTGTCCATACCCAAAGAAGGAACTGATTGAGTCTGAATACAGATCAAAGCATTCTCTATTTCTCTTTTCACCTCTCTCTTTATTTTTAACTTAATTTTTCTTGAGGGCTTTTTTTTCACAACTTTACTTTTATGAAAATATTTTGCATAACTTCACATGTGGTTTCTTAGTTCTGGGTGGGGATAAAGGAAAGAACCTAAAACTCAAAAATCTTAAAAATAATTTTAAAAATTGTTTTGAATGTAATTGGGGAAATTATTAAATAAATAAAATTAGAATGGAAAAAACAAAACAAAACAAAAACAAAAGATGATGTGATGATCAACTTGGCTCTTTTCAATAATGAGGTGATTCAGGCCAATTCCAATAGAATTGCGATGGAGAGAACCATCTGCATCCAGAAAGAGGACTATGGGGACTGAATGTGGATCAGAGGACTCTGGGGACTGAATGTGGATCACAACATAGTATTTTCACCTTTTTGTTGTTGTTTGCTTGCTTTTTCTTTCTTGTATCTTTTTTTAACTTTTTGATCTGATTTTTCTTGTGCAGCATGATAAATGTGGAAATATGCTTAGAAGAATTGCACATCATTAAAGTGTATTGAATTACTTGCTGTCTAAGGGAGGAGAGGTGGGAAAAGAGAGAGAAAAATTTAGAACACGAGGTTTTGTAAGGGTAAATGGTGAGAACTATCTTTGCATGTATTTTAAAAATAAATTTTTTTAAAATGAGGCCTTTATCAGAAACATTGGCTGTAAAATGTTTCCCAATTTTCTTCTTCCTTTCTAATCCTGGCTGCATTGGTTTTGTTCAACATTCATTTTCGTAAGACTTTGGTTCCAAATTTTTCTCCCTCTCTCCCTTTTCTCTCCCTCCACAAGACATCAAGCAAATTGGCATAGTTTAAACACGTACAATCCTTTTAAATATATTTCCATATTTGTCACATGGTGCAAGAAATATTAGATCAAAAGGGAAAAAATACAAGAAAGAAAAAGCAAACAAAAAAGAAAAACATACAAAAAAAGGTGAAAATACTATGATACTATGGTTTGATCCACATTCAGTCTCCATAGTTCTCTCTCTGGATGTGGATAGCATTTTTCATCCTAAGTTTATTGTAATTGTCTTGATTATTGAATTGCTAAGAAGAGCCAAGTCTATCACAATTGTTTTCCTGGTTCTGCTTGCTTCACTTAGCATCAGTACACGTAAAGCTTTTTCTAACATCAACCTGCTCATCATTTCTTACAAAACAATAATATTCCATTACCATAACATTCAGATATTCCCCAAATGATGGGCATCTACTCAATTTGCAATTCCTTGCCATTACAAAAAGAGATGCTACAAACATATTTGCAAGTATGGGATAGACATACTTCTATTATCCCTGTTAGCAATCATCTCTTCCCATCTAAACTCCTTGAAAAAACTGCCTGTACTTAGTACTTCTATTTTCTTTCCTCTCACTTACTTGTAAAACTTCTGCAATTATGTTTCTGATCTCATCATTGAAATGAAGTTGCTCTCTCCAAAGTTAACAATATTCATTTAATTATCAGATTTAATGGTTTTCCCATTCCTCATCTTTCTTGGCTTCTGCAACAAGGACATTGTTGATCACTCTTTTCTTTTAGATAGTAGGAGACATTATACACTTCAACAACAATACTGTATGAGAAGGTATTCTGTTGGAAGTGGATTTCTTTGACAAAGAGAAGATCTAACTCAGTTCCAATTGATCAATGATGGACAGAATCAGCTACACCCAGAGAAAGAACACTGGGAAATGAATGTGGACTATTTGCATTTTTGTTTTTCTTCCCAGGTTATTTTTATGTTCTGAATCCAATTTTTTTTGGTGCAACAAGAGAAATGTATGGTTCTGCACACATATATTGTACCTAGGATATACTTTAACATGTTTAACATGTATGAGACTACCTGCCATCTAAGGGAGGGGGTGAAGGGAGGGAAGGGAAAAGTTGGAACGGAAGGGACAAATAATTCTTCCTTATACTTGCGATGGAGAGAGCCATCTGCATTTAGAAAAATTACTAGGGGAATTGAATGTGGATCACAATATAGTATTTTCATCTTTTCATTATTGTTTGCTTGCTTTTTTCTTTCTCCTTTTTGATCTGATTTTTCTTGTTCAGCATAATAAATGTGGAAATACATATAGAAAAATTGTCTGTTTAACATATATTGGATTACTTGCTGTCTAGAAGAGGGAATGGGGGAAAGGAGGAAGAAAAATTTGGAACAAGGGTGCATGTTAAAAACTATCTTTGCATGTATTTCTAAAATAAAAAGCTATTATTTAAAAAAAATATTATTTCCTGTTTATCCTGTTAAAAAAATTCTTCCTTATTCCTAGTATTCTACCATTTCCCCTAGTCATCAAGGTTAACAAACTTGACATTCTCCTTATCTCCTCACTCTCATCTCACATATCCAATCCAGGGATCAGCATTGTCATTTCTATATTACATCTCTTGTATATAATTCCTTCTCTCCTTTCACATTGCCACCACTCTAGTAAGGTCCTCATCACCTCTTACCTGGACCTCAATTCTGACTACTTCAACATATCCTTCACAAAGAAACCAAAATGATTTTTTAAAGTTTAGGTCTGATCATTTCATTGCTTGATCAATAAACTCTAATGGCTCCCTATTATCTTTATTATCAAACATGAAATTCTTTGTTGGTATTTAAAGTTCTTCACAACCTGGTCCCTTCCTACCTTTCAAGTCTTCTTGAGAGACATTTATCATCATGGATTTTGTGACCAACTATTCTGACCTGTTTACTATTCTTTGCATATTATACTCCAGCACCTATCTCTGTGCCTTTGTATAATCCCCCAGATTTAGAATGTTCTCCTCACCACCACCTCTTAGAATTTCTGGCTTTCTTCCAGACTTAGCTCAAATGTCATCTTCTGCAAATGCCTTTCACAGCTTCCTCAGCTGCTAAGCCTTGCCCTCTAAGGTTACCTTCCATCTGCTGTGTATGTCATATATATGCCTTTTTACTTACAAGTTCTCTCCCCCATGAGAATGTAAATTCCTTGAGTGAAAGGACAGTGTTTTTACCTTAGTTTTAATATTAGTACTTGGCACATAGTAAACATTTAATAAAATGCTAGTTGATTGTTTAAATAGGTTCCAAAATGATCTCCTTAGTTCTAACACCCCTCTTCAATTCATGTTCTATACTTTTGCCCTGCTTATAGTCCTAAATGTATATCCCTTGTCTTGGATTGAGACAAAGGAACTTCAACAAGGTTCTAGTGTAAGTCAAGCCATTGAGTATGCAATCACCAATTATTGATGAATCCCTACACCTAACCTGAGCTTCTTTTTGGATTAACCTCTTTTCTCTTTGCATTTGAAAGACTACAACTTACTCCACTCTCCATCAGGTGGGGACCCTAGTTGCTGAGAGTTCAAGTTTACTGACATGTACTTTGCTACCTTTATTATTTTATTCCCATGTTTGAACCCATGTGAAATTTCTCTCTTTTTTTTCCAGTTTGGTTCAATCCAAATTCTGCTTCCTCTTATCACCCAACTACAGTATTATGTCTTGTTTTTGCATCTTTCTTATACTTATTATTACTTATACAATTTCTTTTATAATCAATCAATACTGGCTTATGCTGTCTCTTCTACAATTGTCGACTGCTATTCAAATCTTTTACTTCCAAGTTATGTGGATTTTCATTGTAAGGACTTTATTATTATATTATTAAATAACTTTTTTCCCCTTGCATGGTATTCAACAAATTTTGATTTATGATATTTAAAACTTAGATTGCCATAAATTGGGACTGAGATTACCATAAATTGCCATAAATTGACTCATGGAGACAGCATAGCTTTTTGTCAACCATATTTCTAAAGAGCAAAAGAAAGTGCTAAGGGACAAAGCATTTAGTATCTTTATTAAATTCCTCATTTGGAAAGAAAAGAATTTGTGTCACATAGCCAATACTTTCTTTAGGAAATATCCTCAATGAGAAAATACTGATATTTAGTAAAATAGAAGTTAGCCAAAGATTTTCTTTTTTTCCCAACAGGAATTTTAGCCATAGCAGCTAAATTTGTATTCTAGGTCTGCCAACACTCCCCAGAAATTGGGTCTCAGAATAAAACTCACCTTGACAAGTGGATTATAGATGTTCTAGTGAAAGGCAGATAAATGTCATTCATGTCACTATAAATAAAAGCCTGGACTTGCTTATCAGCTTGTAGGGTTGAGGTCTTACCTGCAACACTTCTCAGAGTGCTTAAAATTTTGTTATCCTCAAAATGATGGCTTTCCTCTACCTCTTTTCTATCTATGCCCCAGAGGAAAACGTTATTAAAAATTCTTTGAAGTATATTATCCTTATAACTATGAAATATAAGTTCTGTGAAATTTATGTCTTTTTTTCACCTTTAGGTGATAATCCTATCTGATGCCTTAAATAGCATTCTTCACTAGGATTTTCTCAAAGACTACATTTAGAGTTATGAACCCGTCTACAAGGTTGAAATCAATGGAGAAGAGTAATATTAAACAGTGTAATGGCAAGCTTTTGTTATAAGTAATTGTATTTTGGGGAACAATATTTGACCCAATCCACATAATTACATTATTGTAATTAGATGCTATTAGAATGAATAGAACAATGAGCATAACTTACTCATATAACATATTTATTAAATCTAACTTAAAAACTGGGAAGAGTGATCATCAAGCACCATATCATTATTTTTATTAACAGTAATGTTTATCAAGCTCTTTCTAGAGACTCTGTGCTACATTGTGAGCCTCTATATATTGGATCCATAGCTGAACATATTTGCTTTGTATTTGCTATATAGTATAATGCATGTTTGTGTACTTAATAGTACTATCTACTATTCAATACATTATAAAACTGAAATAGTTTGATTAGCTTGTTTTAAGCCAGGGGTTGAAAATGGAGAGGAGATAATACAACAACTCCTAAAATCAACTTGATTCCTTTTTCACCGTTAGGGAGTTTAATATATGTGAAAAGTTTTGAGCTCAGGCACAATCACTCCAAAGTCCTAGTTAGGAAGGTCCCAAACATTTAAACAATGGTTAGCCTCACTGCCTATTTCTTGTTAACCATTGGCTTCTTTGCAGTTATGGCAAAAAAAAAAGTTTACTTGGGTAACAAAACAATAAATTATAGTATTGTATCTGAGTAGATAAGCAATAGGAGAAGAAATTTGAGAAAAAGTCAACTTGTGGGGGAGATTTCTCTCAGAGTATGTCTCATGCTCAGAATTGCCCTGTAAAGTCAATGACATGCATCCATTTATCCCTCTTCTGTTTTTGCTCCTATTTCTATAAACCATACTCTTTGAATTTCTCCTCATTCCAAAATAGTCTCTTTTTAATAAAAATTCCTTAGGGTATGACCCAATCTCATAATATGTCTTTGATTGTTTCAAGAAGGTGTACAGACCCCGTTCATACTTGGTTCTGATTCATATTTGGTTTGATTCAATCAAAAAGTGTTTTTATTTAACAAAAGTGATTATTTATGAGTAGATGGGGTAGCCAATTAAACCCCACTCTTACATATGAGGGATATCTAATGTGTTAGGTGACAGAATCAGAATCCAAAAAGATACTGAAAAGCTAGATCATTAAGCTGAAACTAATAAGGTGAAATTTAATCACCTTATTAATAAATGTAAGGCCTTGAACACTGGCATGCAAAATCCAACTTCACAAGGATAATATGAGGAATATATGGTTAGATAGTAATTATCTGAAAAAATCTGGAGAATCAAAATGAATCAACAATGTGATAATCAATAAAGCCAATGCAAACTTGGGTTGCATTAGAGGGAATAGATCTTAAAGCAATAGTCTGGTGATAATTCCACTGTCCTTTGTTTTCACCAATTTTCATCTGGAATATTGTGTTTGGGTCTGGATGCCAGAGTTTAAAATAAAATTGAGAGTGTTCAGAGGAAGGTAACTAGGGTGCTCAAAGATCTTGAATCTTATGAGGATAGGTTGGAGGAAATAGAAATGTTTAGAATGGAAAAGGGAAAACTAAGTATTCAAAGACCTGTCATGTGATTTGATTTGTTTAGTCCCAAAGAGCAGGACCAGAAGTAAGAATAAAAATTGAAACAAGGTATGTTTAGCCTTGATGTCAGCAAAATATTCTTGACAATAAGAGCTGTCCAAATGCAAATACCAAGGCAATGGAGAGAATTTCTATACCAGGAAATCCCTATTCTGCTTTAATCATGTATCTGGAATGAAAAAAGAAATTTGTGTTTAGAAAATTTAACTTCAATCAAAGCATGTATTTCATATGAAAATACACTTTAAATTATAAAGCATTACATGAATAGGGATAATGAAAGTAAGACTACTGCAAACTATTGTCAGTTTAGTCAGTCAGTTAGCATTATGTAAGCAGCTTCCATTTTCCAGGTACTGTGCTAAGCACCAGACATATTAAAAAAAAAAAAAAAAAAAAAGGAAAAAGGCAGTCCCTGTCCTTTTTTTTTTTTTTTTTTTAAATTTTATTTTATTTAATAATAACTTTGTATTGACAGAATCCATGCCAGGATAATTTTTACACGACATTATCCCTTGCAATCACTTATGTTTCGTTTTTTCCCCTCCCTCCCTCCTCCTCCCCCCCCCCCCAAGATGGCAAGCAGTCCTATATATGTTAAATATGTTGCAGTATATCCTAGATACAATACATATTTGCAGAACCGAACAGTTCTCCCGCTGCACAGGGCAGTCCCTGTCCTTAAGGAGCTCACAGTCTAATGGGGGGGAAGAAACAAGCAAACAAATATGCTCAAATATACCGGATAAATAAAAAATAATTAACAGAAGAAAGACAAAAGAAATGAGAGGTTAGGAAAGGCTTCCTATAGAAGATGGAAGATTGGTTGGGACTTAAAGTAGGTGAAGATAAAGAGAGAAAGAATTACATGCATGGAGGACAAAGAAAGAACATGCCCAGAGCCAAGATATGTAGTGTCTTGTTTGAAGAACAGCCAGGGACATCTGTATCCCTGGATCAAAGAGTATGTGGTGAGGAGTAAGGCCTTAGATGATTGGAAAGGTAGGGGCTAGGTTGTGAAGGACTTCAAGCATCAAGCAGAAGATTTTACATTTGATTCTGGAGGTAAAAAGAAACCACTGGAATTCATTGAGGGGTTGGGGTGACATGATTGGACTTTCAATTTAAGAGAATAATTTTGGTGAGTGGAGGATGGACTGGGAAGAAACTTGAGGCAAGCAGACTTGCCAGCAAGCTAATAACTTGGAATATAGTGTCTTCTCTCTGAAATTATGTCAGTTTACTCTGTTGTTTATACATAGTGGTTTGTATATTGTTCCCTGCTTACCCTTCTCCCTCTACTTGAGACTATGAGCTCCTTAAAAATAGGATCTGGTTTCCATTTGGTTGGTTGTTTTTGGCTTTTTTTTTTTTAATATCTGGCACTTAGCACAGTATCTGGATCTGGTATGATGGCCGTATGTGAAGAAACAGGGAGTTAAATTGTTTATCATTAAGTATGATAAGGTTATCAAAGATCTCTCAATAGATGACTGACTAAACTTTTCCTTAGCATTTACTAAGTAATATGCTAAATACTGAGGATATGAATAGAAAAGTGAGACAAGTAGGACTCTCAAGGAGCTCCCGTACTTATAGAAGGAGACAAAACATAGGAAAATTCAGTTGCAAGGGGAATTCCAAAGACTATTGGTCATAGTATCAAAATTTTAGAGCAACTTTAGAAGTTATGAAGTACAACTCCATTTGAAAAATGAGTAAAGGGAAGTATAGAGAGATTGTTACTTGTTCAGGGTCACATGACTGGTGTCTGAGGGATGATTTTCACTCAGGTCTTCCTGATTCCACATCTAATGTTCTATCTCATATATGTTTCCTATTAGGGTTCATCTGTAAGGTTTGCCTTGTGGTTACAGAGGATTCACCATTATGGAACATAGCAATGTCAGGGATCTGAGCAATGTCAGCATGATGGAAAGACCCCAGAGTGCAAAGGATGCAATGGAATTATGTTACAATGGTAAAGATGAGAATGCTAAGCATGTTCAATGATGTCCAAGATGCAACAGAAGAGTTTTTTTAATTTAATCTCCTAATTATTAATAACAAAGGAGGAATAGCTAGGAATGTGTCTATTTTTACCCACCTTTCACCTGTGATCCCAAGAAGCTGTAGCATGCAAATACCAATATCCCGATGAACCATCTAGATAAATGGGCTAAACAAATTGATGGTGACCAACAGGCCTCAGGTCTGTAAGTGAAATAAGGGGATGTTTACCCTAAGCATGTAAAGACTTTCCTGGAAGAATGAACAGATAAGAACAATTTGTTCCAGTGGCCACAAAGGAGACTGAAGCAGGCATTGGAGAGGGCTTAGAGCTTGATCCAGTATCAAAGATGCCCCTGCATCCCAAACCATCACCAGTTATCTTGACTTTTGTTTTGATGCTGGACTTTGAGGGCTCAGAAAGAGACAGTGAGGCAGACAACTTTAAGCAACTCTGCCTCACTTAAATTCAATGTACTTGCAAGTGATTGGTTCAAACAACATCTAGCACAATACTTCAGTCAGTCAGTCAATCAATAAACCTTTATTAAGTACCTTCTATATACCAGGTACTGTGCTAAAAGCCAGATATAAAAAAAAAAAAAAAGCCAAAATAAACCAACCAAATGAAAATCAGTTCCTATTTCATAATCTTAAATAGAGGGAAGAGGGTAAGCAGAGAACAACATGCAAACAACTGTGTATGAACAACAGAGAAAATTGATATAATCTCAGAGAGAAGGCACTAAGATTTAGGAAGATGAGAAAAGGCTTCATGTAAAAGGTGATAATTTTTTTTCCCTTTTCATTCATTTAATTATATATATATGTATATATATATATATATATATATATGTGTGTGTGTGTGTGTGTGTGTAAATTTATAAAGCATATGCATGGGTAATTTTTCCAACATTGACCCTTGCAAAACCTTTTGTTCCAAAATTTCCCCTCCTTCCCCCTACGCCCTCCCCCAGATGGCAGGTAGTCTAATACATGTTAAATATGTTGAAATACATGTTAAATCCAATATATGCATACGTATTTATACAGTTTTCTTGCTGCACAAGAAAAATCAGATCAAGAAGGAAGGAAAAGAAAAACTGAGAAAGAAAACAAAATGCAAACAACAGAGAGAGTGAGAATGCTATGCTGTGTTCCACCCCCTGTTCCCATGGTTCTCTCTCTGGGTGTAGATGGCTCTCTTCATCACTGAACAAGTGGAACTGGTTTGAATCCTCTCATTGTTGAAGAGAGCCATGTCTGTCGGAATTGATCGTCATATAGTCTTCTTGTTGCCATGTACAATGATCTCTTGGTTCTGCTCATTTCACTTTGCATCAGTTCATGTAAGTCTCTCCAGGTCTCTCTGAAATCACCCTGCTGGTCGTTTTTTAGAGAACAATGATATTCCATAACATTTACCTATCATAATTTATTCAGTCATTCTCCAATTGATGGACATCCATTCATTTTCCAGTTTCTTGCCACAACAAACAGAGCTGCCACAAACATTTTTGCACATGTGAGTCCCTTTCCCTTCTTTATGATCTCTTTGGGATATAAGCCCAGTAGTAACACTGCTGGATCAAAGGGTGTGCACAATTTGGTAACTTTCTGAGCATAGTTCCAAACTGCTCTCCAGAATGGTTGAATCAGTTCACAACTCCACCAACAATGTATCAGCGTCCCAGTTTTCCCACATCCCCTTCAATATTCATCATTATAGTTTCCTGTCATCTTAGCCAATCTGACAGGTAGTGGTACCTCAAAGTTGTCTTAACTTGTATTTCTCTGATCAATAGTAATTTGGAGCATCTTTTCATATGACTACAAATAGTTTCAATTTCTTTATCAGAAAATTGTCTGTTTCTATCCTTTGACTATTTATCAATTGGAGAAGTGCTTGAACGATTATAAATTTGAGTCAATTATCTATATATTTTAGAAATGAGACTTTTACCAGGTCCTTTGGATATAAAAATGTTTTTCCTAGTTTATTGCTTCTCTTCTAATAAAAGGTGATAATTTAGTAGAGATCTGAAGGAAGTCAGGGAAACTAAGAATCAGAGGTAATGAGAAAGTGTGTTGTTCCATACAGTCTACCACTAGTAAAAATGCCCACATTTGGGAAAGGGACTATCCCACCCAATCACACGGATTTTTTTGGAGTTTTTGATTTGTATATTCCTTCCAAAGATGTAGACTGCAATCAGTTCTTGACTGATTTTCCACATAAATGTGTCCATGTATTCCCATACATTTGACATAATGGGTTCACCCCATGTGCTGGAGATCTTGACTTTCCTCCCCACATTGCTAAGATAGCAATAACACTTTTATTATTTTCCTGTCATTCATCCCTTTCACCATATGACAGCCCATTTTATTTTTTCAATCCTTTATCTCTGATGACATCTTATTCCTGTTTTTCTTTGAAGTTCTTCAATTGTTACACATTGTTACTTGTTCTTATTTACCATATACCTTCCCTTTGCCCTAAGTACCTAGTAATTGTTTCTCCCATTAGGATGAGAACTCCTTGAGGACAGGGACTGTTTTTAACCTTTATTTGTTGTTTTTTTAAATACTCAATTTTTTTTTATTATGGCTTTTTATTTACAAGATATATGCATGGGTAATTTTTCAGCATTGACAGTTGAAAAATTTTTTGTTCCAATTTTTCCCCTCCTTCCTCACACCCCCTCCCCGGGATGGCAGGTAGACCAATACATGTTAAATATGTTAAAGTATATTTAACCTTTAATTGTATTCTAAGATCTTAGCACAGTGTCTGGAACATAAGTTCTTAATAAATGCTTATTGACTAGATGTAATAGTCATTTTTCAATTCTTTATAGCTGTTTTATTCCATTTCTTAACATCAAATAAATTTTTTTTTGAGAAATTGGAGTCATTATAAGAGCACTAGAGTTTCCTGAAGGCAATTGAATTACCTGATCTCTTCCTATCAAGAG
The DNA here is from genome assembly GCF_016432865.1 of Antechinus flavipes. Classification (NCBI taxonomy): domain Eukaryota; kingdom Metazoa; phylum Chordata; class Mammalia; order Dasyuromorphia; family Dasyuridae; genus Antechinus; species Antechinus flavipes. The sequence continues at coordinate 156,632,528 of NC_067399.1, read as the reverse complement.
ACTACTTATTTGGTTATCCATTTTTATCATCTGTCTTAAATATACATATTGCAAGTCATAATCTGCACAATGCACTTTCTAAATCAGCTAGGTCTTCTGTGTGTGATTGTTCTGCAGGGTTTTGGGATTTGATACAAATAGTATAATGCAAAGGGAATCTCTTTGTCTTGGATTCTAAACTGGTTCTTCCCCTACACAGTGGTAAAAACTTTTGGTAAGTACATACATTCCTTTCTGCTTTGCTTCATAGATCAGTTAATCATCAAATGAAGTTATCTAGGTTGTGAATGTTATTAGATCTTTCAAGAAATCTTGGTGACTCAATTATGATTGGGAAATAATCTTGTGCAAATGATGAGGTCTTGATATGGGATACCTAAATGAAATTAGGGTTTAATTGAGGTCTAGTGACAGGTTTGGGGTACAGGGAGTCAAATAGAGTTCCCCTGAAACTCCTTTGGATTCAGCACAAGGATACAGCGGTAAATGGAGTCCAGTAGCGGCGTGAGTCCCCAATAAAAGCATTTACTGGCTTGAAAAGCTAGATTGATAAAAGAGGTTTATTATGGGGTTTAGAAATAAGGAAATAGGTGAAGGTAGAGTAAGCAGGGCACTGGACAGAGGGTCCAGTGGACAGAAAGTCCTGACATGACAAGTGGAAGGCTGCCATGTTTGAGACGGCTGCAAAGAGAGGATCCCAGCCAATGGGAGATTTAGCTAGAGGGGCCTGTGGGTGTAGCCCTGAGTTGGCTCAGATCGGGAATGAGGGCTGGGACAAGTCGGATCTTCTATTGGAATTCAAAGGGAACAGGATTTGTGAATCAAAAGGTAATTATATTAACTAGGAGGGGTTGGGAATCACAAAGAAAGAAATCTTAAAAGAACCACATCCACATCACAAAGAGAACTTTTAAGATGGCATTCTGTTATATTGAACTTGTTTTTTTCATCAATAAACAATAAGCACAAAAGGATCTTATATTTCTGTATCTGTCAATTAATTAGATGATGGCAAAGATTTTGCTCACCACAGAATGTTGCATGTGAGAACGTCTTTGTAATTAGGACATATATAGATGAATCTCATAAATGTCTAGACAGAAAAATAGGCATATAGGTTAGTCATTGTTGATGTTCTCTTGGTCATTTTTTTTCAATATTAATATCTGAAATTTTTTCCATGCCTTTGATATCTTCTTCTCCTTTTAATATCTTGGGAATAAAACCATTTATAATCTGATTTAAATCTACCTTTCTAAGCTTATCATATATAGTCTCCCTTTCATTTTTTCTATGATACAGGCGAATTGGCTTTCTTGCTTTTGCTCACAAATAACATTGCACCTCTCATCTCTGTGCCTTTGCACAAATAGTTACCCTCCAACCTCATTCCCCCAGTCCCTTTATGCCTTAATTCCTGAAATGCATTACTTCTTCACCTCCATCTTTTGGGATCTCTTCAAGGATCAGCACAGGTGCTACTCTAAACTTAGTTTATAACATAAGTTCCCTGTAGGGTGGAGATGATTTCATTTTTTTGTCTGTGTAACTCCAGAAACTAACATAATACCTTGCACATGTAGGTGCATATGCACTTAATATTTGTTGAATTGAAATGAAGGCCAAGTGTCACACACCTGTAATCCTGCTTTAAGGGAACCTGAGACTGCTGAATCTCTTAAACTAAGTTTAGTATTTGGGTGTTTGTATTAAATTTATTTGGGGGGAGAGGGCAGGTGAAGCAATTGTGGTTAAGTGATTTGCCTGGAGTCATACAGCTAGAAGTATTAAGTGTCTGAGACTGGATTTGAATTTAGGTTCTTCTGACTTCAGGACCAGTGTTCTATACATTGTATCACCTAATAGCCCATTAATATGATGAACCCTCCAGAGGAGTAGCCACCTGCGTTGCCTAAGAAAAGGTAAACTGACCCAGAAGGTCAGAAGTTGAGCAATTCACAACTCCTATGTCAAACAAAGGTGGGATCGGGCCCATATGTAGCTCTTATATTTCCAGCCTGCGCAAAATAAAGATATGCAGTTTTACACACACACACACACACACACACACACACACACACACCCCTGTTAAAAATGAATTGAATTGAAGGGAGATGGGAAACATAACTCGTCATAAGACGAATACATGAGATAGGTACAAAACAGCATACTATTTCAGACCTTATTCAATAGGTAAAATTCTTGTATAGTGTTCTCACAGTGCCTGACACATAGTAGGTACTTAACAAATATTTATTGATTATTGGTTGGAGGAAGAATGTAGAAAATTTGCATGGATAAGTTGGCGTATAAGTTAGACTTTATAGGAAGGGTAGGAGTTTAACAAATGAAGTAGGAGAAGGAAGAATATTCTCAACATGGGGAAGGCACAGCATGTGTTAGGGGAATGCAGAATAGTTGATTTTTTTTTTTTTTAAGGAAGAGGGAGACCTGGGAGTGTTTGCAGATATCAGAGTCGGAACAGGTAGATAGCAAGGGACTGAAGCTTGTCATGAAAAAGGGAATAAATTGTGGAGGCAATCTGCTAGAGGAGATGGGATCAAACATATTTGTATAGGGAAGAAAATTAATAAGTAAAGTGAAATTTATATTTATAATTCATCTTTATAGAAATTGTAGTTATAGCAAGAAGAGTGAATGAGATTGACAGAAAAAGAATATGAGTCAAGATGACTCTAAGAAGCTGTAAGAAACATTATGATTATTTACCAAATTTTCTCTAGGCTTGTTTCCTTATTAGTAAGGTGATGGCTTTGGTCTCAATTATCTCTAAGTTATCTTTTTGTTTCAAAATTTTATGATTCTATTATCAAGACTCTATCAGAGGTTCTATTCAGTAAATGGCTAAGACTCAAGTTAACTTGCTAGCCAAATATAATCTGAAATGTGTGGGTATTCTTTTAGTCTTGGCCTGTGATTTCATTGGTGTAGGAACTGCTGAAGAGGAAGCATTCTTCACCAATGCCTCGTCACTGAGCTGTCAGTGTCAGCTCAAGTGATTTGCCAGTTACATTCACCTAGCTGGACTTGAACTCATTTTTTTTTTTTCTTTTTTTAATTGATGTAAGGCCAGTGCTCTATTCACGCTATCACATTCTGTCCTTCATAATCTTTTTCTATGATAGGTTAAGCAAATTCTTGCTTGGAGATAAAATTATTTTTAATGCCACATCACTATCTATAAAGTGCTTTTAGAGACTTGATAGATAGTTTAAAATAGTATGTCTAATAAACATATTAAAAAGCCCAAATCAGTTATCAAAAAGTCAAAAAATATTCCTTTATTATACAAAATCATAGAATTAAAAATTAAGTATGATGATAATTAAATGACTTCATCTGCCTTATATAAAAATTAATGCTTCTTGTAAACATATCAAGGCTTCAGTCTTATTAGAGACTATAGAGAAAAGGTCTCCATGGTTACAGTTAGGCTTCATATTAAAGAATTAATATAAGCAGGAAAAAACTGATGTTAAAGGTTAAAACAGATGCCATAGAATTAAAATGCATATTCTTAATTCTTTTCCCTTCGCCTGAAAATACATTAGAGAAAAATGACAAAAGACCAAATGAAACTATGAACCAAACCATTTTGGAACCAAATGGAGAAAACAATTATCCATATATCTTTAATTAAATTAAATGTTCTGTAACAATAAACAAACAGATGATTCCTGCAATGAAATTCTTCTTAGAAAACTTCTTTGATACTTCTTGAAGAAAAGACATCATATATGTAAGTAAGTAATAACTTCAGGAAGATTCTAAAAAAACAGTTGAGGTTTAAAAAAATTAAAAATTCAAAGACAAATTTTAACCAAATTTTCTTTACATGACATTTGCTGTCAAAACCTTTTTTTTTTAGCATATACAGTTAGATTGTTGGAACCTTTATAAAAGTGATATGTTGAGAACAGTCTTAGAATAATAACAGGAGGGGCAGCTAGGTGGTGCAGTAGAGAGAGCACCAGCCTTGAAGTCGGGAGGACCTGAGTTCAAATCTGGTCTCAGACACTTAACACTTCCTATCTGTGTGACCCTGGGCAAGTCATTTAACCCCAATTGCCTCAGGGGGGAAAAAAAAAGTTGAATAACAACAGGAGAAAAAAAAAAGGCCAATCATAGTTAATCATTGCTGTTTTTACAACCCATCCTTATCTTCACTTTTGGGAGAAGAAAAATTTTATATGATGTACATACTTTATTGATCTGAATTCTGACATTTATTTATTATATATCCATAACTTCTCCGGGAGGTGAGTTTCTTATCTGTAAAAGGAATTTAATATATGTACTACCTACCTCTTATGATCTTTGTGGGGAAATTGTGAATCTTGTTACCTTCATTTACATATGCACACATACTTATATATACACAAATATATCATCATATATAGATTGAATTGGATTTTTCAGCCTACACATCCTCTTTGAGTGAATTATAATTTCTTTTCTTATTAAAAGATATAACTGCTTTAACATTTTCTTTTAATAATACTTCGGTAGAAGCTGAGCAAGAATCTAAAAGAGAATGGCTTCTAAAGAAAGCATCTCCTCTCTCTTTTAAAAAATTTGTTTTTTGATTGCATTTTAAGTTTTGAGTTGATTCCCTCCAAATTGTTAACCCTGAGAAGATCAGCATTTGACACAGATATATATATATATATATATGAGAAGTCATATAATATATACTTCCATATATCAGTTCTTCCTCTGGAGGTAGATAGTATCTTTCTTCATAGGTCCTCTGTAGTTAATTTGAATATACATATTACTCATAATAGCTTAGTCATTCACAATTAATTTTTGAACAATATTTCTGACACTGTATCCAATAATTTTCTCTTGGTTCTGCTCATTTCACTCATTATTCTATGGAAGTTTTTCCATGTTTTTTTCTAAAATTATTCTGCTTATTTCTTATAACATAATAGTATCCCATCACAATCATATACCACAACTTATCTAGCTATTCCTCAGTTGATGTGCATCCCCTTAATCTCCAGTTCTTTGCTATCACAAAGATAGTTGCTATAAATAGTTTAAAACATATAAGCTCTTTTCTTTTTTCTCTGATCACCTTTGGAAATAGAATTAATAGTGGTATCATTTGGTCAAAGAGTATACATAATTTTATTACTCTGGACATAATTCCAAATTGCTCTCCGAAATGCTGGATCAGTTCACAGTTACACCAACAATGTATTAGTTCTCAATTTTTCCATATCTCCTCCAACATTTGTGATTTTTCTCCTTCTATCATTTTAGCCAATCTGATAGGTGGGAGATAGTATATCAAAGCTGTTTAAATTTGCATTTCTCTATTCAATAATGATTTAGATCATTTTTTCAAATGACTATATCTTTGATTTTTTCAAAAAACTGCCTGTTCATATCCTTTGACCATTTATCAAATGAAGGATGACTCATATGCTTATTAAATTTAATAAAGTTCTCTATTATTTTAAAGATGAAGCCTTTATACAAGAACCTATAAATTTCAACCCATTCCCTATTTTATGCTTTTTTTCTACTGACTATGTAGCTTTTATTTGTACAAAATCTTTTAAATTTAATACAATCAAAATGATTGTCAAAAGAATCTCTTAAAGACAGTATCCCCTGTATTCTGATAGAAAAAAGCTGGTGTTTGCATTCCCAGAGACATAACAGCTTTTTGCAGACTTCCATGCTTTAAAATGCCACTCAGTTCATAAGCATTTATTAAGTGCTTACTAGCTGCTAGTCATTTGGTACCAGGAATACAAAGAAACACACACACACACACACACACAAGAAAACCGTCCTTTTAAGAAGCTGGTAGATATCCTGAGAGGTAACACATAAATAATTAGGCATGTTAGAATAATACTCTTAATATGAAAATCAGATAGCGAGGAAAATGTATTAAAGAAGAATCTTAAGGAATCATCTTAACATTTCTAGCCAGAAGCTGGCTCTGCTCCTCTTCAAGGAGAGGGTGTGCTGAACATAGAAATGGGAGCTTTATATTTGATTTGGCACAGTCCCTCCCTTCAGAGACTGGATTGGTCCATTCCCTTCTGGGTTACAATCTTTCTGATACTCCCACTACATCTTCCCTAAATATGTATAAACATGTTCCCCCTCCCTCATCATAAGCTATGTTCAAACATGTCAGGAAACTCCTATGGGACTGTATTGTTTAATATTCAATTAACCTATTAAGCAGGGCAATATTGATTTGGTCAAGTCAAGTCATTGATCTCAACTAGTTTGGACTGGATCAGCTATTATCTTATGATTTTCTCAAAACCACAAGACTCTAATTGATTGAATTTACCTGTGCCTTCCTAGCTCTCCAATTCCTTGTTTGCTCAAGGTTTCTGTTGATCACTTAATTGTTCTGTGGAATCTTAACCTTCCTTAACCTCTCACATTCTGAAAACTTCTTGGTCAGTGGTACCCACTATCCTATACTACCTCAAAGTTTGCAGCACTGTGGAAACCCAACTTTTCAGCATGTCTCACAAGCACATATGATATACATGCAGAGTAGATGAAAGATAACTTTAGAGAAAACTGCAGAAACTAGGAAAGATCTCCTGCAGAAAGAGGCATGTAAGCTGAGTCTTTTTTTTTTTTTTTAATAATTATAACTTTTTATTGACAGAATCCATGCCTGGGTAATTTTTTACAACATTATCCCTTGCACTCACTTCTGTTCTTACTTTTCCCCTCTCTCCCTCTACCCCCTCCCCCAGATGGCAAGCAGTCCCATACATATTATGTCACAGTATATCCTAGATACAATATATGTGTGCAGAACCGAACAGTTCTCTTGTTGAACAGGAAGAATTGGAATTAGAAGGTAAAAATAACCTGGGAAGAAAAACAAAAATGCAAAGTTTGCATTCATTTCCCAGTGTTCTTTCTGTCCATCATTGATCAATTGGAACTGAGTTAGATCTTCTCTTTATCGAAGAAATCCACTTCCATCAGAATACATCCTCATACAATATCGTTGTTGAAGTATATAATGATCTCCTGGTTCTGCTCATTACACTTAGCATCAGTTCATGTTAGTCTCTCCAGTCCTCTCTGTATTCATCTTGCTGATCATTTCTTACAGAACAATAATATTCCATAACATTCACATACCACAATTTACCCAATCATTCTCCAATTGATGGGCATCCATTCATTTTCCAGTTTCTAGCCATTACAAACAGAGCTGCCACAAACATTTTGGCACATATAGGTCCCTTTCCTTTCTTTAGTATATCTTTGGGGTATAAGCCCAGTAAAACACTGCTGGATCAAAGGGTATGTATGCACAGTTTGATAACTTTTTGGGCATAATTCCAGATTGCTCTCCAGAATGGTTGGATTCATTCACAACTCCACCAACAATTAAGTTAAATCTTGAAAGAAGTTAAGGATTCTTGCAGATAGAACGAGAAGAAAACATTCCAGGCATGGGAAACAATAACTACAAAAACATGAAGATGAGAGACCAAGTGTCATGTGAGGAGTAGTAAGCAGACCAGTATGTCTGGATTGTAGTTTGTGGTAGAACATAAAGTATGAGAAGGTAGAAAAAAAGCCAAATTGTGAAAAGCTTTAAGTGTAAAGATTGTTTACATTTGCTCCTAAGGTAATGAAGATATACTACACTTTACTCAGCAGATAATACTAATGTGATCCTTAGAAGATGCTGCCAATGATGTAGTCAGAACCTGACCAGCTGGGAAGTAAATGGTAAGGAGCATCATCTTTATCATAAGGCTGGACTTGAGCTAAGGACTACTCTACCTTGTGGCATAAAATGAAAGAAAGCTTATGCCCTTGCAAGAATCAGGAAAAGAAGTATGGATGGCAATAAAAATAGGAAGAAGAAAGCTACAAAATTAGCTTCTGTGATTAAAAAAAAAATTAAAATGCAGGGCAGGTATACATGAAAGAAAAAAAAAAAAACTTTGAAAATCTACTTTTTAGAAATTGAAAGCATGTTTGCTTTTCTAGCCTAGTGGCTTAAGATGATGACACAGTAGTGGGTAAGAAATTTCTAAAAACATTGTTAAACCCTGATTATGTAGCTGGGTGATACAGTGGATAGAGCACTGAGCTTGGAGTCAAGAATATCTGAATTCAAATCCAGTTTCAGAAACTTACTAGCTGTAACTCTGGTCAAGTCACATAACTTCTGTTTGCCTCAGTTTTCTCATCTGTAAATAAGAATAATAGCATTCATTTTTGAGGATCAGTTGAAATAATAACTATAAAGCATTTAGCACAGTGTCTGGTATATAGTATCATATAAAACACTATATAAATGCCAGCTATTATTATTATCATTATTAATGTGAGTTTAGGCAGCAGACTAAACTGTACCTACAACTTCAAATATCAATACATCTATGAATATTTACAAACATCTTAATTTTTCTGTTTTCCATACCGCTCTCTATTTTCAATATAACTTGATCTCCATCCATTATAAATACACATGTATGCAAACTATTGATTGAAGGATATAAGAGAATAGAATCTTCTTTTGAATTGTAAGGGCACAGCATGAATCATCATCCAAACAAAGCAATAATGCATGAGCTCCCCATGATCTTTACCTAAAGCAGAGAACATATGTTCCTAATAAATTTCTTTAATTAAAAAAGCATGATAAATAATGACAAGAAATAACTTCTCCTCCAAACTGAATCATAGGAGTAGACTATCCCAGATTGCCACACCATTGGTGTAAAGATGAATACATATAGAGAACCTACCTGACTAGAAAACATTTGTAGGAAACATGCATATTGAGGTAAAGATATATAAGTTAACTCAATTCTGAAGACATTGTTTCTTATTTTCCTACAAAGCTGCTAAGTATCTTTATTTTTATGGCAGAGCTAATACATTAAAATGGTTATCTTTCTAATAATCAAGTTTGATAGCACATCTGTTTGACCCAAAGAAGCAGAGTTTTTTGTTTAGAGTTTAGTTCTTATTTAGAACTCTGATTTTACATTCTAAAGTATGGAAACATCTATACCTTGAAATTAATTCAGAGTTCTCATTTGCATATACAGACATTTAAGTAATATGCCATCACTATAAAACACTATTCAAACACAAAATATTGCAAGTTTAATCTATAGGAATTCTATTCTGTTTGTTTATCCATCATAAAGCTTCCAAGTAATTTTCTGAATACAAAGAACTTGGTTACACTACTCTGAAACCTTTGTTGATTTCTTATTTATAGGATAAAGCACCTATAGATTCTTTAAAAACCTCTACAATCTAGTTCTAATTTTCCTTTCTTTTAACACTTTAAATTTTATTTTGTTCTTTATTTCTGAATACATTTTCTTCTCCCTTTCCCAGTGAACTTTCCCTTATAACAAATATTTAAAAGGAGGAGAAATGCAGTTCACCAAAGTCAACATTTGTGTCTGACAACATAAGCAATATTCCACATTTAGTCTCCCATTTTTATAAAGAAGCTGAATTTAAATTAAATTCTTCTTCAGGGCTAAGTTCAAGGGATTCTGTTCAGTTTTATTCTTTTTCTACTTACATTGCTGTTCTCACTGTGGATACCGGTATTTTTGGTAACTTTTCTTGGCTTGTTTCACTTTACTCCTCTCCACATATTTTTACTATTTCATCAAATTGGACTTGTATTTTTCAATCTTGTTATAGTTACTCTTAATTTTACAAGACATCTACTACCTCTAGAATGCACTCCTTTCACATCCTGGAATGTTGAAAGCCTCTTCTCCAAGGTTAAGCTCAGGTTGTACTTCCATCAAAGTATCTTCTCGGAAATTCCCCAAATGTTCTTTATTACTCTGCAGATTTTCCTGGAATACTTAAATCTAGATCTGTCCTTGGCCTATTATAGTATTATTTTGTATCATATTTATCTGTATAATTGTGGTATGGTATTCTCCTTTTCTTACTCTTCATCCATGACCTCATTGCAGCCTTTAAAACTTGTTGATCACTTTTTCTGGGTATTCTCCTCTCTGTAAGTTTCCATGACAGTATTCTGTCCTAGTTCTTCTTCTTGTCTAATAACTCTTTTCCTCTCTCCTTTGCTAAGACACAAAAACTGCTAATCTCAAAGAGTCTGTTCTGGATCCTCTTTGTTACAATTGGTAATCTCATTAACTCTCAAGGTTCAATTATCTATGCTGATGCTTCTCAAATCTACTTATCCAGCCCTTCAGCTTTCCAACTGCCTAGTGGACATCTCAAACTCAATGTTAACTTTTTAAACTTAACATACCCAAAATTAAATTCATTTAGAATGGAGGATATCCTCCATTCTAAACCCTCCCCTCTTTCTCATTTCCCTATTATCAATCACCACCATCCTACCAGTCACTCAAGCCCCCAACCTGGGTGTTATTCTTGACTCCCAGCTCTCTCTTACCTCATATTTAATTAGATACAAAGGCTCACCAATGATGACAGGTCTCATATATATTTCCTCCTCTCTGACATTATCACCACCCTCATGGAGGACGTTATCACCTCATCCCTGAACTAGTGTAATAGCCTGCTAGTTGGTCTCCCCACCTCAAGTCTCTCCTCCCAGTCCAGTCCATTTTCCACTTAATTGTTGAATTGAGCTTCCTAAAGGACAAAAGTTACTGTTACCTACTATCCCCTTATCAATAAGTTCTAGCTCCTTATCACTTCCAAGAGCAAATAAAAATTTTCATTACTCAAAACCTTTCAAACCTATTTTTCTATCCTGTAAAGTCTTATCACACTTTATGTGATCCACCACGATCTTGTGATCTAATGACACTGCTTAAAGGTCCTCACACCACAATACTCCCATCTCCAAACTATGACATTTTCGCGGACTGTCCCTTTTGCCTAGAATGCTCCCCTTGCTTTCTATCTTTCCTGAAGTTGCAGTTTTAAGAAATTTTTCCTGATTTCCTCGAATGCTAGTGCCTTCCCTCTGCTATCTTCAAAAGGTCCTGTGTATATGTTGATACTTCTGATTGACAATATACATTTGAATGATTATTTTTCATCTATCATTAGAACCCAGCACAGAACTTTGTATATAAAATGCTTCTCTTCCTCTCTTTCTACCTTCCTTCAAGTCTCCACTAAAATCCTACCTTCTATATAAAGCTTTTCCCAATCTTTTTAATCCTAGAGCCTTTTCTCTTAATATTCATTTCCTATTTATCTTGTATATAGCTTGTTTGCACATATTTGCATCTTTACTTCAATATAATTATTTATCTTTTCAATCATGCATTTATTACATTATTTTGAGAAGGCATCAGTGTATAGCTCACCAGTCTATCTGTCAAGGTGGTCCATAACAAACCAAAATTTAAGAACTCTTTTTTTCTAGGTACTTAACTGGTCTGTTTCCTGTAAAATAAAGGGAGGTGTTCTCTATGATTTTAAATTTTCTTCCAATCTTAACAGCTTAGGCTTTTAATAGCCTATTTAATACCAGGTTTAAACTTTCATACATTTTGTAATGTATATTAAAAAACTCACTTCAGAAATATGTAATGTATTTTAATTAGCATAAATGAAAAAGAAGACATTTGTGATGGATTAAAATATATCTTCTTACCATAAAAACAATCACAAAAGGAACCAGTCATTTAAAAGTCTAAAGAAATTTTAAAACATTAAAATTTTTTGGCCCAAACATTGATACCATATGAATATAATTATCTATTAATCTAGAAAGGGATTCTGTTCCTTGAAAATGAAAATTAATGATACAGCAGTTTTCACGAGTGGGAAAAAGAAAATGTTTTCAAACTAGACTTGGTGCCATTAGACATGATTTAAATCCCAGCTCTTACTACAACTACATATAACCTTAGGTAAATCACTTAAGTTCTTTGGCATCTGTTTGCTTATTTTTTACGAAGGAGCTGAACTATTTATTCTCAAAGATGGTTTCCAGAGCTAAATCCAGTTAACTCAATGCTCTTCAAAGTTTTGGTCTCAGTACCCTTTTGCATTCTTAAAAATTAGTGATTCCAAAGAACTTTTTGTTTATGTGGGTTATCGTTATCGATATTTAACCTAAAATCCTTTAGTATTATTGTGAAAATAATGTTGAATTCTTAGACCTTCTGAAAGGGCCTGGGAGTTTGAACCCAGGTTCAAACTTAAGCCCTGCTATAACTTAGGCGAGGAATTTTCCCCAAGTGAAGTGGCCCAGAAAGTGTATATCCATTGGGCTATCTTAGACTTGGTCCACTCAAAACCAAATAAAAACGGGAAACTTATACTTTTCATTTTAAATGAGTTCATTATTCTAGTGAGATCACATATCCCTTCAAGTAATTTTTTAAAGGCTCCAGGTGTAACAAAAAGGGAGGCCACAACGTAAAAGAAAGTGGGTTCCGGAGCTTTTAACACTAACGTGGGCGGGGTAAATAGACAAAAGACTACCCTTTCAGGGCTCCTCCCCAAAAGCCAAATTCCTGAGCAGTTTGGTCCCACAAAAATTCCCTGGATTCGACGCGGGGTTCGAGCGAAGGCCTCGACTACCCCCGGGCCTCCTTCCCACCTGCGCCGCTCAATCAGAGGCACGAGTGGGGAACAACTGACGTACTGGGAATCGGAGTCGAGGAGCCCCAAATAGGCCCCGCCTCATCTAATGGGAGGCCCGGGAGCTAGGAGGAGGTCTCTGCCCAAATGGCTGGGGGTTGGGCGGCTCCTAGACCCCAGGCTGTCATAGTAGTGGAGCAGAGCAATGTACTCCCAGTTTCTCTAGAGTGCTCAGCTCAGCAGAGCTCCGCCTCAGAAGGATCACCTCCCCCACCTCCTCGGTACCCTTTTCCCGCCGTGCTCTGCAGCGGCGGCCGCGTGGCGTCACTTCCCCCCGCTCGGCCTTAAGGTGGGCGGAAGTGCCTACCCTCCGCCGCCGCCGCCGCCTGTCTCTCTGGTTACGCTTTTTTCCCCCCGGGTCCGGGCTTGCCGACTAAAAAGCGCCCGGCCGAAATCATGGGAGTCCCCGCTTTCTTTCGCTGGCTGAGCCGCAAGTATCCGTCCATCATCGTGAACTGCGTGGAAGAAAAGGTAAAGGAGGAGGTGTATGAGGGGTCGTTCGAGGCGTCCGAAAGAGGCGGGGGGCTCCAGGCGTGACTAGGCCTTGCGTCTCCCGCCGCCCCAGTTCCGCCTGTTGTCGAGTCTGAGTCGGGGCCCGCCGGCACCCCGGAGTCCTGACCTGCCCGCGTGCAGGAGACTCCCCTCACCCTTTGGTGTAGCCCGCTAGAGAGTCCCCACCCCCTTGGGGATTCCCCGCGCTGAGACACGCGGTAGTCACTTCTAAGTTCCACGGGCGGGTGGCTCTGCAGTGGGAGAAAGTAGCGGGTTTGCAAGAGGACGAGAGGGGATGGTCGGGCTCCCGACTCTGGAGAGGCAGCATGCCTTGTCTCCGCGCTGTCTCTTTTGGATTAGCCTCGGGGTTGAGCTCCACCCCCACACCCCCAACTTCTTCACCCGCGGCCACTTTCCGGTGTGCGGTTGTTACTTCGTGGGGGAGGCGTGACTGTAGGAGCCTGGAGCCTTCTGCGCCCCCCGCGTGCACGGAGTCTTTCCTGTTTCTTCCTCTTTGCTGTGACTTACTTAAACAGTCGTGTGCCTGAAGAGCACGTACGATAGGCCGGTGGAATCGGGAGTTTGTCGTTTTATTTTGTGGTTACAAGGTTTGCGTAAATCTTGAGTTAAGTTTATTTTTTTCTTCAATTACTAAAAATCTAACCCCTCTCCCCCATTTTCCGGGGGAGAGAAAGCAGTGTTACAAATATGCAAAGTTAAGACGATAAATATAGTGCTTGAAAAGTAAACTTCTTAATCTGCCCTCTGCGTTTTTTGAAGGTGGGTAACAGTCATTATCATCTCAAATCACGATTGGTCATGTCATTGAAGAGAATTTTAAGTGTTTCAGAGTGTTTGCAATGTTGTAGATATTGTACAAATGATTCTCTGGATGCTGCTCAGTCTTATTTTGCATCAGATCATACCTGTCTTTCCAGGTTTCTTTGAAGCCTATGTTTTCATCATTTATTAGTGAATTATGATGATGTTCATAAACCCTTACTTATTTGGCCATTATCCAAAAGATGAGCACCTCTCTAAATTTGCACTACAAAAAGAGCTGAACTAATTATTCTTACTTTTATTAAAGATGGGTTTTCTTTCTTTCTTTTTTTTTTTTTTTTTGTCTTTTTGGAGTTTGGGCATTCCTTAGTAAAAGGACATGCCGTTTAGTAACTTTGGGAACATGATTACACATTGCTTTCCAGAACGACTGCACCAATTAACAAACATCTCCACTGACCATGTATTATTTTTATGATTCTTTAGAAAGGTATTTGCAACTTGTTCTTTGATGCTTTTTTGCAAAGTTACTTAATTATTCTCAGCCAAGAATAATCTTAAAGAAAAGTTAAATAATAGGGGAAAATACGATTTCTTTAAGATTCCGAAATTTCCTAGTTTCATTGTTGGAATCAACTTTTTGGGTAGGGAGAGCTAAGCAGCCTCCCTTTGTTCCCCTCACCCTCATTTTCATATTTTGAATTTAGATAATTTTGAAATTTTTTTTGCAGTTTTTCCCACTGCATATCTGTGTTGTCAAACTTTTTTAATCTTTTAATTAAAGGTAGGAAAAATATTATAATATCTTTCTATGTGAATAAAATGGGCACAGTAAATTGCTCTTTTTTGCATTTTCAGTTTTAATAGAGCCACAATGTTAGTTTTTTCACTTCCAGGACAGGCCTCAAATTATGTTATTGGCATTGCCAAAATTACTTTTATTGTTCCTAAAGAAGGAAGTCCCTTATTCGTTGTTCTTTGAGTTCCTTCACATGCACATTCATATGTCATAGAAAATCAAGGTATTCATATAATCACAATAACGATTCACTGGACATGTCATGTTTATTATGCCAACATTAATTTACATATAAAGTACACTTCATTGAATTTAGGTTTACATAAATTGGATTGATGCTTAAATGAGAATTGGCTAAACTTAAAATTAGAACTTAAAGGAGGACCCCCGAAAGGTTCAGTTCTTTCAAATTCTAGTAATTAATAAGCATGTGTTGATGGAGATCAGGTAAAGTAACTTTTAAAACTATGTTGTATGGCAGCTGTTACCCATATTAGCATCAGAACCATTAATAAAAAGAACCCCTCTCTCCCAGCTGTCAGACCAGGTTCCTTTCTATTAGGTTGGGATTTCTGCACTTTTCACCACATAGATTTCTTTTGTGTTTCTTCTTCAATTCCCCAACTTCATTCTTTCTCTCTCGTTTTTCTCTACCAAATCCTTTTTTTGCCTATGCTAGTAATACTCATTTGAAAAAAGTTATTAATTGCAGTACTAAGGTAATAGTGGTTATTTCCCTTCGGAATCAGGAATTTTTCATTTTATTTTGTGCTTACAAAGATTAGGTAAATCTCAAATTAAGTTTATTTTTTCTTCAGTTACCAAAAGGAGTAACTGAAGGAAGGTAGATGGAGGAGGTGGTGGCAGTCTGCTCTGGAATGTAAATCAGGAGAAGGCTTCTGAAGGAGTGAAATTGGAGATTTAGGATTTGGATTGGCATGGGGAAAGGTTGAAGATCCTTTATCTATTACTAATTTTTTTTTTTTTTAAATTTCAGAGAAATCTGGGTAGCACAATTTTGGTTGATATGATACAAGAATAGAAATGTTTAATGTTTGTCAGCAAGTTTTTTTTTTTTTCTCCCTTAAATTAAGTCAGCACTGTGCTAAATAATTTGAGAAATTAAAAAAATCTGACAGTTTTTCCTCAAGTTGCTTACTATCTGGTTGGGCATTTACAAGATTAATGCATTCAGAAAAATGCATGACAGCATATGCTTGTGTTAAATTTATATGGCACAGATTAAGGACAGGGACTAGACTTGTAATTTCATTGTGCTGGATGAAGTTGGATACTTTCTTTGCAATTTAAAAATCTTGCTGAGAGTTGCTTATAGCATTAGGGTTAAATAACTTTCTCAGGAACGGCATCCAGAATATGACAGAGCCTGCACTTGAACTCATGTTTTTCAGTCTTGGTGACCTACTCTTTGACCACTATTCTACTTTACCTTTTATAAGAATAATATTCATAGCTCATATTTATAAAAGTCTTTATTTGGGGGGGAGTACTTAGAACCCTTTGAAGATAAAACTAAATCCTTTGGGATCTGGTTTTACAGGTGAAATTACTAATTGAACTTCATTTAGTGACTTGCTTATAGTCACCATTCCCGTTAAGGTAGAATTAACCCAAATCTTAAGTTCTTCGCTCTTTCCCTTGTACCATACTGCTGCTCCAGTGTAATGATTAGGAACATAGAAAAAGATCATTGTCCCTAGAATCATTGGAGATATTGTCCAGAAGGAAGTGGGACTTCTGCTGAACTGTGGAGGGAGGATGGCTGATACTGGGATCCTTATTTTTCTTCTCTTACCCAAAGTTTGCACTGAAGACTTTTTGTTATGGATTTGGAAGATGTAGAATACTGGGAAATGGAAAATTCTTACCCCCCAAGTATCTTACATTCTATAAGATGAGACACTTCTCTATTTCCTCAGAACTATCAATGTCATAAATTTCCTGCTTTTCTGCCCTTTTCAACTGTAAGTTAGCTGATTAAAAGGAAGGAAGGGAGAAGGTTAGTAGATCTTACTGAATTCCCTACTATGTCTCTTAATTTCTTTTTGACTTTTAGAGCCTCAGTTTCCTTACTGGTTAAATGAGGATAATAATATTTGTTTTATCTGCCTCACAAAATTTTTGTGAGAAAAGGAAGCTCTTGAAAAATATTAAAGGAAAAAAGAAAAATATTAAAGTATGTAAGGTATGAGATTGATGTTGCTTACCTAGGTTAGAGCCCTTGGTTTCAATACTCTCAGTTCAGTTAACCTCTTTCTCTTTCCTCTTCAATGTTATTTTTCTGTGGATAAAATTTAAGTTTTCAGAATACTCTTACCTGTTATTTATTATGATCCTTACAATGATACCTGTGAAATATTTAGGTTAATTTTGTTGGTGCTTCCAAGCTCTTGCTCCACTGTTTTTGTGTTTTTTTTTCCCCTGATAGATTATGCTTCCTCACCTCTCTAATCTTACAACTCTTGCTGGAATTTCTTCTAATCAAATGATCTTTTCATTGCAATTTTTGTTTTTGTTTTATTAACAGAAAACCTTATTTAAGAGTTTTTCCTCTTAAAATACATAATAAATTCAACATTTAGTTGTTTAAAATTAAGTTTTGTTCTCAGTTAACAAGTATTGTCTCTTCTCGAGTCTTCTCCCATTGGAGAAAGAAAACAAAAAACAAAATCCTTGTGACAAATAGGCAGTGAAACAAAACAAATTCCCATGTTGGCTATGTCCAAAAATGACTCCTGAATATTTAATCTATCATGTCTCTGAAAGATGGGTAATATGCCTTGTAGGTCCTCTGAATTCATGGTTGTTGAGAATTCTTAAATATTTCTAAATTGTTCATTTTTAATGTTTAGTATGAGTTTATGTTTGTAATATGATTTATTATGGTATGTATATATGGTAATATAGTAGGAGTTATTCTGGTTCCACTCACCTCAGCATGCATTTCAGTTCATACAAATTTTCTCAGATTTCTCTGAACCTATTCTTTTTGTTGTTTTATCTTATAGCACAATGAAATTCCATAATATTCTTATATACCATAATTTGTGAAGAAATCCCCTCCCCCAAATTGGCAATCCCTTATTTTTCAGTTCTTTTTCATTGCCAAAAAGAGCTGCAATAAATATATTTTCTCCTCCTCTGATCTTTGGGACATGGGCATAGTATTGGTATCTATCTCTTGGTCAAAGGATATACACACTTTAGTAAATTTGGGGGCATAGTTTCAAATTTTTCCCAAAATAACTGGCACAGTTCACAGATGTGCTAATATTGCATCAGTGGTTTTTTTTGTGCAACACCTTCAAGGCTAGTCTTTTGGTGGGGGGGGGGGGCAGATTTTGACAATTTGATGATTGAAACCTCAATGGCATTAATTTTCATTTCTCCAAATACTGGTGATTGGGAGCATTTTTCATAAAACTTTGGGGAATTGGATTTATTTTTGAGTATTATTTATATAGCTTTTGAATAAATGGGGATTGCTTCTTTTTATAATTTGAATCAATTCTTCATATATCTTGGAAATTAGATTTTTAGCAGAGAACCCTCAATTGTAAAGATTTCCCTTCTCTTAAGCGTTTCCTTTTAAGTTTTACATTCATTGGATTTGTTTGTGCAAAAACTTTGAAATTTTATATATATATATTATATATATATTTTCTATTTTATCTTTTGTTATCCTCTCTATTCTGTGATCATGAAGTCTTCCCCTGTCTGTAAATCCAAAAGATAGTTCTTTTTCTTGCTTTTCTAGTTTGTTTATTACATGACCTTTTATATTTAGTTAATGTATCCATTTGGATATTATCTTAATATTTGTTAGATGTTAATTTACTCTCTATCAGTCTGCATTCTATTTTCCCCAGCAGTTCTTGTGAAATAGCATGCCTTTTTATCAAATAGCTCATTATTTTGAATTTATCAAACACTAGGTACTAAGTTAATTTTTCCCCTTTTTTCAGTAGTTATTTTATTTTTCCAAATACATGTAAAAACAGTTTTCATCATTCATTTTTGTAAAACTTTGTGTTGTAAGTTTTTCTCTCCCCTTCCCTTACTTCCTCTGTCCCCAAGACAGCAAGTAATCTGATACAAGTTAAATATGTGCAATTCTTTTAAACATATTTGTTTAAATATTTGTCATGTTGTACAAGAAAAATTAGATCAAAAGGAGAAAAAAAAACCACAAGAAAGAAAAAACCAAGTAAATAAAAAGGTGAAAATAACTATGCTTCTATTCACATTAAGTTTTCATAATTCTCTCTGGATTTTCTATCCCAAGTCTATTGGAATTGCCTTGAATCACTCGCATCATTGAAAAGGAACCAAGTACATCACAATTGATCATCGTGTAATCTTGTTTATTATTGTGTAGAGTGGTTGTTCTCAGTGGTTCTCACTTTGCTCAGCATCAGTGCATGTAGTTCTTTACAGAATTTCCTGAAATCAGCCTGCTCATCATTTCTTATAGAACAATAATATTCTATTGCCTTCATATATCATAACTTACTTAGCAGTTTGCTAATTCCAGTTTCCAGTTCCTTGCCAATACAAATAAAGCTGCTATAAACATTTTTGCATACAGGGGTTCTTTACCTTTATTTATTTATCTCTTAGGAATACAGACTCAATAGTGAGACTGCTGAATCAAAGGATATGCAGGATCATTTTGCAATTCCACCAACAATGTGTTAATATTCCAGTTTTCCCACATCCCTTCTTTTTCTGTCATCTTTTTCTGACATCTGAGAGGTGTCTTAATTTTCATTTCTCTAATCAGTAGTGATTTAGAGTGTTTTTTCATATGGCTTGAAATGGTTTTAATTTCTTCATATGAAAATTGTATGTTCTTTCTCTGTTCTTGCTCACATGTGTGTTCTCTCTTTTTCTCTCTCCTTTTCTCTCTCTCTTCCTCTCTCCCTCATGTTTACTTCTTTTTTGTAGTTTATAATTTGAGATCTGGTATTTCAAGGAAGAATCTTTACCTCCAACTTTTTCTATTTTCATTATTTTCCTTGAGATTCTTGAGATTACAAGATTACAATTCTGGATTATTCCTCCAGATACATTTTGTTAGTATTTTTTTTTTTTTCCTATCTCTGTGAAACAATCCTTTGGTTGGGTGATTGGTATTTTATTGAATGAGCAAATTAATTTAGGTAATATTGTCATTTTTATTATATTTATATTAACTACTCACAGATATTTATCTATTTAGGTCTGTATTTCCAAAGAAGAATGTTTTGTAGTTGTATTCATAGACTTCCTGGTTTTTACCTTGGTAGTTAGATGAAGTATTTCATACATTTTGTTATTATTTTAATTGATCTTTTCCCCTTGAGGCAATTATGGTTAAGTGACTTGCCTAGGGTCTCACAGCTAGGAAGGGTTAAATGTCTGAGTTGGGATTTGAACTCTGGTCTTCCTGACTTCAGGGCTGGTTCTCTAGCCACTGCGCCACCTGGCTACTCCAATTTTGTTATTATTTTAGATGCGGCTTTTATTCCTGCTGGATTTTGTTGGCTTATACAGAAATTTTGATTTATTTATGTGGATTTAATATCCTACAACTGTGCTAATGTTTCAATTAATATTTGTTTATTAATATTCTGTAAGTATCCATCTCATCTGCAGAAAGTAATAATTTTGTTTCTTAGTTTGTTTATTCCTTTGATTTCCTTGTCTGTCTCTATATATAGTTGTTTATCATTCTCTCTCTCTTTCTCTCCCCATTCTCCCCCCCCCCCCCTCCATCCCCCCATTGGTAGCATTTCCAGCAATATATTATAGAGTGGTGGTACCAGTGGACACCTTTGCTTTGTCTTGATCTTATTGAATAGGATTCTAACTTATTTCTGTTAGATACAGTGCTCTCTTGATTTTAGAAGTATACTGTTTATGTTAAGAAATGGTTCATTTAATCTTACGTTTTCCAGTGTTTTTCACAGAAGAGGGTTTTGTATTTCTTCAGACCCTTTTTCTGCTTTTATAGTTAGCATCATTTTTCTTGTTTTTATTAATCTGGCCACTCATATTTATTATTTCCCTGCTATTGAACTAGTTCAGCATTCATGTCTACTTGGATGTAGCGTATATTCTTTGGAATGTGTTGTCATTGTCTCTTTGCTATTTTATTTGTAATTTATTTGAAATACTGGTTTATAGTTTTCTTTCTCTCCTTTGATTCTTTATTTTTGACTTTGTTTGGGTATCAAGACTTTCTATCATAGAAAGAGTTGGGGAGGAAAATTTCTTTGTTTTATATTTGCGAACGTTTTGTGCTGGAATTCTTTTGTAATTTTCGATGTTTCCCTGTTTCTCTTCAAATGATATTTTCATCATGATAGTTCTGAGAATTATAAAAATTTATCATTTGCTGCAGTGGTAGATACAAAAGTAGAGCGTGTGATTCTATAAAAATGAAATAGCTAATAAATATTGCTTTATAACGAGGTAAATAAATAATGTAAGTTTCATGCTTGTTTTATATATGAAAAAATTGAAACATACAATGATTGACTTGTCAGAAATCATACAGATAATAGGAAGTAAATTCAAGGTTCCAACCCAGGTCTTCTGATGCAGTGCTTTTTGCTATATCATAATTACACCATAATCATATTTGCAGAAATATCCTTAGATTCATACTACTACTGTTGGAAGAAAATTCACAGATTTTCTAGTTCAGCTTCAATGTAGAAATTGCTTTTAAATAATTTTTTAACAGATAATCATTGACTTAAATTTAATTTGAAGGAATATAAAATTTTACACTTGGTTTTAGAAAGTTTTGGTAATACAGAGGAAAATACTATTACATAAAAAATATAGGCATGTTAGTAGTTTACAAGCTCATTATAAGTAAATCAGTAAGTATTTATTAAGTGTCTGCTATATGCAAAGCACTGTGCCAGGAATTGGAGATGAAAGTACAAAGAATAAAACAGTCCCTACATGAAATGAGATTATTTTTTAATGAGGGTTAAGGGATGCAAAAAGTACATATTTTAAAAAACAGAATAAATATGAAGTTAGTACACTTCCAAAAATAGTAGTTTAATATGAATTAATATGGGATGGGGAGCTTTTATTGGGGTAAGGGAACAAACAAAACTTCTTATATACAAAGGTGCTGCTTTGAACTGCATTTTAAAGGAAAGGGAATCTGAGACAAAGATGAGGAGGCAGTATGTATCCCAGGCATGGGAGAAGAGACTTAAAGAGGGAGGTCAAGAAGGATGAAGATTGAGAAAAGACCAATAACTTTGGCAATTAAGAGGTTGTTGGTATTTTTTAAGAGAAGAGTTTTGGTTGAATAATGTTTGAAAGCCATATCAAAAAGTTCAGAAAAGAGTTAGAGCAAAGGAAGTAGAAGCATCTAACATAAATTGATATGATCACAAATGGATCATAAACTGCAAATGGAGAACGGATGAGGGATGTTGTCTGGTAGACTAGTAATAATGATGGACAGATTAAATGAGAGTTTTTTTGAGTATGGGCATTTTTATAGGCAGTAGGAAAGCCTCCTCTCTACAGGTAGAGATAGATGATAAAGAAGAGATTGATTATGGTATAGGTGAGATTCTTCTGAAATAGAAGGTATGGAATTATGGAATGGGATCACTTATGCTTGTAGAGAGGGGTTTGCTTTGGCAAAGAGAATGATCATTCAATGTGTGATGAGGGAACTACAACAGACTTAGTATTCAATGAGGTGGAAAATATCTGTTGGGGTGAGATAGTTTGTACACAAAACCAATTTGTATTTTATTTTAAAAGTCATAAGAAGCCATTGGAGTAGATTGAGTATAACCATTATGATCAGATCTGTGTTTAAGAAAAATTATTTTGGCAGTAGTGAGTAGGATATCATGGAATGGTAAGAGATATTGAGAAAGGGAGATTAATTGGGGAACTATTGTAGTAAACTAGATGAGAGAGCTGATGAAGGCCTGAACTAAAGTGGAGTGAAGGGACTGGTGCAAGAGGTATTATAGTGGTGCAAACAGCAGATTTGGCTCAATGACTGTACTTATGTCCATAATGTTCCTCTTTTGATTCTGGCTTCTTTCAAGACTAAGCTCAAATCCCACTTTTTTGTAAAAAAGCCTTTCCCAGTGTCACGTTGTTGCTTCCCACCCCCACCCCCAATTACTTACCATCCACACTGTATATGTTTTGTATGTACAAAATTGTTTGCATTTTGTCTCCACCATTAGTATGTGAGTTTGAGGGGCTAAGGCCATGAGTTTGCTTTGATTATATCTCAAGCACTTAGCATAATACTTAACACATAATAAGCATTTAACAAGTGCTTTTTGACTTTATTGACTATTTGGGTGAGGAAATCAGTAGGCTAGGTTAATGCTGAGATAACAAACCTGAGGTGCTCTAAGGATAGTGAAACTGTCAGTAGAAATAGGGTCATTAAGAAGGAAAAAGAAAGAGAAACATAAATGAATTAGTTTTAGATAATATTGAGTTTATGGTATCTCCAGGAATCCATTTTGAAATGTCCAATAGGCAATGGTTGATGTGAGGCTGAATCTCAGGGGAGATATGGAGCCTACATAGGAATCACCTGCATATCAATAACAGTTAAACCCACTGGGTCTGGGCATTACCAAGAGGAGTAAGTATAACTGGAAAAGAGAAGACCCAGAACAGAATCTTGGGTTAAATGAATGGTTAGGGGGTTTGATGTTATTGTTGAGCCAGCAAACTTAATAAGTGGTTAGACAGGAAATAGAGACTGGAGTATCATAAAAACTCAGAGAGGAGAGAGTATCTAGGAATAGGGTGTTGGTTAGTGTAAAGTGCAGGTGAGTGGCACAGGAGATAAGAGCATTGGCCTGAAATTGGGAAGAAGAGTTCAAATGCAGCTGCAGTTGTGTGAGCCTGGGCAAATCACTTAATCTTTATTTTTCTCAGTTTTCCTGAACTTAAAAGGATGATGATAACAGCATCAACCTTCTAGGATTGTGAGGATCAAATAAGATAATATTTGTTGAATGTTTAACTCAGTAACTAGTACATGCTAGATGCTATATAAATGCTTCTATAGTTTCCCATCTTTTCCTCCTTATCTTCTTACTCTTCTTTTTCTTCCCTTCTTCTTTTCTTTAAGTCAAGAAGGTTTTGGTCTGAGAGAAGACTATTAAACTTAGTAATTAAATTGATCACTAGTAACTTTGAACTATAGTTGAGTGATGCTTGAAACAATTGTAAAGGATTGAGAATGAGTGACAGTAGAAGTATAGCCAGCAAGTCTCAAAAACTTATTCAGTTTAACTTGGGGTGGGAGGAGAGATATTAGATAATAGTTTAAAAGGTGTTTGAGGTGTTTTTCCTCTTCCTCACCCTCCTAAGGGTGTGGAACTTATATCTTTGAAAGCAGTGCACTCTGAATAGGGAGAGTTGAGGTTTGAGGAAGGGAAGAATGATTGAGGATGAGATCTATTAGAGAAATTGGAAGGGCCTGAGAGCAAATGTATATTTAGAGGTGTTGACCTTAGCTATACTGTTGACAAGAGACTGGGATAAAGGATGATACAGTGGGAGATGATGGTACAGCTAGATGGCATAGTATATAGAATGCTTGGAGGCAAGAAGACTTCAGTTGGAGTTCTGCCTCAGGAACCTACTAGTTATACGATCCTGGTCTTCACTTACCCTCTTTTTACTTTTTTTTTTTTTTTCAGAATCAAATGAAATAAGTAAAATACTTTGTAACTTCTAAAATGTTAACTAAATGCTAGCTATTATTATTTTAAAGAGTTTTAAGAGGAAGAGATGGGAAAAGAGGAGGCTTCATTTTTTTCAGGGTCATCAGCTCAGGGGTTAGTATGATTGGCTAATAACAGAAAATTAGTTTGAAATAGATTGAGGTAAGTCAAACAAAAAAGTTAAGTCAAACACTAGTAATAAGTGTCTCACATACAAAAAAAAAAAAAAAAGACAAAAGACTGTCCTTGTTCTTAATTTCATAAATTGAGAGAAAAAACACGAAAAAAACTATATACGAAACAAGATGCAAACGGGAAAAAACAGAATTATTAGAGGGATAGCGCTGGCATTAAAAGGAATCAGTTAAAGCTTTTCATAGAAAATGAGATTTTCGATGGGACTTTGAATGAGACGGGAATCCAGGAGATAGAGATGAAGAGAAAAAAAGTTTCAGACTTAGGAAAAAAAGCCTGTGGGAAATGGAGCAACTTGTTTGAAGATCAGCAAGGAAGCCAGTATCTCAGGGTACATGATAGTATGTAAGGTGTAAGAATACAGTAAGAGGAAAGGGAACCAGATTATGAAGGGTTTTGAATGAAGGCCAAACATATCATTATATTTAGTCCAATGAGTCCCTACTTCTTCTTCTTTTTTTTTTTTTTTTTGAGTCCCAACTTCTTAAACTGTGGGTTATGACTCCATATGGGATTTCATTGAATATTGGGGTCATGAAATTATGATTTATTATCAGCAGATGATTGATTTGTATATTTATTTTGCACAGCTATATACCCGGGTCACATTAATTTCTTGGGTGAGAAGGGATCATAAGTAGAAAAAGTTTAAGAAGCTCTGCACTAAATAATAGGAAGGCACTAGAGTGAGTAGGTGGATAACATGGTTGGAAATGTGTTTCAACTGAACAGAGGATGGACTGGAGTGGGAAAAGATTGATGGCAGGGATATCAGTCAGTATTAGTAGACTATTTCAATAGTCCTTCATGAAGACTGGACCAGAGTAGTAGCTTTGTCAGAGGAGAGAAAGAAGTATAGATAGGACTTGGTAGAAGATAAAATAAACTTGTCTTTGCAGTAGATATGATGAGTGAGAGTTAGGGGTCAATATTGATCTAGGTTTTATGTCTAGACCAAAAGGATATGGGTCTCTCCTAATAATAGGTCTTCCCTAATAGGGAAGTTTGGAAGGGGGAAGGATTTGGGGATAAAGATAATGAATTCAGTTTGGGACTTGTTGAGTTTAAGAAATCTATGGGAGATTCCACTTCTAAGATGTCCAATAGGCACTTGGAGATTTGAGATTAGATATGAGCAGAAAGGTTAGGGTTAGATAAGAGATTAGAAATTCATTAATATAGAATTGATGATTGAATCCAAAGGATTGATGAGATCACTAATACCAGAGGGTGAGAAAAGGTCCAGGACTGAGACTTGGGGAAGACTTCTTGTTACGAAGCATAACCTGGATGAATGTCTAGCAAAAGGAGTATCAGGAATGTGCTAGGAGGAGAACTAGGAGAGGGCAGTGTCAGGAAAACCTAGTGAGGAGAGAGTAAGAAAAGAGGGTGATCAACAGTGCCAGACTGCAGGTAGGTCAAAAAAAAAAAAAAAGAGAAATAAAAGAAGATCATTAGATTTATCAATTAAGATCTGTAACTTTGCAGAGAACAATTTCAGTTAAATGATGAAGTCTGAATTCAAATCGCAGAGTTAAAATAGAGGAAAGTGGAGGCATCTATTTACTATAGATGGAGGTTAGCTATATAAAATTCAGAAGAGATAAGAGGGATGGTAGCCAGTGGGATATCAAGTGATTTTTTTTTTTGATCTTGGGGAAGGTATGGGCATGTTAATGAGTGAAGCAGCCTGGTAGAGATAGAAGATAAGTAAGAGATTAGCTATGAGGGGAGGAGGCAAAGTCATAGAAAAGATGGGATGGAATGGGATCTTAGGAAAAAGTAAAGGGATTTGCTTTAGTTAGGACTAGGGCTATTTCATGTGAGATAGTAGTGAAGCAAAAGATGATGTGAAAAAGGGGATATGAAATGAAGAAGCGAAGAGAGGAAAACTGGGCAAATGCTTGCAATTTTTTCAGTGAAGTATGGAGGCAAGATCCTCAGTTAAGAAAGTGGAGGAAGTTTCAGAAGGGATGAAAAAATTTGGAAGAGTCAATGTGGTAACTTAATTAGGGAGCTTGAAAAGGGGATTGCCTTGGTATATTTAGAGAGAGATTAGCTAGCTTAGTGACACAGTGGAGAAATCATTGGACCTGGAGTCAAGAAAACCCAAGCTCAAATGTAGCCTCAAACGCTGACACACTGAGTAGCTCACCTAACCACTTTGTGTCTCAGTTTCCTCATCTGTAAAATGGGAATAATAAGAGCCTTTACCAATATTGTTGAGGATCAGATTAGTTAATATTTGTAAAAGATTTTACAAACCTTAAAACACTGTATAAATGCTAGTTACTATTATTAAGCAATCATTAAGTTGGTGTTACCTGAAAAGTTGTCCAAATATGATCCAATAGTTTTCTCTTACTCTATGTTATAGTTTTGGTAGCCAACATTTTAAAAATCCCCTCTTCTGATTTGCTATCTCCCCCTCTTTCATATGATTGGTTAG
Organism: Antechinus flavipes; assembly: GCF_016432865.1. Classification (NCBI taxonomy): domain Eukaryota; kingdom Metazoa; phylum Chordata; class Mammalia; order Dasyuromorphia; family Dasyuridae; genus Antechinus; species Antechinus flavipes. Next base: position 156,605,434 of record NC_067399.1, on the reverse strand, counting down.
ACAAATTCCTTTGGAATTTCATTTACTTAGATGGGTAAGTAATATTGCAAGGCTTGATAATAGGAACAGTGCTATCATCTGCAAATTTGAACATTTTAAGATTAAGGATTTGGATTTGGATAGAATATTTTTAGTGGCATTTTAGGTGAACCTAGAGTTCCCTCTTTTATAACTCATTTGATGTCAGTACTCAGTGGAATTGCTTCTCCTTCTCTCCCCACCCCCCAGTGGAATTGTTTTAACAATTGGTCTTGAAAAAGGCTCTTTTCAAGGTTCAGATTTGAGATGGTCTTGAAGGAAACCAGGTGGTAGAGTAGAACATTCTAGGCATGGGAGACAGCTGGTGGAAAGGCAGAAAGTGTTATGTGCATGGAACAAATAGCAAGGAAGCCAATGTTCATGGATTACTATGAGTGACTTGGCATGGGAGGAGAGCCTGGGTAATTTTTTCTTTTTAAAAAAAAATGTTAATTTTTAAAATTTTTATTAAAGCCTTTTACTTACAAAAGGTATGCATGGGTACTTTTTCAACATTGATCCTTGCAAAGCCGTCTGTTCCAAATTATCCCCTACTTGTCCCCACCCCCTCTCCTAGATGGCAGGTAATTCAATACCTGTTAAATATGTTAAAATATATGTTAAATCCACTATATGTATACATATTTATACAGTTTTCTTGCTGCACAAGAAAAATCAGATCAAGAAGGAAGGACAAAAAAACTGGGAAAGAAAACAAAATGCAAGCAAACAACAACAGAAAGAGTGAGAATGCTATGTTGTAGTCCACACTCAGTTCCCACAGGTCTCTCTCTCTGAGTGTAGATGGCTCTCTTCATCACTGAACAATTGGAATTGGTTTGAATTATCTCATTGTTAAAGAGAGGCACGTCCATCAGAATTGATCAGTCTTGTCATTGCTGTATATAATGATCTCCTAGTTTTGCTCATCTCACTTATCATCAGTTCATGTAAGTCTCTCTGAAATCATCCTGCTGGTCGTTTCTTACAGAACAATAATATTCCATAACATTCATATACCACAATTTATTCAGCCGTTCTCCAATTGATGGGCATCCATTCAGTTTCCAGTTTCTTGCCACTACAAAAAGGGCTGCCACAAACATTTTTGCACATGTAGGTTCCTTTCCCTCCTTTAAGATTTCTTTGGGATATAAGCCCAGTAGTAACACTGCTGGAGCAAAGGATATGCAGAGTTTGACAGCCTTTTAAGCATAGTTCCAAACTGCTCTCCAGAATGGTTGGATCTGTTCACAATTCTATCAACAATGCATTAGTGTTCCAGTTTTCCCACATCCCCTTCAACATTTGTCATTGTCTTTTCCTGTCATCTTAGTCAATCTAAGAGATGTTGTAATAGTATCTCAGAGTTGTCTTAATATGCATTTCTCTGATCTGTAGTGATTTGGAGCATCTTTTCATATGACTACAAATAGTATCAATTTTGTGGTCTGAAAATTGTCTTTTCATATCCTTTGACCATTTATCACTTGGGGAATGGCTTGAATTCTTATAAATTTGAGTCAATTCTCTATATATTTTAGAAATGAGGTCTTTATCAGAACCTTTGAATGTAAAAATGTTTTCCTATTTTATTGTTTCCTTTCTGATCTTGTCCGCATTAGTTTTGTTTGTACAAAAAACTTTTTAACTTAATATAATCAAAATGATCTATTTTGTGATTTTGTGATTGTGTATATATTGTGATAGTTTTTCTTTGGTCACAAATTGCTTCTTCCTCCACAGACCTGAGAGGTAAACTATGCTATGTTCTTCTAATTTGTTTATAATATCATTCTTTATGTCTAGATCATAAACCCATTTCAACCTTATCTTGGTATACGGTTTTGTGTGTGGGTCAAAGCCTAATTTCTGCCATACTAGTTTACAATTTTCCCAGCAATTTTTATCAAATAATGAATTCTTATCCCCAAAGCTGAGGTCTTTGGGTTTGTCAAACACTAAATTGCTATTGTCATTGACTATTTTGTTCAGTGAACTGGGTAACTCTTAAGAAGGTGAGACTTAGCACTTTAAGATAATAGCTTGGAGTGAGGAGAAACTTGGCCTGAAAGTGCCAAACAGAAGGCTGTTATAATTGTCTAGGTGTTAAGATGATGAAAAAATGACGTATATTCACATATGTACAATACAATTATGGGGTAGATGTTACTATATTCCAATTTTCCTGATAGGGAAACTGAGACTCCAGTGGTTGAGTGACTTGTCTAGGGATATATTGCAAGGAGTTTGAAGGAGGATTGAAGTCAGTCATGTCTTCCTGGATTCAAGCCTAGAATTCTATCCACTGTACCACATGGACACTCTAAAGTATTAACCAGAATTTTTATAACCTTGAGAAGCTTTTATCTACTCATCTTCAACATCAACATAATATCCCCTATATTTTTGGGTGAGAAAAGGGAGGAAGAATAAAGCAAACACCTTACCTTGATCTTCCTCTCCTCCACATAATATAAGATCATTGGAATTAGAAGAATCTTTAGGGATCATTTAAATTCAACCCTCTGAATTTACAGTTGAGGAAGCAGAGGACACAAAGAGGTTATTTCCTAAGGTCACATCAAAATAAATAACAGAATTAGAATTTGAGTTAAGTCCTCTTGTTTCTGAATCCATACTATCTCCCAAAGTTTTTTATAAATTTCTTTGCTATCCTTCCAGAAAAAAACTAACAACTTCATTCTTCTACAAATTTGATTTCTAATGCACATTTCTCTATCAGCTAGGGGTCCTCAAACTTTTAAAATAGGGGGGCCAGTTCACTGTCCCTCAGACTGTTGGAGGACTGGACTATAGTAAAAACAAAAACTTTGTTTTGTGGTCCTCTAAATAAAGAAACTTCATAGCCTTGGGTAAGGGGGATAAACATCCTCAATTGCTGCATCTGGCCCGTGGGCCATAGTTTGAGGATCCCTGATCTAGACTGATGGTCTAGACTGAGCGGTGACAAAAGCACTGTTTGATAATATATACAATATTTTAATCTGATAGGCCCCATACTTCTGTCCACCATATAAACTATATCTAAAATTTCAATGACCATTCAGTTGTTAAATTCAATTGCAATGTAATGTTTCAGCTTCATCTCCCCATATTTATTTAGCACAGAACATATTGTTGTATTTAATTGGATTACATTTCTTAATCTTTTGAAATAGTTATTCCAATGTAATGAAGGCAGAACTTCCCACAACTTTATATTTGTTTTAGGATAGATGTTTAGATGAGTGCTAATTGAATTTAACAAATATGTGGTATTTTTTAGTGTATTTTTAAAATAAGGATATCTTACATTTAAAGGATGTTAATTCAGCAATAATGAGTGTGTACCATATAGCTAAAATGTCATTCTAAAGTAGAGATTATAGTTTCAAATTATATAATGCCTGACATACTCGATAATCATTTAAGAAAGAATATTTGCTTAAATAGGACATATTAAATTATTTACTTTGCTAAGATAATTTTTTTCTGTGTTCTTAAAACTGCTGAAGAAATAATTGTATTGAATTTGCCATAATATGCTCATATTACTTCTCTATAAGATCAACTGTAATATATTTTAGAGCTAAGAAAGAAATATGTAGAGAAAATTCCAATAAGGAATTGTTGAAAGAAGTAATTTAAGCCTGTGATTAAAAGTAATTCAATTTGTTCTTTCTCTTGTAGGTTTTAGGTGAATAAATACATTTTCATCACTAGAGTAGCTTCAGGGTAGTGGTAATTTTTTTGTTCCTCTCTTGCTCCCTCCTTCCCTTTTTCTTTTTCTTCCTTCCCTGCCTCCTCCTTTCTTTCCCTCTCTTCTTTCCTTTCTTCCCCATAGTAATTCTTAGAGTGATGATCAAATGAGATAAAGTGTAAAGCACTTAGCAAACCTTAAAGCATTATATAAATGCTAGCTATTATTGTTATTGTTAATAAGACCATCTACCAAATTTTATGGAGTGTAGGTATATTCTGTTCAAGAAAAGTAATTCCTAGAAGGAATGCCAGTGGAATTAAATCAACCAACATTTATTGAATTTTTAATGAAATAATAAGGTCAGACAATTACACTAAGAACTAGAGATACTAATTCAAACAAAAAGATAGACTAACAAACTCCTTGAAGTTTAGAAGTCTGAAAGTGGGGAGTAGAGATTAAGTTACCTAGTTCAGGAGCAATGCAGAAGTCTGAGACTTAAGAGTTAGGACTGCTGCATGAAGAAGAATGGACATGGCAGAATTGAGCCTTTTTCTTTTGGAAATTCTGAGAGGAACCAACTAGTCAGAGGGAGAGGAGAGGATTCAGAGTGAAGAACTTTCTGGGGCAATGTAGGTCTTCCATATATAAATTACATATCCTTAATATGTAAGTATTAAGTCCATCTGTAACTAAAAACAAATCCTTTTTTGTTGTCTTTAGCTTTCTTTGACATCTCCTAAAGGCATGGAATGTTTTTCTTCCTTTGGGACTAATAAATTTTAAAATGATATACTCACAAATTGAAAAAACTTAATTTGTTTTTTAATTGCTTTTTTTTGCTGAGGCAATTGGGGTCAAGTGACTTGCCCAGGGTCACACAGCAATTATTAAGTGTCTGAGACCAGATTTGAACTCAGATCCTCCTGAATTCAGGGGTGGTGCTCTATACACTGTACCACCTAGCTGCCCCTAGTTTTTAATTTCTAATGGTAAAGACAGTTACATACATTTTAAGACTCTTACATTGATTTATATAAAGAATAGTGATTTTTAATTCACATTTATATTTGAAAATTAAAAACAATTTAAAGACTTATTTTCTCAGCTTTGTATTAAATATAAATGTTGTTAAATATTCAGAGTACATACTTTGTTATAATAAAACAATTTTTGTTTTAAATTATTATTTTCCTATACTCTGACCAAAATATTTCTCATTCCATGTTTAATTATTTTATTCTCCTTTCTAATGATTTTTGTTTGGTTCAGTGAACAACAGTAAATAAAATAACCAAATACTAATTCAAATTTTTTTATGTTACAAGTCAAATACTTTTATCCAAAGCAATTTAGTTTTTATTGATATTTTGATTTCATTACTTTTATATCCCAATATATATATATGTCCCAGAGAACCACTCCCTAACACAAACCCCACCAAGAGGGGTAAAGAAAGCAGTCAGCAGTACTAACCAGCATATTCAGCCAAGCTTGACATTATATGTAATGTTCCATGCTGTAGTGGCAGAAAGCTATACCTGTGTATGAATGTTAAAAATTTTTTCATTTGGGGAGTCTGACTTTTGTGATTACATTAATAACTTAAAAAAAATCTAATATAAAGTAGCAAATAGAGAGAAAAGAGACTATTTAGATTTGAAGGCCATTCTATTGCCCTAATTGGAGAAAGACAGAGAAAGACAGGGATGGGGATAGGTAAGGAGAGGGAGGAAGAAGAGGAGAGAGGGAGAGGAAAGGAGAGGGAGAGGGAGGGAGAGAGGGAAAGGGGGAGAGACAGGAAGTGGGAGATGGGAGAGAGGTGATGAAAAGGGTGGGGAAGAAAAGTAGTACTTAAAAGAAAGATCATACCTTCTCTATTTTCTCTTAATTTATGAGTTTATATCAGCTGAAAAGTTATTAATAAAAGCATAATAACCTAGATCCCCTAGTTAGGAAAATTAGTAACATTTTACAGGTTTCTGCTCAATAAGAGTTCTGTTTATCTTTAGCTAAACCTAGGTTCCTTGAGTTTGAGGCAAAAAGCTCAGGATTTAGGACACATCTGAGTAAAAAGAAGTGAGTCACATATATTACAGTATTTCTTACTGGATGTGCAGAGAGGGAAGATTGAACAAAGAGCAGTTTTTGTAAAATTTGGTACAAATCTTTCATTTCTACTAAGAAAGAATGGAATTGTGTTTTCATAGTTAGCATTTAGATTCAGTTTATTTCTTTCTATATACATTACTTTAGTCTTAATCATCCATATAGTTAGGCATTTTCATTACATATTGTTAAATCCCTTGTTTTTTATTTTGTTACTATTCGTCATTTGTTGCAAACCCTAACCCTGAATTACCCCTACCAGTGTTTTACTGAATGGATCTTAAATGAAGTCATAAAAGTGAACTGTCTATAAATTTGTGATATTGTAAACTATTAGGTTCTGTGCTCCATACAGCAAGACGATTTAGTCCTTTCTACTTTTCCTTTCTAAATTCCTTTTTCACTCCTCATAGTCTGTTCTAACTTTTCTTTTCTCAAACTTTGTTTTCCCTTGTTGACTCAACAAAAGGATCTTGAGAAAATCAAGGCCATTTGCCATAAGTTTCCTCTTCTTGTCTCAGTCTCATAATTCCTTAAAGTCATCTCATATTTATATATATGTGCGTGTGCTTATATACACATATGTATGTGTATATATATATGTATATTTAAATTTAGTCTCTGATAATGATAGCTCACTTCAACATGTGCCCTTAAATTCATTCCTTCATATAGTCTCAAGCAGATCACAATCTTCAGTCATCCCTCCCAGTTTTGGTTCTTGAGTCTTTATCTACTGGTTCTTTCCATTCCATATCCAATATGCCTAAGTCTAACCCATCCTAAATTACTGTTCCCCTTCACTAAAACTTTCTTTCAAGCTATTATCCTACAACTCTTAGCCATCACTTAGGCAAATATTGGGGAGAAACTATTTCAACTCACTGATTCAGTTGCTTAAGTAATGTTATTAATATTAAACAATGCCATTGTTTAACTGAAGTTGATTTCCCTAAAGTCACCAAAAATCTCTTAATTTTCAAATCCATTGGTCTAAGTCTTTATCCTTCTTGATCTTTCTGTAGTAATCGACATGTTGCTGAAGAGATAGAACCAAGATGACATAGAAGAGAAGCATTCTAACTTTCCCCAAATTCCTCCAATTTTAAAATAATGCCACAAATTGAATTTTATAGTCTGCAGAATCAACAAAAGTTTGGTTGAGACAATTTTCCAGCCCATGGCAACTGAGGTGGTTGACAGTAAAGATCTGTCTCACAGGGTGGTGGTCAGGTGGGCCTATAGCACAGGACAGATATGTAGGCTATGCTTCAGCAAGCCAGCAGTGAATTTTAGAGGTGGCTGCATTGGTGCCAGCAGGAGCTTCTGGAGTTCTCAACTCATGGATAATGTAGGGACTAGGAGGAGAGAAGGAAATTTCAGCACATATTTTACTGGCACTGGTTCAGGATTCTGTTGTTATGTCCATATACAGCTCTAGGTTATAGTCCTAAGTGTAACGACCACACTAGCACCCAGGACACCCCAGAATCAGCCGGAATCAAGTTAAGCAAAAGTCCATCTTTATTCTTGGTCTTAGACGCAGGATTGAACAGGATGGAAGCAGATTCTCCCCGAATGCCTTCTCCCTCATCTACCACCGAGAGTGTGTCTGGCTAGTCTTACTCCACTCCCTAGTCTCTCCTACAATCCTCTGTATACCAATCATTGAGTTAGCACGGAGAGTGGAAAGGACCATTTTCCAAGCCTCAAGTGCTCAGCAGTCCCAACCTTAGTGCATCCCAATAGTTTCAGCCCTCTACACCTAAGGTCAAAAGAAGTGATAGTACTTATAGCCATGGGGGACTAGGAACCCTGATTCCAATATTGAGTCAGAGGAGAGCAATTGATGTTGTGGCTGCAGGAGATCATAGTTCCAAGATCAGAAGGAATAAATTGGGAGGAATGATTGAAGATTGTGATCCCAAGATTGTAATCTCCTTCTTTGACCCAATTCTGAAAATAGCATCAAGCTTTGAAGCTTGAAACATTGCTCCCTCCACTGCTTCCACCAGGAGTAGAGTCCAACTTTTAACATGAAGTTAAAAGTCAAAAAATAGGCTAGGAAAAAAAAGGCCAAACAGAAAAAGAACTTGACCATAGAAAGTTACTGTGATGACAGAAAGATCATGACATAAACTCTCACAAAATAAAAATGGCTACATGAAAAGCTTCAAAGAAAATTGGCCATAGGCCCATTAAAAATAACTGGAAGATCTCAAAAAAGGATTTTAAAAATCAAATAAGAAAGGTGGAGGAAAAATTGGGCCAAGAAATGAAGGATATAGGGGAGTTATGAAAAGAAAGTCAACAACTTGATAAAGGAGGTGCAAAAAACCCTAGAAGAAGTAACACCTCAAAAAAACAAAATTGGCCAGATCAAAAAAGAAATAAAAAAGCTCATTGAAGGAAAGAGTTTCCTAAAAATTGAACTGGGCAAGAAGCTAATGGTTCCACAAGATACCAAGAAACAATTTTTTAAAAAATGAAAAAATGTAAGAAAATATGAACTATCTCAATGGAAAATAGAGGAGAGATAATTTAAGAATTTTTGGACTGTTCCAAAGCCATGATCATAAAAAGAGCCTAGACATCATCTTTCAAGAAATTATCAAGGAAAACTGCCTTGATATTCTAAGGGCAAAATAGAAATTGAAAAGATACACCAGTCACCTTCTGAAAAAGATCCCAAAATAAAAATTCCTAGGAATATTATAACCCAATTACAGAATTTCCAGGTGAAGGATAAAATATTCAAGACATGTTCAAATATCAGGAAGTCATAGTCAAGGATCACACAAATTTTAACAGCTTCCACATTAAAGGATTGAAGGGCTCATAATATGATACTCTAGAGGACAAAGGAGCTAGGATTACAACCAAGAATCTCACCTACTAAGCAAAACTGAGTTTAATTCTTCAGGAGGAAAAATAGACATTCAGTGAAATAGTGGACTTTCAAGCATTGTTGATGAAAAGATAAGCTATATAGAAAATTGGACTTTCAAATACAAAACTGAAGAAAACATAAAAAGTAAACATGAAAAAGAAATAAAGAATTCAGAAAAGTTAAACTGTTTACCTTCCTATATGAGAAAGTGATACTTTTAACTTTTTTTTTTTTAAATAGCTTTTTATTTACAAGTTATATGTATGGGTAATTTTACAGCATTGACAATTAATTGCCAAACTTTTGTTCCAATTTTTCCCCTCCTTTCCCCTACCCCCTCCCCTGAATGGCAGGATGACCAGTAAATGTTAAATATATTAAAGTATAAATTAGATGCACAATAAGTATACATGACCAAATCGTTACTTTGCTGTACAAAAAGAATCGGACTCTGAAATATTGTACAATTAGCCTGTGAAGGAAATCCAAAATGCAGGCAGGCAAAACTATCGGGATTGGGAATTCAATGTAATGGTTCTTAGTCATCTCCCAGAGTTCTTTTGCTGGGCGGAGCTGGTTCAATTCATTACTGCCCCATTGGAACTGATTTGATTCATCTCATTGTTGAAGATGGCCAGGTCCATCAGAATTGATCATCATATAGTATTGTTGTTGAAGTATATAATGATCTCCTGGCCCTGCTCGTTTCACTCAGCATCAGTTCGTGTAAGTCTCTCCAGGCCTTTCTGAAATCATCCTGTTGGTCATTTCTTACCGAACAGTAATAGTCCATAATATTCATATACTACAATTTATTCAGCCATTCTCCAATTGATGGCATCTACTCAGTTTCCAGTTTCTGGCCACTGCAAAGAGGGCTGCCACAAACATTCTTGCACATACAGATCCCTTTCCCTTCTTTATGATCTCTTTGGGATATAAGCCCAGTAGTAACACTGCTGGATCAAAGGGTATGCACAGTTTGATAACTTTTTGGGCACAGTTCCAAATTACTCTCCAGAATGGTTGGATGCATTTACAATTCCACCAACAATGTATTAGTTTCTCTGTTTTCCCACATCCTCTCCAACATTCCTCATTATCTTTCCCTGTCATTCTGACCAATCTAACAGGTGTGTAGTGGTATCTCAGAATTGTCTTAATTTGCATTTCTCTGCTTAATAATGACTTGGAGCATCTTTTCATATGGTTAGAAATAGTTTTAATTTCTTCATTTGAGAATTGTCTGTTCATATCCTTTGACCATTTATCAATTGGAGAATGGCTTGATTTCTTATAAATTAGAATCAATTCTCTATATATTTTGGAAATGAGACCTTTATCAGAACCCTTGACTGTAAAAATATTTTCCCAGTTTATTGCTTCCCTTCTAATCTTGTCTGCATTAGTTTTGTTTGTACAAAAACTTTTCAGTTTGATATAATCAAAATTTTCTATTTTGTGATCAGTAATGATCTCTAGTTCTTCTTTGGTCATAAATTCCTTCCTCTTCCACAGGTCTGAGAGGTAAACTATCCTGTGTTCCTCTAATTTATTTATAATCTCATTCTTTATGTTTAGGTCATGAACCCATTTTGACCTTATCTTGGTGTGCGGTGTTAAGTGTGGGTCGATGCCTAGGTTCTGCCATACTGATACTTGTAACTCTTAATAACTTTCCATTATTAGAACAGATAGAAGGAATGTTCATAGAGAGGGCATAGATATGTTAAATATGATAAGATAGTTTTAAAAAATAAAATTGGGGAGAAAGAGGAATGCACTGGGAGAAAAGGGAAGAGGAAGAATGGGGAAAGTTATCTCACATAAAAGAAGCATGAAGGGAAGACCTGTTACAATGAAGGAGAAGATGGGGGAGAGGAGTGATGATCAGTGTTTGAATCTTAATTCTCATCAAAATTGGCTCAAAGAGGGGATAACATACAATTACTTGAGTATAGAAATCTATCTTACCTACAGGGAAGTAGGAGGGGAAATAGGAGGAAGAAGGAGAGGGGCTTGACTGAAGGGAGGGTGGTTTAAAAGAGGTACTGGTTAGAACAAAACAGCCTTGAGGGACCAGAAAGAGGGAAATAATACAATTAATAACTCTGAATGGGATGAATTAACCCATAAAATGAAAGCAGATAGTAGAATGGATTAAAACCCAGAATCCAATGATAGGTTGTTTACACAAAACATTTGAAATAGATATACTTAATGTTGGTGTGGGTCAGCTGTTTCAGTCATGTCTGACTCTTAGTGATTCCATTTTTGAGAATTTTCTTGGCAAAGATACTGGAGTAGTTTGCCATTTCCTTCTCCAGCTCATTTTACAATTGAGGAATTGAAGCCAACAGGTGTAAGTGATTTGCACGGAATCACACTGCTAGTAAGTATCTGAGCTGGATGAACTCAAAAAAGATAAATCTTCTGGATTCCAGGCTCAATGTTCTATCCAGTGTGTCACTTAGGTGTGTGTGCATGTGTGTGTGTGTGTGTGTGTGTGTGTGTGTAAAATAAGAATAAGGGACTAGAACAGAATTCAGCTGAAAGAAAGAAAATAGGGATAACAATCATGAACTCAGACACAGCAAAAGCAAAAAAATACACCTAACTGAAAGGAATAAACAAGCAAATTACATTTTGCTAAAAAGATACCAGCAATGATGAAATAATATCAATATTAAACATAAGTACCAAATAGCATGAAATCTAAATTTTTTAAATTTAATTTTATTATAGTATTTTTATTTTTTCAAATACATGCAAAGATAGATTTCAACATTCACCTTTGCAAAACCTTGTGTTACATTTTCTCCCTCTCTCAACTTCCCCAAGCCAGCAAGCAATCTGATATAGGTTAAATATGTTTAATTCTTCTAAACATATTTCCACATTTGTCATACTGTGCAAGAAAAATCAGATCAAAAGGGGGGGGGGATGTTGAAAATACTCTACATCCATATTTAGTCTCCATAGTTCTCTCTATATTCATATGGCACTTTCTTTTATGTCTATTGGAATTGCCTTATTGAAAAGCATCTCGTTGTTTGAAAAGAGCCAAGTCCATCACAGTTTATCCCATCATTTTGTTGTTACTATTAACAACGGTGTTCACTTAGTTCTGTTTACTTCACTCGGCATCAGTTCACATAAGTCTCTCTAGGCCTTCCTGAAATCATCCTGCTGATTGTTTCTTACAGAGCAATAATATTCCATAATATTTACATACCATAACTTATCCAGCCATTCTCCAGCTAATGGGCATCCACTCATTTTCCAGTTTCTTTGCACTATAAAAGGAACTGCTACATTTTTGTACATGTGGGTCCTCTTTTATGATCTCTGGGATACAGACCCAATAGAAACACTGATGGCACACTTTTTCATAGCCCTTTGGGCATAGTTCCAAATTGCTCTCCAAAATAGTTTGATCATTTCACAATTCTACAAAGAGGCATCTAAATTCTTTAAAAAATAGACACACACACACACATCTTTTTATTTTGCAAAATTCATGTAGATAGTTTTCAACATTCACCCTTTTTTTGTTTTTGTTTTCCATTTGTTCAATTCTATTTTTTATTTTTAATAACATTTTATTGATAAAACTCATGCCAGGGTAATTTTTTACAGCATTATCCCTTGCATTCACTTCTGTTCCGATTTTTCCCCTCCCTCCCTCCCTCCACCCCCTCCCCCAGATGGTAAGCAGTCTTTTACATGTTGAATAGGTTACAGTATATCCTGGATACAATATATGTGTGTAGAACCGAACAGTTTTCTTGTTGAACAGGGAGAATTGAATTCACAAGGTATAAATAATCCGGGAAGAAAAACAAAAATGCAAGCAGTTTATATTCATCTCCCAGTGTTCTTTCTTTGGGTGTAGCTGCTTCTGCCCATCTTTGATCAATTGAAACGGAATTAGCTCTCTTTATCGAAGAGATCCACTTCCATCAGTACAGTATCCTTAAACAGTATCATTGTTGAGGTATATAATGATCTCCTGGTTCTGCTCATTTCACTTAGCATCAGTTCATGTAAATCTTGCCAATCCTCTCTGTATTCATCTTGCTGGTCATTTCTTACAGAACAATAATATTCCATAACATTCATGTACCACAATTTACTCAACCATTCTCCAATTGATGGGCATCCATTCATTTTCCAGCTTCTAGCCACTACAAACAGGGCTGCCACAAACATTTTGGCACATACAGGTCCCTTTCCCTTCTTTAGTATCTCTTTGGGGTATAAGCCCAGTAGAGACACTGCTGGATCAAAGGGCATGCACAGTTTGCTAACTTTTTGAGCATAGTTCCACATTGCTCTCCAGAATGGCTGGATGTGTTCAATTTCCACCAACAATGTATCAGTGTCCCTGTTTTCCCACATCCCCTCCAACATTCCACATTATCTTTCTCTGTCACTCTAGCCAATCTGACAGGTGTGTAGTGGTATCTCAGAGTTGTCTTAATTTGCATTTCTCTGATTAATAATGATTTGGAGCATGTTTTCATATGTCTATAAATAGTTTCAATTTCTTCGTCTGAGAATTGTCTGTTCATCTCCTTTGACCATTTATCAGTTGGAGAATGGTTTGATTTCTTATCAATTAGAGTCAATTCTCTATATATTTTGGAAATGAGGCCTTTATCAGAACCTTTGATTGTAAAAATGTTTTCCCAGTTTATTGTTTCCCTTCTAATCTTGTCTGCATTAGTTTTGTTTGTACAAAAACTTTTCAATTTGATATAATCAAAATTTTTTATTTTGTGGTCAGTAGTGATCTCTAGTTCTTCTTTGGTCATAAATTCCTCCCTCTTCCACAGGTCTGAGAGGTAAACTATCCTGTGCTCTTCCAATTTATTTATAATCTCATTCTTTATACCTAGGTCATGAATCCATTTTGACCTTATCTTGGTGTACGGTGTTAAGTGTGGGTCAATGCCTTGTTTCTGCCATACTAATTTCCAATTTTCCCAGCAATTTTTGTCAAATAGTACATTCTTATCCCAGAAACTGGGGTCTTTGGATTTGTCAAACACTATATTATTAAAGTTATTGGTTGTTTTGTCCTTTGAACCTAACCTATTCCATTGATCAACTAGTCTTATTTCTTAGCCAATACCAGATGATTTTAGTAACTGCTACTTTATAATATAATTTTAGATCTGGTACAGCTAGGCCACCTTTATTTGATTTTTTTTCCCATTAATTCCCTTGAAATTCTTGACCTTTTGTTTTTCTATATGAACGTTGTTGTTATTTTTTCTAGTTCATCAAAGTAGTTTTTTGGGAGTCTGATTGGTAAAGCGCAAATTCAACATTCACCCTTGCAAAACTTGTGACTCATATTTTTCTCCCTCCCTCTGCCTTTCTTCCTTCCCCCAAAACAGCAAGTAATCTAATATAGATTAAACATGGTCTTCTAAACATATTTCTAAATTTATCATGCTGCACAAGAAAAATCAAAACAAAAGGGGAAAAAAGGGGAAAAAAGGCGAAAGAGAAAGCAAACATTTAACAGCTACAAAAAGGGCTATTACAAATATTTTTGTACATGTGGATCCTTTTTCCTTTTTTATGATCTCTTTGGGATACAGGCCCAGCAGAGATACTGCTGGATTAAAGGATAAGGCATCTAAATTCTTAAAAGAAAAGTTACATAAGTTACAGAAGAAAATAGACAATTAAATTTATACTAGTGGGAGTCTTTAACATTCTTCTCTCAGAACCAGATAAATCTAACTATGAAATAAATGAGAAAGAAGTTAAGAAGGTGAATACAATTTTAGAAGAGTAAGATATGTTAAATCTTTGGAGACAACTGGATAAAAGTAGAAGTATACTTTTTCTTTGCAGAAATTGACCAGTATTAGGGTATAAGGGTCTCAATCAAATGCAGAAAAGCAGAAATATTAGATGTATCCTTTTCAGACCATAATGCAACAGAAATTATTCAGTAAAGGGACATTAGAAACAGATTAGACATTAACTGCGAACTAAACAATCTAATTCTAAAGAATACGTGGGTCAAAACAAATCATAGGAGTAATCAGTTTCATTAAAGAAAGTGGCAACATATCAAAATTTATTGGGATATAACTAATATAGTATTTAAGGAAAAATTATATTTCTATGTTAGTATTGATAAAATAGAGAAAGAACAGATAAAAGAATTTGACATACAACTGAAAACCCTAGAAAAAGTACATATTAAAAATACCCAATTGAAAATTCTGAAATTCAAAGGAGAGATAATAAAATTGAAAGTAAGAAAATCATGGAACTAATTAAACTAGGAGCCAGTTTTATTTAAAAAAAAAGTCATCGGTTACTTTGATTATGAAAAATTACCATTATCAAAACAAAAAAATGAATTTACCACCAGTTAAAATGAAATTAAAGCAATTATTAAGAGCTATTTTGCTCAATTATATGCCAATAAATCTGATAGTCTAAATTAATTGGATGACTATTTACAAAAATATGAATTGCCTAGATTAACAGAATAGGACATAACAAGATACGCAAGTATCTTATTTTACAAAAAAATTGTATATCATAAATGAGCTCCCCCCCAAAAAAAATCCTCTGAATCAGATAGGTTCATAAATAAATTCTACAAATATTTAAAGAACAATTAATTCCAATACTATATAAACTATTTGGAAAAATAAGCAAAGAAAAAAGCTACCAAAAGTAGTGCTGATACCTAAACCAGGAAGAGTAAAAACAAGGAAAGAAAACTGTAGTGAATATGCAAAAAAAAAAAAAAAATTAAATACTAACAAGGAGATTACAGCAGTATATCACAGAGATCATACAGTGTGACCAGATGAACTTTATACCAGGAATGCAGGGCTAGTTCAGTATTAGGAAAACTATCAGCATAATTGACCATATTAATAACAAGACCAACAGAAATCATATGATTATCTTAATAGATGCAAAAAAATGTTTTTTGACAAAATACAACTCATTAGTATTAACACAAGAAAGTATAAGGATAAATTAAGCATTCCTTAAAGCAAATAGCATTTATTAAAAAAAACCATTAAGCATTATCTAAAACCAGCAAGAATTATCCATATTAGGAATAAACTGGAAGCCATTACAGTAAGATCTCAGGTGAAACAAAGATGCTCATTAATATCTGTATTATCTAGTATCTTTCTAGAAAAGTGGGCTATAGCAATAAGAAATAAGAAATTGAAGGAATTAGAATAGGTAATGAGGAAACAAACTATCATTTTTTCATATATGATCATATACTTAGAGAATCCAAAAGAATCAACTAATAACTAGTTGAAACAATATCAGCAGCAAAGTTGCAGGATATAAAATACATCCACATAAATAATCAGCATTTCTATGTATTACCAACAAAGTTTAGCAGCAAGAGATAGAGAAATTTCTTTTAAAATATCTGCAGGCAATATAAAATAAGTCTACTTGACAAATCAAACCCAGGAACTATATGAACATAATTGGAAAATACTTTTCACACACAGTCATTTAATATTAATTGTTCATGACAATTCTGTCTCAATTTACATGTTCAGGGTCATACCAAATTACCAAAAGCCATCTATTTTATAGAGCTAGAAAAAATACCAACAATTCCTCTGAAAGAACAAAAGGTCAAGAATATCAAGGGCACCAGTGGTGGGGGGTGGGAGGGGTGGAATGTGAAGATGATTTAGCAGTACCACCTCTCAACTTGTATTACCAAGAGGTGATTATCAAAACAATCTGGTACTGGTAAAGAAATGGATCAGTAGAAAGATCAAGTACACTATACACAGCAGTAAATAACCATAGTAATCTAGTGTTTGACAAACTCACATATTCAAGATTTTGAGACAAGAATTCATTATTTGACAAAAATTGCCAGGAAAACTGGAAAGCAGCTTGGCAGAAAGTGTAGGTATAGCCCTGGGGCAAGTAGCTGGTGCAGTGGTTAAAGTTCTGGGAATTCAAATCTGACCTCACATACATACTAAGCTGTATGATTTTGGACAAGTCACTTAATCCTTATTTCCTTCAGTTATCTCATCTGTGAAATGAACTGGAGAAGGAAATGCCAAGCTACTCGAGTATCTTGGCCAAGAAAACCCCATGAGGTGTTGTGTCAGACATGATTGAAAACTGAACAACAATAAAACCAGAAAGCATGGTTGGTCAAATTGTGAATTGATTTAACCATTCTTTAGAGCAATTTGAACTATGCCCAAAGAGCCATAATACAGTATATACCCTTTGGCCCAGCAATACTACTAGTAGATTTGTATCCCAAAGAGATCAAAGGAAAAGAGCTCAAGTTCATACCAAAAAAATGTTTCTAGCACCTTTTTTATGGCGAATAAGTTATTGTAAATTGAAAGAATGCCCACCAATCGGAGAATGGCAGAATAAGTTGCAAATGATTATGATGGAATACTATTGTGTTATAAGAGATGATGAGCAGGATGCTTTCAGAAAAATCTATAATTTATATAAATTGATGCAAAGTAAAACGAGCAGAACTTGGAGAACATTGTACACAGTAATAGCAATATTATATAATGATTAATGATTTACTTAGCTATTCTCAGTAATAACTGGGATCAAAGACAGTTCTGAAGTTATGTGTTGAAAAATGCTATCTATCTCCAAAGAAAGAACTGTGTGGAGAGTCAGAGCATATTGAAGCATACTTTTTAAACTTTATTATTCTCAGGGATTTTTTTATTTTTATTTTTATTTGGTTTGGTATTTTTGGTTTGTGTTTCCCCACCTTCACTCCAAGGCAGTTGGAGTTAAGTGATTTGCCCAGAGATTATACAGCTAGGAAGTGTTAAGTGTCTGAGGCTAGATTTGAACTCAGGTTCTCCTGATTTCAGGGCTGGTGCTTTATTCACTGTACCAACTAGCTGTCCCAGTCTGTTTTCTTTTGAAACATGATAAATATGGAAATGTTTTGCATGAATATACATATGTATTCTGTATCAAATTGCCATTTAAAGGAGGAATGAGGGAAGAGAGGGATGGAGAGAATATGGAACTTAACATTTTTTAAGAAATGAATGTTAAAAAAAATTTTTTGTTTACATGTTATTGAAAAAAATAAAATAAAAATTAAATGTTACATGGAGTGAAAATGCTAATTTCTACCAAGAAAATGGTTCTCTTGACCATTACTTTCCTTTTTCTGTCTGTTTTCTTCTCTTGTACTTTCTCCCTTTTCTCATCACTTCCCAGTTTCAGTCTAGGTCTTTCTAATCAGCCCTAGTCTCTTTTTTTTTTTTTTGAATGTTAGCATTATATCATCAATTGCCTGTTTGACATTTTGACTTGGATGTTTCTTACACACCTCAATCTCATTATATCTAAAACTGGATTCATGCCTTCTACTTCTTTACCAAAATTCTATTTCTATTAAGATGGTATCACTTTTTCTAGTGTCCCAACTTTTCAGTTTTATTGTAACCTTCACTTCTTCAGTGACTTATATCTGGTCAGTTATCAACTTGTAGTTTTACTCATACAATTTGCAGGTGTCATCAAAGTTCGGGGCTAATCATCTCTCATCTAGACTTTGCTTCCTCTTCCTAATTGGTCTCTGTCTCAAATCTTCCCACCACCCTAGATCTATCCCATTTTATCATATGCATAGCTGCTTAGTGATTTACTTAAACACATATCTGCCAATTATTCTTCTCCTCTGCAAACTTCAATGTCTCCTTGTCCCTAGGCTTAGATATAAGCTTTAGCCTAACTTTACATTGCCTAAAAAAAAAAAAAAACCCTTCACACTGTTACTCTTTCCAGACTCTAGTCTAACCAAACTGATCATCCTTCATCCCTCTCTCATTTCCAATCTCTGTACCTTTGAATTGGCCACTTCTCATGCCTGGAGTGCACTCCTCCTCACCTTCTCTTCTGAGTCCCAACTTAAATAGCATCTTCTTCATGAATCTTTTTTTTTGTTGTTGTTGATTCTTTTCTTCTGCAAGTACCCTTCTTCCTTTCCAAATATATGCATGTGGAGTGTGTGTGTGTTTATATATTTACATAAATATGTATTGTCTCATATAAGAGAATGTAAGTGCCTTAATGGCAGAAGCTGTGTCATTTTACATTTTTGTCTCCCAGTGTCTTGCTTTGTACCTGTCATATAGATGATGGTTATTAATCCCTGTTGAATGATTAGTTGAAAATCACTGTATGTTGTTTTTGCTAGTCTTCCTTACTACCTCAATTAAGTCAACCTTTAAAATTATATAGCATATAAAACCTCCCTCTTTCAGTTGTAAAGGACACACATACACACACCACGCAAAAACTTTTTGGTAGGGTACAAACTTAATAGATTTAGCTTTCTTGACTAACTTAGTTAAATAGTGATTACTGTCTAGAGATTAAAATCTTACTCTGTTGTTTTTATTTCCTATCATCAAACATGTAACTTCCAGAAACAAAATATAAATTTCTACTTAGCCTTGGATCTAAATAATTTTTTAGAGTTGTAAATAAAACTTGTAAATTACTTTCTTATAGCCCAAAGAATGCAATGGCGTCAAGATCCCAGTTGATACCAGTAAACCTAATCCAAATGAAGTGGAGTTTGATAATCTATATTTGGATATGAATGGAATCATCCATCCTTGTACACATCCTGAAGACAAGTAAGTAATGGTGGAATTTCAGAGTTGAAAGGGGACCCCAGAAACTATGTAGGCCAATCTGTATTTTAATAAAAGTCTCTTCTATAGAATTGCAGCAAATAGTTACTCAGGCTTTGCTTAAAGATTTACATTGAGGGGAAACATGCCATCAACTGAGGTAGCCCATTCCCTTTACAGATCATATTAATTAGTAAAGTTTTTCTTAGAACAACTCTAAATCATCTTCTTTGTAACTTCTACTTGTTGTTCTGAGTTCTCTCTTTGGGAAGATCTTGAAGTCTTTCATCAAAATCTTTTGTTCTCTACATACTTTCAGCTTAATCTTTATAAAATGTAGCATCCTGAATTGACCAACATGTTACAAACAGATTTGGCCTAGGACAAAGTAAAAAGAGACTGTTACTTGTTTAGTCCTAGACAGCAGGCTTATGTTAATATAGCATGTCTTTTGCATGTTCTTTTGACTTGTCAAGTTAGGATTCATTGGATTCACAGTTGGCCCTCCATGACATTTACAAAACAAATTCTATAGCTATGTCTTCCTTATTAAAATTTTAAAATTGATTTTTCAAATTCAAGTGTTAGGACTTGGAAGTTTAACACAAATAAATGCTTATCTTATTATATTGGGCCTTATTTTTTAGTCTCTTTAAGATTTTTTGGACTCTCGCTTTATCTAGTATTTTGACTTTTCCTTCTAGTCTTTTGTCATCTTCAAACTTGACAAGCTTGACAATTTTCCCTATATTCATTTGTAAGCATGATGATCAATTTAAGGTCAAATACTGGCTCCTGGTGAGTGCAATCATTAGAGAGTAGTTGATGGTG
Organism: Antechinus flavipes; assembly: GCF_016432865.1. Classification (NCBI taxonomy): domain Eukaryota; kingdom Metazoa; phylum Chordata; class Mammalia; order Dasyuromorphia; family Dasyuridae; genus Antechinus; species Antechinus flavipes. The sequence continues at coordinate 156,585,204 of NC_067399.1, read as the reverse complement.
AACCATTTCATGGCTCCTTTTTGAATCCAGTCATTCACTAAGTTTCTTGTGCATATAGCTGTATTATTGCCTTGCTTTCATCTTATCCACATGAGTTTTATGAAAACATTTATAAAATGAATTACTACATCAGAGATAATCTCTACATATAGTAGTTCCTTGGTCTACCAGTCCAGTAAACTTGTCAAAAAATATAAATGACACCTGGTTTCTATGAAACCCTTTCAGCGTTTTTGATCATTGCTTTCTTTTATACATATTGACAAACTATTCCTTGAGCAATATGTTACAGAATTTTCAAAGTTAAATCTCATTTCCCTTTAGTTTGTAGTAGAACCTTCTTTGAAAGATAGGCCTTGGTAATGTCATATCTACTGAAGTATTTTGTTGTATTATTAGTATACTGAGACCTGGTTTGTCTAGGCCTGGTGATTTAAATTTATTAGGGTCTGTTAGGATACTTTCATTGTCCTTCTGCTTGTTTTGGGTTTCAGTTATTTCTCAACCATTTTTAGTTTTTCCAAACCAAAAATTATTCTCTCACAAAAAACAGATACAAGTCAAGTGTTGAATAGTTGACTTTTTTTTTTTTTGTCATTATTCTTTTATCCTCCCTGAGTATCCTCCTTTTATTATCTTTAACTTAATGTAGCTAAAATATACTGCTATTTGACTTTATTTTTATGCACCCATGCATGTTCATTCTCAACTTTATAGCATCATGGCACCTTTTTGTATTCATTCTTCATTTCCTGTTTTTATTTCCATATTTTGCACAAATTTAAGTTAATTTATTAATTCTTTGTGAATCATGACACCTCTTTAGATAGTTTATCCTTTTCCTTTTTCATTAGTATTGTTTCTCTTTGGGTCTTCAGCATTTCATTTATTTCTTTTGAGATTACTTTCCATTAAGAATTATTCTCGGGGGCAGTTAGGGGGTGCAGTGGATAGAGCACCAGCCCTGAATTCAGAAGGACCTTAGTTCAAATCTGAACTCAGACACTTAACACCACCTAGCTGTATGACCCTGGGCAAGTCACTTAACCGAATTGCCTCAGCCAAAAAATAAAAAAAATAAAAATAAAAGAATTATTCTCTAAACTTTTAGAAATTAGCTAAAAATTTAGGTTGAGTTTTCTTTTTTATCACAGATTGTAAAATGGAGTGATCATGTTCTCTTTAGGTTCTTATCATTTCTATTTTGTCATCAGTTTCTCCATGTCTGGGACAGTCTATCTTTTGGTTTCTCGACCTTTTATAATTTATCAGTAAATATTTATTTAACACTTTCATGTGATAGATGCTAAGGATACAAAACCTGAAGAATTGATTTTTTTTCTACAGGAAATGCCACAAACATCAATAAATACGAAACAATGTACAAAGTGTACATGGTAATTTCAGGGAAATTTTAAAAGTCCTTTTAAAAGAGGTATCATTTGAACTGAACTTTTAAGGGGAACTGGAATTCTCGTAGACTGAGGTGAAGAGAGTATTATTCCAGATATGAATGATATGCTGTGCCAAGTCAGGAATGTGGGAAATAAATGTTTTGTGTGATGGACAATGAGAGGATGAATTTGGCTGGATTATCTACGTTTGAAGAAAATTAATATATATTAAATCTAGGGCAGGTGGCACAATAAATAAAGTGCTGGACCTGGAGTCAAGAAGACTTCTTTTCCTGAGTTCAAATCTGGTCCCAGATACTTGCCATGTCACCCTGGGCAAGTCACTTTACCTCAGATCCCTTAGCTATAAAAGATCTAGAGTAGGAAATGGCAAACCACTCCATTATTTTTGCCAAGAAATCCTCAAATGGAGTATGAAGCTTTGGACACGACTGAAATAGCTGAACCATAACAAAATTCTGGAAGATTACGTTGGTGTACGATATTAAAAATTTTCAGCAACAAACAATATAATTTGTATTTTATTTTAACACCAATAACTAAACATAGGAGTTTTTTTGATCAGGGGAATCCATAACCAAACCTGTATATTAGAAATATTACTTTGACTTTTTCATGAAAGGTGGATGGGAATTAGAAGAGACTAGGTTACTGGTTACTTGGGATACCAATTAAGAATATATTAAAGGTACTATAACTAGACAATGATGAGATACTGAAATGTTAAGTATGAATAGAGACACTGGGATATATAGGAGGGATGTGAAAGGAAAATCAACAAAACTTGGTGTGGGAGAGTGAGGAGTTAGGAACAACTGAGGTATTTGAACTTGGGTAAGTAGAACTCTTCTTGACTTTGGGAGAAATAGGGAAGTTTGGAAGTTGGGTGGTTTTGGGAGAAAGATAATCAATTAGTTCTGTTTTGGACAGGTGGAGTTTTAAGTTACCTACAGGGCATCTAGTGGGAAATGTCCTATAGGCAATTGGTGATTGAGAACTGAAGTTTGGAGATGTTAAAGATCTGAGTTATTTGCATAGAGATCATTGAACCAGTGGAAGCTATTGAGATCACCAAGAATGTAGAGAGAGAAGGTAATAGAACTGTTGCTAAGACAAGTCAAGAAATAATTAGCCACTATGCTTTTGGCAAAGAGTAAATTTAAACAGATGTTCAATAAAGTCATTTCTCTCATTGTTATAGTATAGTTTTGTGCTAGATTTGTGAATTGTTTTCTGAACTCATGTACTGTTATTCTTGTCAACTTTGATAGGCTCATGTGACCTCATAGCCCTTTATGGTACCTGATAAAACCATATCACTTTTGTTTGTCTTTCCATTTTTACATAAATGTTCTCTGCTATTATCTCTTTACTCCTTTTAATTCCTAGATTTCCTTGCATGAGCATATTTCAAACTATACTGCTATAAATCTCCCTCCTTTTGAAATTTCTTCTTTTTGGATAAGTTATAATTTTCCAGAGCTAATTTCAGTCTTGAATCTTATGTCATGATGTCATGAAGTTATCAATGATACTTATAATGAAAATTTGTCTCCTTTTCTTACTATTTTTACTTTACCTTCTTATGCATACTTCTTGCAAGGTGTTCTATAGATGATCTCTTTTGTAATTATAAGATGTCTATATAAGATAGTAAGATTATTTCTATATGTTATCATGATCATGATATGAATATTTTTTCCTTTGCTTTAAATTATAGACCTGCACCGAAAAATGAAGATGAAATGATGGTTGCAATTTTTGAATATATTGATAGACTCTTCAATATAGTAAGACCAAGACGGCTTCTCTACATGGCAATAGATGGAGTAGTAAGTATTAAAATAATTTCATTCATTCACTGATCTGTTACTAATGTTTAGGTGAAAAGCATACTTAAATACTGAACTTCATCTAACATCGTTTAAGAGCTATAAAGCATCAATTAGAGAAAGGGGTAATCTTGATTTTTTGTTTAAAATGAAGATTTTTTTTTTTGCAAACTTACAAATCAAGGCCATTATAAATTAGTGCTTTTGTATAATAATACCAACTAACTAAAGTTAGAAAACATTGATGTAAATAAGCATACCAAAAATTATACATATGAATAAGAATAAAGCCAATATAACTATTGGTAGCTTCCTTGTTCAGTTTTGTTTTATGGCTTCAGTGTAGTTTATGATCTGCTGTTCAGGAGTGATTTTAGTTTTGAGAATACAAATTGTTTGGATGTGAAAATTAACAAATACCCTCTAAGATATGTTTACTCAATAAAAATAGTTGGCTGGAGTAAAAAAATATTATAATTCAAATAGTTAAGATTTTATCTATTATCTATTTATCATCTATTTAAATTTTAACTAATTATTATTACTAATAATTTATAATTATAAAAAATAATTATTTTATTGGGTAAAGCAAAAAAGGAGAACAGGAAATATTTTGTCTTCTGTTAATAGTTCATTTCATATTGATTTGAGTTCTTCCTAGGGTGTGCCTTTCTTCTCACTACCTAATCCTTTATTGGGTTAATTAATGAAAACATCATTATATTTTGTTCTTAAATTCAATTGACAATACCTATTAATAGATAGTATTAAAAATTAGGATTTAGCAGATTTTTTTTCTCTTTTGAGGTTAGAAGAGGTACCTTCTATCATCATCTCAGACAGTTTTCTTTCTGCTTAGAATCTCCTTCTCCCAACTAACTAACTAAAATGAAATCTCTAATAAATTATCCCACAACCAGAAATGATTTCTGTTATCTTTTTCCCTGCAAAATTCTCATAGTACTTGTATCTTATGCTTTTAAAAAAAAGTATTACTGAGTCTGGTTATAGACCTTTTATGTTTTTTTTTGTTTTGGTTCAGACCTGGGTTTCATTGGATAGGACCTAAACACAGGTCATATTTAATTGCATCTTATTTAGCTGCTTCAGACAAAGTGTGACATAGCAGAAAATCATGCTTGGGTCCAAAAACTATTATCTACCTCCCCGAATCCAATTTTTAAGTTTCTATGGGAAGCTGTATAGTTTGTGATTTATAATTTTAAACAGTATGTTCTGTTATTTATAGAAAATCTGTCAGATATTGGATTTATTGAATATGTCTTATGTTTTTCTCTCCACATCATCTATGATGTTTATAAACTAAAATATTTTTCTTCTCTTTCCTTCTTTATGACTATCCAATTTTTACTGAGTACTCTTCCCCCCAGTCAGTTGCCAGATCTTGTAATGTTTTGCTCTATTATACCTGTCAAGTGTTTCTACTTTTCTACTGATAACGCCCATCACCCCAGTTCAAATTCTCATTCCTTCTTCTCTAAACTATTGCATTAGATACCTTATTGATCTCTGTGCCTGAAATCTTTTTTCCTTCAATTTAAGTTCAGTTAGCACTGAACTGCTAACATGATTTAAAAAAAACCCAAAAAACAAAACACAGGTCTACATTAGAATCAAATGCAAACCCTTCACAACCTGGCTCTCATGTATAATTTCCTTTGTAGGCTTATTGCAATAATTTCCCTTTATATACTGTTTGATCCAGCCAAATTGCCCTTCTGTTCCCTATGTACCTCCTCTTTCTCCTTTTTACTTCATGTATGTAATACACTTTCCACTCAGCTTTGCATCTATCATATTCTGCATGCAGACTTGCCTTATCTTTCTAGCTGATAAGATCTTCCTACTTAAAACACAAAATTGTTTAGTATTAGGGTATTAATTTTGTGTATTTTCTGTATGCTTATACATGTACGTATTGACTTTCCTGACAGAGTAAAGTTCCTTGAAGGTTGTATTTACATAGTTGTTTTTGTCTTTGAATTTCTATTACAACTTAATACTTAGAAGGGTACTAATTGTGAGTGTTAACACTCACTCACTAATAATAACTAGTGAGTTGATAATACACTGTGAGTTATCAATTGAAAAATAATAAAATTTTTATTTTCAGGCTCCACGTGCTAAAATGAACCAGCAGCGTTCCAGGAGGTTTAGAGCATCAAAAGAAGGAATGGAAGCAACTATAGAGAAGCAACGAGTCAGGGAAGAAATACTGTCAAAAGGTTAAATTTTTTTGGTTAAATTTCATTTTTCTTTTAGTTGTTTACTTATAAGAGGTTTTACTAATTCTTAGCAAGAAAAAGTTTTTTCTTTCCTTAAGTTTAAATTCATTAAAGAGTAAACTTGAAACACCTCAAAGTCATACTTGGCCTTCAGGAATAAGTTGTATTGTTTCCTCTTTTCAGCTTATTGAAAATCTTTCATTTATTATTTCTGCCTTATTTTTCACTTACCTAAGTTAGGATCAGAACACTTGTTGACATACTTTGATCTTCTTTTGATGTGTTGAGAAGCTTTGGCAAATCTTAGTCTCTTTTTGTGTAAAGAAGACTCTGTCTCAGTAGTAAATGGTTATTTTAAATTCCTCCCTTTTTTTCAGATTGTTTTTTTGTACAGACTACCAGCCAAAATGATTTATCATATATGTCTCAAGACCTGTAGATACGTATCTGTGTGTGTGCATATACATTAAATAGAGGATGAGGTATATAAAATTCATTATATCAGACCCTACAACCTTAAGGAAGAGTTGATAATGAAGAGTGAGTGTATAGATTAGAGGAAATGAATATGGTAACAATAGTCAACTTAGAAATTTCTAAAATAAGTCTGCCCTCTTGTTTTGGGTTGTTCCTTCTATGCAGCAAAGATCTATACCAGTTAGTAGTTGTAAAAAAAATTTGTATCTCATTTCAATTTTCTTCACATTAAATTGCATGTCAGCTTTTGCTAGAATAATATTTTCCATTTAGCCTTTTTGTATGTATCTAACAGTATCTTGTCATTTTATTGATATCTTTGTCTTAGTGTTACACAATTATTTGTTTTTAAAAAGAATATGAATTATGCATTTGTAATAAATGAGAGCTGATTGCTAGTATAGAAAAAGGCAAAAAGAAATGGTATATTGAGGAATCTAGGTGACGCAGTGAATAGAACATATAGATCCTGAAGTCAAGAGAATCTTAAGTTTAAATGCTGTCTCAGACACTAGCTATGTGAATCTGGACAAGTCACTTAACTCTAAATGTCTCAAAAAAAAAATGAAATGAAATGATGTATCCAAACAAAATTATCAACTTATGATTAAACTTATCTTTTTATATTTGCTTGGTGGTATGCATTTAATCTGAATTTAATGTTTATAGCATGTAGGTACATGCCCTTTAAGCAGAATGTATAATTTTACACAACATGAAGTTATTGATGTTATTAAATCTTTGAATTTTTTGTGTATTACATATTTTAATACAATCTGTCAGAGCCATTAATTTATTTTTGGTGGAAGTTTTTTTTTTAAATGGGAACTGTGACTTGAAATGAAGGGGATCTGTTTCTTTGGGTTGTACATTTTGTTCTTTAATAATTTGTTGATCATTCAACTGTTCAGAACAATTTTTTTAATGTGGGAACAAAACGTTTCTCTTCCCTAGGTGGCTTTCTTCCTCCAGAAGAGATCAAAGAAAGATTTGACAGCAATTGTATTACACCAGTAAGTAGTCCTACACTTTTCTAGTTATTGCTAACTCTAAAATAACAGGTTAACATTTTCTTCTGTCTCTTTTAGGGAACCGAGTTCATGGACAATCTTGCTAAATGTCTTCGATACTACATTGCTGATCGTTTAAATAATGACCCAGGGTGGAAAAATTTGACAGTAAGTTTCATATTTTGGTATTTGAATCAAGATTGGAGTGATTATAATTTGTATTGTACTTTGGTGGGATTGAACAGAGAACCTGAGAGAGAGAGAGTGTGAGAGAGAGAAAGAGAGAGAGAGAATGTGTGTGTGTGTGTGTGTGTGTTTTAGAACTGAACAGAGAAAGATGTATTTGCTTGTACATGTGTATTCTCTCTCCCCATCCTACCTCAACATTTGAACAATGTCAGAAGAAAGATAAAGTTAATGTATAGTTGCTATAAATGGGTATTTGGATGGATAAGTTAGAGTGCTTTTTATGGGAAAGGTCAGAATTTCTATAATGAATGACAATTGAGAAATTTCAACATCCTATCATCATTGCTTAAAGTCATTAAATAATCCCATTTATTTAAAACAATTACCTTAAAGGGCAATGTAAAATAAAATATGAGGATAATAGAGTTGCTTATTATTATAGACATAATAAAAGCCCATAAGATAGAGATTAGATTTTGACATAAGCAGATGCTATACTTTGATTGCCTTAACATGCAATAACTTGTAGACTTTTTGATACCAATCTAATAAAAAAATTGTATTTATGACTTCATAATTGTATATGCTTATATTTTCTGTTACATTATACATTAGGAATGAAGCCATGTTTTAACTATATTTATTTTGAGAATCTGTAATTTAATTGTTAAGGATATTTTTTCTACCACTAATAATAATAAGTAAGTTTTATGTAGTAGTTATAAATATTTTGAAGGTACTCTTCATCCATTCTCTCATTTAAATCTCAGATCCTACAGGTATCATTTCTATTTTACAGATAGAAGAACTGGCTCAGATAAGGGCAAATGACTGCTTTTAGCCATGTGGCTAGTGGCCGAGGCAGAAATTGAACTCCAGTCTTCCTAATTTCAGCTAATATGCTACAGTCTCTTTCTTGTGTACTACTGCAAATTATAGCCCCTCTTTTGCTTAATAGATAGTTTTAATGGGTTGCTGTGGCAGTTACTTTCATTTTTTGATTGCTAAGTCTGAAAGTTGAAAGTAGAAATGGACATTAGCAATCATCTTACCCTAGCTATATATGAAAGGAATCTTCTCTGTAGCATTGGCAAGTAATTTTCTATTCTCTCCTTACAGATTTTCAGGGAGGGTAAACTCTGAAGCCAATCCATTTCATTTCTGTATAATTTCAATTGTTAGGAAGATTTTTTTGCCTTAAGTCAAGCATAGATTTTTCCTCTTTGTAATTTCTACCCATTACTTAAGAGTTCTGCCCTTTGGGGCCAAACAAAAAAATGTGTTTCTTCCACATGAGAGCATTTCAAATACTTGAGACAGATATCAGCTTTTTTTTTTTTTTTTTCCTGCCCTTCATTTCCCCAATACCTTCTCATATTTAGGCTGAACATCCCTAACTTTTTCAACTGATTTTTTTTAGACATGGACTCAGGGAACTAAACCATCTTGGTTGTTCTGTAATTATCATACCCCAAAATAAATACAAAACTCCAAATGAAGTTTCATAAGAGGAGAGTACAGTGAGATTATTACCTTCCTATTCTTGGAAGGGGTGTTTCCCATAACACAGCCAAAGGTTATATTGGTTTTTTGGAGCCATTATAACATACTCCTGATTGATGTTGTTTGTAGTCCACTAAAATCCCTAGATCATCTTCAGCCCAACTAGTCATCTTACCATGTTTCCTTCTTTCTAAACTTGTGAATCTGATTCATGTATTCAAATAAAAGACTTGGCATTCATCCTTGTTGAATTTCATTTTGACAAATTCAGCCCAATGCTCTAGTCCAGGGGTCCTCAAACTATGGCCCACGGGCCAGATGCAGCAGTTGAGGATGTTTATCCCCCTCACTTAGGGCTATGAAATTTCTTTATTTAAAGACCCACAAAACAAAGTTTTTGTTTTTACCATAGTCCGGTCCTCCAACAGTCTGAGGGACAATGAACTGGTCCCCTATTTAAAAAGTTTGAGGACCCCTGCAAGTCTATTAAAGTCTTTTGTCATGAGTGTTATTCAGTGTTAGCTGTTCCTCCCAAATGTGTATGATGTTTAAATTTGGTCAATATGCCTTTTTCCAAATCATTGATAATTTTGTTAAACATGAGTCCGAGCACAGATCTTTGAGATCTTCCTACCTACTGTAGAGTGGGAGTAGAGACCACCAGTTTGACATTGAGCCAGAAGCAATTACTCTTTTTTTTTTTTTTTTTTTGGTCGATGCTACTTTGTTTTCTAATTACATGTAATTACAGCATTCATTTTTCTAAGATTTTGAATTACAATTTTTTTTCTCTCTCTTAACTTCTCCCTCCCCAAAATTGCAAGCATTCTGAAATAAATTATACATGTACAATAATTTTTTTTTAACACATTTCCATATTAGGCATGTTGTGAAAGAAAAATTAGAACAAAGGGGAAAAACAAGAGAATGAAAGAGAAAATCAAAGAAAGGTGAAAATAGTATGCTTTGCTCTTCATTCAATTTCCATGGCATTCCATCCCAAGTTTTTTGAAATGGTATTGGATTACTATATTGCTGAAAAGGACTAAGGCTATCATAATTACATATTATTACATAATATTGCTGACACTATTTACAATTTTCTTAGTTCTGCTCAATTCACTTGGCATTAGTTCATCAAGTCTTTTCAGGCTTTTCTGAAATTAGCCTAGTAATATTACTCTTGTAGTCTAGCCCTCCAGTAAGATCCATATCCATGTAATTGGATCATAATCTAATTCATATTTTCAATTTTCTCCACCAGAATAGTATGAAATATGAAATAGTTCTCAAAAGCTTTGCAAAAATACACAGAATTTCCTTCATCTACTAGTTTAGTAGTCCTATCGAAAAAGAATCTGAATCAGCATACCCATCTTTTTTTTCCCCTACATGTTCTCCATTCATTTCTTTAATAATTCATTCTAGAGTTTTCTTAGGAGCCAGTCAAAATTGCCTGATTCTTTCCTAATTTTTGAAAATTGGGAGAGTGATCTTTTCTGAATCTTTTCTCATGATCTTTCAAATGTTGAATGAACACTAGCATCCCATTCTTTTTTTTTTTTTTTTTTTTTTTTTTTAATAACTTTTTATTGATAGAACGCATGCCAGGGTAATTTTTTACAGCATTATCCCTTGCATTCACTTCTGTTCCGATTTTTCCCCTCCCTCTCTCCACCCCTTCCCCCAGATGGCAAGCAGTTCTTTACATGTTGAATGTGTTGCAGTATATCCTAGATACAATATATGTGTGTAGAACCGAACAGTTTTCTTGTTGCACAGGGAATATTGAATTCAGAAGGTATAAATAACCCGGGAAGAAAAACAAAAATGCAAGCAGTTTATATTCATTTCCCAGTGTTCTTTCTCTGGGTGTAGCTGCTTCTGTCCATCTTTGATCAATTAAGGCTCTCTTTATCGAAGAGATCCACTTCCATCAGAATACATCCTCAAACAATATCGTTGTTGAGGTATATAATGATCTCCTGGTTCTGCTCATTTCACTCAGCATCAGTTCATGTAAGTCTTGCCAGTCCTCTCTGTATTCATCCTGCTGGTCATTCCTTATAGAACAATAATATTCCATAACATTCATATACCACAATTTACTCAACCATTCTCCAATTGATAGACATCCTTTCATTTTCCAGCTTCTAGCCACTACAAACAGGGCTGCCACAAACATTTTGGCACATACAGGTCCCTTTCCTTTCTTTAGTATCTCTTTGGGGTATAAGCCCAGAAGTAACACTGCTGGATCAAAGGGTATGCACAGTTTGATAACTTTTTGAGCATAGTTCCAAATTAGCATCCCATTCTTTCAGGATGAAAGGATATAATTCATCTGGACCAGAATATATAAAAAAAGCTAAAAATCAAGAGGGACATAGAATGCCCACTCAGGGATAAGGTGGAAAAAAATCAAGAGTAGAGTCAGAAGAGAGTTGAACATCAATGGCTGGAGCCCATCATGACAAAGTGGTTCTAGGCAGGAACTCACCAATCAGGAAGGATTCAGGATTAGAGTGAGAAGGCAATTAGCTGGTGAAGGGATGCCATGAAACCAAAGAACCAGTAGTAAAGCTGAGAAGATATTTTGAGTAATGTGAAATGTCTCTAAGTCCCCTAATATAAATTAATTTGACCAAGAGAACAGATTGATTTAATTCTGAGTCAAGACTGTTTGCTGTTGTCTACTTGGTCATACATAATAGGTTTTGTTTCTTTAAAAAAAGTAGGATGGTATCAATTCTAAAAAAAAAAAAAAAAAAATGTAGTTACCTTTTACTAAAAAGGGTCTTAAATGAGTAGAATTATCTTAGAAGTAATCAATTTGGACTAAAATGGAAATTTAGGTTTAATTCTGTTTCTAAAGGAAAGAAGAGAATGGATTAATTATGTATTTTTATTTTACAGGTTATTTTATCTGATGCTAGTGCTCCTGGTGAAGGAGAACATAAAATCATGGATTATATTAGAAGACAAAGAGGTAAAACCCAATTGTAAATGCTATATAAGATCATTTTATTGAAATGTTGACTGAGACTGATAAATCTGTAAAAAAAATTTTATTCTCCCTAGCTCAACCTAACCATGACCCAAACACTCATCATTGTTTATGTGGAGCTGATGGTAAGTTCCTTATTGGATTTTTTTTTCTTTTCCTAATCGAATCTTTGAAAGCTGATGGTTTTTTGATTTTTTTTTTAAAGTAGTGAATTTTATGTAGTTACTCTTGTAAGCTTCAAATGTCTTGTCAAAACACATTTTAACTTTTACAATCTCTCTCTTTTTTAAATTTAGAAAATCTTGTTTTAATCTAGAGTGGCAATTTATCTTTCAGCCTACTAACATCACATTTTTAAAAGATGTACTTAATATTAATAGTAAACACATTAATCTTTCTTGAAACAGAATATTTTGTATGTTCTTTTTACTTTGATATATACATAGAGAAGTGTGAAAAGGTACAAACCTAGCACAAGTTGGGTAAGGCATGGATAGATAGAAGTTTTTAAAAAGAATGGTTTTAGTGAATGCCAATATTAGTCAGCAGTGTGAAGTGCAAACCAAAGAACCTAATGTGATTTCGAGTTACAATAAGAACGTTATAACTTAAATGATAAAGAAGTGATTTTATTCTCCTATATTCTGCTGAGATCAGGTTGGAAAGGAGGGTTTTGTTTTAACTAATTCTCTTAGAATGGGAGATTGGTAAATTGTAGAGCATATAGAGGAAGTTAAACAGATGGTGAAGGACTTTGAAGCTCTCATATCCAATTTGAGCCTAAGGAAAAGAAGATTAAAGAGGAAGCTGATAGTCCTGTTTCAGTATTAGTAGGGCTCTTGCGTGGAAAGAGGATTTGATTTGCCCTGTTTGATCTAGAGGACGGAATGAGTAGAAATGAACAGAAGTTGCAAAATGGCAAATTCATGTTTGGTGTTGGGGAAAACTTATTAACAATTCCTGTCCAAAGTAGAATAAACTGCCATAGGAGATAGTGTATTTCCCTTCATTAGTATTCTTCAGGCAGAAGCTAGAAGTCACTTGTTGGTTATATTATTTGTAGAGATTAATATTTGGATATAAATTGGACTAATTTATTGATGTCCTTTTTAATTGTAAAATTCTGTAAATTGTTGAAAACTTTTTTTCCCCCCTTTTTGCTATCATAGGGGGACAGGGATTTATTGTCATTTATAAATAATGCATACATTCTAATCATTTCCAATTTTTATTGGTTTTGTCTGTGTGTGTATGTTTGTTAGCTGATCTCATTATGCTTGGACTTGCTACACATGAGCCAAACTTTACAATTATCAGGGAAGAGTTCAAACCGAACAAACCAAAACCATGTGGTCTTTGTAATCAGCTTGGGCACGAGGTCAAGGACTGCCAGGGTTTGCCAAGGGAAAAACAGGGAGAGGTAAGGGCTTCAGAATTGTTTCTTTTCAAATTAGAAAAGAGTTGTTTGGACATCTCTTCTTCTGTGACCACTCACTGAATTGTCTTTGAATGATTTACTCTTCTATGTTAGTATGCTTACGGTCTAAGGGACTCCTACTAGCTTGACAATTTTGGTGAGGCTAAGGCATAAAATATAAGAACAAAAACATGAGTATTCCTAGTAGTTTACTAATTCCTGAGTGATTGTCCTACATCCTGTAGCAGTTAGTTGGTATTTCTTCTCTCCACTCTTGCCATGCCCAAATTAAAAACTTAATTGTTTTAAGGAGCTGCTTTTAGTGCTTTTATTTTTACTGAAGGTTTGAGATTATTGGGCAGGGGTGTTTGTGTTAATGGTCAAGTCCCTGAGCTTTGGCAGGGTTGCTCCTGACTCCAATATTCTTTTCTCTAGCCAGATGTGCAAAGAGGAATTTGGTAACGGCCATTAACCTTGTAGATCTTGCTAATAAGTAAGGCTTCAAACCCTTGGTTAGGATTCCTCCTTTAAATGAACTACAGTGAATCACTGAGCAATAGTTTTAGTTAATTAAACCAAAATGGGTTTTGATGTCCAAATTCATTAAAAGGGAATTCTGCCACAATTAGGAACATATTAAGATGTGCGGGTGCGTGCGTGCGCGTGCGCGCGCACACACACATACAACCTGTTACAGATTGCTTGCCCTCTTGGGGAAAGGGAGAGACAGATTTAAAATTCACTCTTATAAAAAATGAATTTTGAAAAATATCTTGTAATTGAAAAAATAAAATACTATTAACTAAAAAGAAAAGGTAAATATGTTTGAATTAATAACTCATCTCATTTCTTGTAGCATGATCAGTTTGAAGAAAGTCTTCCTGCTTCAGAAGGAGAGTTTATCTACATTCGGCTAAATGTGCTTCGTGAGGTATGCAGAAATAATCATTGGAATTGTAACTTGAATGATTTGTTTTTTAATATCTTTAATTGTTATTCTCTGGTTGGATTTTTCATGTAGTATTTAGAAAGAGAATTAACTATGGCCAGCCTGCCATTCACTTTTGATATTGAGAGGAGCATCGATGACTGGGTTTTCATGTGTTTCTTTGTGGGAAATGACTTCCTTCCACATTTGCCATCCTTGGAGATTAGGTATGTAAATTTCAGTGGAATTACATGAATTGACATTTTACATTTTTCAGGAAATATTAAATAAATAGTACTAATACATGTTTTTTGATTATAGGGAAGGAGCAATTGATCGTTTAGTTAATATATACAAAAATGTGGTGCATAAAACGGGGGTAAGTTTCAAATTTAATAATTTCTAAAAATAAATATTTGTTCTTTGAAGTAGATAATTTTCTATTTGTCTTTATCACTTTCAGGGTTACCTTACAGAGAGTGGTTACGTCAATCTACAGAGAGTACAAATGATCATGTTAGCTGTTGGTGAAGTTGAGGATAGTATTTTTAAAAAAAGAAAGGATGATGAGGTAAAAGTTTTTTTGGTAGTATCTACAGTGCCTTATTATGCAATAGAATATATTTTGTTTTGCTTATTACACTTTTGAAACTGTTTCTTTGCTATTATATTAGATCAAAAAAGTGATTACATTTATAAAATGTGATGTGATGGAGTTTATCTTAATATTCATGTCACATAACTGCTTCAGAAGTTCACCTTTATTTTAAGCTTTCTTCTTTTCACTTTTCCTGGTAAAAGAAAGACATGTAATTATGTGAATTAAGAATATGGAATCAGCATTCAAGACCAAATCATAGGAAGAATTGTTCTACCACTTAAGAGCAGAGTATGTCCTTTATTGAACTGGGAGCACAAAAACCTGAGCTGAAATATGGCCTCATATACTTAACTTGCTATAGGATCCTGACCAAGTCATTTAACTGTTTCACTTTCCTCATTTGCAAAATGAAAATAATAATAGCATTCCTAGAGTTACTAAATGGGTCAGATTAGTAATATTTATAAAATGCTGTGCAAACTCTAAAAATAATGCATAAATGCCAGTTATTTTTACAGTAATAATAGTATAACAGAGTCAAAGCAGAAGCACCCAGCAGGAAAGTTAGAAATAGTTACATATATTATCTGTATTTACGAAGAATCCTTTATGATCTTGAAAGGGTTAAAGTAGTAGTTTATTTTAAAAGACTGGAAGAGAACAGAGTGTTCTATGAAAGATGGCAGCTCTAATAGGATCTACATAACTTGGCTTAAACACAATCCTAATTTGTTAGATTTGATTTCAGTTTATGTAGATGGTATGTTGTTTAAAAAGCAAATTTTCATAAAATAATTAAAATAACTTCTTTCTTGAAAAGGCATTAATTAATAAAAGTCTTTGGCATTAATTTTTTAAATAAAATATTAAAAATTGGAAATAATTGGGAGACTTTTAGAGAAAAGACAGTTGAAGGAAATGTAAGATACTTAACTTTTAATCAGTTATTTCTACTGGTGTACTGTCTTTATCTTCTGAAACTTTGCATACCACTTTGTTGCCTAATCCCTAGACAAGAGAGAGGGACTTCAGAGCAATTTTAGAATTTAAAGCTGACAGGCCCTTAGTCTAATCTAGGTCAACCCCTTCATTTTATGAATGAGGAAACTGAATGTCAGACAGTGATAGTGAAACTGAGAGCAAGTGGAAAGAGAATCATTGCTTTAAATAGCTTCCTGTTGCCAGGAAAGAGAAGACACTTCAGA
This sequence comes from Antechinus flavipes, assembly GCF_016432865.1. NCBI lineage: Eukaryota > Metazoa > Chordata > Mammalia > Dasyuromorphia > Dasyuridae > Antechinus > Antechinus flavipes. The sequence goes on along the minus strand of NC_067399.1, from coordinate 156,569,374 downwards.
ATACAGAGCAGAAGTATTGTCTTACCTATATTTTTTTCATGCTTCTAAGCTAGAATCGATTTTCCTTTACTAGAGGGAAAAGGAGTAGGCATCTGCATAGAGCCTGTGATGTGACACTCACCTTCTAAGCATTTAAACACACCTCATTTAATCCTCACAACAATCATAATGCACAGGATTTTATAGATATCTCCATTGTATCGATAAGGAAACTGAGGCAAATAAAGGTTAAGGAACTTACCAAAGGCCAAACAATGTATCTGAGGCCAGAGTTCAAATCAGATCTTCCTGAGCACTATGCTAAATAAGCATTTGAAAAATAATACATCATTTGATCTTCACCTTAGCTCTGGGATGTAAAAGCTATTATTGTCTCTATGTGACAGAAAACTGAAGCATACAGTTTAAGTAACTTGCCATGGATCACATAGCTAGTAAATTTCTGAGACTGAATTTGAACTTGGGTTCTCCTCTTTCCAGGTCCGGCATGCCATTCACCATCCATCCAGATGTCTCTAGGTTAGGTTGATTTCAGAAAGAAAAAAGTAGTATACTGCTAATAACAAAAACTACTGCTTTGAAACTCATAATACCCTTCCTTTCTATTTTCTAAGATTTATTATTGTAGCAGCAACTTGGGAGGATAGTGGAAGGGTTGTATTATGATTTGCCCTTTCCTAATAGCCAGAAGTATTAATAGTAAGCCAGAATAGTATTAATACTATCAAGAAATAGTTTGACAATTTTTGACAAATTGTATATAAATTTATGGCATAGGAAAGGTTTTCCATGTTTAAAATTAAGTGAGAGAACAAACTTCATCTGGGTACCATATGTCTCATGAAAAAACATTTTTTAAAATGTACATTGTTATACTTAATTACTAATCTACCTTTTGGTCCTTCTATGTGTGCCTAACCAAATGTTATGCTTAACAGCTTTATGTACATTGCAGTGTATATAAAATAACAGTAATTAGCATGGATAATCTTTTAAAAAATATTATTTATGTTATAATTAAGTGAATTACATCAGTATCTTTAAACATTTGAGGGGTTTGAGCATTGAATTTTCGAGGGGCAAAGTACATTGGGTGCTAGTTACATTTTGAATTTGATCAACAAACAAAGAACTTAACTTTTAGAGATATATATTTCAAAGCCCTAGTCATAATTTGTAAAATTGTTTGGACAAGTCAGTTTAGAGAGATTCTTAAAGTTTTCAAGTATGCTTTTTTTTTTTTTTTTTTTGGGTATAGAAGGAAAATGACAGTCATGAATGCTTCATTTATTTTCCTATTATTCATTTTGTGGCATCTCAGATGTATTTTGAAATATTAGGAATGTCCTAAATGCCTCTTAAATTTTCTGTTTCTAATCATTTAAATTTTTAAAATTTGTGTCTTATTTCTCAATTACATAAGCCATAAACTTCATAATCACTTCTGCCATACTTTTCTGTATCTACTTAAAGTTGACATAGGAAAAAATTATGCCTGAGTTTAAATTTCTGACTTATTACATCATCCAAAGCAGTGATTGCTAGGTAGCATTATCAAAGTCTCAGTATTTAAGATCTCTCTCTCTATATAAAATCCCTGAATTAATACTAATAATTCCAAATTATGCTAAGTAATAAGTGGGATGACTTGAATCTTATATTTTTGTTTTAGGAAAGTTTTAAAAGAAGGCAAAAAGAAAAAAGAAAAAGAATGAAGGTAAGTCTTATTAGGTTTCTTAAACATAGTATTGGCAGAAAATTAGAATTGTTTTTTTAGTAGGTATTAATGGCACTGGTCTGGCTAACAGCCAGGGCTCATTTAAAGAAATATTTAGTGATAATCTGGATTCTCTTTTATTCTCTGGTAGATTGTTTACATATCTAACTGGTCTCCTCCATAATTTCAATTTTTATTTATTCTCTATTCTCTTTCATGCTATCATTGATTAGTCTTCCTTAAGTAATGATTTCATCACATTAATAATCTGCTTAACAATCTTCAGTGGACTTTCTTGGGCACAGGATGAACTCTAAACTCTGACTGCTATTCAGAACCCTCTATATCTCCCCACTTTACTTGTCTAGCCTCATTTTCTCCTATTTCCTCAACATGAATCTTTTATTTTGATCAGGACCCTTTCCTGAATATTAAATGAATCCCATTTATTATGTCCTTCTATCTAAATCCTACTTGACTTTCAAGATAATGATCTGTCCTGTTTTCTTGAACTCTTCCAGTGTTTATTTATCTTAGTCTTTTCTTGTTAACAATGTATTATTGTCTCAATTGTCCATTTTATGTCTTAAAATACATTCCTTATATTATTATTTTTCATACATGGATGTCTTGAGAGGCAATATAAAGTAGTAGATAGAGATCTAGTTTTGGAACCCAGAAGACTTAGGTTCAAGTCCTGTGTTTGACTTATTAGTTACATGACTGTGGACCAATCTTTTAATCTTTCAAAGTCCTAGAGCAAGAATCTAAGTTGTAGAGCAGTTGTGCTTTGCATTAATAGAGGGAATTCCTTAAACTGATGAAATAAATTTATCCCAAGGACATTTAAGTATGAAAATGGAAGGAGAACAATAAGCTCAAGAAAAATGGAACATATCTATAAAGATTTTACAATCATTTCTTTTTTTATCATCAAGGAGAGTGGCATTATCCCTTACACTCCCTATGACTATAATGTCACAGTTTTATAGGGGAGGTAGAAATGGTATTAAAGAGTGTAAAGACTAGAAAACTTGGCTCAAGTGTTTATAGAAGATGTATGCTTGAGGCAACATAATTATGAGGTGGTGAGGCATTATTTTATCAAGAATTGTCCATATTCTACACATTAAAGGAGAGTACCAAAGAAATGGTAAACATCTCATACTTCAGGAATACCAAAAAAAAGCATCTGAGAGAACATTCATAGTTATAGTGTGTTAAGTATTTATGAATTGCCTGCTATCTGCCAGACCCTGTACCAAGTGCTGAGTATATGAAGGCAAAAAAAAAAAAAAAAAATTCTGATCTCACAGATCTCACAATTGAATGGGGAAAGACAAAATACAAACAGCTTTGTACAAGTGAGATCTATACAGGATACATTGGAAATAACCCCAGAGGTAAGGCACAAAGATTAAGGAAGACTAGAAAGGCATCTTGAAGAGAGTGGAATTTTAGTTGAGATTTGAAGAAATCCAGGAGATTGATAAGAAGAGGACTTTAGTTTCAGGTGTAGAGAAATAGCCAGGAAAACTGCTCAGAGTCTGGTAGTATTGTGTGTGAAGAACATCAAGGAGGCTAGGGTCAGTAGTTTGCAGAGCAAGTACATGGAGGCAAATAAGGTGAAAGAAGTATGGAAAGACAGGAAGGGGCCAAGTTATGAAGGCCTATATAAGCCTTTAAAGTCAGATAGAGGGTTTTATTTCAAATCCTGTAAGTGATAAGGAACCACTGGAATTTATTGAATGGGAGAGTGTTGTAGTCAGATAAATTGAGTCAAAGATGGATTACAGTGAGGGGAGGCCAACCAGCACAGTATTGCTGTAGTCCAGGTATGAAGTGATAAGGACCTATAACAAGGTGATCTCATTGCTGGAGGAGAGATAGTTGGCATAAGGTTTTTGCAAATGTGCAAATGACAGAACTTGACCACTTAATGGATATGAGGAGTGTGACAGTAAAGAATCAAGGATGACACTGAAGTTGCAATCCTGGGTATTTGGGTAAATGGTAATATTTTTCACAGTAATAGAGAAATAAGAGGGAAGGATTTGGGGTCGGTGGGTTTCAGTTTTGGACATAGTGAGTTTAAGATGTCTACAGCAATTCCAGTTTAAGTTGTCAGATAGGGTGTTGAATATTGGAGACTGAAGATCAGGAGAGGTGAGGACTGAACAAATAGATCTATGTCCAATTGAGAAGGTGATCACTTGAACAAATGGAGTTGAAGGAAATGGATTAGATAAGATTTGTTGATAAGTTTTATAAGAAGAAATAGAAAGACTTGAGATAACTATGAGGTGTAGATAATAATAGTATTGGCCCACATGGAAACCTTCAAGGTTTGTGAAGCTCGTTACATTTATTATTTCATGTAAGTATCACAACAGCCTTATGAGTTGGTATTGGTAGTATTTCATTTTACAATGAAAAAACTGGGAAGGGGGGAAGGAAATTTGGTTAATGGGGTATTTTATAGCGAAACATACAAGAGTACCCTTTTAAGACCCTTATCTAGAGGGTAAGCCTTAGAAGGTACCCTAATAAAAAAAATTGTGGAAAAGACCAAGAGGATCTTTTTTATTTTTTAATTAAAAAAAAAATTTAAGGCCAGAGATGTGACCCATGTTTGTGCTATAATTCTTTTTGGCAGTCTTTTGAAACATATGGACTCTACAAAAAGGTTTGAAAATATGTAAAACATCTAGAATTACCAAACAAACCAAATATGTTGAAATGTAGTTACCAAAATATTACAAGTACAAGTTAATAACCTTGTTTTAGAGTACTCTTTCTGTCTAATTATAAATTTGTTTGCTAATTTTTATTTTTATTTTAACATATTTAAACATTTTATATGTGTTTCTATTCTTGATAGAGGGATCAGCCAGCTTTTGTTCCTAGTGGAATTTTAACCCCTCAAGCTTTGGGTGCAAGAAATTCACATGGATCCCAAGTAGCCAGTAATCCAAGACAAGCGGCCTATGAAATGAGAATGCATAATAACTCTGTAAGTGACTATTAGTTCCCCTTTGCCTCATAAGCAAGTAGTAAATAATCAGTATATGTAATGGTAGTTATTTGAAATTGTTGGTATAAAACAGATCTTACAAATTAAATTGAAGTTTTTCTTATTTTACTTAGTTCCCTGCTTAGGAATCAAGTTTTCTTTTGATAGTTGCACAGTTTTAATATAAAAATGTTTAATTAGTATGTTGTTATAACCTTATATATGTGAGAAGTAGCGTGGCAAAGAAAGAGCCAGGCTTTCATTTTAGGAAATTCCAAGTTCTCCTTCTTGTATACATTGAAAAATCATTTAACTTCTGGACAAGGCAACTTAAAAGCTCTGAGTTGCAGAAAAGTTACTGATATGTAGAGGAAGTTCTTAGGCAGCACTTTATAAAGATGAAATCATAATTCTAGTCTCATTCTATCCTGAATCAGATATACCCACCTTTTAAAGAGTATTATGAAAATAACCAGTTACTAATGAATTTGAACAGGCCACAACAGAATATATGCTATTGGTTGTCACCTCTTCTGAATAGCGTATGGGGAGTGGAGCAGTAAAGTTGTTACCCTCCAATAGTACCAGAGAAAGGAGCTTTTCATGCTTCTTCTGGGTCTTTCCTTCTTATTTCTAGGATTTCTTTTGAAAAAATTGATCACTACAAAGATATAGGATAACCGCTAAAATATTTTCTCTGAAAGTTTATTTTTCTGGGCGGAAAATATTAAGTGTTCTTTGGGGGAAAAGTTCAGGAGGATGTTAGAGGGGTGGAGAATGATAGATGAGGGTCAGGAAAAGATATGTCATAAGATGAAAAAAACACCTATTTCTTGCATGAGCTTTTGGCAAGTTAGTGTTTTCTGATCCAGATCTAAGAGTAGTGCTTGGATAAAAAAGGCAGGAGGAGACATGTTTGAGCAATGGTTCTATTTTTCCAATTTTTGTTATGTAAGGTTTGAGCCTAGCTCCCTAAAGCTTGTCATATTTATGTTTAAGGCACATGCTTTAAAAAATAAAAGCCAGCATACCACACTGTTCTGTTCTATTGGTTTATCCACTAATACTCTTAATGTTTCTTCAAAGGCTAGATTCAGTATGGAGAACTTTTGACATAAAGGGTTACTAATTTGCTCTGTGTTAACTGATTCAGAATAGTGTTCTTGACATACTCATAGAATATTTCAGGCTTGTACCTTATCCTCTAGAGCTTTAGAACTTGAATAAACTTTTTTTATACTTATGAGACATAGCAAAGAGGTTTAAAAAATACCTCTTTGAGATATCTGGAGATGATTAGGACAAAGCATTCTTTTTTTTTTTTTAATTTAATTTTGTTATTATAGCTTTTCATTTACAAGATATATGCATGGGTAATTTTTCAGCATTGACAATTACAAAACCTTTTGCTCCAATTTTTCCCCTCTTTTCCCCCACCGCCTCCCCAAGATGGCAGGCTGACCAATACATGTTAAATATGTTAAAGTATAAGTTAAATACAATATATATATACATGCCCATACAGTTATTTTGCTGTACAAAAAGAATCGGACTTTGAAATAGTGTACAATTAACCTATGAAGGAAATCAAAAATGCAGGTGGACAAAAATAGAGGAATCGGGAATTCTAAGTAGTGGTTCATACTCATTTCCCAGAGTTCTGTCACTGGGTGTAGCTGGTTCAATTCATTACTGCTCTATTCAAACTGATTTGGTTCATCTCATTATTGAAGAGGGCCACGTCCATCAGAATTGATCATCGTATAGTATTGTTGTTGAAGTATATAATGATCTCCTGGTTCTGCTCATTTCACTCAGCATCAGTTCATGTAAGTCTCTCCAGGCAGGACAAAGCATTCTTTCCTTTAAAACAGTAATCCTAAATTTTTTTTATTGAAAAGTATACATTTGAGCTTTTTTCTTAAAAATGTAAAAAAAAAAAAAAAAAACATTCTTAGTTCATGGACTGCATAAAACAAAAGTATTTGTGACCTCCTGGCCATATTTTGCCAACTTTGTTCTAAGAAATTGAAGAAAATGAGGATTGCCAATAAAGCGGCAATGCAGTATAAATACAAATAAATAGATCATTTAAAAAGGAAGAAAGCACTAATAACTTGAGGTGATCAGCAAAGCTTTTGTATAGAAGCTAGCTAATGCATCTAATTTGAGCCTTGATTGAAGAAAACTAGGGATTGTGATTGTAAAGGATTATATTTCAGGAGTTTGAGGCAATCTGACATATAGAGATGTACTGTTGAATTCTAATAATGACTTGTAGAGGAGCTTATTTGCAACTAGTCTGTTTAATAATTTATTTGCTTAATAAAACCATGTTTCCCGGGGAATCTTAAAAGCTAGAATCTTGAGTGAAATTTATTAAATGACTGGATAGTTACTAAAAATATTTTTCACTAAGTTAGATTAGATCAAATAACCTAGAGACAGCAGTATCAGAGTGGAAAATGCACTAAATTGGAGTCAGAACTCCTGGGTTCAGAAACCTCTCTGCTACTTATTACCTTTATGTTATTAAGCAAATTGATCTACCTCTGTGAGTCTACTATGTAAAAGGATTAATTAAAAAATTCTTAATTATGTGAATATCATAAAATATGAGATATTAAAACATGTTGCTGGGGCAGGTAGATTGTGCAGTAGAGTGCCAGCCCTAAGTTCAGGAGAACCTGAGTTCAAATCTGGCTTCAGATACTTAATATTTCCTAGCTATGTGACCTTGGGCAAGTTGCTTAACCCCAATTGCCTCAGCAATTTATCATTTTCTTCCTGTCTTTTGGAAATTTTTATTTAACAAAGGTACACAAATGTCCAATGTATAATCTTTGTTTTCTAAGTTTTACACATTTGAACATTTTGGACTAAAAATTATTAACATGTAAATTGTGTTAATTGTGACTAATATTTTCATGAAATTAGAATTTTTACTACGTGTATTATATTTGTATTCTGCATTTCGTTGTAGTGTGTTAATATTTTCTTCTTTCAAAGATCTTTTCATTGGATTCTGTTCTTAGTTTTTTTTTATTTCCTATGAAAAAATAAACTTAATTTTTTTTTTTTTTGGTAATCTAGCTCCTTTTCCTTTTTCAAATTCTTGAAATGGAATCATTAGTTTTCATTTAATTAGCTATTTGTTAAAGGAAAAAATGTTCCAAGACTTGTTTCCTTCTTTATTGTATTTTTGTCCTGATTAACCTCAGTTTGGGAGACTAAATAATAATGAATTTAGGGGCTACTATAATTGCAGCTCTGGGGTGTGTGTGTATATGTGTGTGTGTGTGTGTGTGTGAGAGAGAGAGATGGAAACGATGTTAAGACTTTTATGAAGTTAATAAAAGTAGTAATACCTTGCATGTTTGTAAGGCTTATATTTAAAGTGAGTATTCAAACCTTTTATTTGTAATATAATAACTTTTTTCCCCAGAGTCCTTTAACATCTCCCAATACTAGTTTCACTTCTGATGGCTCCCCATCTCCAGGAGGAGGAATTAAACGAAAAGCAGAAGATAGTGACAGTGAACCTGAGCCAGAGGATAACGTCAGGTGAAGCCATTTTTTTTGTAGCACTTTGTTAGCAAATTGCTGAAATAGATGCAGTCTAATTAATGCCATTTAGCTTAGAGCAGCAGTGCCTTCCGAAGCTTTTCTGTGATCTTTTTATCCACCAGTAATTAATGTGGAGGGTTAGAATATTCTGTAAATTCCAGTGAGATGTGTAAGCTATAGCTGTTAAACCTAAGTATCTAGATTAGTATGCGTGCAGGTTTTCGTCCTACAAGCCACTTCTCCCTTTGAGACCAGGCACTAGATTGGCTAGACGTTCAGTGTTTAGATTTGATTATGTGATCTGAATGTCACTGTTTTGAGATTGAATTTTTAAGCTGTTTAACCCATAAAGTTCAGTTATCCTTAGATACATAATATACCTGATTTTGATTATCTCAGTAGAATAACCCTTTAAAAAAAAAAAGGAGGGTACAAAATCATGAATACTCAGAAATGTACAAATGCATAAATTAAAATATATATGACCTTTGAATTTTAATTCACAAATTGATTTGTAAGTGTGAACTTTGTTTTAATGAGAAGATTTCCTTCTCATTTCCTTGGTATATATTTAATTTTTAAGAATGAAATTTGATCAACCAAGTCTTAAATTTGAGAGTTTGATGATTGGCCTTCCTCTCAAAAATAAAACAAAACTTTGAAAACCTAAAGATTAAAAGGTTAATTTTATATTTCTTGGAAAATAAGTGAAAACTAAAAAGAATAAAACTAAGAAATTGCCTTCATTTTTTATTGAACATGAAAGCTGAAATTTTTGTAATTAGAAACTTGTATGAAAATTCTGTCTTTTGATAGTAGACTCAGTATTATATAATTAGAACCATCTTTTACCACTTTACCTGACATACTAAGACCATTCATTACTTCTCTTCAGTGGTTTGGCAGTATCTTATAGTTCTCTCTCTGATTTATAGCATTTTATCCAGTAAGCATCAGTGATAGTTTATTATATAGTTTTAGCTTTAAAATGAACATAATTTTTTAGTACTACGCAGAAAATATCTTTAAATTTCCTCTAGCGTTTTTTTTTCCTTAGTTGCAGTAACAATATTATTTCTATTTTACTTAGAGAAGATAAATATTAACCATTTGTCTTTAAATATGTAAAAATGTAAAAACTATTTATATACAAATACTTTTAAATGTAGATATTAGAACAAAACATGTGTGTTGTTGATTTTTGTAATAGATTAAAGTTTTTGGTTTTTTATCTTCTGAATTAAAAAAAAAAAGGAAAGAAAGAAAAAAGGGGGAAAAAAATCTCAAGGATTAGTTGTATTTATTGGGTGCATTGGAAGACACACTGGCTTCCTGATTTGGTGCAGTGATTTAAATAAGTATACAATGAATTGTCAATTGTACTTCAGTGAATTATCAGCTTTGAGGTATTAACTGCGACAATCTAAGACCCTCCTCATTCTTTTCATAACCTACAATAGCATACCCCACATTAACACTCAGTAATATTGGGATGGGGCCTATGATAGAATGAATTTACTTTTTAACTCTATTGTAAAACCACTTCTAAATTATTTTCATATGATTAAATATCTTGAGTTATCCATTCCTTTTTCCAGCCTATTTCTAGTATTATGGAATTTTTTTTTTTTTTTTGCCATTCTTTTGTAACATACTGAGCTTTGTATGATAGTTTTATATGCCAAAAGCAAATTTTGATTAAAAAGCCAAGGAACTTGGTTTCACAGTGTCTTTTATGGGTCTGAATGAAATAAAAGGTTGCGTTCTTTTTGTAGCTACTTTTAGGAGGATGAAATACTCTTGATGGTGGGGATTTTTTAGAAATATGGAGTTAAATTTATTTTTGCTTATACAGTATGTATATCTACTCTTATGTTAAATTGCTTTGTTTTTGTTTTAGATTATTTAGACAGTTTTCAGAATTAGCATCATAATTGAGCATAAATTAACTGCTTGGCTTTTAGGTTATGGGAATCTGGTTGGAAGCAACGATATTATAAGAACAAATTTGATGTTGATGCAGCTGATGAAAAATTCCGTCGTAAAGTTGTGCAGTCTTATGTTGAAGGACTATGTTGGGTTCTTCGATATTATTACCAGGTACTGAGATTTTTTTTTCCTTCAAATTCTTAAGATGAAACTGAAAGGTAGAGTAAATGTACTCTAAAACAAAACTTCAGAGTTTTTCTTTTAAGCTCCCTATTCCTGAATTTGAATCCACTGTTTTGAACAATATTTTTGCAAAGCTTTCTGGATTCCTGAGACAACAGTATATAAACAACACACACCATTCTCTCTCTCTCTCTCTCTCTCTCTCTCTCTCTCTCATTCTCTCATTCTCTCATTCTCTCTTGGGTTAAAGGATTTCACTTCTTTTTCACATAGAATGATTGACTTAAGAGATTATTAAAGGTCAGTGTTCTTTAATTTGGAATAAAAATTAGAATGATGCAAGAGCTAAATTAATTAATTGAAAGTGACTAAATGACTTTACAAAGAACAAAGCATGCAATATACTAGTAAGAATTAGAAAGAATTGAATTGTGTCAATCTTCTCTATATAATGCAGTGATGTTACATGAAGTGCATTATAATTGAAGAAATCTGTGTCTGGTTTAAATCTTTTGATAATTGAGATGTCAGATTGGTAAGAGATTAGTTAGACATATTGGAGGTAGTAGCACTGATCGTTAATAACTGATTTCGTGCTCCGAGAGCAGAGGGAGTTTTGTGTGACCTGGGAGTGGATGAAATTTACCTACTAAGGAGCAGAATTGTGTGATAGTTAGTATTAATATTTGTAGGATTTATTCCAATTGATAACATTGCAAGTTCTATTTAATTTCAAAGCACTTAAACATTTAAAAGTTTCTTTATTTTAATGAATGCTGATTTGCTTTTTGATAGCATAAGAGATTTGATTATTTTGTAGTAATAATGGGAATCATTTTTTTCTCTATTGGGATAGTATTATGTACTTGACATCTCCTTTATTTTATTCAAAATTTGTTTACTTTGACCACCAATTAAGAAAAGTTGAAAGTTAATGTATTTAAGGAATGACCATCTTATTTTGTTATGTGAGAAAAAAAATTCGTTTTCCTTCCTGAAATTACCATTTAAGAAATTTAAAATCTATTTGAGGGTAGAAAGTAGATTCCTTGCCCACTGTGACCTCAAATATGTAGATTTGTCTAAGTGGATGGCATGTTGAGTTGTTATCTGTAAAGACAAATATTTTTTAAAAGTATCTTGGCTGAGAGACAGCCTTTTAAGTGCATTAGTTTTATTTCCTCAAGGTTCCTAGATCCCAGACATACATTTGATGATAGACTGTATTGTTCTTTAAAATGCTTTAATAGTTTCTTATAATCCAAACTTTTCATGTCTTAGAAATCAAGGAGTTTTACTCTACAATTATAATAGACAAATTTACTAAAAATATATGGTTGACATGAATATGAGTTATATCCATTTTGTTTGTATGCTAAAAATGTTACTTCTGAAAGCAGTCTAATTTTTACTATATTGTGTCTATAATTAACATGATATTTAATACCTTTAGGGCTGTGCTTCCTGGAAATGGTATTATCCTTTTCATTATGCACCATTTGCTTCAGACTTTGAAGGTATTGCAGATATGCCCTCGGATTTTGAAAAGGGTACAAGACCGGTAAGATTGATTGTTTAGAATCATAGCATTTGGGGGACATTTTTGGCAGCTTGAAAAAAAATTCACATTTTCTTCATTATTTTCATTTTTGTAGTTTAAACCACTGGAGCAACTTATGGGGGTCTTTCCAGCTGCAAGTGGTAACTTTCTACCTCCCTCATGGCGGAAGCTCATGAGTGACCCTGTAAGATTTTTTTTCTTATTTAAAAAAAAAAGAAAATAAATATGTATGGATGAATTTCTTTGTTTTTTAATTTTTTATTAATTTGAATTGAGCCACTATATCTTTTATTTTTTATTTTAAATGTTATTAGAGAGAATAAAATTAATTGAAATTTATCTTCATCATACCTAATTTCATTGTTACTTGTCCAGAAACTTTAAAAAACAACAACTTCCTTTGTATGGATACTCTAACTTTAATTTTAACTTGCTTGCTCTGGCCATGATGGCTTCAGGGTGAAAGAATATAATCTTGAAATAAACTTTGAACTGTTCATTGCCTTAATGTGATGATTGGTGTGTTAAAATATATTACAAAAACAGACTGGTATTTAACAAACTAAGTTCATGATTTTCAGTTTTAAAATTTTGTCAACTGTGTGAGTTAAAATATAATTACAAAAAAAATTCATTCGTAATGGCATTGGCTTATTTCTCTAAGTGTATTTATTTTAATAGCTATAAAAATCATAATCTGAATGAAAGATAAAACATTTTTAGACCAAGACATAACAGACTTTCATAGTTGCTTTTAACATTTTATTTTCATCTTATTTCTAATGTAGGAATCCAGTATAATTGACTTCTACCCAGAAGATTTTGCAATTGATTTGAATGGGAAGAAATATGCTTGGCAAGGTATATATTCTCTTATAAAATGTGTGTGTATGTGCATACATGCGTGCATGCACTTAACATATTTATACACACATAAATAAAATAATATTTTAATTAAAGATATTTGCTTTTTGTACTAAACATAAAGAAAAAAATCTTCAAGTGAAGGTTTGAAAAATAGAAACATATTGAAGAATGAACTGGGGATTTTGTACTTAACCCAGGATTTATCCTGTTTAATATTGCTTTTTTCCTACCATTTTTACTTAACAGTCTTGATATGTAATTAAATCTTTTGTCTTCTTTGTATTCATCAATTAATAGATCTTATTCTGTTCACTTACCACATATTAGAAGGTGAACAGTGCTGAAAAAAAGAACTTACAGGTTCTGATTTGGGGCTTTTTTTATATAGTTATGAAGTAGATGCAATATTTTAGATACTTTTATATAAAGTTGGAGTACCAGTTTCATTTATTCTTTTTCTTCTATTTTTCCTCATGGCTTGCATTAGTGTCTAGCAAAAAGGTCACTTCATAATTGAGACTTAAGTTCAAGACACATTCATTTTTTAAAATTTAATTAACATTAAATGTGGTAACCAAATATGTACTTGTACTTGGATGAGTATCTCATATCTCTGTTCATAAAACCTGACTTTAACCAATAATTTAAATCTTTTTCTCAGTCATACAGTTTATTAGTGAAGCAAGGAAGTAGTAAAAATTGATTGACATCTAGTACCTTTTCTTTTCTCTGATGGTATTAATGAGCAAGTAAAATATCAGGGAAAAAAGTAGAATTAAAAGGCATGAATGAAACAAAAGCAAGCTGGGAAAAATGTAAACTGTTATGTTATAACTTTTTTAGGTTTATTTAGGGTAGGTTTTTGGAATATAAGCTCATGATTATGTGACGCTAAGTACTAATCAGTGATGAAAATAAGGTATAGAAACCAATAGAAGAAAAGTAAATGTAAATTCTGTATGTGTGTATATAAAATTGTGTTTCATGCTTTGAAAGATAAGACATGGATAAAAAAAAAAAAGTTGGAAAGGAGGAATTAGTAAGAAAATGAGAGTACTTTTCCTGATGCTTAATTTTAAAGACAAATTGAATCTTTGGATTACCAAAAAAACATGTTAAGTAGACACATATTAAATGGATAAAATAATTTCTTCGTTGCTACTTTTAGCTGAAATCTGAAGCCCTGTAGTTTAGTATAGAAATATAGTAATAGGAAAAATTACATAAAACTTACAGAACTTTAAAATATTCCCTGCTGTTAGTAGATCAGTGAATCATAATACCAATTGACAATATGGTATTTAAATGCTGCATTGGAAGCATTTAATCCTTAGTTTTGATGACATTGTTATAAATCTTAAAAAGAAATTATTAATAGCAGTGATTATTCTTGGTAGTTCTATTGTGATTTTGTTTGAGGATTGATCTCTTTGGTTATTAAAAATGGAAGGCTTTGATTTTTTATAAAGTTTTTAACACATAAGTAAATTTGCTAGAATGACTTGAATAATTCTACTATTGGATTATAGTCATTAAGATACCACAAAATATGTGTATTTCTTAGTTTTTAATGATGTAACACTTATATCCTTTTCCTTGAAACATAGTTCAATTTCTTTGAAAGAATCACTGTTCTGAATGATGAAAGAAGACAAATACGTAGTTTCTTAGCATTTCCATCATATTGTATGCTTTCCCAGAATTATATATTTTTGTGTGGCATGTCCTTTCCATTAAGTGGTTTGTGACTTCAGTGCTGCTAATAGAATTCCAAGTTTCTTGTTTAGAATGTTTTTTGGTTTTGTATATTTAAACTATATATTTAAATAAGTTTGGTCTTGTTCTTTATATTTCTGTCTTTTAACATATAATTATCCTTGGAATTAATTTTCAAATAATTCCAGATGTTATGTTGAAAATTTTGCTTTTTTGATTTAATATAAAACTATTATTGTTACTAAACTAAAATTGTTTTTATTATAAATTTAAAATATTAAATTACAGAAATAATGATATGAAGCCAAAAAAGTGAAAGCAACTATACAGAAGAAAGGCATAAAGTAGTTGTAATAGTAAAAACTTCAAAATTTCCTTTCTCTGCAATTTAGTGTTATGTTTTTACTTTGTTAAGTTTGTTATCTAATTTGGAAGTCTCTCAATCACAAGAAAAGATAGCTCTGATTGTTACAGAATTTTTCATAATATCTAGTCTAAATTTGTTTATAGCTTGTATCCTATTGGTTTTTGGATCAGCCCTCTAGGACAAAAGAAAACCAGTTTAATTATTCTTTCACAAGATAAGAGTTTTTCATATTTGAAGGCAGTTATCATTTTCCTCATAAGCCTTCTCTTTTCCAAGTTAATTGGAAACATAGCTTTTTTCTAGTTCCTTAAATTGAGACTTATGTGCCATAGGTTCCAGGCCTTCACTAACTTGATTGTCCTGAATACTCTCCAGCTTCAGTGTACTCCCCAAACTCCCCAGCACTAAATGCAATATTCCAGGTATACATAGTTTGAGATTACAGAGGGACAGATTTCTCATTCTTCCTAGAAATTATGCCTGTTTTAATGTAGATTAAAAAGCACACTGCTTGGCTCATCAAATTTTCAGTCCTCTAAGACTCCCATATCTTTTTCAGACAAACTACTTTAGACACTATCCATTTTACAAATGAGGTCCAACATTGAGATTGTGACCAGAACCTTAATCTGCATTACTTAAATGTAAGCACTACAACCATAGATTGAATAAACATATCATATTTGCTCATTTGAAGGAAGTAGATACCCATTTTTACACATCAATAATGAATGGAGAATGTTTTTATTTGTTACTTTAGTGTTCTGCTTACAGGAAGAAATATGGAGTTTGACTTGATTTCCTGATAATATTTTTTTAATTTAAGGGAAAAAAAAGTTGTTTATTTGATTAATAACAAGGATGTTATTGTTTCCACATTTGTATTAACTGATAATACACCCAGCCATATGTCACATAGTTTAGAGTATCCAAGAGTTACTAATTTAAAAAATCTATGATGTCACCTAATTATCATATATATACATATCTGTATATTTGTCTGCTTATACATGTTAAACTTAGGTTTATTTTCCCATCTTCTTAGTAAGAATTAGTAAGAATTTCTGGCCATTGTTTTAAAAGAACTAATGTGTCTTTTTTAATAGATGGCATCCTCAAATATGTGATCAACTGTTCCATTATTCCATAACAGCAGAAACTTTTACTGCTATTTGAAATTAAAGTTTGTCCTTATTGTTTTTTGAAGGGGAAATTATGATGGGTGATGTAGAAAAAGTGAGTAATTAAATCCTTTGAAATTAAAACTTACAGAAGGCTTAAGCTCTAGCTTTTCCTGCCGTTTTGATTTTTCAAAGCCAAGAGTACTTATTTTCTAGTGTGAAAAGTTAATGTTAATAATGGTCAATAGTTTTTTAATCTTTACCTCTTCTTTTTTGGTTTTTACTTCACACATGGTTTGTTTTTTTTTTTTTTTTTTTTTTTTTTTGCTTTACTAGCAGGACACTTTGATTAGAAATACTGATTTAAACCAATGATGACAACATTTCACTGATTTTCATTTTTAAAAACTAGGTGTTGCCCTATTACCATTTGTTGATGAACGCCGTCTGAGAGCTGCGCTAGAAGAAGTTTATCCTGACCTTACACCTGATGAAAGTGAGAATTATATTTTAAAATATTAGGTGCTGAAAATAAAACATGTATTTAAAATTTCAGTGTTATTTTTTTCTGTTTTACTTCTAATCCATTAATTATGTTTCTTATTTTTAAAAAAGACTCGATTCTCTTATTTAAAAATGTCAGTTTTAATCTTAAATTCATGCTGAACTAGCATTTTTAGACTTTACATCAACATATATAATGTCCAGAAGAAAATCATAAAACTAAATTCTTTTTGAGAAATGAATATAATGAAATTATTTGTAAGAATATTGATTTTTACAGTGTTCCAATCTTTGGCAAAAGAAAAAAATGGTTGAAAAATAGCTTTTTTAAAAGAAAGGTGTCAGTGAGCATTTACTGCCTAATATGTGCTCTTTAGGTACTCTGCAAAATACTGGGAACACAAAGAAAGGTAAAAGGCATGCCTGCCCTCAAGGAATTCACAGGCTATTGGAGGAGACAACATGCAAACAACCACATATAAAGAAGTTCTAGACAGGATAAATTAGAGATAGTAACAAAAGTAGTACACAAATGGGGCAACTAGATGGCTCAGTAGAGAGTGTCAGGCTTGACATCAGGAAGGTTCACCTTCCTGAATTCAGATCTGGCCTCAGACACTTGACAGCTGTGTGATCCCAGAGAAGTCATTTAACCCTTTCCCCCTTAGTTTTCTCATCTGTAAAATAAGCTAAAAAAGAGAAGGAAATGGCAAAATACTCCACTATCCTTTGCTAAGAAAACCCTAAAACTCATGAAGAGTTGGACACAACTGAAAAAATGCATTATTGGTAAGGGGGATTGGGATTATCTTTTTGTAAAAGGTAAGACTTTAACTGAGGCTTTTATGAAACCAATGAACCCTACAGGTGGAGATGAGGAGGGAGAACATTCCAAGCATGAGGAATAGCCAGTAAAAATGCAGAAAAATCAGGGGCCACTGTTATAGGGTAAAAGGGTAAATGAATGGGCTATGACAGAAGACTAGAAAGGTAGGAAAGAGCTAGCTTTTGAAGGCCTTTAAAAATTAAACAGGATTTTATATTTTAATTTGGAAGTTTATTGACTAGAAGAGTGACATGCCAGATCCGTGCTTTAGGAAGATCAATTTGACACCGAATGAAGGAGGGAATAGAGTGGGAAAAGATTTGAGTTAGGGAGAGCAACTACAGAGAGTCCATACCAGAGCAGTGGTTGTGTCAGAGAAGAGAAGGGGCATATAGGAGAGATGTTATGAAAGTAAAAATTGATAAGACATGGTAGTAGATAGATGGAACTATATATTATACAGTATTTTGACAACACTAATGATATTTGTTAAACCATACAAGTTAGAAACTAAAAACCCAGGTTTTCTTGGACAATTATGTATGTGTATATATATATATATTTTAATGCAAAAAGAAAAAAAAAACCTAGAAATTTTTGTGTCTGTGTTTGTCAAATTCTTTTGAAGTCTCTTTTATTTCATAGTTCTTTAAACTTAAGCCACTTCCCACCTGTATTTAAATAACATATAGAAAGTTTTCCATATATGCAAATTATTATATAATTGAGCTGCTTTAATTATGTTTTTTAAAATGGTTTGACTTAGCTCTTCTTTTCTTCTCTGTTTCTCTATCCTTTTTCCTCTCTTTTTCCCAGCTAGAAGAAATAGTCTTGGTGGTGATGTAATGTTTGTGGGGAAACACCATCCACTTAGTGACTTCCTTTCAGAACTGTATAAAACAGGTTCCACAGAGGTAATTAATACCAGTATCCTATTTGTGCTAACATTATAATTATTTTTTTTCTGTTAAATTCATCATACATTTCTTCACAGGCAGTAGATTTGCCACCTGAACTTTGTCATGGGATCCAAGGAAAACTTACTTTACATGAAGAAGCCATTCTTCCAGATCAGTGAGTATTGGATTTAGACATCGACATCTTAAGTATAATACTGAAACAAACCTTAGATAAATAAAAGACCCATTTTCCTCTTTTTCTAGATATGCGAACCAGTGGCCAAAGAGGTCAGATGACATATTTAAACAATAACTTAATTCTTTAGTTTTGTGGTGTTTATTTTCCCTTGTTTCTTAAAGTTTAAAAAAGATAATTTTTTAAAATAATCATTAATTTTGCATATTAAAATTAGTAAGTGTGTACCCAAGTCTTGAGTATACTCCACTAAATAGGATAGCAAGTTGTTATAAATTCATTCCATGCACTCCTTTTCTCTTTGGATACTATAATTCTAGTTCTTTGTTTAAGTAAGATTCATTTTGGTGACAAAAGTCTTAAAATATCAAGATTCAGGAGGCATACTACAATGATAATCATAGTCATAAACAATTTCCCTACTTCAAGAATGGTTTGTTTTAGTTGAAATCAGTCTATCCAATTAGTATTGCATATCATAAGTTACTTTCTTTAAACAGTATTCATTCACAGTATAGCTTTTAGTCCAGCTTATATTCATGAACATAAATACTCTCTACTTCATGTTAAAGAAATAGTCAGCCTTTGCTGAAAGACTAAATGTGGAGATCATCTTCCTTTGTGTCCCATTCTGCTTTCAAATAACTATTAAGAAAATTTTTTCTTCTATTAACTCTAAATTTACTTGGAAATTCTTTTTGTTGCTTCTATTTCTGTCCTTTGGGGCAAAGTAAGAGCTGCTCTCCCATGTGGCTGCTCTTTTAGATTTTTTAAGATAGCTATCATATCCTCTCAAAGTCTTTTTTTCCTCCTGAATCAATATTCCTCAGATCCTTAAACCATTCTAATAGACTGTGAACTGTCTGGGTTGCCCTTCAGTAGACATCCATCAGCTAATCAAGGTCATTATTGCTATCATTGTCAAGTAGAAAATCCTCTTTTTGGCTTTCAAAATTCTTTACAACCTTGCCCAATTTGATTGTAATTTCCCATCCGTTGTCTCATACTTAACACAGAATCACTGACATTCTTGCTATTCCTTGGACACAATTTTCCTCTCCTGCCTTATATTTTCCCCTGGCTACTCCTGCAAGTCTTTCCCCCTCACCTCTGCTTTTTACTCTGAGCTTCTTCCTCACGAATCAGCCCAAATCTTACCCTTTGTAGCCTCTAGCAACTCAAGTGCCTTTCTTTTGAGATACTGCCCAATTGTGCTCTATGTAGACATGTTTTCTCTCTTATTAGACTGATCTCCTTCAGACAGGGACCATGTTTGTGTCTTTCTTTGTATCCTCACAGCTTATCACAGGGCCTGACACATAGTAAGCATTTGATATGTACTGACTGATTTTCAAAATTTGTCATCCAGAATTGAGCATTTTTCTCTAGCTTTGATTTGATTGCAATTTCATTGAAACTGTCACTTTGGAAATTGTTGCTTTTCATGAAACCTAAAATTGCTGATTCACTGAACTTTCCTATTAAATCCCCAAATCTTCAGGTGAACTTGTCTAATCATGTCTCAACTTCTTGTACTATATATAATGAGGCTGATTTTTGTAACCCAGATATGATACTTGACATCATTCTTAAATTTCATTTTAACAGATTCCACCCAATGTTTGTCTTGTCAGGATCCATTTGGATCTTGATATTTACACTGTTACCCAGTATGTTCCCTTCATTATAGTTTCAAATATCGTAAGTATGCTTTAGTTAGGTCAGTAATAAAAATGTTACATAGGATGAACCCAAATTCATATCCTTGGGGCATATTACATATAGACTTCGCAAACTGACAGAGCCATTAATGACTTCTTCCTGCATCTGGCGTTTTAACCAGTTCTGAATCCATCTAATTATATTATTGTTTAGCCTTTAACCTTTCATTCTTGTTCTCAAGAATAGTATGAAAAACTTTGTCAACATTTTGCTAACATTTTTGTAAAGTTTGGGCTTCATTCCAACATAGTAACCAAGTAACAGTGTAAATGTTTAATTTGATATGTCCTGTTTTCAATGAAGCCTTGCTAAATTTTTGTGAAATACATTTGTGTATATATGTGTAGTTTTTTACATTTAAAGTTTTCCATGTGTTTCTCCTGCACATCCCAGAGTGTCATTCCTCATAATAAAGAACTTTTTAAAGAGAAAAAAGCAAAACAAATCAGAAATTCAGCAAAAACTGTTCAATACCTCAAAAAAAAAAAAAATGGCAGATGTAATGTTCCATACCCTTACCCCCCTCCCCAGGGTAAATGTCTTCTCACATCTCTTCTTTTGTGCCTAGCTGATTTCTAAGTTTTCAGCATTCATTTTCACTTGTTTTGAGACAACTGTTCTTTGTGTTCACATTGTTGACATTGTGTAATACTGCTTTCTTGACTCTGCTTGCTTCACTTTCACATCAGTTCATACCTTTTTATGCTTTTTGGTATTTATCATATTTATATTTTATAGCCAATAATATTCTGTAACATTTGAAAACAAGTACTATGAGATTTAAGCCAGTCTTCTTTGTCATTTATTGTTTATCATGATCCTATCTACCTGTCAACAGCTTTTGTTTATTCATATAGAACAGGTCATAATGTTTTAAATATTTTTTTCTCCTTTAGAATAGTGTATTCTCCAGTTCCAGTATTGCGAGATTTGACACAGAACACTGCAATCAGGTAAGTGATCCAAACTTTGTTAGTTAACTCAAGTAGAATTCCCTTCTTATCTTTGGATATGCCTATTCCATAGTGTAATTGGCCAGGTTATTGCCTAGCCTTTGGTTGAAGACCTCTAATGAAAAGAAATTCATTACTTTTAAAGGCAGCCCATTCTTTTTATTTATTTTTTTTTCCCCTGAGGCAATTGGGGTTAAGTGACTTGCCCAGAATCATACAGCAAGGAAGTGTTAAAATGTCAGGTCAAATTTGAACTTGGCTCCTCCTAACTTCAGGGCTAGTGCTCTATCCACTGTGTCACCTAGCTGTCCTGAGACAGCCCAATCTTTAGGATAGCTCTAATTGTTGAGAAATTATTACTTCAGTCCTAAATCTATTATCATTACAGTAGCCATTCATTGCTCTTAATTCTGCCTTGTGAAGGCAGTTGAAGTAACCTAATTCTCCTGCATGATAGCAGAAATATTTAAAATTTTTTTTAACATTTTAAATCAGCTATTCTATGTTTTCTGTACCATGTGAAAGTTTGCAGTAAGGGAAAGAGATAGTTAAATACTGTCTGTCTGTCTGTCTCTCTCTCTTCTTTCTTTCTTTTTTTTTTTTTTTAAACAATAGTTTCAAAGCAATTTAATTTAGGAGTAAATCAGTCTGTGCACCTCATTTGCCCCAGGGGGGCAATTCACTATAGCAATTGTTAATTCTTAACAATGGCTTTATCATTAACACTTGGGTGGTTTGCCATCAATGATCTAATTTTCTGGGGAAATTTAATTATCAATTTTTTGGGGATATTATAGGAGAGATTTTACTTTCAAATTTGAGTAAAGAATATATGACATAAGAACGCTCTTCCACATCTGAGATTCTGTGATTTTAAGAAGTATTTACCCAAAGAGATACTAAAGAAGGGAAAGGGACCTGTATGTGCCAAAATGTTTGTGGCAGCCCTGTTTGTAGTGGCTAGAAACTGGAAATTGAATGGATGCCCTTCAATTGGAGAATGGCTGGGTAAATTGTGGTATATGAATGTTATGGAATATTATTATTCTGTAAAAAATGACCAGCAGGATGAATACAGAGAGGCTTGGAGAGACTTACATGAACTGATGCTAAGTGAAATGAGCAGAACCAGGAGATCATTATACACTTTGACAACGATATTGTATGAGGATGTATTCTGATGAAAGTGGATTTCTTTGACAAAGAGACTTAACTCGGTTTCAATTGATCAAGGATGGACAGAAGCAGCTACACCCAAAGAAAGAACACTGGGAAACGAATGTGAACTATTTGCATTTTTGTTTTTCTTCCTGGGTTATTTTTACCTTCTGAATCCAATTCTCCCTGTGCAACAAGAGAACTGTTCGATTCTGCAAATATATATTCTATGTAGGATATATTGTGACATATCTAATATATATAGGACTGCTTGCCATCTAGGAGGGGGGGGAGGGAGGGGAAAAATCGGAACAGAAGCGAGTGCAAGGGATAATGTTGTAAAAAAATTACCCTGGCATGGATTCTGTCAATATAAAGTTATTATAAAATAAAATAAAATTAAAAAAAAAAGAAGTATTTAAAATATGCTCATAATTCTATGCTTAATAAGCCACATATCAGCAACGCCTGACTTTAAATATTTGAATGAATATGTGATCTTGTCATGAGTATTCACTGGTAAGATCAGAATCTATTCCTGCTTGATACTATCATTTTTATTTTTGTCCAGGTCTTCCATAAGTATTTTATAAAAGTTGCTTAATCATGCAAAACACAATCCCCATGTTTTATTCTGCACTTTGAATCCCTCACACCTTTCTCAAGAGGTGGACAGCATATTTTATCAGTCCTCTGGAATCAGGGTTGGTTCCATTTTAAGAAATTCTTAAAGATTCAAGAAAATTTCTTTAAGCTTATGATGAAAAATCCACCTCTAAGAAAGATAGCATCTGAATGCAGATCAAAGTATATAATTTTTTACTTTTAGGTTTTGTTTGTTTGTTTTGGTCTGTATTCTCTCATAACATGACTAATATGGAAATATGTATTACAATACTGTATATGTAAAGCCTATGTAAAATTGCTGACCATCTAAAGAAGGGGGAAAGGGAGGGAGGGAAAGAATGTGGATCTGAAAATTTTAAAAAACAAATGTTAAAAAATTGTTGTTACATGTAATTGGTAAAAATTAAAATATTAAATTAAAAGTTAGCATTCCTAAATATTTCAAGGATATTTTTCTTTATAATGTTGTTAAAGTATAATGTTACTGTTTTGCTTGGTTCACTTTGCATCAGTTCATGTGAGTCTTCTTAGATTTCTCTGAAATTAGAATTTTGGTTATTTCTTACAGCACATTATTATTTCATTATATTTTACATACCACAATGTGTTCAGCCATTTCTCAATTGGTTGGTATTCTTTTATTTTCTAGTTACTTGCTACTACAAAAAATAATAATAATAAAAAATAAAGCAAATGAACACAACCTCCAAACTGCTTTTATTATTTTTGTATATATGGATCCTTTTCCACTTTTTTGATTTCCTTATAATTTAGGTCTACTCATAATATCAGTGCATAAAAATTGTTCGTGATTGAGCCATTGAATAATTTTGTTGATTTCCAGAGTAAGACTCTTTTATCATAGCCCCTCCAAAGTCGTTTACTTTCCTTTTTCATTATCTGCCAAAAAGATGAGTGTGATGGTGAAACCTCAGAATTACTTTAATTTTCATTTATCTAATTACTGGTTATTTGGAACTTTTTTTCATATAATTGATGGCTTGGATTTCTTCCTTTGAAGATTGCCTGTTTATATCCTTTAACCATTTATCTATTAGGGTATTATTGCTATTCTTATAAAATTGAATCAGTTCTTTATTTATCTTGAATATAAGATCTTTATCTGAGAAACTTTCAGCAAAAATTTTTTTTAAGTTTACCTATTTTCCTTTTTATTTTAACTACATTGTTTATTAAAAAAAAAAAAAAAACTTTATCACTTGTTTCTTCCTTTTCTCCTCTTGTTTGTTATAATATTACTTTTACATCTAACTCAAATATCTATTTGGTGATTATCTTGATATTTGGTATGATATTAGTTTATGCCTAATTTGTGTTTAATTTTCAATTTTTCTATCAATTTTTGTGAATGGCAAACCTTTACCCTAGTTGCTACAATCTTTAGGTTCATCAAACACTATGCTACTGTGTTTATTTGCTTCTGATTATGGTATATCTAATATGATAAATCTATTTTTAACCAGTTCTGAATAGTTTTATGATAACTTTTTAAAAATATAATTTGGAATCTGGAACTGTTAGATGCATCCCTTCCCCATTTTTCTTTTTTTATTTTTTTTATGATTTCTCTTGAGATTCTTTAGCCTATTGATGAATTTATAAAAATTATTTTATAAACAAAAAGAAAAACGATAAGCAAGTTTTCTTCTAAGTAAGCTTCATGCAATTATTACTTTGTCCATTGTTTCATCCGTTGGAAAATTATTTCTTGCTTTAAAATGATATTCTGGATATGCCTTTGGCTTTATTTGATATAAAGTTATAAATGACAAACAAAAAAATTGTTTTATATGGTTCTCTAAAATAGGCCTTTGGTATGGTGCTGAATAAGTAAATTAGAGTATTGACCTTTTTATTATATTGGCACCTATAAATACTTCTCCAATTATTTAGATATGTTTATTTTTCCAAGTAGTTATAATAATATAGTTCCTGGATGTATCTATTTAGATAAACTCCAAAATATTTTAGGCATTCTAAAGTTATTTTGAATGAAAATTTTCATTCTGTCTCTTTTTACTGGGTTTTGTTGTCAGTGATGTACCAAAATGGCTAGAGATTTATGTGGATTTGTTTTCTGTTCTGTAATTTTGCTGAGATTATTTGTTTCAGTTGATTTTCAAATAACTCCTTTGGCTTCTCTAAATAAGCCATCTGTAGGGAGTGATATTTTTCTTCCTCTTTATTTAGGATTCTCTCTCTCTCTCTCTCTCTCTCTCTCTCTCTTTTTTTTGCTGAGGCAATTGGGGTTAAGTGATTTGCTCAAGGTCACACAGTTAGGAAGTGTTAAATGTCTGAGGCCAGATTTGAACTCCGGTCCTCCTGACTTCAGGCTGGTACTCTATCCACTGTGTCACCTAGCTGCCCCGCTTGTTTACTTTCTTGATATTTTTCCTAGTTTTATTGTTATAATTTTTTTTTTTTTGGTGTGATGACTATTATTGTGTTAATATTGGAAAGTGATTTGTCATCTTTGACAAATTTTAAAAAACAATTTTTCTTACTATGTTTATGATTTTCCTTTGAATTGGCCTTGTGTTATAACTATAAATCCTCTCTGGTTATAGTACAGACATTTTAATATTTTATGACCTCTTATAATTTATGATTTTTTAAATATCATTGTTTATTAATGGTGTTGCATCTCTGCTTTGTCTTTCGTATTAAGACCTGGTTTGTATCATAGAATTTGGAAGCATTGGAATCAGTCCTTTGAGTTTGTTTCTTTATTTCATTGGTTTAGTTTTATTTTTTTTTTCTGAGGTAGTTGGGGTTAAATGACTTGCCTAGAGTCACACAGCTAGGAAATGTTAAGTCCTGAGGCTGGATTTGAACTGAGAGCACTGGGTCCTGAAGTCAGGAGGACCTATCTATCTGTCCCTGGATTTTTATTTCTATAAAATATTTCATGCAAATGATTACCTATGAATGTTTGATAGAATAAATTTGTAAATCCATTTGGACCTTGGTTTCTTTCTGTTTTTGATTTGTTCAGTTTCTTTTTCTGATGTTGAGTTAATAATATTTTTATTCAGATACTGTAGGTATTTACATTTCAGTTTTCTTGGCATAGAATTAGGCAATGTAGTTTCTTCTAGTTTCATTTCCTCTTCAGTTGTGAATTTTTATAAAATGTTTATACAATTTAGTTTCCTCTTTTTTAAAAATCAAACTAGCTGTTTATTTTGTTTACTTTTTTTTTTCCCCAGAAAGGGGGACTTGGTTTTATTTCTCAGCTACTTTTTTCTTTTTTGCTTTCAATTTTGTTAATTTGATTGTTGGAATTTTTCCTTGGTATTCACTTGGGGTCTTTAAAAAATATTTTCTTTTTTACCCCTTTTTTAAGTTGCGTGCCCAATCTGTTCTTTTGTTGAGGAAAGAAGCATTTGGAAATGTAAATTTTTTCCTAAGTATTGCAATAGCTGCATGTCATGGTTGGTATTTTTCTTCAATAAAAACTTCTTTGGTTTCTGTGATTTGTTACTCATACCGTGTTTCCCTGATAATAAGACACTGTCTTATTATTTTTTTGGACAGAAAAACACCAGAGGGCTTATTTTCAGGGGAGGGCTTATTTTAATGAACATTGACAGCAATTTTAATAAACAGGTAAATGTGAACAAAAAAAAGGACCTTTATTCAATAATGATCATGTCATCTTCTTCAACAACATCGTCATAAGTGTCCATACCCTGAATTCCGTCCTGGATGTTTTAAGCCTCCATTTCCTTTAGAAGAAGTGGATCCAATCTGTCATGTCCAGCAATATAGCTCTCTTTAAATGAAAATGTCTTGTCCAGGTAACCTGCTCGTAGTGCCTTGGCGACACAGCTGTCAGTAATTTTATCCCATGACTTCTTCACCCAAGTCACGACTTCTTGCAGACAGGGCTTCACAAAGTTTCCACGCTGATTTCTTTCCATTCTATTTTCAGTGTAGTCATTGACTTCCATGCACAAATGGTCCTTGAATGGCTTGTTTATTGCAATATTAAGGGTGTGGAGATAGGCAGTCATTCCTGCAGGAATCATTACTTGATCTATTCTTCTCTCTGCAAGGAAGTTCTTCATTTCTTTAGCGTGGTGAGTGCTGGCTGAGTTCTTCTTTTATCCTCCATCATGCCCCTTCACTCCCGCTTACATACCGGATTTTTATGTTGTCCTGTCTCAGCTCTCCTCCGCGGCACTGCTCTCAATAGCACCAGCAAGCAAATCACTGGGGAAGAACAGGATGAAGCGCTCACTGCTGCAGCTCTGATTGGATGCAGCTCGGAGCGCGGTGTGTGTTTCACGCGGGGGGTGGGGGGGGTGTGCATACAGAGGATATGGTAATGTAGCGTGTAGCGCAGGGGATCACCTTCACTACAGTAGCAATCTCAATAGGGCTTATTTTCGGGGGAGGGCTTATTTTAGAGGAATCTTACACAGTAAGGGGAGGGCTTATTTTCGGGATAGGTCTTATTATCGGGGAAACACGGTAGTCTTTAATCAGTTTTTAATTCTTTTTCCAACTGACTTTTATAAAAATAGGACTTGTATTATGATCACTTAAGGTTGTGTTTAATATTTCTGCATTTGTCACACGTTTATGCCTCAGTACACGGTCAATTTTTGTAATAGTACTGTATATCACATATAGAGATATGACATCTATATCATATCTAAAAATATGTAAATTATCTTCTGATTTACTAATATTTATTTTCATCTCTGATTTTTCCAAAGTTATATTCAGGTTCTTAATTATTTTTTTATTTTATTGCATAGGGTTATTTTCAAGTATCTTTGTAAAAAATATTAAAATGCTGTAAATATAAGCAGTGATGATGTTGTTGTTGTTGTTGTGTCACAGGTTGCCTAGATGCTAGGTTGGGCTTGGGTTATCTGGCTGTTGATTTGGTCTGGTTCTTTTTCCTTTTGTAGTTTGTTGCAGGTTGAGTGTTGTATTGGCTGTGTCTCCTGCTAGGTGTTTGGCTTGGTACTGCCCCGCTCTAGACATTATTCTAACCCTATATCCTTCTGCTGTTCAGCCTCCCCCATCACTCTTTGCTTTTGGGACTTGAAGTGGCCCAATGCTGGTGACTGACTCTTGTCTCTTGGTTTCATTTTCATTTGTCTGGCTTGTGTTTATTCAGAACTTCCATCGGATTTTAACAGTTTTTTTGTGTGTGCGTAGTCCTGTATGGACTAGATGGAAAATTTGTTAAAATTCTTGTTAAACAAGAACTTTGTTAAAAATACCTATTACATATAAACTCCACGAACTGTTTAGTAATAAAGCCTGGAGAGGAAAAAAAAAAAAAAAAAAAAAAACTTTCAGCAAGTAGAGTTTCTTTTTTCTTTTTTTTTTCTTTTAATTTTTAATTTATTTTATTTTATTATTTTTTAAATCTCTCTCTCTTTTTTTAAAGTAACTTTTTATTGACAGAACCCAGGCCAGGGTAATTTTTTACAACATTATCCCTTGCACTCACTTCTGTTCCGATTTTTCCCTTCCCTCCCTCCATCCCCTCTCCCAGAGGGCAAGCAGTACTATACATGTTAAATAGGTTACAGTATATCCTAGATACAATATATGTGTGCAGAACCGAACAGTTCTCTTGTTGCACAGGGAGAATTGGATTCAGAAGGTATAAATAACCTGGGAAGAAAAACAAAAATGCAAGCAGTTTATATTCATTTCCCAGTGTTCTTTCTTTGGGTGTAGCTGCTTCTGTCCATCCTTGATCAATTGAAACTGAGTTAGATCTCTTTATCAAAGAAATCCACTTCCATCAGAATACATCCTCATACAATATCGTTGTTGAGGTATATAATGATCTCCTGATTCTGCTCATTTCACTTAGCATCAGTTCATGTAAGTCTCGCCAATCCTCTCTGTATTCATCCTGCTGGTCATTTCTTACAGAACAATAATATTCCATAACATTCATATACCACAATTTACTTAACCATTCTCCAATTAATGGGTATCCATTCATTTTCCAGCTTCTGGCCACTACAAACAGGGCTGCCACAAAAATTTTGGCACATACAGGACTCTTTCCCTTCTTTAGTTTCTCTTTGGGGTATAAGCCCAGTAGAAACACAAGTAGAGTTTCTTATAAAGTGTTTCTCAGATTTTATACATTTAAACTATTTGGTTCAGTCTGGAGGCTCAGAGTTTCAACCTTTTTATTTTTTAAAACATATAAATAAAGATGGTTTTAAATGGAAGTTTATAGATAAGCTTGATAGTCCTAGTTGTAATACTCTTTGTTGATAAATGAGAAGTTAAAAAAAACAAACCCTGGAGGAAGTATAAGATGAAACTTAAATCCAAGTACATGTGATAGATAAAATAAAGATGTGATAGTTTAAAACATTTAGTAGGATTTAACTTTTAGGTGCCTATAATGCTTAGGGGGCTATTTAATTGGGTACTTGCTTTTGACAGAATAAGAGAAGTCCATAAGCCCTAGAAACTGCCTTAAAATGACAAGTGTATTATTCATCATAAACTTTTCAACATTAATAAAGGATAGAACTTGTATTTTTAAAAATTATTTTGAATTGTATGGCATAGTGAAGATATAACTTGATATCTGGAGTTTGCTCCTTTTTCTGTGATGTATATACCAGGAGCCCCAGAATAGTACTTTAAAAGACATTTCAAAAGATAATTCTTAAAGTGAATTGAGTTAGAAAAATGTTTACTCCACTTTTATTTTCTATTGAGGCTTCAAAAAAATGTGTCAGAGCATTTCATTCTTGGGGGATATTGTTTAAAGTACTACTTGTAGTACAAATGAAAAATCAATTTAACATTCTCATCTTTAGCACCCTCACAACATAAATTTTACAATACTAGTGACGTAATTGTATGATTGAAGTAGCAGGTTACAAGTCAAGAATTCATTATATAATGTTGTAAATGCTGAAAGTCTGAAGGTATTGGACATTTTATAGTGTCTTAAGTTCATGTTGTACCTTTCTGCAAATGGAAGTAGCAGTTATTCAACTAAAAGCACTTAAATAAAATCTGAGTGGAAAATCTTGGCCATTAAAAATAGAAAATATATTTTATGTTATGAGATGGTGAGACTTTTATTTATTTGTACAAAATCACTTCATTTTGAATTTCAGGAGCACCTTATCTTCTATTAGTAGAATTATATTCAAAGTATATTTTGGATGCAACGATATTAAGAGTTAAATAAGTACAATACCATTTCAGTTAACCTGAATCTTAGGCAATATAAGGTTGTTCTATTGAGAGGTATATGTGTGATCCCCAAATTTCATAGATTCACAGCCAGAAGGGACTTCATGGGGAAACTAGTTCAGGCTTATCAAGGTGAAGTGACTTGTCCATACTCACAGAGGCAGCCAGTGGTAGAGTGTAGTCTGTCCTTGAAATCCAGGCCTTCTAACATCAGATCTAAGTGCTCTTTCTACTGCCTTATGTCACATATAACTCTAGAAATGTTTTCTTTCTCAAGGTTCTTAAAAAAAAAAAAAAAAGGAATATTGTTATTAGTAATAAAAAAGAGACTTTGGGGTAAAAAGTCTGCCTTTAATTTAAAAACTACATCCTTTTTTACCTTGCAAAAATGGAAAATTATCAGTTATGAATTAAAATGTTTGAATTTATATAAATTTTGTTCCTTGAGATTAATTATACTTAGAAAATTTTAAGTCATGATAGGATGAAAAAGTTGAATTAACACGAAAAAATTGATTTGAAAAGAAAATCAATAGTATTGAACTTCTGTTATGTACTGACAACATGAAACTTTACTAAAATTGGTTTGTGTTTTATGTATCTTTTTCTTAAAATGTGAAAACATTTTATCATTTCAGTATAAAATTTTAGAAATTGCCATATTAACATCAGGATTCTTTAAGAATGGAATTTAATAGGGAAGGCTATGTCCCACCCCTGTTCCCTCATCCACCCCCATTATTGCATCATTGTTTCAGAAATTGATCTATAGTGACTTCTTGAGTCTCAGTATTTTCATTTGTAAAGTAAAAGGTTTGGACTTTATGACTTTTGAATTCTTCTCCAGTTCTATATTTATGATCCCATGATTTTAAGGGTAAATAAATTCTTTCTTTACTTTCTCTGGAATAATAGGATGTTTAGTTAATCAATGGAGAATAGCAAAGCATTTGTTAAATAATAGAATTATTTAAATACAACAGTTTAGAAACAATTTTTTTTCTTTTACCTATCTTATAATGGGAGAAGAAAGATAGAGGGAGTCTTGTAGTATATTTTTCCCATTGTCTCAGAGGTTGCGAATATTGCATGAATAAATTGAATATTCTTTCAATCATTTGTTAAAAGCTTGACAGATACTCTTCCATTAGGCTGCATATTTAGAATTTAGCTTTTTTGTTGGCTTCTTACTTGGTGTAGTCAGTTATTTCTATTTAAAAGCAGATTTTTTTTTTTTATAATAAACTCAATCACATTAACCCTCCATGTGTTAGAAGTGTTAAATTCCAGAGGAGAATTGCAAGAAACCGAATTTCAAAACTGTATGCTACTTCTTTCATGGTATATACTGGACTTGATTTAAAGTTCATTCTTAAACAAAATGCTATGTTACTATGACCATAATGTAAACTTGAGTTTGGAGAAAATATACCATCCTCAATTCTTTGCAGAGGTGGGGACCATAGGTGTGGAATACTGCTTATGCTTTTTGTCAGATTGTTTGGGTTTGGCCTTTTTTCTCTCTTTTATTCTTTGTTATAAAATATGGTTTATTTGTTAGAGGAGGGAGGAAAGGAAAATATATTTGGAAAGGAAGGTGATGTAAGAACAGAAAGCATTAATACAGATTATTAGTTATTTCTTAAAACATGAGATATACTTAAATGGAAAAAAATACAAAAATACATTGAGAAAACATACTTATAATTAGTTATCTACTGTTTTTATTATTTCCTATCATTACTGCAAATAATTAAGAATAGATTTTTAAAAGTTAACAAATTTGCTTTCTGGTTTCAGGTTTTTGTTTTGTTTTGTTTTGTTTTTTGGCTGTGGATAAAGCATAGTGCTCAATAGAACTAGAGGAAAGGGAAGATGGATAATAAAGGAAATTAAATAAGCTTAGACTGGGTTTTTTTTTTTTTAATAAGCATTACCTTTTGTAATATTCTGCAATTAGTTGTCATTTATTCCAGAAAAGCTAGCTGCCAATAATGGTACTTACACATTAAAATGAGAGCAAATTTTTTTCAAAGTAGACCATTTCTTTTTTTCATTATTGTACATAAGCTGCTTGTTTTTATAATCGAATGACTTTTGATCATACTTACCCTGAACTGTTCAAAATTATAAATTCTTTAGTAATCAATAAGTTATTAATAAGTTCCCATTTTGTAAGTGATACTGCTTTTATCTTTTACACAGACTGAATTTTATGGCCTTACAAATAGATATACAAATCAAATTCCCTTACAGTGAGAAGGACAATAAAACAAAGTTTCCAAGAAACTACTTTTTCTTTAAAATGAAAAATTCCAGTCAGTTGAAGACTTTTATTGCAATGGGATTTGACTCCTATTAAATGCTAAAGAGAGATCCTCACTATATATACACACACACACACACACACACACACACACACACACACACACACACACACATCTAAAGATTTATTAACATTTAAAGAAGTTTATCCTGTTTCCAATATAGTGTAATAATGGATTTAAATTTTAAATTATAAACATCTTTATAGCATCTTTTATTACTCTGTAATTTTCCTGTCTTAGTGCTCTTGACACAGAAGACAGTAAACAAATACTGTTTACTGGTATTAGTTTGAAAAGAAAAGTACCTGGAGCAGCTTAGGTAGTGCAATAAGATAGAGCACTGGCCCTGGAGCCAGGAAGGATCTGAGTTCAAATCCAGCCTCAGACTTTGATATTGATATTGCTGTGTAATCCTGGGCAAGTTACTTAACTCTGATTGCCTCACAAAGGAAAATGCCTAAAAAAGTCAACCAAATGGAGAAATAGTTAACTGGAAATTTAGGTATCTATGAAATTCAATCATTCACATTAAAACAGCCATTTGAGAGTTTAATTAAATGGTTTACAAATTATACTTAATCTGGCCTTTTCATTAAAGTACTTGTTTTCTCTTTTTCAGTATTAATTTTAAAGATCCACAATTTGCTGACGATTACATTTTTAAAGCTACAGTACTACCAGGAGCAAGGTAACTAAGCTTTTTTTTTTTTCTTTTTCCTTCAAAAACTATCTAGATTTTTCATAACAGTAGTTAACTTGTATGTAACTAAGATGTTGAATTTTCAAATGTTCAGAAAACCTGCAACTGTACTCAAACCTGGTGATTGGGAAAAATCCAGCAACGGAAGGCAATGGAGACCACAGCTTGGTTTTAATCGAGACCGCAGGCCAGTTCACTTAGATCAGTCAGCATTTAGGACACTAGGGTAAGTAATGCTCTGACCATTTTCTTATATACTTTTCTTCCCCAAGTCTTTTTTTTAAAAATCAGAAAATAATAAATAATCTTAGCACTAATGCTTAATGGTACTCAATAGTAAAATCATTTTAACTTTACCTTTAAAAATTGATGGAATGTACCTCAAAATCAAATGCAGAAAGAAATAGTAAATGAATTTTTTTTTCAGATCATGATGTAATAAAAAGTTCATGCAATAAAAGGCCAAGGAAAAATAGACCAAAAATTAATTGGAAACTAAAAATCTAATGAATGAGTAAAACAACATATCATAGTCATAATAAGTAATTTCATCCAAGAGAATGATAATAATGAGACAACATACCAAAATTTGTGGGATGTAGCCAGAGCAATTATTAGGGGAACTTTTATATTTCTAGATGTTTACTTGCATAAAATAGAGAAAGAGAGAAGATCAATGAATTGGGCATGTAACTGAAAAAGTTAGAAAAACAACACATTTAAAATCCCCAATTAAATTTGAAATTCTGATAATAAAAGGGGAGAATAATAAAATTGAAAGAAGAAAAACTATTGAATTAATAAATAAAACTAAAAAAATTTTTTATGAAAAAAGACAACAAAACAAACTTTTAGTTAATTTGATTAGAAAAAGGAAAGAAGAAAATCAAATTGTTAGTCTCAAAAATGAAATTGGAGAACTTTTCATCAATGAAGAGGAAATTAGTGCAATAATTAGGAGTTATTTTGCCCAACTATATGGCAATAAATTTGTTAATCTAAGTGAAATGGAGGA
Organism: Antechinus flavipes; assembly: GCF_016432865.1. NCBI lineage: Eukaryota > Metazoa > Chordata > Mammalia > Dasyuromorphia > Dasyuridae > Antechinus > Antechinus flavipes. Next base: position 156,535,182 of record NC_067399.1, on the reverse strand, counting down.
ATATCTACAAAAATATAGATTGTCCAGATTTACATTAGAGGAAATAAATTAGTTAAATAGTCCCATTTTAGAAAAAGCTTTTAATCAACTCCCTAACAAAAAATCTCCAGAGCTACATGGATTTAAATATGAATTCTACCAAACATTTGAAGAATAATTAATTCCAATACTATATTGTTTCAAAAAATAGGGAAAGGAGTCCCACCGAATTCTTATTAAGACACAGATATGGTGCTGAAACCTAAACCAGGTAGGGTGAAAATAGAGAAAGAAAATTATAGATCAATTTCCCTAATGAGTATTGATGCAAAAATTTTGAATTAAATACTAGCAAAGAGATTGCAGAAAGTCATCTCTAAAATAATACACTATGACCAAGTAGGATTTACATCAGGGATGCAGGGCTGGTTTAATATTAGGAAAACTGTTAGCATAATTGATTATCAATAACCAAATTAACAAAAATCGTATGATTATTTCAATAGATGCAGAAAAAGCATTTGATAATATCCAACACCCATTCCCATTAAAAACACTAGAGAGTATAGACAAAATGGAGTTTTCCTTAAAACAGTGATTAGTATTTATCTAAAATCAGTAAGCATCATATATAATGAGCACAAACTAGTACCATTCCCAGTAAGATCAAGGATGAAAACTGGGTTGCCCACCATCAATATTATATTAGAAATGTTAGCTTTGGCAGTAAGAGAAGAAAAGAGATGAAAGGAATTAGAGTAGGTAATGAGGAAACCAAATTATCACTCTTTGCAAATGTTATATTATACTTAGAGAATCCTAGAAAATTAACTTAAAAACTACTAGAAACAATTCACAACTTTAGCAAAGTTGCAGGATACAAAATAAATCCCTATAAGTCATCAGCATTTTTATATATTAACAAAGTCCAACAGCAAGAGATAAAAAGAGAAATTCCATTTAAAATAACTGTCGATAATATAAAATATTTGGGAGTCCATCTGCCAAGGCAAAATCAGGAACTATATGAAGACAACTACAAAACACTTTTTACACAAATAAAGTCAGATCTAATCAATTGGAAAAATATCAAGTGCTCATGGATAGGCCAAGCGAATGTAATAAAAATGACAATATTACTTAAATTAATCTACTTATTTAGTGCCATACCAATGAAACTCCCAAGGAATTTTTTTACATATCTAGAAAAAAAATAATAACAAAGTTCATCTGGAAGAACAATAGATCAAGAATTTCAAAAGAATTAATGGGGGCGGGGGGAGGGGGAGGAAGGAAACAAATGGAGATAGTCTAGTTTACCAGATCTAAAACTATATTATAAAGCAGTGGTCATCAAAACCATTTAGTATTGGCTAAGAAATAGTTTTTCAGTAGAATAGGTTTACATCACAGAACAAAATAGTCAATGACTATAGTAATCCAGTGTTTGACAAACCCAAAGACCCCACCTTTTGGAATAAGAACTCACTATTTGACAAATATTGCTGAAAAAATTGGAAACTAGTATGGCAGAAACTAGGCATTGACCTACATCTAACACTGTATATCAAGATAAGATCTGAAATGGATTCATGATTTAAACATACAGAGTGATACTATAAGCAAATTAGAAGAACAGGATAGTTTACCTCTCAGATCTGGGGAAAAGGCAGGAATTTGTGATCAAAGAAAGAACTGGAGCTCATTATTGAATGCAAATAGATAATTTTGAATGAGCAAAACTAATACAGACAAGATTAGAAGGCAAGTAATAAATTGGGAAAATATTTTTACATTCAAGGATTCTGATAAAGGCCTCAATTCTAAAATATCTAGGGAATTAACTCAAATTTGTAAGAATTCAAGCCATTCTCCAGTTGATAATAGTGAAAAGGATATGAATAGACAATTTACAGATTAAGAAATTGAATCCATCTCTAATCATATGAAAAGGTGCTCTAAATCACTGTTGATCAGAGAAATGCAAATTAAGACAACTCTGAGGTACCCACTCACATCTCTCAGATTAGCTAAGATGACAGGAAAAGATGACAAATATTGGAGAGGATATGAGAAAACTGGGACACTGATGCATTGTTGGTGAAGTTGTGAATTGATCTAACCATTCTAGAGAGCAGTTTGGAACTATGTTTAAAGGGATATCAGACTCTGCATACTCTTTGATCCAGCAGTTTTTCTACTGGGCTTATATTCCAAAGAGCTCTTAAAAAAGGAAAAGGGACTCATGTGTACAAAAATGTTTGTGGAAGCCCTTTTTGTAGTGTCAAGAAACTGGAAACTGAGTATATGCCCCTCAATTGGTGAATGGCTAAATAAGTTATGGTATATGAGTGTTAAGGAATGTTACTGTTCTATAAGAAATGAGCAACATTTCCAGAGGCCTGGAGAGACTTACATGAACTGATACTAAGTGAAATGAGCTGAACCAGGAAATTGTAGTATATGACAACAAGATTATACGATGATTAATTCTGATGGAATGACTCTTGTCAATAGTGAGATGGTTCAGGCCAGTTCCAATGATCTTGTGATAATGAGAACCATCTACACTCAGAGAAAGGACTGTGGGAACTGAGTGTGGATCACAACATAGCATTTTTACTTCTTTTGTTGTTGTTTGCTTGAATTTTATTTTCTTTCTCATTTTTCTTTTGATCGGATTTTTCTTTTGCAGCAAGATAATTGTATAAATACTTGTATCCGTATTCAATTTTATATATATATATATATTTGTCATGTTTAACATATAGTTTGCCATCTAGTGGATGGAGTGGCATGGGGGGGGGAGATTGGGCACAAAGTTTTGCACAGGTCAGTGTTGAAAAATTATTCTTGCATATGTTTTGAAGATAAAAAGTTTCAATTAGAAAAAAGTAATGGAATGTAATCTAAATTTTGAATGGAAACCTATAATATGTTCATATCTTCAATTTTTTTGATGTTTTTCCTGTGAAATATTTTAAGATTTGCTCATATTTCCCTTTTTAAAAAACTTTTAAAATCATTTAAATTATAATCTTTTACTGTGTTATAACTTTAATGATTAGAATAAAAGGAAGGCAAATTCTTTCAAAGGACTCTAGCAGTGTTATGTAACTTTCTAATTTATTTCATCTCTCTTCTATTTGTGAAATATATTAGATGCAGGAAACAAATAGCTGAGAAATACCAGCTTCAACAGGACTGTTCATGGATTTTATTAGTCAAATGGAAGGGAAAGAAAAAAGTGACTAAGGTGTACAATTCATTAAATATTGATTGTGTTTATTATGTGTGTGGCACTTCACTGGACTCTGGGGGTACAAACACAAAAGATAAGTCCTGTCTTCAAGAAGTTTTCACCATGTTGGACTTTAATAACTTATATTTATATAAATATGTGCAAATTAAATACATAAAAGATAACTTGGGAACCCAGAGGAAACAGTTGGGTAATACCAAGAAAAAGCCTTTTATACAAGGTGGCCCTTGAATTGAGTTTTGAAAGAAATTAAGGCTTCCAGTTAGCAGAAGTAAGGATAAAATATTGGGGTTAGCGTCACTTTTCAAAGAGAAAGGAAATGGAGTGTCCTCTAGGGATAAGCAATAAGGTTTTGGAAAAGGAAGAAAAATTTACCCTGTGACAATCACAGAGCCATTTTTCTCTTAATCACTGCCAGTAAGATAATTGCCAAAGACTTCCTTAATAGACTTATTCTTCATCTAGAACGTGATTGTTGGCATAGTCGGTAGGGTATTTGCTGCCCAACAGTTCAGCAGAAATGCCAGCAGCAGAACAGAGTTCTGCAAACAATATTGAGAGGTATAAAGACTTATGGAAAATCATGGGGAAAAATTGGTTGCCCAGAGAAGTTCATCAATATGACAGGTTCATTATGGGATGTTTTCCTGGGCTCAGGGTGATAGCTCATGTTCTTCAGTGTCACCATTGGAGTGAAGCAGGACTATATGCTGCTTTTTCTGTGTTTTAGCATGATGTTTTCATCAGTGTTATTGTCAGATGCTTTCAATGAGGATGAACCTAGCAACAAGGTCAACTGCTACATTGATGCTAAATTATTCAACTTGAAAAGTCTACAAGCCAAGAATAAAATGGAGGAAGAGCTGGTACATAACCTTTTGTTGATAGGTGATTGTGCATTCAATGCAGACTTTGAAGCTTAGATGCAACAAAGTATGAATCAACTCTCTGCCATTTATGCAAATTTTGACATGACAGCACCAAGAAAACAGAAGTTCTCCACCAGCCAAGACCACACTGTCCATGCATGTAACCATCATTTATAGTAAATGGAGAATTTTTGAATGCTGTGAATATGTTCCCTTTCCTTGAAATATACTTTCCAGGGATGTACACATAGATTAAAATTAATTAATATTTCTGAGTACATATTACTAGAATAGCTCAGTGTTTGGGGACTAAACAAAAGGATAAAAGAGAAGAAGCTGCCTATGAAGCTGAAGATATACAGGATCATTGTGCTGAGCTCATTTTTAAAACCTTTGACATTGTTAAAACCTGAACAGAGTATTAGTCTATATGCTAGAAAATGTATTTGTCTGAGGAAGATTCTGAAGATTACCTGGCAAGATAAAGTTCAAGACACCAAGATCCTTTGTTGAACTGAATTGCCAAGCATTCCAATTCTACTACAAAGAGTGAAACTTCAGCAAGCTGACCAAGTTGCTCAAATGCTAAATGTAAATTTGCCCAAAAGACTAGTTTATGAAGAACTTACACAAAGCAAGTGTTCACACAGAGGTCAAAAGAAACAATACAAAGTCTCTCTGAAGAAATTTTGGAATCGTTGTGAGACATAATAGACACTGGCACAGGACTGCACAGCATGGTGTGCCTACATAAAAAAGGCACTGTGTTCTTCCAGTAAAACAGAACTGCATTACCTCAAAAGAAATGGGTGATGCACAAATTTAGAAAGGAATCCCCTTTGAACGTTCATATAGACTTTTTGTGCTTGTCTATAGAATCGTCCAAGCTGGTATTGGTCTGATTAGCCATAGTTAGAAGCATCATATACCTTGACTCCATTGTGGTGATGTTATTTTGGTTCCTTTTGAGCACTAAGAATAACATCCAACCAACAAGATGGCCACTTTGGCTAGATCATAGAATGCTTGAGGTGGAATGATGCATATTACAATACAGAAAACTAAGTTGGAGTAGTTTCTTAAGAGGTTGTATTTGATCCTTGAGGTAGATAGGGAGTTCCTGGTTAAGTGATTTGAACAAAGTTGCCATTTATGTTTTAAAGAAATTTTTCTAATTTTAAATATTTTTTTTGTACATTATAGTCACGTCATGCCAAGAGGTCCAGGAGGTGGACCTTACAGCAATGCTGCACCACCTGGAAATTACCAGGGAAATTTATACAGGCCAATGATAAGAGGACAAGCACAGATTCCAAAGCTTATGTCAAGTAAGTTGTTACTTCATTCTATAATTATATTTTTAAAGTAAGGTTTTTCTTATTTTTTTCACAAAGATAATTTTACTTTTGTTTAGCAGTCACAAATTGGTACCAACAATTTATTAAAAGTAGATGTAAATCTTTAAAGGATCTATTATACAAATGCTGTTTTTGGTTTTTGTGTTATGATTTTAGCATCAATTACATATGTACAATTGCTGTTGAATAGGCTTATACTCAATTTGCTTTTCTTCTAATATAATTGCTTTTGGATTTTTAGAGATAGCATAAAAATGTTTTTGCTTTTCCTTTATTATCAAAAAAATATAGTTGGCACATGACATCTAAAAAAAATTTAGTAGGATCATAGTTACCAATAGTTCTGTTTTTCATTCACCTGTAGCTTACTTTTAGTGCTTTACATTTCTTTCATTTGCAAAAATTATTGGGACTGGTATAATGAATTGAGAAATTCATTGAATTGTTCTTTGGATTTCATATCATGATATATTCATCAAAGTGCCATTATAAGAAATATATCCTACATTAGAAATTTTATTTGTCCCCATTCCTGACAGTTGTTTGATCCCATGTGTTTTGCTTACGTCTCTTAATAATCTTATGTTCACTTTCATGGGTTTCCTGGTTTTTCACTTGCTTTCTAGAATACTTTCTCATTTTATAGAGAGTATTAATATGCTTGCTTTCCCAGGGCTCCTTTGACATTAGCTATTTCACTTTTTTAACATCTTTGCCAATTTTCTGGATATTAAGCATTTTTCTTATTACAGTGTTAGTTGGAGTAGTCATTCATGTGCTTGGTAAGTTTAATCATCTATAAAATGGGGATCATTAATAGCATTTACCTTGCACGAATTGTGAGTATGAGATAACACACGTAAAATTCTTTTCAAACTCTTTAATGCACAATTTAAATTGTAGTTCTTTTGAGCATTTAAAATTACTTTTTCATTATAAAAAGGAAGAGGGAGATGATATAAGGTGTAGAATGTTTGAAGGAAAGTTAGGTTTTTTTAAATTTTGTTTTTAAGAATAGTTGAGGTCCTTAAACTTTTTTTAGTCAGATTAAAAGATGGTAACAGGAGAAAAGATTATGGACTCTTCGTATTAGAAAGAAAAAGTAGACTAGTTGATGATACTGAAAATTCACATTAATTTAGCCTATACTTTTTGAGCATCAGCTGTGCCAGATAGTGCAAATGCATAACAAGAACAAAACAGTCACTTCTCTCAAAGTGCTTATATTCCTTTGGGAGGGGGGGAAGAAAAAAAAAACAAAGCTTTTAGGAAATTAAATAAAAAACATATGAAGTAATTTCTGAGGGAAGGAACTAATTGAACAGAATAGGATCAGAAAAAGATTCCTGTATAGGATCACATTTGAACTAAGTTTTGAAAGAAATGAGAGATTCTGTCTGTAGTGAAGGGAATCAGAACAAGTGCATTTCAGGCCTACCAAGATAGCAGATATCAATAGGGATATCAGGCTTGTTTGCCTAGAACATCTAATAGGTGAAGAGCCTGTGTAGGAGTTTTGGAGAGGGAGGCTAGAACTAGAGGGTGAAAGATTTCCAAAGTCAAACAAGAGTTTGTTTTATTCTAGATATAAGAGGAAGCTACTAAAACTTCTCAAGCAGACAAATCACATGGTCATCCCTGTGGTTTCTGATGATCAACTCTGAAGTTGTGTTGAGTATAAATTAAAGAAAGTGACTGCATATAAGAGGATCAGTTAAAAGGCTATTGCTTTATCATCACAATTTTATTAAAGAAAAGCAAGATTATTATCCCCTCTTTTTTTCTATAATCTGTTGTCTTGTAGATCACTATTTTGCTTGTCTTAATGATAGCCTCACAAAGTTGAGTTTCACCTTACAGTCACTTAAAAGTGAAGGTTTAAAGCGTAGAAAAGCTGAAATCTTAACACTTTAAGTCCATTAAGGATATTAGTCTAGATCTTGTAGCTCTAAGTGTATACAATGGCATGATATTTGGGATGCAGCTGGAAATTTGAGGGACAAGTTTAGAATATTATGAACATTGGTACAGAGAATCAGTAATTACAAAAATAGACAGTTGCTGAGCAGTAGTCATTGCCTAATTTGGCTTCTGCAGAAAAATTTGAAAGGTGACCAAGAATTTTTTTTTTCTTTTCAGTTAGGGAACAGAATTTCTTTTTCAAGTGGATAGTCATACTACTCAGATTGACTCAAGTTATAGATTCACCAAGCAGGCATAATTAGAGGTTAATGTGGCTAACGAACCGTTAAAGTGACAGATGATAGGATCAGAATTGTGGGTAGAGAAGCAAAATCAGAATAGATTTACTGGGAAAGTATAGGGAAAGTAAAAGTCCTCATGAAGGTAAAAGCTCATTTTTTCTGTGAGAAATAAGAGTTTTTTTGGGAAAGATTGAAGATCCAGGTAGGGAAAGATTGAAGATCCAGATAGATAAAAATTTTAAGTTGAATACTTTAGAAATTAATGCAGTTCTTTGAGATTGACTTAGGAGGTGTGTCTAATGTGGAGGTAGAAATTGGAGTTAGTTACAATTGTGAATATAAATGAATTATGGTAAAGATGTTAGGAGGAATTGACAACATGAATTTGAAGTCTCAGGTTTTGGCAGAAATGGTAGAGTGAGATTTAGAAACATGATAAAGCCATAAGGAAGTTTAGATAGTGATTTGGAATCATTTTAGTAACAGAGATAAGGAAAAGCATTTTTCCTTTTTTTAAAAATAAAGTGTGGAAATCAAAGAAAACAATGGGAGTACAAATTAAAATATGGGGATAGAGAAGTCCATTGTAAAACAGGAGAAAATTTTTTTTTAAAAATGATTGAAGATTTAAAATTATGTGATTTTTTTTTTTTTTTTTTTTGCACTTGTCTTTTGGCATCATGTGTCGTATTTTAATTATACTGGAAAATTTTATCATTGGAATTAGGATTTTGGAGTTAAATAAGATTTTAGAAGTCCATCTACTTTGTTTTCCTTATTTTAAAATGATTCATTTAAATTACATGCCTTTGGTACTGAGGAGACACCAAAAAGTTTTTTTTTTTTTTTTTAATATATGACAGCTCAATAGTATTTTCTTCTCTTTCATATTCAAAAGAAATCTATACAGATAGTTCTTACTTCATATAAATTGACATTAATACAAATTTGACTTTACATAAAGAATTAAAGAGATCCATATTTTTAAAAAAAGTTACTTTTATTACATAGTACTGTATGTTCTTACAAGCTCTCTTGCTTGCATTCTCTCTCTGTCTCTCATCTCTTTCTCTCTGTATCCCCTAAGCTTCACATTCATCTCTCCTCAACACTCCCTCTCCCCTCCCCCCTTTGGCCAAGAAAAAAAAACCTAGAAAAGAACAAAAAAAAACCCCAATAATCCAAGTAAAAGCAGAGAAATGTACAAACAGGGCAGAGGCTACTTCTGGTTCAGGGGCTTGCTTTTAGACTTCTGGTATGAAGACAGGAGACATTTAATCACTCCATTATCCTGTGTCTGTTTTCTGTTGATCAGCCTTCAGATCCTACATGTCTGTCCCTGGCCCCTGAACATTCTCTGTCCTCCATTATTTTTGTTCATGTCCAGCTCCCACAATTTTTGCCCTCAGGATATTCTTCCTCAGTCCTAGCCAGGTGCCCATGTGACTGACTCAGGCCCCCCTCTTCCCCACTGGGTTCTTCTCTACAGCTTCAGCTTCTCTGACTCTGACCCCCTGTAGGTCCTTGAACTTTGTCCTAGCTCCCTCCTTCCTTAGGTGTGTGACTTTCTTCTTCTTCTCCCCATATCTACAGGCAAATTCTTATAACATAAAAATCATTTTATATGTAGAGGTGTACAGAACAGTCCATTTAATGTAAAGTAGGCATTGTCTACCTCTCTCGCAAGGTTTCAGAACAATTATGCATTTGTCTAGGTTCTTCCTGATGCCTTTTTGATTTATTATTGTTAGTATTACAGATACATATACATTTTAAGGATGTTGTTTTGGTCCTTCATCGTCAAAGAATACCAATGACATCATGAGGGCAAAATTTTGACTTGTGTATGAATTGGATTTAAGTGAGACAGAGACATCATCAGCCTCACTGTTTCCTCCAGAGTCAGCAAAGTCCAGTGGCAAAACAAAAGTTAAAAATGTTGTCAATGGCCCAGGATGCAGTGGGTGACCTTAGTCTTTTAGAATTAAGTTTTTCCCAGGTCTTAGTTTATCTGAGCAATGAAAGCCCAATTTGGTGACAAAGGCTTTATTACCATCACAAAACTATCACTTGGGGAGAGTTTCTACCCAGAAAATTCCTATTTAGACTTGTTTTAAGCCTTCAAAACCTAAACAGTGAGCCACAGAGGTTTGAGGGCTATTATTGACCATTCAATGAGACATGGATAAAGATATTTATAAAACTAAATATTACATATTCCCTTCAGCCATCTTAACTCTATAATCATAATTTCAGAATTGAAAAGTACCCCAGAGATCATCTAATCCAAGCTATTTATTCCTGTATCCAAAAACAAACAAGCAAAAACTGTTAAAAGATTCCTTTCTGGAGAAGAGCACAATATTCCTTTCTTACCAATTACTTGTCCACTGTGAGATAAGTAAGATTTAAGAAATTTTTCCTCACATCACACTAGATTTGCCTTTTTATGACTTATACATCTTAATACATTACACAAGGGGGCTGAACAATAGCATAGACAAGGACAAGGAGACATAAGCAAATCTAAATTTAGGCATTTGAGGAATGGTCCCAATCAGGGGATGTTGAGCCCTGATCTAGGGAAGAAATTTTGGGCTTCATCATCATAAGTTCTTCTTGGAAGACAGCCTATTGTGTTTGTGTTGTTGATTCAATAATAAAAAGAAAGTATTACCTTATTTCTGCTGCGCAAACCTTTGGCACTTCTGGTCACGAAATTTTGGGAAGGACATGAAGAGAAAGTGAAGAGCGAATTTAAATGATCAAGGTATTTAGGTAGTTGTACTGTTAGAATAGACTCAGTCGGTAGACAGAAATAGAGAAGTTATATTATTTACACTGTAAAATCAAGTTCACTATTCAACAGAAGCCAGAACAAGGAACTCTATATGGTGTTTCAAGAATAGTACTTTTAAGATAGAATTCCAAATTGTCCCATAGCTGATATCTTGTCAGAATCAAATATAGTCTTGTGGATCAGTTATGAATGGTATATTTGGTTTTTGCAGTCACCAGTTGCTGATTTGAGACTTTAATTTTAAATCAGTAAACTTGTCAGTTAAATGAATTTGAAGTGTTATTGAAGTAAATATGAAATCTTTTTTATTGCTACACTGCTTAGATATAAATTGAAAATATATATAGGTTCAAGAAGTGTTTAGATACATTTAATTGTTAATTTGGTAATAGATTATAAGGAAAAACTAGAGGAATTTAGGAAGACCTAATTTTTTTTAGGCCAGCAAAATAATAATGGACCATTTATTTGGAGCTTTAAGGATTACAAAGTAATTTGCATGCATTATCTTTGATGAAATATGTAAAGTGTTTTCCAACCCTTAAAGCACTATATAAATATTAACTATTTTGCTCTTATCTCATTTGAGCTTCCCAACAATCCCATGAGGTAGGTACTATGGGTATTATTATCCCTATTTTACAGATGAGGAATCTTAACACTCATAGGTTGTCCATGGTATACAACTAGTAAGTATCAGAAATGGGATGTGAACTCAGGTTTCTCCTGACTTCACCACTCTCTCCCTTGTGCTACATTGTATCTTTTAATGAAAAATAGCTAACCCAACATGCAAATCATTCCTTTGTTTCCCACATAAACATAAAATCCTAGGACAGAGTGGACTTTAATCTAAAACTTTATTACTTATCTATTTTACTAGGTAACACAAGTTAGAAGTACTTATAAGGAAAGATGATTTCTCAGTATTAGACCTCTTTCCTTAATAATACTTCCTTTTTAGTATTTATTTTGAGTTTCTTTTAACCAGAATCTTTTCTTCATATTTATATAGTTAATTCTTTAAGGATACTGATAGGGACTGAGCCTGTGATTTCATGTATAAAGAAATTCCTCAGTGAGTAATAAATTTTCCTCTACAATTGAAGGCTTATACCTATAACTTAAAGATTGAAGGTTGTTATCAAGAGCAGAGACAGCATCTTTATAAATATAGTTAGTTTGAAAGTAGATATTTTAAATTGGAAAATAGCATGGTGCTTTATGCAAAAAAAAAAAAGTTATTCTATTCTCTTCTAGTTAATGCAGTTTAAACTGTTCTGAAAATTTCTGTCAGCACTATAGATTATTCTTAGGAAATTTCAAATTTGTACTGATTTATTAGTTCTTTTAAATATCTTTAGTGTCATAACTGTGTGGGGTTTTGTATATGATCATATGAAATTGTGCTCAAGAAGGGCAGTTCGGTCAATCAAGCTGCCACTCTTTTTCAAGTGTTGGTTGTGGGTGTTTCTTACTTTTGTTTTCTGATTTGACTTTGATGTGCCAATTTTCAGCTGATGAATAATTGTTCCTGTGCTGATAACTTGTTGGAGTCAAGTACGGTCTCCAGTATTCATTGTAAATGGCATATTTGGTTTTTGCAGTCTTCAGTATCTGATTTTTTGCTTTAATTTTGTCAGTAAACTTGTCAATTAACTGCATTTGAAAAGTGATTTTTGATTAATGCAATCAGTAAACATGAAATCTTTTCTTTGATTGCTACACTGATTAGGTAAATTGTTACTTGAGAAGCGATTGAAGAAGCCTTGCTGAATATGGCCTTATAGTATTAGGAAAGGCCTAACTTTAAAAAAAATCAAAAGAAAATATTAACTGTCATTTTTCCTCTTCTGTCTGAACCTTTCTCAAGTGCAATTCACTATCTCACCATGTTTTTTTCTTCCTCTCAAATTGATCTTCTTTCAAAGCCATACAAATGAATGGTAATAAGTTTGTTTTAAATTCTACTTCATTACTCATAAGACTGGATATTTCTGCTTATGAATACTTAAGGACTATATATGTTCCTCAGAGCTGCATAAAGAGACTTGATTAAAAGTATCCTTGGCGTTTTCTTTTATATCCTGTTTTTTTCTTTTGTATTAGAAAAGGATGCTTAATAATTTTGAGGCAGAATATTTTAAGTGTAGACTTTGTTTTCTGGTGAATTTGCAAAAGTTTTTGTGTTTGAAAATGTTTGTAGTTGGGAAAAGGACACATTTAAGTTGGGGATTGGGGGATAAAGCAATGAACAACTTTTCTAACTAATCAAAATCATATGAAGACAAATTGTGTAGGTAATCTAGAGCAAAGGTTGTTAACCTAAACATTTTTTTAAAGTTTTCATAATTGGTTTTCTTTATAGCCTTATGTATTTTTATGTGTTTTGTGTATTTTTGTGTATTTTCAAAAACAACAACAACAATATTCTGAGGACTCAGATTTTACCAAATTGAAGTTCATAATATCAAAAAGATTAAGAACCCTTGCTTTGTTTGGTAGAGAAATATTTATTTAGTAAAACTTTACATATTTAAATACCTTTAATTAGACTTTTTTAAAGATACAGTAACTTAGTAAATATAGATTAATATTAATATATGTAATTAGTGTTATTCTGCAAATTTGCTGTAATGTAAATGGTGGTGTTATCCTTCCACAAACAAGAAACTTTGCCCAAACTCTCCCAATGCTAGTGCTATCCCTTCATGATTATCTCCATTTTCTCCTGTATATATCTTACCTATAGTCATTTCCATTAGATTATGAGATACTTGAGAGCAAGTAATCCTCCTTTTCCCTCTTTCTTTTTGTCCACGGGATTTAACATTTAACACAGTGCTAGAACATAGTAGATGCTTAGCAAGTAGTGGCTGACATTAACTTTCTAATTCAAACTCCTCCATCCCCCTTCTCATCTTTACAAATGACAAAACTGAGATTCAGAAAACAGTTATACAACTTCCCCAGATCTTACAGTTAGTGATTATCTGAGGTGGGATTTGAATATGAATCTTCTGACTTCAAATCCAATACTGAGTTCACTAGCCATCATGCCTCTCTGGAAACTTTTTACAGATACCCAAGAAATAAACATTTCCTAATTTTTTAACATACAACATGCAAAAAAGACTACATGAATCACAGTTCTTAAATATAAAGGAACATGTCACCAGGTTGACTGCAGCAGTACATTGACTTCTGTAGAAAAGACTAATATATTATGTGAGTCAAAATGGCATCAAGCTACATTTTTTTTCTTTTGTCGATATTTGCATTATGTGTATTTTGTACTCCATAATAAGCAGTTCTTTTAATAACAGTGAATCATTTATTTTCTATTATCTTTGTTTTTAAGAATACTTAATAAAATGCATTTCTTTGTAGATAGTCTATTGGTATTGACAGTATTTACATAAAATTGAGATACTTAGTCCAAGGGTCCCCGAACTTACTATTCTTTAATAGTTTACTAAGCATTTCAAAATTCTTAGAAGGGGTGTGCCACACACTTCAGCAGACTCCAGAGGTGTGGGGATCATGGCAGAAAGACCCTTAGGAATTCCTGCCATAGAAGAAACAAAGCCAATTAAGATTTCTGTCGTGAAGTGAATGTGTTAGAAACTTTTCCTTAGCATCTTGCAGAAGAGTACTTCTTCATTAAAAGGAACTTTAAAAATATTTTAATGTGTTCAAAATTTAATGAATTTACCAACAGATTTTTTTAATAGGACTCTTTTCCTAGGTTAGATATTTGAGCAAAAAAGAAGTATAATGACCTTTTTCAGTCTCAGCTTTTTAAAGAAAAGTTTCTTGATAATGGCATTCATCATGAGTCCCTTCACCTTTTCTCTATGTACCTGTCATAGCTTTAGCTTTATTTTTAAGTGATATTATGAGCAAAGGTTTTGACTTGACAAATTGTCCCAGGTGGTTATTTAATGGAGACTACCTTGGCCAGACTTAGAGCATCTATCACAGATCCATTGATAAAATATTAAATATAATACATGATCTTGAGATAAATATGCCCATTTAGATTAACAGTAGGAAGAAATCATGCTGATTAAGTGGTGGTTTTCAAAAGCTTTAATAAATGTATATTATGTAATAACAATTTTCTATTGCTGTAATGATTAAAAAATCTAGGCTTGCACACTGGGAAAATATATACATATTCTTTTCCTATTTCCTGTCATTTATGTGATGACTAGCTTTCTGGATTCAAATTTTGGGTTTCACTATTTATTTAAGAAGGTTGGTAAACATTGGCAAGTAGAAGTTAATATTCTTATATCCCTGATCATTCTTAATTATTCTCTTATGGCAAAAACTTTGTTTAATTTGAAAATTAATGTTTTACTTTTGGTCACTAAATGACATTTTAAATTGGAGAAAGGTAATCTCTTCTATTAACTATTAAGGTTCAGGTTTAGATTTAGTTTTAAAATAATACAAATGACAAAGGGCAAGAATACATGATATGATCGATTTCAGTAATAAAAAATAATCTAGTTCTTACACTAAATTTTATTCTGCCACACTTAGTTGGAACAAGAAAGAAGAGTCAGTGTCTTTCTGTTTCAAATCTAACGATATGAAAACTTCAAATTTGGCTTTGCTCACGTCTGCTCCACAAATGTATATTTTGTCCACATTTAGAAAGCCCTCTTCAATCTGGCATACTTAGCTTGTGTTTTGATTGGAAAGAAGCCCGAGATAGAAGTAGCAGAACTGCTGACGATGAAAATGTTGAGCTGGAAGAATATTTTGAAAGCAAAAGCACCTATCTTATGTTGTCACTCTTCTTTGTCTTGTGTTGTCTTTTTTTCATTTTTCCTTAGTTTTTAAGATATTTTGTCGGGATGGGATGTCCTTTGTTGGCTTATTTATTTTTTTAAAGGAATAAAGATTCCAGTTTTTTAAATATATATAATGTATGTGTGGTTTGAGAAAAAGAAAATATTAAATTGTAGTTTCTGTTTTCCTTAAAATGTGAGCCTGAATACATTATGTTAAAGCCTTGATGTCAGTTGCATATTGCCAGTTTTAACAGGGTGTTAAACATATCAACACAATGCTCTCATTAGACAACTTCTGGAACCAGCTGTTTTAATTAGGTCACACTTAAATGCCATTGAAGATCATCAAAGATGTCACTGAAACTTAAGCTTTTGATTGATACACAATTTGCTGAGTGCTGTGAACTGACCGGGGAGCTATTGATTAGTTGTTTCTTTCATCCTGTTTACTGGTCAATTTGTTTAGAAGAACAGCAGTCATTTAATTGTGTCTTGCTAAAGCAATGTTGTTACTACTACATCTTTGTATTAGCATTGGGGTTTGACTACAAGGGAACAATAGAAAAGTGGGTGGTCTTTATAATTTCTTTGGTTTTTACTGCCATGTGTTTGACAAATTTTATGGTCTTTTAATGTAATGATATCTAGATAAATCAACTTTTCTTTTCATTTTTACATGCCCAAGCGAAGATTTCAGACTATTAAGCTTATTTTTTCACAATTTTGCATATTAACACAAATCATCAGCCCTGACCAAAACAAGAGAATTAAATATTTTTCCCAACAACGTAAATGCAAATATAAAGATTAATTTTTTAGAGTTCTTAAAGTATGTATTTGGGTTTTATTCAGTGGCTGTTGTATCCCAGATATCATTTGAAAATATATATTTTAGCAGTGACATGTGTTTTGTGCTCCTTTTTAAATCTTTATTTAAAATTTTCCATCTATTTTGTAGATATGAGACCACATGATTCCTGGAGAGGTCCCACTCCCCTTTTCCATCAACCAAGATTTGACAGGTAATATTATTAGAAAAAGATTTTATGTCCACTTTTGGGTTGGTGGCTTTTTTTTTTTTTTTGGTAGGGGGTGATGGGACTTAGAAACTAAGGTTCTTATGGTTTGTGAGTTATATTTTCTTAATCGTTTAAGAAATACTCCTTTGGATTTATAATTTAGTAAAGCATAGTTTGTGTCTTTTGAAAAGAAAACACAAGAATTTCCAATTTTATGTAACTGTTAATGCTTTTTTACTTTCTTAGTTCTTTTTTAGATTATTGAAGCTATTGAGGTGCCATGAAATTCACCACAGAGAGCTTAAAATTGCATTAGATTTTAGACAGGCTAAACAAATTTCTTTTTTTGGAGGGTTGTGGAATTTAATGAGGCATAACTAATGGTGTTCCACTTTTATCATTTCTGTGCTGGTAGAACAGCATTAGCACAGACCAACCATTGATTCTTGCTACAAACCTCTTGAAGTCCTAATCAGCTTCTTTGGTACAACTTTTTCAGGGCTGACAAGCCTATTGTAGGGCAGTGTCACTGTAGGTCAGTAGTTATTAGTTGCCACTGAAAACAGTTTCTTTAACTACTTAAGACTGCACTGAATTAAATGCAGAAGGGACTCAGAAGAGGATTATGGAATCTGCAGTCTAATAAGTACCATGGAATAGAAAGAATGTGACATGGTTTAGTAATAAGGGATGTTTTACATGTGTTCCTTCATTGATAAGTTGTATGCCCTTAAGTCAGACTATAAATGACAAGCTATGAATGTTATGAATAATTATATTAATATCTACAGAATACCTTGAAAAGTATAGCTTGAAAATGAATAGTTTATGTTATACTTGGCAACATCAATAAAATCTAAGGACTTTCCTGCATAGGTTTGTTGAAAGACCTTTTTTCCTAACCACATTTTAGTTTTTATAATTCTGAATTCTTCAATTATTTTATTTCTGTGAGTAAGTGTATTTAGGAATACAAACTGCTATCCCATTTGAGCAAAACTTGACTAGGAATTGCTTTAGAAGTAACATAATTTTATAATTTTCATGACCAATTTTAGGAAATTGACACTGCAAAAAATTATTTTTAATAATGTCCATGACTTGCAATCTCAGAAATACCAACATCAGTTACATAATTTACTCTATGTTCTGTCCTTTTATATGTAGTTCTTTTGTTTCTGTATCAATTAATTCCACATTTTATTGCCATCTCATTTGTTCTATCAGTATCCTTGTTTAGGGGAAAAAACCCAGTTTGCATTTAAATGTGCTGAATGACATATATAGCACTAAAATATTATGAAAACTTTACACTGAACAATTAAGATTGATTTGGATCTGATGTTTCCTTTCCACTGTTGCCTTTCTAGAAAATCTGCCCCTCAAATACACTTTTCTTCATTCTCATGATTCTGTCTTTCTTTACCTTGAAACTATTTTTAGCATATTTAATAAACACCTACTTTATGACTATTATACTTGTTACAGTTATGAAGAAAGGCAGATCCTGTCTTTTGAGTAGTAACTATGTTCAATTCATTGGATAAAATATATTCCCTCCCTTCTTTAGATAACCTCATCAAAATTTAATTTCTTTCCAGAAGATTTTTGCAGTTTCTCAGTTTTGCCATTTCAGTCCTCCATTTTTTTCTTTTATCAATCTTATTTTTTTTTAAATCTAGTAGACAGTAATTTTCCTTTTTAAAAGTGAACTTAGTTTTCTAATCCTACCTAAAAAATAATTTGTGAGAGTAATAGAATTCTTACTCCAATATACCATGAAAACTAACTGCAGAATTATCAATTAGAAAAAAAGTTGAAACTTGCTATTCTTAAATAGCTTAGACTATATCTTTGAATAATGTACAATTATTATTTTAATTTAAAAAAAAATTAAAAATAATTGTTGCTGCACAAGCAAAAGATAATGGTGGGGGGAATGTGAATGTATGAGTTATGTGTAGAATTTATATAGGTATAGTTGAATACTGTGGTTTGCAAGTAAATGTAATAGGTTGGGAAATCTAATTTATTTCCTTGTTTTGATTTCATTTTATTCCACATTTTTAAAATGTGATTTTCTAAAATCCAATGTTAATCCTAAACCAAAGATTTTAATTGCTTTAATAATCAGAAAATCTAATGCTAAGATTCCCATGGCAACTTGAACTCTGCCCACTCTATGTTTACTTGCAAATGGAGGCTTTCATGACTCATTTGTATGTAACTGGGCAAATATTACAGTAGAATTGAGCTTTTAATATAAAATCTCCTTCATTACTTTTTTTTTTTTTTTTTACTTCCCTTTGTAGGTTTCATTTCTGATCTAATAAAAGATTCATTTCTGGTTAATAAACACAAAGAGATAATTCAGTTTGCCATAAACCTAAACTGCTTGAGAAATTAAAGTATTTAAGTAGAAAAACACAAATTAAAAAGATGAACTCTCAACTATATTTTCTGTTTTGCTTTACTGTTAGCTATTTCACAGTTTCAATCAGTCTTCAAAAGTCTTCAAAAAAGAGGAGACTTAAATGGACAAAAATGCTTTCTAAAGACCTCTGAATAATAAATAAAAATGTTAAAACTATCCACATCAGAATATACTTTACCTTACTAGCTATTGGTGCTCTGTAATTTGAATGCTTAGAATAAGATGGGATTTTTGTTTCTCTTAAGTATGTAGCTTGAATAATTATTAAATTAAAAATACTTAGATTTCAGAAATTGCCTTATCTGAAATCTTTAAGCTCATTTACAGATTGAGAAAACAATCTTTATAAATATCAAGACTTTCTATAGTTATATTTACAAATAGTACAATATTGATAATCCTTTATACAAAACAAGTCATTGAGTGACAGTGCAAGAACACCATATTGCACTTCTGTTCTTACTGTTTAAAGATTTTTGTCATCTCAGTATGTAAAAACACCATAAAATCATCTTGATCAAAAACAAAATCCGAGAAGAATTTTAAACTTTAATTTTGAGTCCCGAGCAAAAACTAGAATTCAATCTATCATGAGTTTTGGAACTGTAATTTTTTCTCGGACCAGCAAGTTTTCTTGGAACTTGAATGAATGCTGTCATACTGAAATAATAAAATGTATATATGGCACTTTTTTTCAAAACTGAATTGTCTTACTATATGAGCCTTTTCTCAGAAAGAAAGTGATTTTACATATCCCTTGTTTTGGTATACAATATTAATGTTGCCTTTTTCATTTATTCAGCACTATTCTTGTGTTTATTGAATTAGGGACAGATAACTTTTCATTGCCTCCTTGAATTTATTTGAAAAAACTGAACCAGAAAAAAAATTTAAACTTCAAAACAGCTTTGAGTGTTTTTCTGCATCTTGGGATCCAGAGCTGCTTGTTTTTAATTGCCTTATTTTTAGAACCATTATAATAATACATTTGTTAATTAAATTATGGTTAAAATTACTGGCTAAAAATAATCTTAGCCATTCTGAAAGTTCTCCAGAAAGCAGTCCTTTTCCAGGCATCATACAAGAATCATTATCTTTGGTGTGAAAACCAAACCCTTAGAAGTGTTTTTTTTTTTTTTTTTTTTGGTTGTTGTTGTTGTTGTTGTTGTTGTTGTTATTAAGATTTGGAATAGGGCAGGGAAGCTGTATCCAGACTTGAGTATGTAGTTGTTAAAAGAATATTTTAACTCTGCAAACTCTAATTTCTTTAAAACATGGAAAATGAAAATGAAGCACTCATCTATTTATAGTTAAATTAAGATAAATCTATCTGGTTAGGAGCTGTTTGTGGGTATTATATTCTACTCAGTTCCTGAAAAATGCTTCAATAAGACTTAAAATTGTGACCTCAACCCCAATTCCTATTTAACAGGCTTGCAGTATAGCACTTTATATTCTTAAGGTGTGCTTTCTTAAAAATAACAACTTTTTACTTTTATCCCTTGGAGTAAATGTTCTATAAAAAATAAAATTGTGTTTTAAGTCAGAGAAAAATGTCTAAAGGACCAGAGAGGAAGTTATACATTAATTGTTGCTTGCTTTTAGAGGCTATATCATTGCTATATCATTTTTCATTAAAATTTTTAATTAAGCCATGATTTAGTACATTATACCTGTTGCTTTATATCCATAAAGTTAAAATAGACACTTGAAGGCAATTAAAACATTTCTTTCTGCTAGTAATCTGGGGTGACAAACTGGGTTATAATAGATGTTGAATTTGTGTTCCCATATAAACTGTACACCAAATGTCAGTCAGTCCATGCCAATTAGTGCTTATGTTGCTAGGTCACCATGGTCAATTGAAAGCTGCATCAATAGAACTTGAAAAGGTTTCTTCCCGATCAGACCTTCTGACATATTGAGCAGAATAATGGATGGGAAAAAACAGCCAAGGCCCCTACCCTAGATTCAAAATACTCAGCAGTAAGAATTCATTTGCAACCTGCAATTAACTAGGAAGAATGGACTCCAAGAAAGAGTCTGGACATTTTAGAAAATAAAGCCTCATTCTCCTGTATTTTACATGTTTACTCTTTGCATAGTGTCTTAGACATAGCTAACTTGATCTTTGGATCTAAATCTATATTTCAGGTTGCTGAAAACTGATTTACAAAAAAAATTTATTGAACAAAAAATCTTTTAGAAAAGTCAAAACTATTTAATTTACTCAGATAAGTTTGAGATTTTAATGCTATTTACTGAATGTCATACTGAAGTGGATATAACAAATAAATGTTCCTATTTATGATAATGGAAAGTTGTTCCTGTGTTGTAAAGATGAAAAATTGATTTACCTGAAATAATTCTGGAGTTTATATAAGATTTTGCATTTAGATTTTTTTTTCTCCTCCCCCATCCCAACCACATTTAGAGCTGCAGCTGAACCTCTACTGCCTTGGAACCGTATGCTACAATCCCAAAATGCAGCATTTCAGCAAAATCAGTATCAACTACTAGGGGGCCCAGGCGGTTATCCACCAAGACGTGATGATCGTGGAGGGAGACAGGTAACTCGTAATAGAGTAGTTTCTGCTAGGCTTCTTAAACAGCTTAAAACTAGTTTATATGATAAAAATCCCTGATGCTTCTTTTATGCTTAACTGTGCTTTAGAGATGAATATTATAAATGTTAACTCAATACTACTCAACTGAACTTGGGTGAAGATTATATACTATTACTGACAGTTTAATATAAGCATCTGTATATTTGAAGGGTTGTCTGGTTACCAGCACACTTGAGAAATTGTATAAACTCCAAATGAGAATCAGTTTAAATTTTTAGAAATTAGTGACCACATTACAGAGAATCAAATGCTGATAGAAGTGGTGTTTGTTTCAATTCAGAATGAAAATGAGGATTTTGAAATATACTATATATTAGCTAAAAGTATAATGTGTCTGAAACAACAGAAGTTCCTTTTCAAAACAGAAGTTTCATGTCAACAGAAGTTGACATTCCTAACATTTATATAGTCTTCATTTTGGAATGATTGCCAAGGAAAAGAGTCAGAATTTTTCAATTCATGTGGCATGATAATTGTTAGTTTGGGATTTATAATGATATGGAATATTTAAATAACTTACCCTGGTATATTCCAAGGCCTATTTTAAATATTTTTAAATGTCAAATTGACATTTTCATAGTCTTTTTTAAGTTTGCTGCCATTGTCTTTTTATTCCCTATTATTTTTTGTCTCCTAATAGCGAAATCTTGTTTTTTCTTTGTGTTTAATTATTAATAAATATTTCCCTTTAAGTTCATAGATATATCATTATTCCTAATAATTTGAGTGATTATTTAGTAAGATAATCCTGGTTACAAAGTTGTACCAATTTTTAAAGAATTTGTTACCATGACCTATTAAAAATCAGTTTGTAGGTTTTGTTGTTGAATACTGTCATCCTAGGGTTATTGATATACTAATGAGTACTATAGTATATAAAGATGAGTAATGTGTATTATTTTGAAATCATGACATTCTTAGAACTAGAAAAAACTTTTAAGGATCCTATGATCAAATGCCCTTATTTTCCAGAGAAATAACCAGAAGCCTTAGAAAACTTTTAAGTTTTCAACCACAGGCTTAACAATTGGGATTAGAACCCAAGTTTTTGGTTCATACTTCAATGGTGGTCTTTCTATTGGATTCTAAACTTACTGACATTGTCAAATCTGTTTTGGATAATGTTCACAAAATTCTTTTTCATATAAGTGATTTGAAACCACAGTCCAAATTATAATGATCAGTTTAAAATAGAGGTTTGTTTTGCATTACATATTTCTTTCCGCTTAGGTCTCCATTGTGAACTATTTCATAATTTAAAATTTATATCGTGAATTCTGTGGCAGAAAATTGCTGTCACATAGTATTATGACTTCTTTTCATAATCCAACAAAGACCTTAGCTTACATTGTGAAAGTAAGCATTGGTACATGATCTTGTTATTAAAATTAATCTACTTCACTCATCTGAGTGGAAGTAAAAAGCATCAAAAACTGATTTGGGATCTCTATTTCAGAACTCTAGAGTCCTGAAAATGGGAGTAATAATAAATATAGTGACACAAATTTATCTTGTGTTGTTCCGAAATTTGAAAGGGTGATTATTTGTAGGCACATCAAAAGTCTGAAATTTGTTTCATTAATAATTATTCTGTAGCATTGGTCTTTATGACCTAAGAGGATTGTTGAACTTCCCATTGAATCATGTTATGGTAGGAAAACAACCTCTAAAATTAACTGGCCCCTTGGTTCAGATAGTTCTCAATTGCTTATTTATAAAACTTCATAGTTAACTTGGTTGATCACCAAAAGGTGTATTAAGCACATTGCGCGCGCGCGCGCGTGTGTGTGTGTGTGTGAGAGAGAGAGATTTTATAAACTCTATAGATGATCATACTTGCATGCTTTTTTTTTTTTAAGTTTAGTGTTCAGTGAAGCCTTAAGACCCTGAGCTTTTATATGTCAACATAAAATTAAACTTTTAAAATCAGTTTTCAATAATTTCATTTTTGCCAGCTCCAAATCTTATTAAATAAGTCTACAAAGCTTTTTGAATAAAATTTACTTCTAGGAGACCCATCTATATAGACTGTTAAGACATACTTAAGCTTTTTCTTTGCTGCCTTTATCTGCAAATGTACTGTCTCATAATTTTTTAAATAGAGCAGAGAAGTTAATTTATTTGTAAGGATGTTAATCCAGAAAATAAACTGTTCCTTTTGTTTATTTACAGGGATATGGTCCTGGAAGGAATTACCCTTTGCCACCTCCCTCAGGAAGATACAACTGGAATTAAGCTTTTGTAAAGCTTTCTTAAATCCTTTCATCATTCTACGATTTTATGCTGTTTGTGGAAAGGAAGCATCTTTATCAAACAGTAGTTTAAAAACTACAATACTTGATGTATTTGTTTTAACCGTGTATATTTCTTACAGATCTGATTTTCAGTGTTTTATGTTGCTTTCCAATTGTGTAATGCATAATACAGTGGATTTGAATTTACTACTTTACTTGTGAGAGACATTTGATGAATAGAAAAGTACTGGTTTTTTTAATCGTAGTTAAGAATCAAACTGTATTACTGTGAATTTCAAAACAGTGTACACTAGCTCATCCAAAATACATACTGATTTTTAATTAATGCACAAAAATTAGGTCTGAACACTTCAGGTAGAATCTTCAACCAGCTAGAAAACACATGTTTAAGACAAGCTACTGTTCAATATTCCTTTGAAAATACTTCATTATTGTATCTGTCTGAGAATTTCTGGACCACTTTAGTAAAAAAAAAAAAAAAAATCAACTTTTAAAACTCTTGGTCTCTTGTGTTCTTTCTTTTCTATTTTCCTCCAGCATTTCAGCATTTTTCTTTTTTAGGTATCTATAGCAGTCAGAGCCAAAATTTTTTTGTTTTTTAAGTACGCTCTTGCAGAGATGATAATTCAATTCTCTTATTAGAGTAAAAGAAAGAATCATTATTAAAGGTGCAGACTAATATGGTTGGCATTTTATAATTTTTTTTAATTTGTATCCAACCCAAGAAAATGTTTTTAAAACAATCTACAGTGCATTAACATGTCAACAATATTAGCTTGATTGCCTATATTTTTAAAATTGTGATAAGTAACTTTTTAATGTACTTTTTAAAATTCATATTTATTTCTCTGAATGTTTCTGCATTGTCAGAATTGAAGAGGAAAACTCTTACCTGTTCTTAATTGTCAAGATTAGTTCTAAGTCACTACAAAAATAGAAATTTCAATAAAAGTTAGGTATTCTTTGTTCTTTAAATATTGACACTTTTTTATGCATAATCCAGATTACATTTTTAGATTGCACATTTCACTTTCATTCATTTCCTTATTATGAATTATTTCACCTTGCCATTTTTTTTTAAATTAAAAAAAATTACAGTCCTTTGAAGCTTTCCCACTTTTTTTCCAGTCCTTGTAAATCGGATATCAAGAAATAATTTCTCCTGGACCATCTGGTATGGGCATTTTTAGTTCAGCCATCTTCAAGGGCACAGATTTTAATCCTAGTGAATAAGGAAAAAAAAATACACCACCTTAGCCTTGAAAGGAAGATATTTTGAAATTAAGCTTTTTACTTCCAAGTGATAACAAGAACAGAACAAAATGTTTTGTGCTGATTTTTTTCATCTGCGTTATTGACATGGTAACCATCATATTTTAGTGCACTAATGAAATATATAATAGTACATATTAAAATGGATCTGAATTGTTCTGCCATGGATAAGCTGAACATTAAATTTCTTGTGTGCTGTTCTTGTTCCATTAAAAATTCCTTGCCATCTAAAATTTTGCAAAAAACAATAGCATGTCATCTGAAGGAAAGACATTAGTTTCATCAGTGCACTTACCTATTTTGCCTTACATTTTTTACAAGTTATCTTTTTGTGTGTGTGTGTGAGATTTCATAGCATTTTTTCTTAAAAATAGAATAATTTAGGAAGTTTAATTATTTCATCCAACCAAATAGTAGTTTTATATATAAGCTAGAACTACATTGGATTTTTAAATTTCCAGTCATTGTTTTGGAGACTATTTTCTCAAAACATGATTTTCAGGAAGAAATGAAGCTCTCAAAATCCATACCATAAAAGTCAACAGGGACCATGTTCCTGTTCTATGAGTGATGTGTTAAAAATCGTTTTGGATGTGGAATGAGAGGACCTGGGTTAAAATATTTACCATACATTTTCCTAGATGAGTCTAGGGCAAGTCAGTTTTTGTGAGCCTCAGTTATCTTGTCTATAAAATGATAGTTGGGGAGCAGTTGGGCTAGAAGATATTTAAGGTCCCTCTAGTCCTAAATTTTATTTCTGAGTAATTATAAAAATTAAATGTTTAGCTAAACTATCATTGTTGCTTCAAGGAGATGTTCATGTACTTCCTTGATGCTTTTTCTTCCCCATTTCCTTACTCTTTTAATACCGTCATTCGTGTAGGTGTTATGCATGTCTTTTATAAACCCTTCAGGGAAGTTGTTTCCTGCCATTTCTATATAGAAAACAACAACAAAAAAAAAGTTTTGTAGTTTTAAATATGATGTGTAATAAATACTGCAAATAAAAATGGTGTAAAATCAAAGCAAAAATGTTAATAGTTCATATAAATATTTGTATAGAAAATTTCTCAAGAACTTGGTAATTTTGTTTATAAATTTTAATATAAATAACATTCCTGGAAGCAGATGCACCTTTCAGCTTTGAAGCCTTATGCATGCATGTAAATAGCACTTAGTTCTTAAAATATAACTAAAATTTCAGAAAGTTTGGAATGGAGAGAGAATGTTAGGCCAAGGCTTTGTGGGCTTTGTTACTCTTTACTCTGGCTAGTTTTCTCTACAATGAAAAATAAGCCTTTTCTAATAGCTTAGTAGCAGAGCAGGCTGCTTTGGCTTTTCGTAAAAAAAAGAAATTATATAAGTTGATTACAAGGTGCATGGTAAAAGCAATTGATTTTGAAACTTCTTAAGGTTTTCCAGCTTCTCGAGAGAATGGCTTTGGCTTAATCAATTGAGAGGTGTGGAGAGGCAGAGAAGGAGGAACGGGCAGACACAAATGTCCTGGTTCCCAAATTCTGAAGCTTGTAGTTGAAGCAGTTATTAAGAAAGCCTGATATTCAATGTGCATTCTTTCATTTCCATTAAATAAAATGTTTTTCTAATGCCAAGGAGAGAACCTAATTTTGAATGAAGATAGCAAGATGTGTGCTCTGCTTTACAAATAAAGAACCTTTTCAGTTCCTTGCAATATTGAGTTTCAGTACTCTTCCCCACCCCCATTCCATTTTCTTTCTATTGTGTTGTCTTGTACTCCTCAATTCCACTGCTTAAGGACTTGGTTCCTGCATTGCGCAGTGGTCCCTCGCTTCCTACACTGATCTTGCCTGAAAGCTTCATATTCTTTGTGGGTGTGGCCTTTAAAATGGCCCACCCACAGCTTCTTGGCTTTATGGAGCACACAAGTTAGTTGTGGGGGCTGGGAAGCGTCCCCCGGGGAGGCAAAAGTCAAGTAGAGATTTGACATCAAAACACAGTTTTCTTGAAGTACTACGAAGAACTGAGAATAAAGGGTATTATTTTTACTCTTTTTACCAGATAGGGATTGAAGGAGCAAGTGACTCCTTGGTGTGAAAGCTTTCAAGTACAGGGAAAGCAATGGTGTAGAGTTAGCAGTGTTCGTGCTAGAAGGGATAGAGATAATCGACCGTGTCCCACCTTGTCTAAACCGGGAGGAATAAGGCAGGAAGGGGGAGAGTCTTAGGGACTATCGATTTGCTAACACTTTCCTAGGTCCGTCTGTTCTCATTGCAGCACTAGAGCTGTATTCTAGAGCGCAGCTCCTGCTTCCCATTTTTTCTTGATATTTGTGACACCCGCAGCATTAGAGCTTCTGTGTAGGAAAACCTAGGAAAGAAAATGTAATATGAAATCCTTGTTACACGTTTTCCAAGTTTAAGTCCCTGGTTTGCTTATAACAAGATAAAATACATATGTCCCATATTATGCGACTATCCTGAGGAAAGCAGACCTCTGTACCTGAAGTACCCGAATTGTGTTGGGAGGACTAAACACTTGTAATTGGATATTGGCAGTCTGATACAGTAACATAGCATTAGTTAGATATGAAAAGAGCACTCTAAAATGTCCTATTCCCTACTTCCATTGAAAGGGTACATCTTCGCAGAAAAAAATAAACTCATCAATGACATTTTCTAGCAGCCTGACGTTCACCTATTTACCTTAAGCACGCTTAGAAAGTGTTTGCCTCGACAAAATGACCGCCTGCACCAGGCTGAATTGCGAGCCTAGCTGCCCTCCCTCTTCCACTTCAAGGTCTGGGGCGGCATAGGTGAGTAGAATGCTTGCTTCCCCCAGTCGTGACGTCACAAACTGCGGTCTTCCCTCCTCGGAGGAAAGGTTCAGGGCTCTAAGAAAGGAAAGAAACCTCCACAAAAGCCGATTTGGTTGTCCAAAACGTAAACTGCAATCCAGTGCTGGGTACCCATTTCCCTCAGTAAATACTTGGCGATTCACTAACCCCAAACCGCTGTTCTGCCCCGTAAGTTTCTGTTAGAGGCGGTTGATAACCGTTTCGGGAATCTGACCTTTGCATACAATTTTTCCCGTGGAAACCACTAACCTTAAACATGCAAACTTTATAATCTTAAGCGTTATCATTTGATTTTCATTTACAAGTAATTACTCAGCCCTAATTGATTCCATCGCCTATCAATTGAGGCACGTGGCACTCTTAAAAAACAATGACCCCCTCCCCCATCCCAATCCCGAGCCAGTCTTTTAGATTATAAATTTGAAATCTGGTCGTCTTCAAAGTTTCAAATTAGAGTTCCCTTCCTTTGATTCCATTTTTTCCCCCCCGCAGAGCTTTAGAATGAAAAGAGATTGCTATTGGGTTCTCATCTCAATCATTAACTAAATATCTTAATTTATTTCTGTGTCCGTACAAAAATGATCGTTGATGCCTTTCGATTTACTTCCTTTTATTAGCTGAACCGAGAGGTTAGTACGTTAAAAGAATAACTTACTCTTTGTGAGTTACAATCCATTAGGAGTTCAGTTCCCAGTAGAGTTTACTTTGTGTATTGTATCCTGTCAGACAATTATGTAACCAAGAATAATTACTAGATACTGGCAAATTTGTCTTTTAAGTTGTTACTTATTAATGTATGAATGTAAAGACATACACATATGCCTGCAAAATATATGCATACGCAGACATAATTCAAATTCAGACAATTCCAATGGACAATATGCGGTTTAAAAGTCAACTAAAAAAAAATCAGCTTTAAAAAAAGTAGACTTCTTAGGATCCAAAAGGTTGAAAAAACAAACACGACATTTTACGGATAGGAGTGGAGTAGAACTTAAGAAATTTTAAACCTTTTTGACAGATTTTCTCTAGACTTTAATAAACATAAACACAGTGGGGATTGATCTATAAATGAATCTCTCAGTATCCCATTTTACTGGAACACCTGCTTGACAGGATTTTTTCAATCTGCCTATCTTCTTCAACCCCTCCTTCAGAACCTTACCAATTCAGCCAAAGCAGGGGGTTTATTTACATTCTCTTTTTTGTCCCCCTCCCCTTTTCTTCCTTTCTCACTCAATTTTGAGGGGGAAAATATGAGGCATTTCAATGAGACACTCAAAAAGTTAAAACTGCCCATCAATATGCTTTGCTGTTCTTTGTAAGCAATGGAAAAAACAAGCTTAAGACTGTTATCCCACACATTGAATCAATAAAATAGCAAACATCATTTTTCCCTATTATGGGAATTCATACTATAAATCAAATTTCATGCATCTCTCCTACTAATAATTTACTTCACAAATTTTCTCTGAAAATGTCATCATAAAGTATGTGGTTGATTGTACATATAAAAAGTCTTCTCTGAACTCATTTCTTTTTATTCACTCTAAACTTGACAGTGAAAACTGGTGATTAATGGAATGGAATTTGATTTAAAGCATTTGTGTAAACAAACATTTATTTCTCTGACCATAATATTTTATATCAAAAGTCAAAGGGGAAAAGTTAAAGAAAATCAGCTAGCTTATCTCCAAGCTCCCATACACAATTTACTGCACTTGTACTTTCTTCATTTAAAACATACACACACACACAATTTTAATTTACATTGCAGTTCTGATTTCAGAAGTGTACCTGCAATCCCAGCAGTTTCTTCTTTTTAACACTGAATCCTCATTTGGGTTTCCATTCCTTAATTGGAAAAATAAATTAGATTTTAAGAAATATCTAGAAAAGATGTCTGTCTGCAGACTTAGGGATTCTGATGCCATTTTTAGCTTCTGCCACTGCTAAACTTTGAGGTGGCTTTGTTCCACTTGGACTCTTTGGTTATTCTTCCTGGTTAGATGTGAAGATACATCCTCCTCCTCTTCAGTTAATAGGTTTCACCTAGTTTGTACATTTGTATTTTTATAGAAAGATCTGCAAAGTTAAAATTGAACCAAAAAGTTCTAGGTTTCACTAAATCAGAAATTAATGTTTCTATATTCAAAATATTTTCTGTTTTAACGTTTCAATTCTTAAATATATTCCAAGATATCCAACTGCCCAACTCCATGTAGAATTTTGAGTTTTAGCAATTTTTAGTGGTTTTTTTTTTTACTTGCCTGATTATAAAAGGGAGGGAAAAAAATTGTCTTAAGTAAATTTTGAGAAAGATCCTTAAACTGAAAGCTTCATGATTACCTCTTTAAGTTCTTTAAAATTTTTCATTATTTCTGAATAAGTCTAAGAAGAAAAAAAATGCTCAAGTGGATACATTTTTGTTTAAATAGGTTAATTGGACAGTTAGATTATTTGTTTTAAAAATACTGAACCACCCAAAAAGTTATCTTTACAACATAATTTTTATAGTATGGTCAAATCTAGAGATACATATTCAAAATTCTGACACAATTGCAAGAGACTTGTGTTACACACAAAAAAACACATCTAAATACAGAAAAGTAATTGGAAGTAATGATCTTTTGGCACACATTTCCTTAGCTAATCCTATTTGTACTCACTAAACAAAGGTGTAAATGTTCTACAAGGAGCTGTGATTCACATTTTTTTTTTTGTTCTGTCCCCAAATCAATCTTTGTAATGCATAAAATTTCATTAAAAATTTTGAAGCTTATTGACTGAAATTACAGTGTTGTAGGTCCTGCAGTTTGCCATGGTTAATCTAACTATTCTGTCAAAAGGGGTCTTCTTTCCTCTCAAATAAGACTAAAATTTATTTGAAACTTTCCTTATAAAGAACCCCTTTTGCAACCTGGAGAAAGGAAGAATTTATCTTCTCAACCAATTTCCAAAGAGATTCTGTTTTCTGTGATCAAGAGCACATGAACAAAAGAACTGTCAACCAAACTCCTAAGTCCCAAAATGTTATCCTGAAAGCTCAAATAATCGAAAACCAAAAAAACAAAAACAAAAACTTAGGGATATCCTTGGTAATTTATGTAATTTATAGATCACACCTTGTTAGTGATACTGTTTTTATTTTTCATTATTAAATAACACACTTTCTTTGACTTTCTTTGAATATGTTTACTCCAGAAATGACTTATTTAAAATTTTGTGTAAATTGAGCTTTGTAGCAAACATCATGCAAATAGTGTAAAAAAAACAAAAACAAAAACAAAACACACCACCCTATAAAACTTAAGTCAAACAGAAGTAACCACTTGATTTTTTTTGGGGAAAAAAGTATTTAAGTTTTTGGGTTTTTAAAAGTTATATCTAAAGATAAATTTGAGGGGAAAGAGTAGAAATTTGTGTATTAAAGGGTAAATACAATGATTTCAAAAGAAACAAAATTTTGAAGCAACTCCTTCCAATTAATGTGCTTGTGAAAATGCTATTAGAATAATTTTGATAACACATCTTGTTTATCCTAATTTTTTCACTTTAGTCTTGATTAACATATTAGCTCTTGTCAATTATAGCATTTTTATATGACTAGCAAAATTTAGAAGTAATAGATACCTATCAAGGTATTGAAATCTACAATCCAGATATTTAAAGGACAATATATTAATTGAAATGTAGATCTTTAAAAAAAAAAAAAACAAAAAAAAAAACCTTGCCTGATTTTTAAACAATGAGATCATATTAAAAAGGTAGTTTTGAGAATTTCTTTAATAGTGTTTTACCCCATAATAAAATGGGACACATATGGGAATTCACAAAATAATAGCAGTGAATAAATAGCAAAACATTAAAGATCTAAAACTTATTTGGCACAAAGATCTTTAACGGGTATAAGCGGTGTTTTGATATCCTAATTGTTTATTTTTTCCTTTTTTCTATTAAACAGTCAAGGAGTCCTCTCAGATATCATTGCTACGTGCCTCGTCCACCCTGAGTTACAATTCAATTTATTTTAAATCAAATAATAATGAAATTGCACTTAAGGGGGACCCTTATAAAATTAATTTTTCTGAGATAAGTTGCACTTCAGAAGGTTTATTGTTAAAACTCAGTTAAATTTATAGATATATACAACCAACACGATTTCAAACTAAACTAAAATTCAGTTAAGTGTCTCCTTCGCATTGCAGTAGACAATCCAGTCACTCAAATGTGATTAATCATCTCAATTTTGTAATGGTAATTCACAATAAAAAGAAACTAACTCAAAGATCATGGTATACTATTACAATGATTATTTGGTCCCTTTTTGTACCTATTTTTAAAGGGTTTTTGTTTTTGTTTTTGTTTTCAGAAGCAAGGTCTCGGGATTTTTTTGTTTGTTTGATCGTTTATCAGCATATACATTTATTTGTCCAAGGAAGTTCAAAACGATAGTTGTTGCTTGGTTTTCAATTGTTTCACGCAGTTTGTTGCACTTCATTCTGGGGGGGAAAGAAGGAGGGTGAAGGGAGAGATAAGTAGGAATACACTCCAAGAAAAGGTGGGTAGGCAAGCGAATCAACAGGTGAATCCTGTTGATGGACTAGGTAGAAACACAACCCAAGGCAAATCCACCGTATTACCATGTTCTGCCATAGAGCAGGTTCGGGTTGACCATGCCACTATTGTAATCGACAGTGGTCGCGTCCATCTGAGCCAGGTTGGTGACTTGGTTGTGAAGAGAAGGCGGGCTGGGGGACATCTCTTCCAGGTCGGGTGCCTGGGTTAAGGAGTTAACTTGTGGGTTCTGGTGCTGATGGACAGCGCTGTTGGACGAGGGAAGCACGCCATTGGCCCCGCTGGGCGCCGGCGGCTGCGGTCCGGGCTGGCTGGGCGTCGGGGTATTGGAAGTGTTCTGGCACGGTTTCCCGTCCTTCACCAGCACGGGCACGGCCACTCGCCGCGGTGACTGCTGCTGGCACAAGCTGTTCTCCTGCTGCAGCTGCTGCGTGACTTTGTCCTTCGCCTGCCTTTTCATTTTGTACCGGTGGTTTTGGAACCAGATCTTAACTTGTGTGGGCGTGAGGTGAATCATACTGGCCAGATGCTCCCGCTCTGGGGCTGAGAGGTACTTCTGCTGTTTGAACCTTCTTTCCAGCTCGTAGACTTGCGCCTGCGAGAAGAGCACTCGCCTTTTCCTTCTTGGAGCCGCGTGGAGCGGGGCCATGGATTTGGCGGCCTCGGCGATCCCCGTCAGCGTCCCCATTCCCGTCATGTTCATGCCGGTGGACGGCCCCATGAACCTGGAGACTGGGAGCGTGAGGGAGGCGAGCTGTGAGCTCACGTCGAGGGGCGACGGCCGAGCGTTTTCCAGGCCGTCGGCCGCAGCATGCCCCCTCCCCGCCTCCCAGCATCCCCCCTGGGAAACCCAGCAGTACCCCGGGGACAGTGACCTGTAGAGGCTCAATTCTAAGGCCAGGCCTCCTCTTCACACCTCGTCAAGTGTGATGACCCAGCAGAGAAAGAGTGGCGTCAGATCGGTCCTCGCTGGAGGCACGGACAGAACGACGGCACATCCCCTTGCGGTCTCCCGGGAGGCGGGAGCCCGGGCACCCGCCTCGATGTTGCCCAGGGGGAGGGGAAGGGGTGGCGCGTGCTGGCTGTCCTAGCGTCCCGCGAGGCGCCCTCGAGCCACCAGCCTTGCTTCCATCACTTGGCCAGGAATCTGGCGGGAAAGCGCTGCCCACTCCATTCCAACCCCCTCCCTTCACCTCCTCAACCCCCAATTCTCCAAGAGCAACGGTCGTCTTCCCTCCCTTCCCCCGCCCCCGCCCGAACTTGCGCCCGGCTCACTTGTGGAGTAGCGGGGGTCCGGGTTGGCCCCGTACCAACCGGTGGCTGCAGCGGCCGCTGCACTGCCCCTCATGCCGTCCGGATAGGCGGGGATGTCTCCCATGTTGCCGATCCCCCCGTTGCAGTAGCCACCCATGGCTCCGTGGGGGAACTGGGAGACGCCTGGAGGCATGTGGTAGGTAGCGGCAGCCGCGGCCGCGGCCGCTGCCGCCGCTGCCGCCGCTGCCGCGTTGTGGCCCGCCATGGCGTGGGGAGGCGGCGGTTGCATCCCTGCCGCGGCAGCAGCTGCGGCCGCCGCCGCCGCCGCCGCCTGCGACGAGGAACCTGCGGGCTGCTGCCGGTAAGCTGCGGCGGCGGCCGCCGCCGCCCCCAGGGGGGAGCCCAGGTTGGGCGGCGCGCCGTCCATGGCGCCGCCGAACTTCTTGTAGCTCTCCTCGATGGGGCTTAGGATGTCGGACACGGAGAAGGGCGTCGTGTGCTTGGGGCTCAACGACATGGCTCGGCGGGCGGGCAGGTAAAGGGGGCCCGGGGGGCGGGGGGGAGGGGGAGGGGAAAGGAAGGGAGGGAGGGAGGAGGAAAGGGGGGAGGAAAGAGGGACGGCCGCGGAGCTGTTGGGGGGGAGGGGGAGTCGCGCGAGCCGAGGGGGTGGGCGGGGGTGGGGAAGGGATAAGGACACGGATGAGGATGGGGACGAGGATGGGGATGGGATGGGGATACAGATGGGGATGGGGGAGGGTCGAGGAAGGCTCGAGATGCTGTTGGCAAGGTGCTCCCCGCCCCGCGGGCTGGCTGTCGGACGCCCCGGCGGGCCACAGGGCAGAGCGGGTTGCAGAGGGCTAAGCTGCGGGCGCTCAAAGGAGGCTGCGGGCCGAGCGGCGGCCCGCTGGGGTGCGGGTACGCGGCTGCCCTGGCGCGGGGGCTGAGGATGCTGATCCTGCTCCCGCTCGGGTCCCTTCTGCCTCTGCCTAAGCTGAAGGGATCGCCTTGGCAGGAGGAGCCAGAGGCGGCGGCGGCGAGCCCCCTAAAGCTCTCTTATCTCGGGTTTATTTTAGTCCGGCGCCAGGTTTACGACAGACTTGGGGGGCGGAGCAACATCCAAAACGAGCAAACAATGGTCATTGACATCTCTCCCCCCCTTTCCCCGTAATGGAAGCAAAAAGAGGGGAAAAAAGGGGGGGCAGTTTTCGTTTCTCATTAAAAGATCCCCGGGCATCTCTCTAGTCCTTTCTTCCACCCCTCCCACACCCCCCAGCTGAGGCCGCCACCCGGGTCTATCCCATCCAGCTATCCCATTACTGGAGCCCCAGGAAGCTCCGTCGACTCTTCGACTGGTATTTTTCTTCATTCTTTACCCTCTAGTTTCATGAAGTGACTTAAATTAACTGACCAGTGGCAAAGTCGGAGCTAATTGAGGGGAATTGTGCAGTTAAGTTTGGTTGGTGTGGGGGCTTATATCTTCCTCTGTTGCTCCCCAGTCCCACACTTGCTCCATCATTTAAAGTGTTTTTAAAAAGACACTCTCGGATCCCCACACAAGAGCACAGAAAAAGAATAGGTACATTGACCGTACGCTGCTATTATAGAACTACCTAATTTATGCATCTTTAGACCTTTAAACGCATTTTGTGGACAACCAAACGTGCACTTCCAAATTAGCTCAAAGTACCAAAATCCCAAGGAGAAGGAAAAGACACACGCACACGCGCACACGCATACGCACGCACACCGTAGATCTTCTATGCATTTATGTTTTTACGTAGTGAAAGTGGTGATTAAACTGGGCCAAGCAGATGTATTATGGGGTTTGTTTGTTTTTTAACTAAACTGTTTCCAGTTTGATTTATTAGGTCTGGAGTAATGTGCTTTAATTTTTATCATTCATCCTCACCCATCCTAAACTGAAAACATATACAAATGACCCAAAGTCTGAAGAATAAGGGAGAAATTCAAACACTACTGATTACAAAAGCTTAACACATTTAGTGATCTAAAAAGCCTTCAATACACGGGACAAAGTGGAAAAACCGTTTCTTTGAAAAATACAAAACTATATTTAGACAGAAAAAAAAAAGATACTTTTCATTTTTGGTATGTATATCCCTATTCACCTGTATGGTAAATAAGAACTCGTAAGCTGTGAGCACCACGAGAAAGGCTAAAAGCTACAAGATGAAAGTATCATAAAAATAATATTGTGTATATAATTGAAATTGAATATAATATAATTGAATAATAAGACTAAATAAATCTTGAAAAATTGTTAATGCTAAAGGTTGAGAAGGGATGTGGATGGAAAGAGTAATAATTTAAGAAATGAGGAGTGAGAGAAGAAATGGAGATTTGTTTCAAGAAATGACTTCCTTGAACAGGTGAAAAGGGAAAACTGATGATTTAAATTTAATAGGGAAAACTCAGATAATGTAATACCTTCTACTTAGCAATTGCAATTAGTTCTTTGGATTACCTTTAAGACAGATCTTGATAAGGCTTTGCTCTGATTTTTGTCTAGGGTGAGTCCTTCATCTCACAATTCCATCCTTCACCAGATACATGAGAAACTTGACAATAGTGCAGGTTTGGGGAAGTTGTCTCCAAAACATTAAAAAGATAAAATAAAAATATCTAAAAAATTTTACTGATATTATTTCCATAGTCAAAAAGCATTGCTGCAATTTTAACATTTTGTTAATTTCACAGGTTCTTCCTGAAGTCGGAAACATGCATGTCCTCGCCTTTAGCTGCTTTCTCCTTGTCTACTTTATTTCTCACAGCACAAAGAAGTTGTTAAGCTTCTGTTGGGATTCTCCTGAACAATAATTTGCTTTAGATCTTTGCTCTGATTAAAGTTTTTCATTCCATTTATTATATCACTTTGAATAAAAACTAGTTTGAAAAGTCTTGCATTCCAAACTTCCTTGAACACGTTAAAATTGTTGTACTCAAAATACTGTGGATTAAAAATCACTTGTAGGCAAATAATCTTTCTTTCTTCAGCCCAAAGGTATATATTATATATATAAAATGTATGTATGTCAGACATAAATACTCCAAATATAATTATATTTAACTCCATGTTTATTTTCATATGTAATGGAAACATTAATTTGGAAATCTTACTTTCTAGTAATTTATAGAATTATATATATTTTTAATTTTAATTTTTTTCACTTTTT
This sequence comes from Antechinus flavipes, assembly GCF_016432865.1. Classification (NCBI taxonomy): domain Eukaryota; kingdom Metazoa; phylum Chordata; class Mammalia; order Dasyuromorphia; family Dasyuridae; genus Antechinus; species Antechinus flavipes. The sequence continues at coordinate 156,498,439 of NC_067399.1, read as the reverse complement.
TATCCATAGAATTAGTGATTTGTAATAAAAATTATTACCTTAAAATTGCTTCCAGATCTACAGCGCTTTATTTTTCAATAGAAATTAATGTGAAGTTGCTGGCTTGTGAGAACTGTCTTTTCTAGGGATTGAATCAAGAAATGGTAACAAAGAATACATGATGGTTAATCCATGTACCAATAACAATGAAATAACAGCAATGTAATCAATTAGTTGATCGATACTTGCCACACTCTTAAAGTCGATTGACACGCAGTAGACTTCCATTTTTTAAACAGAACTGCACTTTATCTTCCTGGCAGCTCTTTGCAGCAGACCACTCTTTGCCTATGAACTTGGTGCTCTAATAGTTCTCCCATTCACAATGATAAATACTTTCGTAATTACCTCGAGGTGAACAGTTGAGAGGGAAGGAGGCGGGCATGTTAGAGGAATTCAAATACTCTTAGGAGTTTTCTAAACATATTCTATCTACTTCATGCTCACTGTAGGCTTAATAATTTCAGGATTTGCTATATAAATCTTGGAGCTAGACTTTAGTATACCATAGGACTCATTGAATCTTAAGCCATTTATCAAATATTTGTATCTTAATAAAAATACCAATATTAAACTATCAAAACTAAAATATTGTACCTACACTTAAGTAATACAGATGTATTTTAGCTGGTGAATTTGTATGTTTGCACATATATACTATATTGAGATAATTATAACTTTTTGGCTTCTAATAAACTTATTTTGCAAGAATTATGTCTACAGACCATTCATTTACTAGATGCCCAGTAAATGTTTATTGCATCAACTGTGTTTCCTAAGTAACATCTTTGAATTCATTTAGGTTTTATCAATGTGCACACTTTAACCATTATAAAGATTGAAAAATAAACAGGTGGTGGAAGATATTCTTAGGAAATTGTCATAAAAAGAATACTTTGCAAGCTTTATGTATTCCCAAACTTTTCTAGGCTGATTTGTGCTGAAATGAAGTTTTTCTCAAGACTGTGATATTTATTGACCATCCACATTGTGCTAGTTAACCTAAGGGCCAAATTACATAGGAATCTTGAGAAATTGTCTGTGAGAATCCTGGGTCAGGTGCCCACTTTTTACTACTTTCATAGCATTGAAAATTCAGCTGTTTCAACAGTTTTAAACAGCTATCAGATAGATCCCTGGAGAAGGGGACCTGAGAGTAGCTGAAGGGTTTGTAGCTATCTGATAACTATTCTGGAGGCTGGGAAAGCTTGCAATTTTTTTCCTTAGGTGGGAAGTGGATCATTGTGCCTCCATAATGTCTTTATAAGCTTTGCAAACAAAATTTGTCCAATAGAGCAGAAATTTCTGCTGATATATAGTTTACCTGACACAAAATGTTCAAAAATCGAATGCATTTAAACTCTTTTTGGACAATATATGTGAAACTTGATATTTTTTCATGAAGATGGAATTTGTCAATTTATTTTTGTGAAACTATAAAAAAGGATGTTTTTTGAAACATTTTTAGAGTAGGGGAGAAATAAAGTGAACCAGTATTTTGTAGCAAGCTTTGTTTTTATAATGAATAGATCATAAATACTATAGGAAGAAAGAAATTAGCATTAAGTGCCTACTAAGTTTTAGACACTGAAGTGCTTTACATTTTTGCTTTTTCCACTAATCCCTCCATTTTTTTTTTTTTTTCTGTGTGGTCCTGTTGAAATTTTCAAAAATGTTTTAGGGAATGAGCTCTGGCTCATTACTGGTTGACTGATACAATTATAATAAACACAGGGACCTTATTTCATTGAGATTTCTGCCCACTTTGTTGCTTTTTAAAGATCTGATAGAACAATCAGTTTATAAAACATGAAACCTGCTGAGACAAGTTATTCTAAAATAGTGACCATGATCAAGAAAGCAAAAATTATACATCTAAAAAAACACAACTTTCACTATAAAGATGATTTTGAGGAAATGCTGAACAATAATTTCTGAAAAATCTACTCAGCTTTACTTGGAAAATATGAAGTTTTTTGGAATATTTAAATTACTTTGGAGCTTTGTATGGAGATTTTTTAAAAAAAATGTTCTCACATTGATATTTTCTTAGAAAAAAATTTATTTTGAGCAAAACTAAAATCCAAGAGTTTAGCAAATTAAGAAAAATAGGGTAAGTATAAGGTGTACCAGAATCATTTCCCAAGGTTCTATCCTAGCCCTACATATTTCTGGCAAGAAAAAAAAAAACATATTGTATTTAATTTCTTTTTAAGTAAAATTATTATCCATACTGTCCTCTCCATATTTCCCTAAAATTTTGAAATGAGTCAATTTCAAATTAAAATATCTATTCCTCTACATTTTCAGTGATAAGTATAGGCAAGTGTTCCAGTATTTACTCTGTATACTATTTGGTTTTATAATTAAGATTTCTTAAATGATTTATTATCTAGGTCCTGTCCAATCATAATATTTGTGCTATGTGGATTATAAATACTGTTTTCATCTGCTTATCTGAAAGAGAAAATTTAGTTTTTAGGTTTTCACAACTTATTCTGAGCTAACTTTTAGATTGGTCCAGAAAAATAAGAAATTCTAAAAATTATATAATTATAGATTTTGTTATGATGATAAAAATGATAGAATCTTTTATCAACCAAGATTATTTTTGTGTTCCAGTGACATACTGAAGATAGACATTCCATAGTGTTCAGTGGTAATGTAAGCTAGGTTTTGATTTGTATAAATGTCTAAAATCCTCTTTCCATATTATCAACTGAGTTAACAGTTAACATAGGCATGAACAAGAAAATGTAATTTTATATCATGTGTATATAATATATATAACATATTTAATCAATATATTCCAATACATTTTACAATTTAGCATCAATAGTGATTGAACCATAACAATTTAGTTGTTGATATAATTTGCACTAAAAAGATTTCAAACCTTTAAAAATGTATACCTTAAAAATACATATTAAGCCAAATTTAATTTAGTAATTAAATGACAGATGATATCCCCTCATAATAATAGTAATATAGGAAATGGAGTAACATAGGAATATATTAGTAATGTAGGAAATATTAGTAATACTAATACGGCTTTGAATCACAGCAATTTGTCATTCAGATAGAAAACTTTTAATTCCTGGCAAAAATAAATTTGTGAAGCAAATTAAATACATGCTTTTGGAATTTAGTGACTCAGTAACTCTAGTTAGTGCCATTTGAATGCATGAGAAAGAAGTACTAAATATAGAAGGCAATTAACTTTGTCATGATGCAGCAAATTATGTGAGGATACTGACTGGTGAGAGTGTGATTGATACCAACACTTGAAACTGTAACAAAAGAAATCAAAGGTATTTTATCTTTGCTAAAAAATTTTGCATTTGTAAATTTAACTTTTTGAAAGTTGAAATTAAAATATCAAATTTTTGATTATAAAATTCTGAATCATTAGTTTGAAAATTTGTGAATCAAATTCATCAAAAATAACTGTCATAGAAAAGAAATAAGAATTAGATTTTAAAATATTGCTTTAAAGTATGCTTTAAAATAAAAAGATTCTAATCTAATAATAGAAATATTTCATATTTTGTCTAACTTATTAGACTTATTTGTAAATATGTCCCTATTAAAATAAGATTTTAAATATGTTTAGTAAATTGATAAATTGTATCTTTCTGTAAAAAAGTTAAAGGTACAAATATATGATTTCTAAAAGAGTAAATAATATTCAAAAGAGGAAAAAGTGGGAAATTAAATTCATTTACAAATCTCATTTGTCCTATTCTTCATAGAAAAATAATCTTGAAATGAAGTTAGTTAATATTTATGAACTGCTTATGTATATTAGGATTAAAAGCTATCATAACAGTTCCATTCTCTGTGTAATGGAAAAACTTATAAGGTAATGGGTGTGTGTGTGTGTGTGTATACACACACACATATATATATATAATTTATGTTCTCATTAATATAAAGAATTTGAAACTTTTAAAGAGATAAATCATGCAAAAAATAATTATAGGTATAAAATTTTCTTTTTGCCTAAACTATCTCAATATATTTGATCATTTCTTTCACAATGTGCTCCTAAAAGCAATAGCTTCTTTTTTGTTGTTGTTGTTCAAGTAATTGATGATGGTACAGATATGACTTATTTGAGGTACAGTTGTGATTGCTACTGATGACATTCTACCTGGAGTCAATGCTTACCAACAATTTATAGAGATTAAAAGGCTATTGGAAATGGTGATTTAGGAAATGCTTTTTAAAGACATCAGAGAGTTGAAAAGAAACCTGGGGTTTTCCAATGTTCTCTATAATCATTTTCACACAAAACCCAGATATAGTACTTACAAGTGTTGTTTAAGGGCCCTATTCAGAAGGAAAAAAAGTGATATAAACATCTAGTCATGGAACTTTGAAGTATATATCTGGTTATCATATCTCCCTTAGTAAAAGAGAAATAAATAATGTACAACATAGAGAGCATACTGCTACATGTAGTTGCATTTCTCTATACAATATATAAATATAAAAATTCAACACTTTCTTGTGCCTATCAAAGTGTGCCCATGAATTTTGTGTATTGTACATTTTCATGTTGAAAGCTATTAATAGTACTTGTGGCTTTCTCATCCAGTTAGTCTTTCAAAAATATGAGAAAAATAAAAATAAAAATAACACCTGGAGAAACTGAATTTGTTACACAATTAGAATTCAAATGTGGAAAAAATACCTTGCTTTCTTAAGAGTACAAAGTACTCTAGCATTCATTGTATGTCTGCATACATTTAAACATTAAAACTCAAAATTTGCAACAATTATATAAAAATTCCCTCATGGTGAAATGTCCTTTTTTCTTTCTTCCTTCCTTCCTCCTGCAGGGATCTCCTATTGGCCAGATGGTTCTTGAGCTGATGATGAACTTTTCTTTGGGTCTGACCTTGATTTTCCTAAAAATAACAAACCATAGCTTAGGTTAGCAGAAAATACAAAAGTGTCTTGCTTATTATAAATACAACCAAATTTCTGTAAAAGTTAGTTTACTAATGTGAAGGCTCTATAATGATAGGTGTATAAGCAGTTAGTGTTATGACTGCAGACATAAGGGCACAAGAAGGGCACAGATAAAAAAAAAATAAAGTGTCATTACAGAAGAAAGAAATTTAAATCTGTTCCTCCAAGAGAGCCTATTGGTCTACCTGCAGACTTCAAGAAATCCTTGTAGTAGGACCAAAGTCTGGACTACTTTGCCTAGTTGGTTGATTCACTGGGGATGGGCAGTGAGGGCTAAGTAAGCTGCTCTTCCCTTTACTACTTCCCTTTGATTCCCCTAGTCTCTGACTCTTAGTTTGGGAGATGTTAGGAAATTAAGAGCTAGCTAGGAGCAATTTCTGCCCTCTCCTGAGGAGAGAAGGAAAAAAAAAAAAAAAAAAGACAGGGAAGGTCCACATCAAGTGACCTGGGAAGTTGTTACTAGGGGGTGAACCTGTAAGCAAAAATGGGAGTTCTATCAATGTCTTTTTTATTGGTTGAATGACAATAACATATTGAATAAAAGATTCATGAACAATTTAATCATAGAATCTTGACAGAAAGGATCTTAAATTGTATCTAGTAGAATTTGTAATGTACTCGCATTCTACTATCTACAACATTGAATAACTTTAAATTGTTTTAAATGAAAAATAATTGTAGACCAACTTAGAGCTCCTGACTTGATTAACCCATATGCAAATTACTAGTTCCACCCTGGAACTCCCCATTCCCTCTTCAATTCTTTCCTCTACTGTTAACACCATTGCTAGCTAAAACCACTTTCCCCACTAAATTCCTTTGTATCCTTTAGCCAAATCTTCACTCTGTTGTTTGCTTGTGGAGCTTTAGCTATAGAAACCAGTATCATCTTTACTGGGTTGATATAGGAAAGGAAGGAGAAACTCTTAATTCCTACTGCTAAGGTAGAAGAGAAATTACTTGTTTCCAGAATTATAACTTGTTATGCATTTTCATGTAGCAAACTTAGAAAAGTTTACTTTTCTATTGCTATTAATTCCATAATACAAAGTTGTCCATGATCACAAAACTATTAAGTATTGGAGGCAAGATTGAACCCTGTTTCTTGATTCAAGACCAGTATTATATCCACTACACTATTATCTTTTATAGCCTTTATGTTGTAAGTCTAATCACTCTTTATCATGTCTATGGGAAATTTTCTTTAAGTTCCAAACTGACTAATAAATGAACTTTTAGAATATAGCCTATTTGTTATTTTGGTGGGCTAAGCTGAGGGGATATAACATATACATACATATATGTGTGGGTGTATACATCCACACCTACACACCATATATATATATGTATATATATGTGTGTGTGTGTATGTGTATATATATATATGTATATATATGTGTGTGTATGTATGTGTGTATATATATATATATATACACACACACACACACCATACACATGTACATATATATGCAATGTAGAAATCAACAATGACAAAGTGAATGAAAAAGATAAATGTTTATTTAGTGTAGGATGCTGAACTCAACTGATGTCACCAGAGTTTGGAATATTAAGTATCCCAACCAAAAATTCTCTTGATATTATATACTACTCATTCACACACAAATATACATATACATACATATGTGTGTACACATATGCATGCATATACATACACACACAAATATGTTTGCAAACATAATTCAAATGGAAATTTTCTTTTCATGCTTTTTAGAGATGGTGATGCAGAAAGACTCTGCTTTCACTGAGAGGCTTTTGATAAAATTATAACAGCATTAAAATGATAATCTTGGGAAAATGACAAAATAACATTTGAAGGTTAATAGAATATTTTGTTTAGTTCCAGACAAAGGTCAGAAACTTCTTAAGGGTATGGGTCATATCACATATTGAACTGCTGTATAATTTATCAAGAAAACACTATCTTTTTTTTAAATCACATTGGCTATTAAATGTACCTTTGGTGAATAATCCACTTTCCTAAGTCTATTCTTAAATTTTAGCTCAGCATGCTAAGTATACTTGATCCTGGTGAGAGAGGAAACCTACAGTCATCTATAGTGTTTCACCACAGAAATTAGAAATGATAGCTTTGGAATAAACAAAGGTGGGAATTACATGTGACATCAAAGGAGAAATCCTCAAAGTGAACCTCCTCAGTCTGAGAGATGGCAATAACTGGGGAACTAACAGACTGCCTACACTAGTATAAGGCAAGGACAAATATGCAGATATCCTCTCAGTCTGAAAGGATAGGTGCATTGGCAATATTTGTGAATACCACATTTCTATATGAAGGTATCTCTCCATGTGCCTAGGTACATAAAGATTTTTTTGGGCAATGTCAGTCTTGAGGCTTGTTTCATAACTAATACCAAATTTGAGATTCCTTAAGATTAAAAGTTCACAAATCTGTAAGAATACAAGCTGTTTTTCCAGTAATAAATGGTCAAAGGATATAAGCAATTTTCAGACAAAGAAATTAAAACTATTTCTAGTCACATGAAAAAATGCCCTAAATCTAAATTGATTAGATAAATGCAAATTAAGACAACTCTCAGATTGGCTACACACACATCTCACACACATCTCAGATTGGCTAAGATAACAGAAAAAGATAATAAATGTTGGAGGGGGATATGAAAAAACTGGGAGACATACATTGTAGGTAGAATTGTGAATTGATCCAACCATTACAGAGAACTATTTGAAGATATGCCCAGAGAGCTATCAAACTGCATTGCATGGATTTTGATCCAGCAGTGTCTCTGCTGGGTCTGTATCCCAAAGAGATCATAAAAAAGGGGAAAGGATCCACATGTGCAAAAATGTTTGTAGCAGCCCTTTTTGTAGTGTCAAGGAACTGGAACTGAATGGATGTTGGAGAATGGCTGAATAAGTTATGGTATATGAATGTTATGAAATATTATTGTTCTATAAGAAATAATCAGGAGGATAATTTCAGAAAGAACTGGAGAGATTTAAATGAACTGATGCTAAATGAAGTGAGTAGAATCAAGAGAAAAGTGTACATAGCAATAACAAGATTGTGTGATCATCAATTCTGTTGGATATGACTCTTTTCAAAAATGAGGTGATTCAGGCCAATAGATTTGTGATGGAGAGAACCATCTGCATCCAGCAAGATAACTGTGGGGACTGAATGTGGATCACAACATAGCATTTTCACCTTTTTGTTGTTTTTTGCTTGCTTTTTTCTTTTTTCCATTTTTGAGCTGATTTTTCTTGTACAACAAGATAAATGTGGAAATATGTATAGAAGAATTGCACATGTTTAACCTAGATTATATTACTTGCTGTCTAGGAGAGGGGGAGGAGGAGGAAAGAAAGGAGAAAAATATAGAACACAAGGTTTTGCAAGAGTGAATGTTGAAAACCAATTGCATATATTTTGAAAATAAAGTTTTTTTTTAAAAAAAGATTAAGGGTTCAGGATTCTATCTGATAGGGAGAGTAAAGATTCTCCTAAAATATCATACTTCCTGGAAAAAGAAGAGGATTTGTCTACATGAGAAGCACTGTAGTTGACGAAGCCAGTGAGTTATTTGGACAAGGGCAAGTACAACTTGTTCAGTAACTTGTTCAGTATTTCTTGTTCAGTAACCTCAAACTATTATTCTTTTGGGATTAATCCCAAACATAGTGCAATGAAGATTCTGTGAAACTTTGTAGGAAAACCAGAGATTTCATATATACATATACATACATATATATATACACACACGTGTGTGTATGTATGTGTATTTACACATATGAAAGATGTGTCTTGATTCTAACCCCAAATGGAATTTTCCTTGCTATATGACATTATTTATTCATATTGAGTCTGAAATAAACTAACAACATATTCTTTTGATTACTTGATAATTGGCAAGGTATCTGTACTTATGTTAATTTTGTGAAGTTTATATCATCTCTAGTAATTTTATGAGATTCAGCCCAGTGATTTAACACTGGTCTTTTAAAATTCTGAATCAGAACATTTTGATCAATATATGCCTTTTATGTCTTTATTCAAGTCATTGATAAAAAAGTTAAATGAAACAAGGCCAAGAACGGATCTTTGAGGCACTCTAGAGGAAACTACCTTCTAAATTAAGATCAAATCATTAATACATATTCTTTGGGTTAGAATATTTAAGCAGTTATGAACCAACTTAGTTGTACTGTCAGTCTGAATCTTTCTATTTTATCCACAAAAATAACATGAGAGATTTTATCAAATACTTTGCTAAAGTGTGAGTATATCATATTTACAACATTGCCTTAATCTGATGCCAGTTTAGTCACACTTTCCAAAAAAAAAAAAAAAGACAGCTCAAACAATATAACCTGTTTTTGATGAATCCATGTTGGCTCTTTGAAATTAGCATTTTTTCCCCCAGATATTTATTTACTAGCTATTTCTTTGAAAATAATGTTATAGAATTTTGCCAAAAATTAAAGTCAAGTTCACTAGCATATAACACAGATTTTCTGCTCTTAACTTTTTGTGGATTTTATCCATTCATGATTTTTTTTCTTATTTCAAGATAGAACCATTTGCTAGTCTGATCTTACCAATGATCAGCACAAAAGCTTTGATCTACTTTTTTTTTTTTTTCTCCTGATTTGGGCCTTAAGTAACCTGGTATAAATAACTAATAGTCCTAGTCCACTGGAACTCAGAACTCTTGAGCTCAAAAGCTGAATTCCCTTCAGCCTTATCTTCTCCCAGTAGCAGTGATTGTAAGAAGGCACTTCTATAACTAGCTCTGTTTTTTCAAAGATTAGTATCATTGACTTAACAACTATATCTTTTAGCACACAAAAATGATTCATTAGGACCATGTGACATTCATCAAGGCTTGCTAGGTGCTCTCCTCTTGATATTTCCTTATATTTCTTTGGTATTAATTCTTCATTTGCCATTTTTATTCTTTCCTTTCTAGACAAAATAGCATTCTCCATGACACAGAAAACAAAATGAAAATTGAACAGCTTTACCTTCACTCAAAGTTTAGCTTTTCTCTTCCTTTTTATCTGAGCAGTAATTCCAATTCATTTTTGATCCTTCTCTTTCTTCCAATATGGTTTAAACATATCTTTTTCATGTCTTTAGCTTCCTTCATGAAATTTATTCTGAAATTTAGCATTTTGAAGCTTTTCTTACAGAAAAGCATCTTGTATTACTTGCCTTTACATATCTGTGCATATCTTAAAAATCCAAATTGATTGGTGAGTTCCATATGCATACACTTGATCTTTAAAAAACAAAACAAAACACAATTCCTTCTTTTCCTTCTCAAAATGAAGTTCACTTAGAAAAAAAGAAAAAAAAAGATCCATATAATACAATAGAAAGAATACTAAACTATCAAAATCATGGACTTTGGTACTAGTTTTACTAATTAATGTGATCATGTCCAACTTATTTAACCCATGGAGATTTAAGTGAGATGATGTTTAAGGTTTCTTTCACTTATTTAAAATATTAAAATCCGATATCTTACCAAGATGTTAAGAAAACACAACATATCAGAAATATATTCTACTTAGATAATTTGAAAGGGAAATTGAAATTGATTCTACCTTTTTGGTTGATTGGCAGCTATATATTTAGTCAGTGACATTACAAAAATTTTTTTAAAAAGATAAACCAATAAACTCTGGAGGACATAGGTAGAAGTATACACACACACACACACACACACACACACACACACACACACACATATATATATATATATACAGTGAGAGAGAGAGAGAGAGCGAAAGAGAGAGAGAGAGAGAGAGAGAGGGAGAGGGAGAGAAGGAGAGAGAGAGAGAGAGAGAGAGAGAGAGAGAGAGAGAGAGTAAAGGGAAGAGGTGAGAGGCTATCTCTTAACTCCATTCTGGCACAAATCAAAGCCATACAATACAACAAGCATTTATTAGTTTCTGTTGGATGCAGATCATGGTATTAGGAGAACTTTAAATAAGAAAGTGCCTGCTCCCAAGAAGGTTGCAGTCTAAGATGCCAATAGGAATCCCTATAATGTTCAACATTACATGAAAGTTTTCTAAGGAGAAATGTATTACTAATCAGGAGATCAGAGAAGGTTTCATAGAGGAGAAAGTGTTTGACTTAGACTTTAAGGAATGGATGAGAATTTAACAGCTGAAGAGCAAACATTCAGAGGTAGGGAAAAAAGACATGGAGATATGATAGTACAAAGGAATGGGGAGGTAAAGAACATTTTAGTCAAGAAGTGCAAGACAATATCTAAAGATTATTAGTGGAAGAGAAAAAAGGTAGGAAATTAGATTTTGTTAGATTAAATTTTAATATTAATTGTATTTAAAATTGAGACACTAGTATAGAAGATAGTTGAAGGCAGCTTTTCTTTGCATTAGGGCTTAATAAGAATCTGGCAATTGCCTAAAAAAAAAGGAGCTGAGTAAGCTAGTGACATAAAAATATAAAGTCTTTCAATAATGATAGCCAACATTTATAGAGTGCTTGTTATAGTTTATATAGTGATTTATATGCATTGTTCCATTTGATCTTCATAATAACCCTATCAGATATGTACTACAGAACAGATGAGTTGTGATTCTTAGAGATTCCTTGCTGATCTGTCAACATGACAATGGAAAGGATTCTTTGTCTTCTGTGGACTTAGGTCTCAGGCATGAAAGGAAAACTTTCTTAGACTTTTCAATTCCTAAAATCTCTACCTTCATTAGTGCTTCATTAAGAACAAGGATTTCAACAAAACAAACCCAGAGAACAAACACCTAACCTATTTTTAACTGAAACAAACACCTAACATTCCAGGGCAGGAAGAAGTTGTAATTAGGACAGCACAGAGGGGCCTAAACTTATGTAGAATACAGTTATTGCATCTTTTAAAAAGTACATATTTCTTAGAGATGCATGTTGCTTTTACAAAAATTGAACATGTGCTAGTGAATAAAAGTGTCAACTGATATATATGTGTATATATACACATATGCACACATATAATACATATATGTGCACAAATGTTAGCAAAGAGACTACATTAATATATTAAAAGATTATACAATGTGATTATTTTGAATTTATTACAGGAATGCATGATTGTTTCAATATTAAGAAAACTACAAATAGAATATATTAAGAGGAAAAAACTATATCACTATATCAATAAGTGCAGCAAATATTTTTAAGAAAATATACCCATTTATATTTTAACTGTTAAAATATAGTAATAAATGGACCTTTCTTTAATATGGTAAATATTATCTCTATAAAATGGAAGCAAAAATTATCTCTAATAGAGAAATGGGGAAAAAAACTTTGAATAAGATCAAAGACAGGTTCATTATCACTGTTGTTATTTGATATGTTTCTAGAAATTCTAGCTATAGTAATAAGACAAGAAAGATAAATTGAAGGGATAAGCATAAGTAAAGATCACTTTTGAAAATTATATGATGATTTATTTAGAGAACACAAGAGAGTAACCTAAAATTCATTGAAATAACTTAATAAATTAGCAAGATATAGAGTAAATGCATAAAATAGCAATCTATATATAAAAAATAGGAACAGATTTAACAACTACAGACTATATAAAATATTAGACAATCTAAATACCAACACACACAAGAATTATGACTGTAACTACAAAACACTCTTTTACAAAAATAAAGGCAGGAAATTGTAGATCTCAATTTCTCATGGTTGAGCTATATCAATGTAATAAAAATGACAGTACTACCTAAATTAATTCACACATCAGGTGCTATACCAATCAAATTACTAAAGCATTACTATGATAGAGAAGTACTTTCTTTTCCTTTAAGAGTTGAATTCCTTTAAGGAAATAGAAGTCCATCCTTGGAACTTGTTTACTTCTAGGATTAAATATCAAATCCATTGCTTTTAAGTCTTTCACAATCTGGCCCTTCTTACACCTTATTCCCCTTTCACTTTGAAGAAGTATCCTCAAATAAGGCTTCTCTCCAGAATCTACATTTTTACTGATTGTTCCCTGTGGGTGAAATTCTCTCTGTGTGTCTTTCTATATTTGTCTATCTCTCTCAGTCTGTCTCTCACTCTTTCTTGCTCGCACTCATTCTGTAGCTCTTTGTCTCCCTTTTCTGTCTTGCTCTTTCCCCTCTCTTTCTCTCCCTTCTCATTTTCACTTTTTGCCTTAAAGCCTCTGCTAAAATACAATCTTCTCCAAGAAGTTTTATCCTCATTCCTCTTACTGTTAATGTTTTTCCCCATGAAAATCTCCATTATTATACATACATATATATATTTTATACAAAGTTGTTTGCATGTTATTGCCCCTATTTTAATGTGAGGTCCCTGAGAGCAGAATAGTTTATTTGAATTGTATCCTTTTAATTTTGTCACAGGTAAAGTTTATTGATTATATTTTAGGGTCCAAAACGACTTTATTTTATTTTAATTTTAACACTGAATTGCTGAACTGTCTTGAGTTATGCCAGGTCCTGAATACATACTTTATAGAGCTAGAAGAAATAATGACAATTTATCTGGAGGAACAAACAGTAAAGAATTTCAAGGGAAATAATAAAACTAGTTGGAGAGAAGTGGACTTACCAATATCGTATCTCAAACTTGACAATGGATATGTGATTCATTACACATAAAACTGAGTTTTTTCCAACATTTCAGATTCTTATCCATGTTTTAGTATCTCCTGATATTCTAGAGGTCTTCCTTAATTTATTCCAATATTTCCAAGGTGCCAATGTGAGCATTCAGGCTATTTACCTGTTATCTTTCTTCTCTACTGAGTCTCATTCTTCCCCCAGGATTCCATACAGCTTGAACTCACCTTAGAAAAAAATGAATCCACTTTGCTAGAAAGGTAACCCCCAAATCCAGGCATTCAGGCATCCATACTAATTGCAGATCCTGAGGTTTTGGATTTCCTTCAGAAGAGAAAAAAATTTGAGGTCGCTAGACATATATCCTCCCAGTTGTATAGAGTACCATTTTTACCCTAGAGACAACCTTATAGTACTATTCTTAGATTATGGACTTCTTCAGAAGAGAGATGAAGATAGTTAGAAGCAACAAATTTTTTTTTATTGGACTGAGTTACCCAAATAACTGTTACAAGTACTAATAAGAGGCAAAGTTCAGGTTTTTGTTTTCCTATGTTGTTCCTTGCTCATTGTTATGTTCTCCAAAGAGAGAAAAATGCTGAATATTCAACTGAATGTATTTTGAGAGGACAACACAAAGGGAGAACTTGGTCCTATAGCAGTCTTAGCCAACTGATTCATCCCCACATGATAAGAAATAAAGTTTCAAACAATAACTCATTGCCATGTAAACTTGCCCAGTTGAACTGAGAATTCTCCAGATCAATCCCATACAGTGTACTATAGAAAAGGTAGCAGTATTCAATTATTATTTTGCTTCTGTTTTCTTTGATTGGCTAGAAGTATAGTCACTAGATTGGAAAGAATGAAGCAAAAATACAATCTTGAAAGATTACTCCTGGGACATAAATAGTCTTTAAAAGATTATGGACAATGAAAAAGTATAGTAAATTTGATATAGACTTTTTTGGAATGCATATTTCTTTCAGAATTCTTTAGGTAAAGTCAAATTTGCATAATACAAATCTACTACTAAGATTATTGTCTATATTAAGTTTAATATGTCTCAAAGGCAATTGGAGAAGTAAGATTGGAGACCAGGAAAAAGATTGGGGCAGGTAAAATAGATTTGAGAACTATCAAGATGGCAATAAATTCATGGATGTTGACAGATCACTGGATGAAGTAATATAAAGAGAGAAATCCCAGTAGAGAATTCTGAGGCATCTATGGTTAAAGGATATGATCTGGAAGAGAATTCAGCAAATAAGATAAAGGAGCTTAATTCTAATTCTTGGAAAAAATCTACAACATATTGTTGATGGGATGATTTGTGTGCATTTAGAAATGGAAGTGATCATTATGACTTTATCAAGACTAGAACATGACAAACTAGAGTAATCAAATTGATAGATTAGTGGATACTGTACAAAGTATTTCAACTCAACAAAGCATTTGATAAAGTTTGTAATTTTTTTTGTGAATAATAAGGAACAATATAATTTAATTGACAGCCCAATTAGGTGAATCTGGAACTGATTGAATATCCAGATCCAAAGAAAGGGAAATAAATAATCACGAAAATATTGCTTGGAAATCAAAATCAACCAGAATTCCTGGAAGAGGCAAAATAAAGCTTTTTTTTTCCTTTTGGCAAAGTAAAACTTTTAAAAATATTTAAAATGTTCTTGTAAATGGAATGAAAGCATTTAAGGGGAAAAAAGTTGAAAATAAAGAATTGGAAAGGGAATTAACAGCTTGAAACAAGAGGTAAAATTCCTGTGTAACTGAGACAAAGTACTGTGTCAGATACTTGGGTGAGCCTCTACTTGTTTAGACCATTGAAATCCATTAGTAATTGAAATTTGTTCTGGAGTACCACTAAATTCTTTGGGAAAATAGTCAATATTACTCTGGAGTGAAGTAAGAATGTAGGAGACTCTTGTCCACTGAAGTTTTAAAATCATTCATATGGAAATAGCTGTAAAATTTCAGGAAAATCGAGGGTAAAAAACTGAAATTCTTTTTTGTAGACACCTGTTCTCTCCTTGCATTTAGACCAAGAAAATGAAGCAGCTTCATTTCTTGCCAATGCTAATTTTTCCTACCCCTACTGCATTTTACAGAGAAAGGAACATATTGGAATGATGGCTTGAATTGATAGCATTAGACTCATCCTTGACTTTGTAAGTTTGCCTTTAGACACTTGAGGAGGAAAATGCAGCCAATTTTGGTTTAGAAGAATAAATCCAAAGTCCAATCACTATATTCAGGAGCCCACTACCTCTCAAGACAATCTATTTAATTTTTGAATAATTTTAGTTATTAGAAAGCTTTTCCTGCCACTAAATCTAAATTTGTCTTTTTGCAATTATCCTCATTTACTAAGGATCCTGGAACCAGTAGGCCAAATCTCTTCATTTTTCTGGTAACATTTGCCTAAGATATTAAATAGATTTATGAGTCATTCTACTAGCTACTTCTTACCTATCTTTACCTATAAATATTCTCCCCTTTCAAGGAGAGTTCAGGTACTAAATCCTAGCCCCTCAGCCAAAAATTATTCCTTTCTCCTTAAATCTCTGTGATCGACTATTCTTATCCAGTTAATTATATTAGAATTTGTTTCATAATTTTTGGGTTATATAACTTATCTTTGTATATGTACTTGATTTCCTCATTGGAGTGTAAGTTCTTTGGATGCTGAGATTATTTCATTCATTATACTGTATTTATATTCCTATCACTTGGCACTTAGTAAGTACTTAATGAATACTTGGTGATTGATTCATTATCCAGCTAAATGATGAACTCTTTGAGGCACGTCATCATTCTGTTTTTCATTCAGGTAGTCCAATATATGTTAAATATGTTGAAATACATGTTAGATCTAATATGTGTGTATATATATATATATATGTGTGTGTGTGTGTGTGTGTGTGTGTGTGTGTGTGTGTATACATACACACACAATCTGGTTGTGCAAGAAAAATCAGATCAAAAAAAAAGAAAAACTGAGGGGGAAAAAACCAAAATGCAAGCAAATAACAACAGAAAAAGTGAGAATGCTATGTTGTGTTCCACTCTCTGTTCCCATGGTTCTCTCTCTGGGTGTAGATGGCTTTCTTCTTCTTTGCACAAGTGGAACTGGTTTGAATCATCTCATTGTTGAATAGAGCCATGTCCATCAGAGTTGATCATCATATAGTCTTGTTGCCATGTATAATGGTCTCCTGATTCTGCTCATTTCGCTTAGCATCAGTTTATGTAAGTCTCTCCAGGCCTCTCTGAAATCATCCTGCTGGTTGTTTCTTACAGAACAATAATATTCCATAGCATTCATATACCACAATTTACCCAGCCATTCTCCAATTGATGGGCATCTACCAGATGTATTTTTGAGACTAACACAATATAAAATCTTAGTTTCCTCCAGAGGATTCCTGAGCATTATAGCTTATTAAATAAGATGTTAAGATATTTTTTGAGGAATATCCACAGTCTAGGTCCTATATTTCCCTAGATTTTGGTCTTAATCACCATTGCTGGCTTGTTATTAGTCAATAAATGCTTATTAAGTGCCTACTATATGCCAGACACTATGCTAAATGCTGGCAATACAATTAAATAAACAGATAGTCCCTCTCCTCAAGAAGCTTATAATCTAATGGGAAGGAGGTAGCACACAAAAGGAAGCTGAAAAGGGTGAAAAGGTATCTAGTGCTGGGGCATGATTGAGAGTTCCAAAGAAGTCTAAAAGACTTACAACTGGTAAGAAAGGGCAGAAAAACTGTGCTGGGTTCACTCTTTAAGGATTCTAGAACCAGTAGGCCAAATCTCTCCATTATACCATATTACTTTTCTGGTAAACATTTGCCTAAAACGTTAAGCAAATTCATGAAGCATTTTACTGGATACTTCCTATGGAGTCCATAGACCTGCTCACTAGTCAGAGAGGCAGAGGACATGATGAGACATGAGTGCCAGACAGTTTCAACCTTTCTACATAATGAAATTTCACAGTGATAAGTCTCCAGGGGAAGGAAAGCATGATGGAGAGTTCCAAAGAAGATACTTTTCCTGGGTTACATTTCAAGTGTGATGGAACTTACTCCTTGCTAAAAATGTTTCTCATTGGTTATTTTTTCTGTCTTATTCCATAAAGATCAGTTTGTGCTAGTTTTTGTATATAACTTTATTTTCTCAGGCATACTCAAGACTGGATGTGTGTGTGATCACATAGAGGTGTGATTTAAAGGGTCCATAATGGCCAAACAAAATACCTCCACTTGCCTGACAGCCTTTGACAGGATATATGGACTGTTATTAGATCGTCAGAGTTAACATAAGGCTTAAATGCACTTTTTCCATTTAAATCTATTCACACTAAAATGGAAGTGATCACTGGTGATTTTCAATAACATCTAAGAGAAAACAGAAGGAAGGCCCTGGACTCATAGAATAGGGGAAAGAAAACCTAAAAAAGGAGAAATATCAGTAAAAGTAGAGGAGAGATATTGAAAATAAACATCATGAACCACACCATTTTATTTAGGGCTAACTGGCACTATAGATTTTAATTTTGGTAGCTTATTTCTAGGACTCAGACACAGAAAAGGGGTCCAATTTTAGATGAAAAGCCAGATGCACATTTCAGCTTGAATATTGAAAGAATTAATTCTTTCTCTATCCTATCATTCTATCAATGCATTGTGATGTATGGTAGTTCAGTGACACATGTCACAATTTTCCTAATCTGGATGCTGAAACAACCAAAAAATTAAACACACACACACACACACACACACATACACACACACACACACACACATATATATATTTCTTTGTGAAATATTTTAGGCAGCTGTAGTCCATTGACATTTATATTTCAGAGCTAAAATACAAAGATTAGATTTGGATCAACACCTTCCATTCTTATACTCTGAAAGTAATTATGTTTTGTGCATAATGAAATGAAAATTTTTGCCATATTTAAATCTGTCATGTGAAAATAATATTTCAGATATCACATCCAAGCCATTATAGTAAAGGTTATTTCTCTGTCTATTTCTGTAATTATCTCCTAATTCTAAAGAGTTTTGTTTCAACCTTATTCAAGAACAGGACATGATAAGTAAGTTAGGGGTATTTTCCCCAGAAGTTGGAAATAACATTTTGTAATTTCTCAAGTAACTTTTTAAGCTCCTTGAAGCCAGAGAATATATAGAGTGATATAGGATAAACACATAACTCTTTGAATCACAAGCCCTGGATCCTAATCCTGGCTCTGTTACTTATTAACTACATAACTTTAGGCAAATCACTTAAACCCTCTTGAGTTTTAATTTCATTTGTAAAATGGGCATTGGGAAAGTAGATGCTGAAGTGAATAGACTGCCAGAGGAAGACTCATTGGTGAAGCCCAAAAGGTGGAGCAAAGGCAGTAACTAGCCCTCTGCCCCAAACTTCCAAATTCCTTTAAATAATGGCTCTAAACAAATTTTAGAGTGTCAGAACACCCCAAAAGATGGAGAGAACATTTTTCAGCTGAAGGCAACTTAGAAAGTCAGTGGAAAAGGTCTGTGACAGCAGGGTGAGTCCAGTGTGCAGTCCTGGTAGAGGCTGTCCCAGTGCAGTTCCCCTCCTAGCCCTAGTCCCAACCACCTCCACCACCATCCCAACTCTGCCTCCATACCAGCAGAAGTCACTGATCTAAGGTCCTCTGAATCATCAGCAGTACAGGCGGCTTCCAGACCTCTCAGTCCAGAGACACCAAAGATGACTTAGAAGGTCAGCAGAAAAGATCTGTGCAACAGGGTTGGAGTCCAGCATGCAGTCTCAGTGCTGGCCTTGCCCATGTAGCCCCAGGCCCTCTGCAGGACCTCTGAATTAGCAGCAGCATCTTTAGTTTCTAAACCTGATCCCCGAGTCACCAAAGATGACTTGAAAGGTTGGCAGAAAAGGTTTGTCAGTAGGGTGAAAGGGTCTTGGGAAAACCAACAAACCAAGAGTGGACATGGGCAGTGGAGCAGCTTCTGGAGGCTTCACTGAACAATGAAATGGGCATACTATAAGTTGTATTACCTACTTGGTAAGTCTATAAACTGCTACCAAAATGGGACCAAATATTTCTTGCTTTTCTCATAGTGCTTAGCATAGTTCTTTGCATATAGTATATACTTAAAAGTAGCTGTGTCAGCTTTCTGGTCCTCCTTGGTATGTGCTCTTATGCTTCTTTGTGAAAGATGGCTCTTGATTCTAAGAGGTTATGCCAACAAAGCAGAAGATCTAGCAGATACATATCTGGAAAAGCTTTGAATATAGGCCTAATTACTACTTTGCATTATTGACTCATATTGAACTTATTGTCTCTTGGAAATCCCAGATATTTTACACATCGGTTGTCTTATTATGTCTCTCTATTATTACACTTGTACTATTAACATTCTAGAATCCAATTATAGGACTTTACATTTATTCTTGTTAAATTTCTTTATAGGAGTTCCTAACCACAGTTTTAGCCTGTCAAAGTCTTTCTGGATATTGATTCTGTGAGCTGATGAAAAGTGGTTTTACTAGTGGGACCCTCTCCCCTATTTCAGTGTCTTTCTTACTTTCCTATTCATCATTCCTACATTCCTACTTTTCATTCCTACTTCCCTATACCTCATTCCTCTGTTCTTACTTAGTTCTACATCTCCTTTAAATCTGATAAGTATGACATCAATTCTTTCATTCAATTCAGTGACAAAAAGTAGAATCTATTGGTTCTAGAGTCACATGAATTGAGTTGGAATGCTGGCTTTCCTACTTACTGCCTAGGTGATATCGGGCTAATAACTGCATTCTGATCTCTGGCTCCTCCTCTGAGGTAAATCTCTTCTAGTTTTTTTACAATATTTCCTTAATTTATCTTGAGTTTCAACTCAAAGAAAACAGAATCAAAATAAGAATTAAGTCCCTTCTCCCTCTCTGATATTATTATTGTCCCATCTTATACAAACATTGATCTTATCCTTTTCTGATTCTTTGTTGCTCCAATAGCATCATAAAACACATTTTTTGGTTGTTTTGCTTATTTATTGCTAACCAGAGCTCATTTTGAGCTTTAGTGTTCCTGACAGTGTATAAACATAGTTATACAATTCTCTTGTTGCACAAGAAAAACCAGATCAAAAAGGAAAGTAAATGAATAAGAAAACAAAATGCAAGCGAACAACAACAAAAAGAATGTGAATGTTATGTTGTGATCCACATTCAGTTCCCATAGTCTGCTCTCTGGGTGTAGACTAATGAACTGGAATCAGTCAGGTCATTGTTGGAAAAAGTCATGTTCATCAGAATTGATCATTGTAGAGGGTCACAATCAGTGGGCGAGTGCTGGGTGAGGAATAAGACCCTTCAGCCCAGAAGGAACCTGCTAACAATGTCTGGTTCGGCTCCCATCTCCCCTAAGGGCTCTGGGCCTTCCTGAGAAGTCAGGGGGCAGTGACAACCTGTGTTGTGATTGAAGCAGAGTGATAGCAGGTGGCAAACTATGTACAATAGCAAGTGGTCTCACATGCACAGTATATACTTAGCGCATGCCCAGTGTTTGTTACTTAAGGGTATGAGGGTATAAAAGGGGAAAAGACCTTGTAATAAATGGACTCCATTTTCCCACCATCCTCAGGAGTTCCAGCTCATCACTTATCCACTAGGAAGGTATATTTTAATCACCCTAGTATGGTGACTCTAAAAAGCATGATACATTTTGTCACCCCAACTTGGGGGCGCTGGAAAGCAGAACACAACAGATCATCATATAATATTGATGTTGCTGTGTACAATGATCCCCTGGTTCTGCTCACTTCACTTAGCATCAGTTCATGTAAGTCCAGGCCTCTCTGAAATCATCCCGCTGGTTGTTTCTTACAGAACAATAATATTCCATAGCATTCATATACCATAACTTATTCAGCCATTCTCCAGTTGTTGGGCATCTATTTGATTTCCAGTTTCTATCCACTACAAACAGGGCTGCCACAAACATTTTGGCACATACAAGTCCCTTTCCCTTCTTTAGTATTTCTTTGGGGTATAAGCCCAGTAGTAGCACTGCTGGATCAAAGATATGTACAGTGTGATAACTTTTTGGGCATAATTCCAGGTTGCTCTCCAGAATAGCTGGAACCATTCACAATGTGACTTTCTAAAGACAGGTCTGATTATGTCACTCCTCTATTCAATAACTTAGTGACTCCCTATCACCTACAAGGTGAAATACAAAATGCTCCCCATCACATATTCTTTGATCCAGTGACGCTAGCCTCCTGGCTATATTCCATGAACAAGACACCTTATCTTGTGACTCCAGGCATTTTCTCTGCCTATGCTCCATTCCTATAATCTTCTCCCTCCTCCATTTTGTCTACTGACCTCCTTGCCATTCTTTAAGTCCCAACTAAAATCCCATCTCTTAGGGGAAGCCTTCCCCAATCCTTTTCAATTCTAGTTATTATCTTTCCTTTATTATTTCTTTAATAATTTCCTATTTTCTCTAAATATAACTTGCTTTATATATTTGTTTGCATATGTCTCACTTATCAGACTGTAAGCTCCTTGGGGGTAACCACTGTATTCTGACTCTTTTATATCTCAATACTTAACAGAGTGGCTGGCACACAAAAACTTAATAAATATTTATTGATTCATTGATTCATATGTTAGGGGCAGAAAAATTGACTTCACACTGAGAGATCTATGCTGAATGAATCTGACCAATTTTGACCAGAGTTCTATATGCAAACATTGTAGCAAACGTAGTAAGAATAAGAAAGAATTCTATTTCATAGGATATTGAGGCGGAAGGTACATAGCAGAATTTACTAAGCAGGAGCTATGGAACTATAGAGAATTCTTGGAGAGGAAGGGCAAATTATGTGGATTATAACAATGTTTGCAGCATTGGCTTTTGGGCCCATGTATGAACAAAGGTGGATCCAGCAGGGCTTCTTTTTTTTAATTTTTATTTAATAATTACTTTATATTGACAGAATCCATGCCAGGGTAATTTTTTTACAACATTATCCCTTGCACTCGTTTCTGTTCTGATTTTTTCCCTCCCTCCCTCCACCCCCTCCCCTAGATGGCAAGCAGTCCTATATATGTTGGATATGTTGCAGTATATCTTAGATACAATATATGTTTGCAGAACCGAACAGTTCTCTTGTTGCACAGGGAGAATTGGATTCAGAAGGTATAAATAACCTGGGAAGAAAAACAAAAATGCAGATAGTTCACATTCGTTTCCCAGTGTTCTTTCTTTGGGTGTAGTTGCTTCTGTCCGTCATTTATCAATTGAAACTCAGTTAGGTCTCTTTGTCAAAGAAATCCACTTCCACAAAATATGTCCTCATACAATATCGTTGTCGAAGTGTATAATGATCTCCTGGTTCTGCTCATTTCACTTAGCATCAGTTCATGTAAGTCTCGCCAGTCCTCTCTGTATTCATCCTGTTGGTCATTTCTTACAGAACAATAATATTCCATAACATTCATATACCACAATTTACCCAGCCATTCTCCAATTGATGGGCATCCATTCATTTTCCAGTTTCTAGACACTACAAACAGGGCTGCTACAAACATTTTGGCACATACAGGTCCCTTTCCCTTCTTTAGTATTTCTTTGGGATATAAGCCCAGTAGAAACATTGCTGGATCAAAGGGTATGCACAATTTGATAACTTTTTGGGCATAATTCCATATTGCTCTCCAGAATGGTTGGATTCGTTCACAACTCCACCAACAATGCATCAGTGTCCCAGTTTTCCCGCATCCCCTCCAACATTCATCATTATTTTTTCCTGTCATCTTAGCCAATCTGACAGGTGTGTAGTGGTATCTCAGAGTTGTCTTAATTTGCATTTCTCTGATCAATAGTGATTTGGAACACTCTTTCATATGAGTGGTAATAGTTTCAATTTCATCCTCTGAAAATTGTCTGTTCATATCCTTTGACCCAGCAGGGCTTCTTAAACTTTTTCTACTCATGACCCCTTTTTGCCCAAGAAATTTTTACATAATGCTGGGTATATAGGTATATAAAATAGGTGTGCAAATCAAACATTTACTGATAACAAATCATAATTCCATGACCCCTACATTCAATTATGAGACCACATATGGCATTTCAACCCATAGTTTAAGTATATGGGACCTATAGGACCTGGACTATTCATTCATAAAAGAGGGGAATCAGACATAAATGGAATGAGAATCCAAAGAGAAGCCATATTCAAACAGAATAAAACAGGATATCAGCATAATCATCACCAAAGAAGTCCCTCTACTTATCTTACTTTTGAATAGAGATCATGAGTTTGTTTCTTTTTATTAGACCTACATCATAGAATCATAAATTTTAAGTTGATGCAACCTCATAAGTCATCTAGCCAAACTTCTTCATTTTACTAATAAGGAAACTGAATTTGTAAGAGATTATATGATTTACCTTACAAGTGATAGATATAAGATTCTAATATATATCTTCCAATTCCAAATCCAGTGCTCTTTTCCACTGGATTTCCAAGTTCATTTATGCCATATGTTATGTAATAAACATGGTTATTATCAAAATAGTTGCCTTGCTTGCTTATAAGTGAACTGATTCCAATAGACTAAAAACTAGTCAAATTCTTGTTTCCAGAGTTCTCCATAATTGATACATGGGTTACATATGCATTAATAAAATGAAAATATACACTTCCTCAAGAGTATTTTATTTTTTCCAAATACATGTAAAGATAGTTTTTAACATTCATTGTTATAAGATTTGGTGTTCCAAAATTTCCCCTTCCTCCTTTATCCCTCTCCTTCCCAAGAATGTAAAATACTTTTAAACATATTTCCATATTTGTCATGTGCAAGAAAAATCAAACTGGATGGGGAAAAAAACCAAGCAATTAAAAATGATGAAAATACTGTGCTTTGGTCTCTATTCAGTCTCTATTGTTCTCTCTTTAAATACAAATGGCATTTCCATCCCATTTCTATTGAAATTGTCTTGAATTAATGTATTGCTGAAAAAAGCTAAGTCTAGCATAGTTGATCATCATATAATTTTGCTGTTATTTTGTACTGATGCTTCATTCAGCATCAGTTCATGTTAATTTTTCCAGGCTTTTCTGAAATCAGTCTGCTCATAATTTCTTATAGAAATAATTCCATTAAATGTATGTACCATAATTTATTCATCCATTTCCCAATAGGAGGCTATCCGCTCACTTTCCAAGAGAATGCACATTTCCAGCAAAAAGTGAAACAAGGTTATATAAAAGCCCATTGTGTAGATTAAGTGTTGTTCATTAATTGGCTAGAAACTTCATCTGACTAAAGGAATTAGATATTCAGGTTATAATATGGGGAACTGAGAGTTACTTATATTAACTGTGACATATGAGATAAGGGTGAGTAGAGAGAAGACAATTATACAAATACAATAAAAGAGGTAAGAAGTTTTAGGAGTTTTCACCATGGGACATTTCCTTACCTAAACACAGGCATATGTATATAAATGATTCTATATCCTCAGGGAAAAAATAATTACATGACAGTGGTGGATCATGATATAAATTATGAGAAAATTGGCATCAAAGACAATAGAAAAGTACTATGGGTAGAAGACAAAAAACTTTTCTACTTATTGAAAGCAAGAACAAAGCATCAGGGGGTAACTACATATGCTGTGGGAGGTTCCTAATTGTATAGGGTAGTCCTGTTGTCACAACAATAACATAGATGCCACACATAGAACTGGATTTAGAACAATGTGTTGATTCACTCCCTTGGCAAACTGAACATCATGTTATGAATAAAGCTGTACAAAGAGTTTATATAAGACAAGATTGATCTCAGACCCTAGTGCTTATGAACATGTACAGAGTGAAATTAATGGCTTCTGTACTGAGCGGCTAGAAAATCCCCAAAGTCAAAAGGTTATAGTCTCTTAATCTATTAAGTGTCTGAGGCCAATTTTGAACTCAATAGTCCTCCTGACTTTAGGGCTGGTGCTCTATCTACTGTACCACCTCGCTGCCCCAATCCAGAAAGATTTATAAGTATATCGGGTAATCCCTGCAGAAGGGAAGATGTGAACAACAGTTGTTTAGGTAGGATAAGAACATTTGTATGGTTGATTTTGCACTATTGGATGGAGCACACACACAATAAATATATTTTGACCATGAATCCATAGAATAACTATCTCTATAGTTATTTTTTATAACTCAGATAAAATACAATATTTTAGTCACTATTGAAAGTAATAGTTCAGTGATGAAAACACCCAGATCTCACCTACCATGTAGAAGCTGAATTACTTCGTCATTTGATAGAGTCTTCAAATTAGAGGGGACCTAAGAAATTATATTATCCAAACCATAAGTAACCAAGAATTCCTTCTTTAATATACCTTGCGAGTGATCTTTCAGATATTGCTTGAAGGCTTTTTGTATGGGAAAACCTATTATTTGCTAAGTCAACCATCCATGGATGTAGATTTCTTCCACTGGAACTATTATCTTTTGCAATGTCATCAGTGACCATACCCAAGCAAAGAGTCCTGAAAAATTTTAGGTATTTGGCAAAGAGTTCTAATGGGGTAACCTTTATGGTCCTCACTCCCTTCTTGTGTTTCCCTAGTGTTACATGAGTAGAGTAAGATGAATCATGAATATAACAAAAATTGGACATCATCATGCTCGACAACATAGCTATTATGTAGTACCAGGCTTTTCCCAAACGCAATATAGACTTCTAGCTCCTTTTCAATTTACATTATCTATGATCATTACTGTTCTCCCCAAGTATTGAGCTTTAGGGAAAATATAGTCCAATTTCTAATGACCCACATTAGATGAAACCTTTTAGGGGTGATCAGCTAAGTGAAATTCCAGGTTGCATATTATGAAGACCTTAAACTCTGAACACTACTCTCAACTTGGTGTTCCAGGAGGCCTATTTATCCAACTTTACTGTGACACTGCTACAAAAAGTTTTTAACTACTTACTTTGAAAAAAAAATCATGATTTTTGAGTTATTAGTATGATAGTAATTACATAGGAGATCAGGTTGCCTCTCAAGAGAAATTTCACAGATTATCTGGATTTAAATAACTCAAAAGAAAAAACAGAAAAAGAACATCTTAATAATAAATGCATTAATATATTGGAATGAACTTTCTTCATAAAATAATCAGAAACAAAGGTTTGACTATGGATTTACCCTTAAGACAAAGGGGCAAAAATCTAAAGGGAGAAAGGGGAAAAGTAATGTGTCAGCTTTTGTGAAGACTATAGCAGAAATTAAGAAAATAGAAAGAAAAGAGAAATTCTACATTCAGCAAATAATACTAGTGATGGTAATAATAGTAGCAGACATTTATGTAGCGCTTGATGATTTTAAAAGAGTATTACATTCTTAATAATATTTGATCCTAACAACAACCCTATGAAATAAGTACCCTTATTTACAGAGAAAGAAAAAGGTGTATAGAGGACATGTCTGATAAACCAGTTGTCACCTGACAAGTATCAGAGGCAGTATTAGAATCCAGATTTCTCCTGATTCCAAGTCTAGCATTCTGCAAAGGAAGAAATCTTTAAAAATGTGTCTATCTCCATATTTCAGAGTTCTATCTCTATAGTGCTTTAGAAGAGAAAAGAAAAGGAGGATTATGGATTGATTATACAAAAAATTCATTTCTGGTGTAGACAGCTTTGGCCTGATATGCCAAGTCTACATTTTTTCAGCCTCCTAGGACAGTCAAACAAGCTTGATCAATTTTGTTAAAAAAAAATTGAAAGCTCTGTAAACTCATTATTAATCATTTTAAGTGCTTAACTCAAAATTTAAGTTTCCTTGCTATTCACAACTTACTCTGAGCTTGGAAAGAAAACACTCATTGTTTCAGGACCAACTGAAGGACCAATCCACAAAATGTTTACCTGAAGATACCTTTACTTCTGTCATATAGGAATCTGAAAACCAGATTTGAATAAAATATATAAATCTCTGACTCCATGTAGGCATAGTCTCACTCATCTTGAGACTACCTAATTGCCTAGACATTTCTGTTGGGAAAACATCAAAATTATTATTTCCAATTTTTTCAGGTCATTTTTATTATGATTTCTTTTGGGGGTACATTGACCTTGTACTCCACAAATAGTCATGCATCTATGCTTCGGGTTTTTTCATTATTTGGTGATTTAGTTACGAATATGGTATGAATCAGATGTCAGCAATACATTTCTTTTTAGAATGCTTAGTATCAAAGCTGGGCTAAGCTATGGCTATTTTCCTTTGTGAAAATTCTATTCATTGATATGTTATTTTCTCATTTCCTCCTGAAATCACTCTATCATTGTCAGTAATTTTATTCTGTCTGTTTAGGCTGCAGTTACTGCCCTTAACTGCTTGTTTTTCAGACTTTCTGTGTTCCACATTGTTACCCATCTAAGCATTTCCCTTAGTACTAGCTAAAATGTAGGAAATTGTATTTATCAGTCATTACTGTCTTCATTGATAGTGTAAGTGACTATTGGCTTATGTCTGATTTCAGTGGATTCTTGATTTTAAATTGGCTACACAGATCTTTGTGGAACTATTTTGTTTGAAGACAAATTAGATCCCATGATGGCCACTATTTTGCAATGCCAGTCAAAAATGCTTAGTGAAAAATGAAAACTAGAATTTAATTCATTTTTCACTACCTAATGCTATGCAATAAATATCCATAAATCTTATATTCAAGAGAGAAAAAAATTCCCATTCATATCCTTTCCTTATTTATTGTTAACATACAGAAGCCAGACATCCTTCGTCAAAATATATATTGTTAAAGTGTGGCATTTTGAACTTTGTATATAAATAACTCTATATAACTCATGCTTCCCCTCAAGGTCTTTTAGGAATATTGACCAATTTTTTTTCAGAAACATTATGGATTTTTTTTCTATCTCCTTATCATATTCCTTTGCTTATCACAAATTTTCTAAGGTAATCCAAAAACAACACTCCTTTTGAGATCAAGAGGAATTTCAAAGTTAGATTAAGTTCATACCACATTTGTTTTGAGGATACAGAGATATGTGGAACTTTGCTTTGTATAGTACGTTTGGCCAAATCAAAATCTATTGGGCTAAAAACTTTAAATATAACATATGCCAAAAAGACTCACTCATAGCTCAAATTTCCTTGGGGAAGAGGGTGAAGGTAAACTTTTGAAAAAAAGTTAAAATAGTAGAAAATAATTTTCCCAATCAAAAAGGTTATGATTACAAAGCAGGAAAGCTTTTATTAAAATTTTTAAAATGTATTCTCTGATATGAGCTAAACTTTAAAAAAAAGGTAAAAAATAATTTGATCATTCATGTATCAAGGTAGGGAAATTCAGCTTATATTGGAAAAGCTCGAAAGGGATGACATCCTACATGACCAATGTAGTCATTATAATATCTTAACTCCAGATTGCATTCAACACACCTACATGCTGATAATAGAAAGATAGCTCTATCTTGTTCTTCATAAAAATAAATACAGCACTAATATGATGATGAAATAATGTTTTAAAAATGTACCACAGTGATATTATCAGTCCCTGCTTTCATAAAACTGTTTAAAGTATCAGACAATATTATGAACCTCCAATATTGCAATTTAATGTCCTAGTTTATGCTTAAACTCATAAGGTAGTCCTGCAACATCAGATATTCTTATCTCATTTGACATCAAAATGTTCCTATTATCCTTTAAGAGGCCTGAATAAATCATGAAGCCTTGTTCAGTGACTACTTTGCTAACAAATAATCATCTCTTCTTCTTAGCTGGTACATAAGACTCTAAGATGTGATTGCAGGAGGCTTCCCAACATTTGCTGACATTGGGTTCATTAAAAAACTGATATAGTATTGACTGTACTCAAAGTTCAAAAATGACACTATTTTTTTTAAGGACCCTCATCACAACATAATGGAAGACAATTAACTTAAACATGGTTTTCCCTCTATTAATCCCTAGCCTTTTATTTATATCTAATTGATATTTTCCAAACTGGTTACTTATTATTATTTTTTTTCTAGATGAGAAGCTGTTTTTAGGGCCTGGGACATATGGCTATCATTGTTACACTAAAGTTGAAAGATAGCTTTTTGCATCTGTAGTGATAAAAATGCAAAAGAGGAAAATCGCATTATTAATTTCCT
The DNA here is from genome assembly GCF_016432865.1 of Antechinus flavipes. Classification (NCBI taxonomy): domain Eukaryota; kingdom Metazoa; phylum Chordata; class Mammalia; order Dasyuromorphia; family Dasyuridae; genus Antechinus; species Antechinus flavipes. Next base: position 156,468,544 of record NC_067399.1, on the reverse strand, counting down.
GCCTGGAAAGATAGGACTATATTGTGAACTTCACTGTGCCCTAGAATACTTTATTTTGCATATCATGTGGTATGCAACAAAATGAATATTCCTCATGAGCCACTAGGGCTGTCTGTCACAGAACATGGGGTACAAGACAAATAACTCTGTATTGTGCCTAAAAAAATCCCTAGATCCAAGCAATTCAGAAGATCCAACACTCCTCCTCCCCCCCTTCCCTCCATCTTTGGAGGACAAGAACATCACCTTCACAAAGTCTCAGTAACTCTGACTTGCAAGCAATCACAAATCTGCCTAACCTGGGGCAAGAATATTGTAGTCAACCTTTGATTTTAGAATTGACCTGATGTCTCAGGTGTCTGATGGATGCCTTAGAAAAGAAGACTCTAGATTGTAGTGTTCTTTTTCTTCTTTAAAATATATAATATAAAATAATGGTTCTCTCTGGGAGAGAGCAGGTTTCTGGGGGAGGTTTTCTGGAGGCAGCCTTAGTTTCAGTTCAGATCAATAATTACCCCAAAATGCGCCAGCTGGTAAAAATACAAATGTTTATTTCTCCTTCCAAGTCTTGTCTCTTTCCTTGGGCCTGGATAGCCAGAGGCCTATCTCTCTGCTTGGTTCCAAGAGCTCCCTCTGAATGTCTCCAAATCCAAAGGTTTGTCCTTCAGCCATCAGCCAGCACAAAGGTGGAAAATGGAATGGATCTCTCTTGCCTCGAGAGGGGGCTTCTGGCGTAATTCCGCTGAAATCTGACCGAGAGCCTCTGTCTGTCTCTTATGTATGAGAGAGAGGAATTGTGGGATATGAGAGAGAGGGATTATCGGTTTTCTCCCATAGCGCTCTCTGGTCCTAAGAGCTTTAAGGGAAGTGTGAATTCACAAAGTTACACAGTTTACTTTGTGAATCTCTCATACTTGTGAACTCCAAAGAGTAAAGGTGTGAACACAAGCATTGTATCAGTTAGTTCTACTTAATACCTTGTTTCAGGTTCTGGCCCAAAACATCAACTCTAATGAGTTAGCAGTTTGTCAAGATTCCAACACTAGATACCCTGGCCTTTCTGGGGCTTTTGACTTTGACCTTGGAGGAAGGTTTTAGTAGTTGCATCCAGGATCTGCTCTAACCTTCACTTGATCTTACCACCATCTCCAATGATTATTCTATCTCTCCTCCCTTTAATATCCAAATTCCTAAAACAAACAAACAAACAAACAAAAACCTATCTGTTCTTGTTGCCTCTACTTCTTCTCTTCTCATTTCTCAATCCTTTGCAATCGGGTTTCTAACTCATCATTCAACTAAAACTCACTCCACACTTCCTATCTTTTAAGTGCAAATACAATGGATAGCCTTTTATCAGTCTTTATCCTTTTTGATTTCTGTGTAAATTTGACCCTGTTGATCACCCTCTCCTTCTTGATAGATTTTCTTCTATGAGATTCCATGATACTCTTGCTTGATTTTTTTTTCTGCAAATCTCCTCTGCTAGATTTTTATAACATTTTAACTCACTAGTCCTAGGGGAATCCTGAAGGTCAGTCCTGATCCCCCTTTCTCCATCCAGTCTCTCTTATGACCTGTCATGATCTCTCAATGGTTCAAAATGATTATTTTTTGAAAATGACTCCTAGAATTCCAGTTCATTTCCTGAACTTCTGTCCTGTCTTGCCAACTGCCTAGTGTAAAATATTTACTAGGAATTGAAACTCAGTATGTCCCAAACAGAGCTAATCATCTTTCCTTCCAAATTCCACATCTTTTATAGCATTTGATTTTTGTCAAGAATACTGTGACCTAAAATTTGGAATATAATGTTTTACAAGCATGGATATAGAAAACTATCTTCGCATGTATTTTGAAAAGTAAAAAAGATATTATTATTAAAAAGAAGAAGATGAAGTAGTAAAGAGACTGATTCTAAAAAAAAAAAAAAAAAAAAAGGCTAACCCCTCTCCTATCCCCAATTGCTAAGATTTGCAACTTTGGAGTTACCTTTGACTCTTCACTTTTCTTTAGTCCACCTACCCAATCAGTTTCAAAGGTTTATTCTTTCTACCTCTTGCAACATCTCTTGAATCCATTTCTATCTCTCTACTCAAATGTCCACCATTCTAGGTCTCATTATTATCATTTCCCATTGGTTCCCAGGTTCATGGCTATCCCCTCTCCATCCTCTACACGACAGTGCTTTTTCTAAAGCACTAGTCTGACATGTCTCTCTGCTGTTTCTCTATTTATCATTGGGATTAAGTACAATTTTTTTTGAGTATTTAGATCTCTCCAGGTTTATCCTACATTGCTCCTCCTATATAATCCAGACAAACTGGCCTACTTGCTCCTTATACCTGTCATTTCATCTCCTCTTTACCAGAGACATCTGTTTCTTTCTCCAGATTGTTCTTGGGGTCTAGGGAGGCAACTCTAGGTAACAACTTTTTAACACAGTAACTTATGTATGATCACTGATGTGCTTCACTTAACACTAAGTAGATTCAACTACTAACAAAGTAATCTAGTCAAATGGCATAATAATAGTAGTAGTTACAAAGAATTTCTCTCTTCCTGCCCTCCTCAAAACCTTGAGGTACACTCTCCTATAAATAAATTTATGGTCAAAGTAACTCACAATTGTGAAATAGCTATATCCTAGTGTCCTTTCTTTCTCTGGATAGTCCATATGAAATTCTTCGTGAGAGAAGGCATTGGTGTTTTTTCCTTTTTTAACTTTTTATTGACACAATAATGGGTATTTTTTTTTTTTACATTATCCCTTGCACTCATTTCTGTTCCGATTTTTCCTTTCCTCTCTTCACTCCCTCCCCTAGATGGCAGGCACTCTTATACATGTTAAATATGTTACAGTATATCCTAGATACAATATATGTGTGCAGAACCGAACAGTTCTCTTGTTGCACAGGGAGAATTGGATTCAGAAGGTAAAAATAACCTGAGAAGAAAAACAAAAGGCATTGGTGTTTTTGATAGATGTTACTCTGCTGCTAGGCTAAGTTTAATCCTGAAAGGGTATGGCATTTCTTTTTTTTTTTTTAATTAAAGCTTTTTATTTTCAAAATATATATGGATAACTTTTGACATTCATTCCTATAAAACCCTGTGTTCTGATTTTTTTCCCCTCTTTCCCCATTCTCTCTCCTAGTAGCAAGTGATCCACTACATGCTAAACATGTTCATTTCCTCTGTACATATTTCCACAAATATCATGCTGTACAAGAAAAATCAGATCCAAAAAGAAAAAAAATGAGGAAAAAACAAAATACAAGCAAATAACAAAAAAGAATGAAATGCTATGTTGTGATCCACATTTAGTTCCTATTGTACTCTCTGTTGGTACAGATGGTTTTCTTCATCACAAGAATATTGGAACTGGTCTGAATCACTTGGTTGATGAGAGCCACTTCCATCAGAATTTATCATTGCATAATCTTGTATAATGATCTAGTTCTGCTCATTTCACTCAGCATCAGTTCCTGTAAGTCTCTCCGGGCCTCTCTGAAATCATCCTGCTGGTCGTTTCTTATAGAATGATTATATTCCATAACATTCATATAGCACAATTTATTCAGCCATTCTCCAACTGATGGGCATCCACACAGTTTTTCAATTTTTTTTGCCACTACAAAAAGGGCTGCCACAAACATTTTTGCACATGTGGGTCTCTTTAAAGGTATGTCATTTCAATAATCTACTGTTGACTAGATCAAGTAGGATACTTGACTGCTGAGTTCACCATGTTACTGCTGTTCTGTTCCTGGAAGTTCTATTATATCTCTGGTCTATGCTATTAGAATGGGTGAGGAAGGATATGCTATCACTGAGCAAATGCTGGACTATGTTGGCAAGGTTTCTTAGGTATGTGGCTACTGTTGCTCAGGTTGAGCTGGGCAAATTGTTCAGCTACAAGGTTCTTCACAGGCTGCAGCATACCTGTAAAATGGTTTAATCTACTGTAGGATGTCTTGCAAATAGAAACAAAGGCCATTAACCATAAATAAGAATCCTTGTGGGCCACATATTGACTTAGAAAATCATATATTAATATTATCTAGATTGAGATATCTCTACCCTAGCTGAAATTGATTATATTTTCATTATCTTAACTCTTATAATACTTAATCTATTATCTTACTAGACAATCAGCTCCATGATAGCAGAAACCATATTTTCATGGGTTGAATTCTAAAGAAAGAATTTTTAAAAATTATTTTGGGAGCAAAAAGAGGAATAATAATAGTTACATTTATAAAGTGCTTTAAGGCTCCTAATGCAGTTTACATGTATTATCTCATTTGATCCTCACAGTAACTTGTGAATTAGGTACTATTATTATTCCCATTTCATATCTGAGGAAACTGAAACTGAGAGAGGTTGAGTCACTCTGCCCAAGGAGTCACAGCTACTAAATGTCCCAGGTGAGTTTTGAACTTTATCTCTCCAAAACCATTTTTTTAAAATCTACTCTGCTATCTAGGAATAAGGAATGAATAGAAATCCAGTGAATGGGTGAGTAAGATGAGATCAAAATGAAGATAATGGACAAAATTCAGTCCTGCTTTGTTTCTGGAGACATAATTTGTCCCAGTGCTAATCTTTGGGAAATGGTGGAGAATGGGAGAAATGGCATATTACTGGAGACTAGACAATGTCTTCATTTTTAAAAAAGGGAAGAGGGAAGATTCTTCAAGCTATAAACTAGGAAATAGATTTCAACCTCTGGAAAAATACTAAAATGAATTAAAGGGAAGATTTGTGAATACTTAGAAAGGATAGTGGTGATCCCTATACATTAAGAACAGGTCATGTCAGTTTAATTATATCTCCTTTTATTGACTGGTTGACCATGAAAATGCCATAGATTTAAATACAAATGTTTTAGCAAAGCATTTGACAAAGAATCTTATAATATCTTTACAAACAATGTGAAGAGGATTGGAATGGAAGACATAGTGAGGTCCTGAAATGGTTGAACAACCTGATTCAGTTTGTAGGTTGATAATTTAATATGAATTTAGAGGAAGATCTCAGGTGCAGTGGTGTAGACTGAGTTCTTATCAGTTTTTTGTTCTACATTTGTATCAATGACTTGCATGATAATATAAAGGGAATGCTTATCAAATTTGCTGATGACATGGAACTGGGAGATATAGCTAATGTATCTGAATGCCAGAATTAGAATCCCCAAAGGCTACAGACTATAATTATGGACTAAATTGGATAAGGTTTAACATAAGAATAACTAAAAAATCTCATACTTGGATTAAAAAGTCATCAGCACAAATACATAATAGAGGAGATGGGAAATAGAAACTTTAATGGACTGCAAGCTCATCACCAATCAGCATTGTGATGTAATCTCTGAAAAAAACATGATTAGAGCCTCAATTAATAAAATCATAGTGTCCAGAATAAGATAAGTGATAATCCCACTTTACCATGCCTTAGTCAGTTCCAATGTGAAGGACTGTCTCCTCTTCTGGATGTCATATTTTAGTCATAATTCTGACAAACTAACCAGATACAAAGGCATATAATCAAGATGGTGGGGGAGCTCAGCAACATCCTATATGAAAATTAGATGAAAAAAATTGTGGATAATGAACCCAAGAAATAGAATATTTGAAAAGAATATCATCACTTAATATTTGAAAAATTAGTATTTAGAAGAGATAACAGACATTAGCCAGACAGCTAGATGATATAGTAGATAGAGTTTTCAGTCTGGAGTCAAGAAGACCTTAGTTCACATCTGCTCAAACATTAGGTATGTGGTCTTGGGCAGGTAACTTAATTTCTGTCTGTCTTGGCTCCCTCAATTGTAAAAGGGGATAATAATAGTACTTACCTCTCAGGAATGTTGTGTGGATCAAATGAGATAATATTTGTAAAGCACTTAGCAAAGTACCTGGCACACAGGAGGCACTTAATAAATGTTTATTTTCTTTCCCTATCTTTGTTGCTTTGCTTGTCTCCAGAAGACAGACTGGAGACCAATGAATGAAAGTTTTAGGTAGACAGATTTCAATTCATTATAAAATGGAAAAAAACACTAGATTTGAAAGTCAATAAATCAGGATCAAATCCTAGCTGTGTCATTTAGTAAGGAAGATAGCATGGTATATTAGCAAGAGTGCTGGTTATGGAGTCAGAGTACTAGAGTTCAAATTCCAGGTCTGCAACTCACTTGTTATGTGACCTTAGGGCTCAGTTTCTTCATCTGTGAAATGAAAGAAATTTGGAAACTAAACAATGGCCACTGATCAGAAAAGATCAGTTCATTATGTCCCAATCCCAAACAAGGGATATACCAAGGAATATTCATATTATCCATAGTTGTGTTCCTTTCACATGTCGGCAAGTTTATGCTTGAGATTCTGCAAGTTACATTATGTGAACAGCAGGCTGGTTTTTGAAGAAGCAGAGGAATTAGTGACCAAATTGCCAACATCCACAGGATTATAGAGAATATAAAAAAGTTCCAAAAAGCAATCTACTTCTACTTCATTGACTATATTAAAACCTTTGACCATGTGTATCACCACAAAATGTGGCAAGTCCTCAAAGAGATAGGAGTACCAAATCATCTCACTTGTCTCTTTAGGAACCTGTATATAGACCAAGAAACAACAGAACCAAACATGGAACAATTGATTGGTTTAAAATTGGGAAGGGAATATGACAAGATTGCATATTGACTTCTCATTTATTTAACTTATATGCAGAATACATCTTGCAAAGGCTGGTTGAATCAAAAGCCAGAATTAAAGTTGCTGGGGGAAATATCAACACTCTCATAATGCAGATGATACTATTCTGATGGCAGAAAGTGAAAAAGAGTTAAGAAGTCTCTTGATAAAAGTGTAAAAATAGGAGAGTATAAAATCTAACTTGAAGCTTAGTATTAACAAAAACAAAGATCTTGGCAATTGTTCCAATTTCTTCCTAGCAAATAGAGGGGGAAATGGAAGCATTTTTATCTTCTTAGGTCCAAAGATTGCTGTAGATGGTGACTGCAATCATGACATTAAAAGACACTTCCTCCTTGAAAGGAAAATTATGAAATCTGAACAGCATACTAAAAAGCAGGGGCATTATCCTGCTGACAAAAGTTTGTAGAGTCAAAGCTATGGTTTTTCCTAGTAGCAATGTATGGCTATAAGAAGTGAATTATAAGGAAAGTTGAGGGCCATAGAATAGATGCTTTTGAATTATGGTTCTGGAGAGGACTTTTTAGAATCCCTTGAACAGATAGCAAATTAGTCAATATTTAAATCAATTCAGTCTATTTACTAGACCTCATATACTGAAATTACAGCTTAAATACTTCACAATGTAAAGATGTAATTCATCACAAAATTCTCTGATGCAGGGAAAGATTGAAGGCAAAAGAAAAAGGAAAAAGTGATGGCAGAGGATGAGACGGATAGATAGTGTCATGGAAACAACGAGCATGAACTTGGCCAGACTTTGAGAAATAGTAGAAGATAGAAGGCCCTGGCACACTACGATCCATGGAGTCATGAAAAGTCAGACATGACTGAATGAATAACAATAATAACAAAATGAAGCAGTTGAACTAAATGGCCACTGAGGATCCCTTGTAGCTCTAAACCTTAAACAATTCACATTATCTTTCTAGATCTTAATTTATTCACCTGTAAGTTGCTATTTATATGTCTTGGGTTTTTTTAGTGCTATATAGAGACCACTGTTCTGCAGTAATAGGCTACTCAATCTTTTCCAAGATAAGTGGAGTGACTATTTTTTCCTATCACCAAATTCTGTAGAGGATCTGGATTCAAATCTTGACTTTGCTATTTACTTCAACTGTGACAATGGAAAAGTCACTTCAACCCTTTGGTCCCATTTTATGTTTGAGGTTACATTATGTGATCTTTACATTCCTTTTTGGTCAACAAATTTAACTGTGTGATTTTTGAACAAATCACATCATCTTTCTAAACTTAAGTTTCTTCATCTATATAAAATGTTTACCTTCTTGCCTGAACTGATTAAGAATGAATTAGAAGAACAATTTAGGTGATGACCATAAAAATGTAGAGCCAAACAATTTTGAAAGATTTAAGAACTCTCAATACATATGATGAAGCATGTTCCCCATATTTTGATAGAAGTTTAGAATAATATACACAATTTCATACATGATCAATGTGTTGATTTATTTAACTTGCCTATTTTAATTTTATTTCCTTTAAATTATCATTTTTGCTGGTATATAATTGATTGAAATGTTTTTTTAAAATAATTTCCATTGTTTCCTCTTCATTTATTGTGAATTCTCTTATTTAATTTTTTTTTTAATTTTGGCACTTAGGTTTTCTTCTCTTTTATTTAATGGTTTATATATTTTATTGTTGTCAAAAACACATACTCATTTTACTTATTAATGTGAGTTTTTTGTTTTTAATTTTTTAAATCTTTGCTGTGCCTTTCATAATTTCTATCTTGGTATTTAGTTGAGATTTAAAATTTTTTTACTTTTCTAATATTTTTAGTTGTGTGTCAAGTCACCAATATTTTCTTTTTTTCTTTTGTTGATAAAAGTGTTTAGAAATATAAACTTTTCTTCCCTAAGCATTAGTTTAGCTGTATCCCAAAAGTTTTGTTACATCTCATTATTTCCATTTTCTTTGATGTAATTTGTGTTAGCCTTTTTTAACACGGTGTGTATGTGGTGTGTGTGGGTGTTTTCAATCATCCTTTATCAGATTCAAATAAAACTGAGGTTAGGAGATGGCTGATCCTCTTAATCAGCCATACCCTTCTAGCAAGTTCCCCTTCCTTCTTCATTTTTTCTCTAATGTTTTCTTGTTTTGGGTGGATTTATTTTCTTTCTTTTCTTAAAGCCAACAAAACTGAATGAGCTCACACCTAGGCCCTGCATTTATTTTATTTCTATTGTTTGTCTGTATCTCTTGAATTTTTAAGAAAAATTTGTCTCTTTTCCTCGATTAGAATTTACTTTTTTTTTTTTAACCCTCACTTATCCTCTTCCAGTTACTTAAGAAATTTTTCTAGGTTTCTCTTGCTTCTTCCATTTGAATTTCAAAATTTCTATTCTACTATGGTCTTTTTGCCATGAATCCTTGAAAGTCTATTCCCCACCCCCACCCCAGTACAATTATACTCAGTTTTCATAGCAATTTATTCTTGGTTGATAGTCTTTATTTTTGAAACATGATATTCCAAGATGTTCTTTTCTTTGTGTTTATATTGGTAATTATTAAGTCTTGTGGCTTATCAATTCTGATTGTAGCTCCTTGGTATTTGAAATTCTTCCTTTCTGGATACTTGCTTTGTTTTTTCTATGATTTGGAAGTTCCCTATTTTGGCTATGGTATTCCTTTCTGTTTTCAACTTGGGATTTCTTTGACATAGTAGCTTGTGGATTTTTTCTATTTTTTAACAGATATAGAAAAATTCAACTGCAAGTCAAATGGAAAGGTCAAGTGGTTCTCTCTGAAGCAGATAATTCAGTATCTTTCATGTTATTTCCATTCATATAATATGATATGATACAACATAATGGCATAATATAACATAATATAAAAATTCCATATCAATTTCTAATATTGAATCATTTGACAATGCCAAGGAACTTAGTGACAATAACTTTTCTTTCTAGCTCTTCAGTACCTGTGGTCACTAAAAAAAGTGAGGCTATAGTACCTAGAGAGAAAGTCATCAAGTTCCATATCTAAAAAGGTTGCTTCTTTGGACTATTTATTGCTTTAGGAGCTAACATGGAAGCAGAGCCAATGGTTAGTGGGATGCTGATGTTCCTAGGGTTATTGGACTTTCTGAAAATCTGTTGCAGGTGGTTAAGAGTTGATATATGTGGTTTCATAGAAGTAATAGATGGTACAGTAGACAGAGCATGATTTGGGAATTAAGAAAACTTAAGATCAAATCTTATCTCAGATATTTATTAGTTATGTGAACCAGCAAATTATTTAACCGACCTCAGTCTCAATTTTTTCATCTGTAAAATAGAGATTTAAAAATTTTTGCATTTAAAAATTAGCAAAAACTTTTTTCTTTCCCTCATCCTCCTCTTTAGGAAAAGAAAAACAAAATCTTTGTTAAAAAAATATGTATAGTCAAATGCCACAGATTCCCTCACTAGTCACATCCAAAAGATATATATTTCTGAGTCCCTCACCTCTCTGTTAGAAGTGGATAGCATGCTTCATAACTGCTACTTCTCAAATTGTTAGATGGTCATTGCACTGATCAGAATTTTTATGGCTTTCTTAGCTGTTTGTTTTTACAATATTATTATTGTATAAAATACAACATTATTGTGTTTTGAGACTAGGTAAGACTTGTATAGTAAAGTGAGTAGAATTTTAAAAATCATACTATAACAAACATCATAAAAATCAACAACTTTAAAGAATTGTATGCACAGATGAAGAGAAACATAAGTCAAATGTATAAAAAGGAGATAAATAGAACCTACTTAATTGTGAAAATCAAATGAAACAACATGTGAAGTACTTTGTAAACTTTATGCAATGTATGTGCTTAGTATCCTCCATACTTTGCACATGCTAAGTACTTAATGCCTTTTAAATTTATTTTTTAATTCATTCTCTGTAACTTTTTGTGCCATGAACTTAACTGAAAGTTGACTTACATGTGTACAAGGGAAGTACTATATATGGGAGAGAGAATTAGTTGCTAATGAAAAAGATGTACATTTTTAAAGAAATAAAAGAATCATTAAAATATTAAAAATGCACCAAAAAATGTTCAAAAGGGAAATAAACAAATAGGGAGATTTTGTTACTACTTTGTTAAACTTAATACATACTTTTAAAAATAATTTCCACTTTACCAGAGGAGTTCTATCATTAAAACAGCTCTGGGTGTATCCATTGGTAAAATATTATAATGTGAAAATTCTACCTTTGCCTAATTCATCTGTTTTATAAACTTAAATCTTTTGTATCAGGTTCTTTTAGAGGAATACTTGGAGCACTAAGGTTATTTTGACGTGGACAATATCATCTTGTGTACTGCACACTGTTGGAAGAATTTCCCTACATGTTGGCAGGGATGGAGGACAAATGAACCCTTCAGATAAAAGAAACTTAAACAAGACATGGGACCTAGATGATGTCATAGGTGAGACTGCCCTTCTGACTGACTATAAGTAGGAATTCTGGCACCCAGGGAAAATTCAGTCACAGGAAGAAGGGAGAGGGAAAGTCTTACTTGATTAGGTTTAGACTGCTGTGCAACTCCAGAATTCCGATGACAGACACAAAGGAAGGGTAGATAAGGGGTGGTTTCTGGGAAAAGTGTGGCACCTTCTTAGTCCCATTCAGTCATGGGATTGGTGGAAATTTGCAAGACTTGGAGAATGAGTGCCATAGGATAGCCAAATGGAGGAAGCATTTTCCTTCTCAATGCTGGCACACGGGAATAAAGTATCAGTAGCACTTTCTTGTCAGACTTATCTTAGACTCATAAACATATTTAAGACAAACTCATGTTTGACTTAAATTACGCCAACTTCTATGATAGGGGATTGGCTCCCTAATATTTAAAACTAATTGTGCTGTTATATTAAAAGATAATTATGCTGATGCATTAAAATATAAAATGATGACATACAAGCACCATTACCTTAATACAAAAATGCAAGATGTCAAAGACCTATATATGAGTACCAGTGGCTCTAATAGTGCATATCATTGTAATTTAACTTCAAGAATTGATATTGCTGAAAAATTCATCAGAATGTACTTTCCTGGTCTTAGCAGAGATGGTTCTTGAACAACAGGTATAGAGGCCATAATGCACTAGGACTGAGTCTACTAGCATCGGTTTTAGTACCTGTTCTTCTAGAACAGCCTTTGTAAGTCCCAGGGCATTTTTATGCCATAAATTATATGAGAATTTTAGTGGAAGGTTTTCATCCAAATGGTAATTAAGATGGGACTTTTAAGGTCCAAGTCAAGCTGAGGGGGAGGGGAAAATGTTAGACTTCTGTTGGCCCTCAAATTACAATAGAAAACATAGAGCTGACTATTTTTCCTACATATATGACATTATATATGAATCTGCCCTTGTGTTGACTGGCTTTTTTTTGTTTCTTCTTTTCTTCCTAAAATCTAGAGCTCCTTTTAGGCTTTCTATTTGCTTTTCTTCACTAGTTCCATCCTATTTTTCTCAGTCATCAATCCTAGCCTAGTAAAGAGCTTTACCAATTTAACTTCCATGAGACAAATATATTAGATCAATATTATAACACAGAATTTTGAATATCTTCATGCTGCCAAAAGCAAGGAAGGAAAATTGTTACCATATTGAATAGACCTCTTGAAGTGAACTTGTGGGAAGAAATGATAAACAATTCTATGGCATGAGCACGCATGAATGGGGTGACAGTCTGCATCAGTGGAGGGATTAATGAGATCACAAATCAATTGGATATTTGTCCTAGGAAAATCTACTTACTACAAATTAAAAATTGAACATATACATATATACGCATGCAAACAAACACAACCCAAAGTATTCCTGGTATTAGTTGGAGCCTTAGATCATAGGGCTCATATATAGAGAGAAACCACTGGTTTGAGAGAACTTTTGGCAACACTAAATGCAGAAAACTAGTTATAGTGACTTAAAATTTTATTGATTACATTGCAAATGCTTAAAAATGATTTGGAATTTCAATCTGGTTGGAGAGCTGCCTGTCAGTTGTGCTTTCACAAAAGGCTAAGTATAACTTAGCCACTTAAAATAAAATCTTGAAAGGGATTGCATGGTCTCCTAGTTGAAAAATGTATCACTGGAATTCTGTCCATCAAGAACTGTCCAGCTCTCCACCACTTAGCTCCTGTGGCTTGATTCTCCACTTTCCCTGAAACAGTGATGTGATCAAGGCTTTCTAAGTATACTTCAGAAAGCATTTGATGCAGGGAAATGGAGAGAGTTGATAAAGATGTCGATAACAGTGTGTCTGAAGTGGAACTTAAACTAACTGTTGAAATACTTTGAGAAGCACTGACCACAATTAAGTATTTAATCAGGGAAGAGCTGCAATTTTCTCAGACTCTAGGTAGAAAAATGAAGTAGTTGATCCAGAGATATGAAGAAAAATGCCTCTGTTGTAATTAAGATCCATTCGACTAAAAAATGATGACTTGTGACAAAAAGTGTCTTTGGTCATGCTACTGATGTGCTGAATCAGTTAACACATGAGTGTTTGGGACTGAAAATGCTTGGTGATCATAGAATCAATGCAGGCTTCATATAGGATGTTGGAAGTCAACTGTCTACTGTATTATTTTAAAATTAAGCATTTGACCTTTAAAATTAAGATTTAATAACTTTTTGTTGGTTAATAAACACTTATTAAGTACCTATTATATGCCAGACTTTATGCTTCATTCAATATATTCTAAGATTTTATTTTGCTTTTTTAAATTGTCATGTCATACTCCTAACTCATACTGAGCTTGCAACTCACTAAAACTCTCAATATTTTCCAAAGGAACTGCTTTTTCAATATGGAAATACCACCTTATAGTGATAATTTTTTTATCTTAAGAGTAATGACTTTTATCCTTCTTACATGTAATAAGAATCAGCCCAGTGTCCTAGTCTACCAAGATATTTTTGAATACTGATTTTGTATTCAGTATGCCAGCTACCTTATCCTACTGCCCACTCCAAACTCCAACTTTTTGTCATCTGCAATGTTTTAATTTGTGAAAATATTTCTGGATTTTGACTCTTTTATCCAATACTCCCTCTCAGCTTTATTAATCTGTAAATTTGATTTCATAAACATGGCCTCTATGTCTTTATTCAAATCAAAGACAAAATGACAGCAAATAAACAAGCACAGACCTTTGGGATTCTGCTGGAGAACTTCCAAATTGACACTGAACCATCAGTGAGGTCTCTTTTTGTATAGCTATTCAGGTTTGGAATCCTAAATGTATTACTATCCAGAAATAGTTAATTTCAAATGTTGCTTCTGGCCATAACCATGTAACCATAGTATGTAGAAGAGTCATTCTCTCTTCTGAGTTTCTGTTTCCTCACCCATAAAATAAAAGTATAATATCTCACAAAATGTGAAGATCAAATGAGACAATAGCCTTAAAACCCTTTTTAAACCTAAAGAAGTCATATTAATGCCAGCTATCATTACCTTATCACTTTGCTAGAAAGCAGCATGACACAGTGCATAGAAAACTGGAGTTAAGAAAACATGGGTTCTAGTCCAATGTCTGACACTGATCATGTGACTATAGACAAGTCAATTAACTAGTTGGCTGCCATGGGCAATTCTAAAATATTAGAAATTGAGGCAGCTAGATGGTACAGTGGATAGGCCCTGAAATGTAGAAAATCTGAGTTCAAATCCAGCCTCAAACACTTAATACTAACTGTGTGACCCTGGACAAGTCACTTAACCCAAATGGTTATAAGACAGAGGCCTTGTCAAAAACAAAAAACAAAAAACAAAGAACAAGAGGAAAGGAGATCATTTAGTGATGATCAAAATTTTAAAAAATTTTAAAAATGTAAAAAACTAGAAATTGCAGAGAAAGTGTCCATTTGCATCAGCAGAAGTTCTGCTTAAGGAAACTCTCAATGCCCATAAAAATTATAGATCTAAACTCATTCTTCCCTACTTCAAAAACATCATCTCATTGGTATCTTGATAATTACACCCAACTTCCTTTCACCTGTCTTGCATTTCTCTTATCTTGTTATCTTATAACTAGTCTTTATCTTATCCTTACCATGTGTTGTTAACTTTCATCTCCTAGAGTAATATTTCTTTTCAAATCCCTCAAAGCCTGAATCCCTCTGTTTCTACTATTTCTTCTCTTCTAGTCCTTTAGCTTGAGTCCTCCTCCTTCATTAGGAGTCTTTCATCTTTAAGTCCAATCTTCTCTTAGCTCTGACTTTCTTTTTCCAAGTTCTCTGTAAGCCTCCCAAATTACTTCTCCCCAAATTCAATCTCTGAGCTTGGTGACAATTTCAAAACCCTCTGCTTTTACTTTACAATTAATTTTCCTTTTTCACTACAAATCCCTTTCTTGTGTAACCTTCTCCCAACAAAGCTTAAAATGGAGTATAACTAAAAGAAAACTTGTCTATATCACATTTGGTGTATGGTCCTGGTTTGGGCCAGTAGTTATGCTTTCTTGCCAAATCACCTATATGAAAAATGAAAACATCAGTTATTCAGATATTTGTTTTGCATGATTTTAAATGTATAGTATTTTCCAATTTCTGAATCAATTATCTGGATGATAAAAGTTTTTACTTTTATCTAGTTAATTTGATATCAGTAGAAATTGTCAAAGTCAGCAAAGCTTCAATGTTACAGGAAACATTATTGTATCTCTTCCTTCTTTATCAAGCAATCTTTCATTCTCTCAGGGTCTTCTTTATACAGCCCTAACAGAACAGGTATAAAATTGGAGTGTCTGTGAAATGTCCTAAATTGAGCAATAAATCTCACCAAAATTTTTGCTTTTTATTTCAGCTATATTTGGATATTTGACACGGAGCAAACCATAAATGTATGTTTGACCTTTTTCAAAATAACTTTTAGTATAGGCCAAATTTATAAGGGGACTGGATATCTTAAGAAAGACTGTATTAGGGTGTACTATGCTTGTTTCATTTCCCCTCCAACTAGTTATATACCCACATAATCTCCTTTTTTCTTCTTTCCTTTCCCCCATTCTTATCTTCCCTCCACAAGAGTCCTCTGAATTATCTGAAATTATTATCTATATACACTTTAAGAGAATAATTGGGATTTCTAGTATAATCTGGCAACAACTTTAGTTCAATATCTGAGGCTCTTAGTTTTCAGCATTGCTTCTATATTTTTCAATCATTCTGAAAGTTCTAGCTGAGTTATGAAGTTAAGCTTGCACACACTGATGTCCTATATGGTTTATACTTGTCCTAAATGGGAAATTCTATCATGAGAATGTATGTTATTCAGCTTAACCACAAGGTGGCTAACGGGAGGTGAGAATAGTGTGATGCAAGTCATTGTCATTGTTAATATTTAAATAACAGGTGCTGCTAATGAAAAGGAAAGTCATCTGACAAGAATGAAGGACGATTGTAATGGGACAATCACATCAAATTTTTTTGATTTCGAGTTAAGAGAATTCTATTAATTGTATCTGCTGGAATGAAGAATTTTTGACATCCTTTAGCAAGGTGCTTAGCATTTAAGAGTCTTTGTTCATTTAAAATAAGGATGTATAAATTGTTGGCATGTTACCTTGAATTACCAACAACTATCTGTGAAGTAAAGATGCATCTTTCATATAAAACTGTAATGCATCTGCCCTATAAATAAAACAGTAGTGACATTCATATATTCAATGTTTTTGAATATGGAAAAAAGAGACTTGCAACTCCATAAAAATGAGATGAAGAAAACTGCCTGTATAAAGTCCAAATCCTAAAGAAAATGAATCACCTTGAAACAAAATCATTTTCCAGGCATCATAATACAATTTAATAACATAAAACATATGCACATAAAATTACATTTTCACATGAACTTCAGCATTATTGAGGACTTTTATTCTTCAATAGCTTTAACACCCGGGAGCCAGATGGACTCAGATAAATCTCAGCCTAGAGAAAAACAAAGCAAATCACAAATGTAGAGCCTGGAATAATCTGTTTCTGATGCTATTTGAAATATGAATCATTACCATGAGACCAACAGAACTCAGAAGCAAAGCCATTCTTAACAAGCACTCAGCATTCAACTTTACACATTCTCTGTGGATACATGGACATTCAATAACTGGAATAACCATTAACAAGCTAGAAGATATGCTTTTTAATGGGGTCTAGCTACTTACAAAAGAAGTGAAGTGCAGAATTGAATAAATTGTTAATTTTTAGAGTTTATAGATCATTAGACTAAGAAGGTATTTTAGGGATCATGTCCAAATTCCTCATTTTATAGATAAGGCAACTGAGGTCCCCAGGAAATGGAATTCAATATAATTCAACAAGCATTTATTAAGCAATTACTATTTATACATCGTTGTGCTTATCCTAGGACAAGGGTTTCAAAATAAATAAATTAATTAAACAATAAAACAGTTCCTGCCTTTGAGTAGTTTATAAGCTAGTTATAATAGGGATTAGGGAAAGGGAAAGAAGGTAAGACAAGTAGATTCACACCTACAATGTAACAAATCCATAATGAAGCATGTTAAGTTTTTACTCTGAGTCAAATACTTTGCTAGGTACTAGGAATACTCAGAAAGTTTAAAAAAAACAACTGTGATTTACCTCAAAGATTTGCAGTCCTCAAACTTTTTAAATAGAGGGTCAGTTCACTGTCCCTCAGACTGTGGGAGGGCCGGACTATAGTAAAAACAAAAACTTTATTTTGTGGGCCTTTAAATAAAGAAACTTCATAGCCCTGGGTGAAGGGATAAATGTCCTCAGTTGCCGCATCTGGCCTGGGGGCCGTAGTTTGAGGACCCAAATCTAAGGCAACATGTACATAAATATTTGCATTCAAAATACATAGAGTAGGTAGAAGGTAAGTTTAGGGAGGAAGGAATTAGCAGCTGGGGGTTAGGAAAAGCCACCTTAAAAAAGTGGCACTTGAGTGGAATCTATAAGCATAGGTGAGGGAGGAAAATATTCTAGACATGGGGAAGAAACTAGTATAAAAGTACAGAATCTGCAGTTGACATGTCATGAGTGAGGAAAAGAAAGGAGGCCATTATAGTTGGACTATAGATACATGGAATAGAATGATATTTAAGAAGATTGGGGAGAAAGAAAAGTTATAGAGTAGTAGCTGCACAAATAAAGAGGAGAATGTACAGGGAGATATTGTAGAGAAAGAAACTATATGATTTGGCAACTGTTTGGATATATATAGAGTTAGTGAATGAGGAGTCAAGGATGATTCTGAGGGTGTGAATGTGGATGCTTGGGAGGATGATGGTAACTTGGTAGTAATAGAAAAGTTCAGAAGATTAAAAAATAGTTGGAAATGATTAAATTATGAAGAATTAAGTGATGAAGAAAGGAAAATAGAAAGCTCTTTTAAACTATATTTGGTGAAATATGAGGGCATATGATCTTTAGCTGAAATGGGAAAGGGATGGGTGTTGTGGTCTAAGGAGAAAAAAAGTTTGGAACTGTTTCTGTGGTGAATGGGACAGGGAAGTAATCAAGAAAGAGTAGTAAGATCGCCTTTCTTTGGGAAATAAACAGGTGAGAATAGAATTAGATTAAATTTTAAGTGGACCAAGGCAGTAGGATTTTGTGATTTCCTTCTGTTCTGTTCGCAACATGTGAGTAGTAGCGATGCAGGTGAATGATGAAAGTAATACAAGATTGAGTCTTGACAAGACATCTTTGATAAGGGGAGAAGAAGAAATTCTAGAGGAGAAGAATGAACTGGTTCATTAAGGAGTTGAGGTTAAGAAGGAAGGAGAGTATAGCAAAAGCAGGAGTGATAGCCTGGGAGAATATCAAGGAATGGAAGTATTGGAGGTCATGGTGAGGATGAAGGATAGTTTTAGGAGGAATAAATATAAAGGAGAAATAAAATGATAATGATGACTGGATAAAAAAATTTCAGAGTTCGAATATGAAACTGGGACATCTGTGGGATGCTCTCTGAATATAGCTAAGATGTGTAGAGAAGTAGGTCATGGACATTGAGTAGATTTTGGAAAATAGAATATTTGAGAGAACATCTGTATATCTTGAATTTTCTTAATATGACTGGAATTGTAGTGAAGAAGAGTACCATGAGCCACGTACTGAACTCATTGAAAAATACAGGAGAATATTCCAGAAGGGAAAGTAGATCAAGGCAACTTGAATTTGGATTGTAAAATTATCAAAGGAATAGAGATGGCTAAGTGATGATCATAGGAAAAAACTGAAAGTGGCAGTGGGGAAGAAGGAGTATTTCTAATGCAATTTGTACTAGAAAGGATGGCAAAAGATGCAGTGTCATCCAGAGAAGGCTAGAACTCAATGGGAGCCAGAAGATGCAAAGAACAAGTTCATAACCTCAGTGTCATCCTTGACTTTTTTTTCCTCCTCCAAACTCCATATCATATTAGTTATCAAATCTTATAAATTTGTCACAATGTCTCTCCAGACTCTTTCCAGAGTCTCCTAATTATTGAACTAGTCTCCTAACTAACCTCTACCATTCACATAGCTACCAACTTGATGTTTTGAAAGCACCTACTTTACCATGTCATTTTCCTGCTCAGAAAGCTTTGGTGACTTCCTATTTTCTCTAGGGTAAAATGGAAATCCTACTTTATTGGCATTCAAAGCCCTTTGTTTTCTGGTTGTAGCCCATATTTCCAGATCTTTCATATTATTCCCCCCACCATGCACAATACCTTACAGCCAAACTGACTTATTAATGTTCTTGTTGCCTATACAGAGTATCTCATCTTCCATTTCTGTACTTTTGCATAGGGTATCTTCTATGCCTGTAATGGTTTCTCCCTCCTTGCCTCTGCTTTTTATAATCCCTAGAAGCTCAGTTCAAGGGTCTGTTGAAGTGTCCCTTCCTACACGAAGCATTTCCTGATCTCCCTAATTGTGAGTGCTTCTTTCCCTTCTCTCCGCACTACATTGTGTTTACTTTCTATATATATAATTTACTTAGTCTTAGTGTCTCCCCTCTGAAATTGTTCCCAATTGATCCTGTTCATATAATGTTTGTACATAGCTGTTTTCACATTGCCTCTCCGTTAAACAGTTTGAGAGCAGAGACTATCTTTGTCAATCAAGGGCAATCTAAACAAAAGACAATTGTACTCAGCTAAGTCAATGCAATGCCTTTGCTTAATATTCTTGCTGAATAACTTTACCCTGATATATAGTTAAATACATTTCTTTTTCTTCAATTATAAATTCTTCTACAACTATTTCATTTCATTCTATTGTCAAAGCTAAACTATGATGGGACCAACCTAAGTCAGGCCTGCCTTTCAATAGGCTGTAGTCCCTCTGCATAGTTTGTTGTTGTTCTTGCTTTTAGGGGGAAAAGGAGATAGATGGCTAATTAACTCTTCTATTACAAGATTATAATGAAAATTATAATTAAATGCTATTTTGATATGTTCATTAGGCACGAGTAACATGTTCTAGTGATCATAATTGTGGCCCGAGATAGAGAAGGGGAAGAGAAATATGAGAGGGGAAGAATGTGAAGGTGGATGCATTCTTGGCTCTTTTATGGTTTTCATCGCTTTTCTTTTGCTCTTTCACCAGAATGAGCTTAATCATAGTTGAGTATTCACCTCTTAGGAAATCTGAGGGTCCAATGATGTCATCTGTCTGGTGTTCTCTAAGTAGAATGTCTAGGGCAATGTTAGGAGGTTACAGTATAGCCACCCACTTCGTTTTAAAAAAAATTAAAAAAATACTTTTATGCTGCCTTCTTTCTGAGCGACAGCCTTGACAATAAAATACAAACAGCTTTGTTAACCCAGACAATAGAAGCTGTTACAATAGCAACTGCCTCAAGTAAGCAGGCACCTTTAGAAAGCTCAAGATCATGCCCAATACTTCTGCTTCCACATGTCCATTAACTCATGGGGATGTCATGAGGATCAAATGAGATAATGTATATAAAAATATTTTTGAAAATAAAACATTAGATAAACATTTATCATTTTTTATTAAGATAGCCTTTGCCCCCTTTGTAACAATAGCTTCTGACTATTAGTTACTTTAGTACAACCTTTTCAAACTTTTGGACCTCAGGACTCCTTTAAGCTCTTAAAAATTATTGAGGGCTCTCAAGAACTTTTATTTATATGAGTTATATTCAACGGTATTATGAGACTTAAATAAGATAATGCTTATCGAACCTTAAAGCACCATATAAATACTAATGAGGATGATAGCCTACCATCATCACTCCTCCAGTTTGGCGGATGTTGTTCCCTGAGCCTTCTATTGTATTTCTGTATCTAGAGCATGTATCTAGTGCAGTACAGGAGCGTGATGGTAAGTGTTTAATAACCAGACTCATAGGGGGGAAAATGCATGCTTGCATTTAAATTTAATTTGCATTATTAATACTTTCTTAAGTTTATATAATTCTTCAAAACAATAAATCAAATCCTGATTTAGAGGGAAGACTCTTACTGAAAGTTTACAAAAGAATCTCATGAGCTGATACAAGCTAGCTATAGAATACTTTTTATATTTATTAATATTTACTATTTTAAATATTAACATTGATAAGTTTAAAGAAATTTATTAATTCATTTAAAATAACAACAATAAAATTATCACATTTTAACATAAATATAATTTTTACGAAAGGTAAAATATTGTTTTAAAATATTAAAGGGACATTGTTTCTTGTACTTCCATTCTAGTTCAGATTGGGAACTTAGAGCTTTTAGGGAAATTTGTTGCCTTCTTGCCAAAATTCTCCCCCAAATATTTCCTGCCAGGACTTACACCATTTCCCCAATGCTTTCAGTTCTTGTCTTCACAGTTTAGCATTAAATCTTTGAATTATCTTTGCCAATGTGATTTGAATCTGAAAAAGTCACCTTTCTCTCCTTCTCCCCCCCACCCAAGAACATTAATTTTCATGAGAATTTTATGCTGAGAAATGCTGGGGGTGTGCAGCATGAGCTGAAGCAAATTGGCCAAGCTAAAGAATATCTCATTTATCTATTGTTAAGAAAATAAACCCAGTAGCAAATGTGGATGTTGTTTGCTTATTGTTAATGAAGAGGAGATAAAGAATAGTGACTTTTAAAATGGGGGAGACTTTATTTTTTGCCAGTTTTACTATTTGGAAGAGACCAAATACATTAGGAATCAGATAAATGTTTTCTCAGAGCATTCCAGGAATATTTTGCTTATTAATTTGCATCCATTTATATGAGATTAATTAAAGGAGGGGCTCACTTAGATGCAGAGATTTTTTTCTTTTAAAGAAGCTATTTCTCTCTCTCTTACCTATTCTCTTATCAGTTATGCTGGTAGGCATATGGAAGGGCCACAGAATGGGTTGTAAAGCTATAATTCAAAGGAGTGACTATTAAGTCAGTTGTAATTTTTAATATATGTGTAATATAAGTGTAAACACACTAAAAACTTCATATGAGAAAAGAAAGAATTTTGTATTCAATAACATGTAGATATTTTTGCTTGATGGTTAAATTTTCAAATAGCACTCACAGCTTTGATGAATGAGGTCTTTTAGTTTACCCACTTGTTAAATAAGTGATTTAGAATACATCAAGGGTTCTTCAACTTCTTTCCTAAAACTCAGATCTGACTATGTTTCTTTCTCTTCCTCTTTATCTCTTTTAATAAACGCCATTTGGTCCATATTATTTCCAGGAAGCAAATGTAACATAAAAGCCTTCATAATCTGGATCCTTCCTATCTTTCCAGCCTTCTTATATCTTATTCTTTCCCACACACTCTGCAATCCAGTGACACTGGATTTTGACTTATTTCTTAAACATGATACTTCATCTCCCTATTCCAGACATTTTCAACTGGCTGTCCCTCATGTCTGCATGCTTTTCCTCTTTTACTTCCAATTCCTTTCTTTACTAGCTTCTTTCAGGTCCCAGTTTAAATCCTCCCTTCTTCAAGAAGCCTTTCCTGCTTTCTTTCAATGCTTTCTTTCTAAGATTATGTCCAATTTGTCTTCTATATATTTCATTTGTATATTGATGTTTGTCAGTTGTCTTTCCCCTTCAGACTATGAGTTCTTTGAGAACTGAGACTAGTTTTTCTTTTTGTTGTTGTTGCTTTGACCTCTTTGTATTCTCAGTACTTAGCACAGTGCCTAATAGGTATTAGACATTTAATAAATGTTAATAGATGAATTTTTTTTGTCATTTAGCAATCTGGTGAAACCTACAAGCCCTTCCCAGCATAATGGTTTTAAATCAATAAAATAAAATACATAAGATATTAAAGGAAACAAATTTATTGAAATACTATTTAAGAAGTACAAGTTAAGAACCCCTAATCTAGATGTGTTACTGAATCTATAGTAATTCTTAAATATTATAAATATTAATTAATTAATTATAATATGTGTGTATATGTATGTGTGAACACACATATTTAGTTTGTATGTAATTGTTTTATGTACTTTTTAATCTTGCTATTTGTTTAGATTGGGAGCTTCATGAGAGCAGGAATAGGTATTAGATTTTTTTCATGTCCTCTACAATGTCTAGCAAAATGCTAGTTATATCGTAGGAATGTGCTCAATATATACCTGCTAATTGATTTCAATTTCTCATCCTGAATTTCTCCTTGCTTCCTTTGTGTTACTTCTTTAATTTCTCTGTGTTCTTTTGTTTTTAATTGGGGTTCCCTACCTCACATTGATATTTGGAATAACATTATATATATAAAAATATACATCTGTTTTAATTAAAATGGCTCTTGCACCCAAGCATTTCATTGCTATAGCTGTCAGTGTCAACAAGTACTGAGCAGGAATATTAAAGCTTATATGCGGTTGAATTTTTTAAATGCACTTTAAATCTAGACATCTAGAAGCACTTGGCTATTCACTTGGAACTGGTCCTTGGCTTCTCTTCTGAGGCTGATAATGACACTTAGTTGCTATTGACCTCAGCTGGATTTACACTGATACTCTAGATGTAAAAGTCTCTGAAGTCCATTAATAATCTCTTGAGCCAACCAACTCCTCAACCCTTAGAACTCTAAAAAGGTTTACAAGGTGGATTGGTCTTTTGTTATCAAGTAATATAATTGCAATGACACACACACAGGAACCTATTCTGTACCTATTAGCAGCAGAATTATATTTAGATAGGACATACCAGGATTGTGTTTTGTTTTTACTATGTATCTTCAGGCAGTGGTCCCAAGCTTGTTGCTTTTCTCTGAAAGAAATGGGGGAGTGGTCCATTGCTGTCATTAGAGATTGCATCAATATCCCAAATGATCTTACCATCTCTGAGTAAATGACATTCAGCAATATGAGGGGGAAAAATCATAAATTTGTTTGCAGTGAAGTGAGTAATGAAATGGACTAATAAGCAGAAAAATTTCTTGTATCGATTAGAATCTAGTTGAAGTATCTTTGAGGAAGGAAGAAAAAAAAGAAAAGAAAGTATGGCTACTTATGTATTGAAATGCTTCCTGCTTTGCACGATTTCAAAAAGATTTCTTCTATCAGGACCAAAGTCATTTGGGATATCCAAAAAGGAATTGAATAAATATAAACTTATATGGAGGAGAATGTTTGATTAAACACAGTTTATATTATGTAATGACACCACAAGGGCAGAAGGTCAGGGAGGGAAGTTATGTAGAGGGGACCCAGAGTGCTGGACTTTTGAGAAATATTAACTGAGTTTACCAGTTGATGAATGGGGATTTAAAAAATTATTTTACCACTATCGTGTATAAGATTTTTTCTCTTTGTTATTCGCCTTGCTATTCTCAGGTAAGGAAGTCCAGTTGCCAGTTACAGAATGGGAAGCAAAATTTAATTACTACTTAAATTTCTCATCTTCCTCCCTGTGTCTACTCATTTATACTTTTGTTGTAAATCTGTGTATTTTTTCCTTGGCAGTGCTGTAAAGTCAGCTTTGGTCTCTCTTCACCCTAATCATAATCTACATAAATGTAATGGATGTGGTATTCCTTTATTTTTGTTTCTCTTTTATTCTTTTAATTCTAAACTGCTTTTTTCCTTGAAGGAGAACTGTATTACAAAAGCATGGAATTTTCCAGACAATGTTTAGCACATAATCGTTTTAAGAGGCTTCATGTTTGCAAGAGACAAATTAAGCAGCGTTCTCTAATATGTAGACAACATCTGTTACACAAAGTCACCATTAATGATAACACTGAGTTCTCCTTTGTGACTGATTTCTATCCAGCTGCACCTAACTGTAAAAGGGGCTATCAAAGGAGGCTACACATTTATCTGTCAGTTTCCAGTGTCTTTGGGAAGCAGTGCATAAACCAAAAAGGAACCTTTGTTAACCTCTGAAATTGTAATCTACAAAAATCATTTTTACAAGAGCACTGCTTATATCTATATGTCAGTCTCTTGTCTACATTATAGATCAGAAAAAAAAACTATCCAAAGTCTCAAAATGGTAATAAACCTCACTCTGTGACCTATATAATGTTAAGGGTTCTACCTAGAGTAGGGATTTTTCTCTCTCTCCACCACCCACTTCTTATTTCCATGCCTCCACCAACAAAAAACCCTTTGAAATCTGTTGATCTCTGACTAGTTAAAATGAAGAAAAAATCTTTGGTAGTTCTTACTGACTGATTAGGGACATGGTTTGATGACTTGTCAAGAGTTTTGGTGGTTGTATTCTTTAATAAGATCATGGAAATTATTTAGTTGACCAGTGGGAATAGCTATCTATCTATATATATATTGTCTTAATAACTAATCTTTAATCATAAAATGTTAGCACCAGAAGAGATTTTCATGATTACTTAGCATAATTTTTTCATCTTAATAGATGAGGAAACTGGGCTCATTCAAAAGTACATAAGTCACATAAAAACTTAGCAGTAGAGTCAATGCTGGACTCTAGAGTTCCTGTTTCCCAGATCTTTATTCTTTCTACCTCACTACATAACCTTATTAGTAAAACACACACATGAAAAACTGTCTTAAAATATGAATGTGCAATGAGGTGATTCAAGGCAATTCCAATAAACTTGGGATAAAAATTCCAGTCACAATATAGTATTTTTACATTTTTGTTCATTTTTTTCTTTCTCGTGTTTTTCTCCCTTTTTTGTACTGATTTTTCTTACACAACCTGACAAATATGGAAATATTTTTAAAAGGATTATACATCAGATTGCTTGCTATTTTGTGTAGGAGGGGAAGTAAGGGAAGGAGGGGGGAAATCTAGAACACAAAGTCTCAACAAAAAGTTGAAAAGTATGTGTATTTAGAAAAAATAAAATACTATTAAATTTTTTTTAAAAAATTAAATATGAATGTGTAATGTACTCCAGGTATGTTTTCTCCACTGGCTTTGTTGTTCATAATAGTTATATTTTATGCAACTGGACTGAAAATGTTTTTAAAAATAGTCCTTTAAAGTTCTTCCCAGTTCTACCATTTTATAATTAAGGATTATATATCAATAGAAGTTCCAGGGAGTCTTCTCTTTTTAAAAAACAAATTATCAAACTATCAAAAAATTTATAATCAATAAGAATTTCAAACTTCCATTCCACTAATGGTATTCTTCCTATGTCTTTGATGACTTACGTTTCACTAAACCTAGCTCTTCAATCCCATCTCTAACCTGCCCCATTCATAAAAGACTTGCAATCTGGGATCCCCAAAGAGCCAACCTCCCCTTTTTTATCAACTTTAAACCTTTACTTCAACTCTCTTCTCCATCAGCATCTTAGCTGAGACGCTATTACAATATAAACAATGCCAATCACATTTATACTTACTTTTGGCATCTATTCCAGCTTTACCATTCAGAAACTGGCACAGCTTCACACAGAGGCAAAGTTAATAGAAAATTCACTAAGGAGCCCCACTAGTGGCAGAAGGGTGAATAACGCAGCCCTAATCTCTGAATTTGTTAATATGGTTGGATTGGAAATAGGGAAGAGTACTGTGGAGAGATGCTAGAATACTAATGAAGCATGCAAACACTCAATCCAAGTAAGGATGTGAGCATACAAATGCTAGTTGCCATAGAACCTCCCTAAACAGCTGTAATTAATGTAAAACACATCTCACCAGCTGAACCTTGGGATAGGCTTAATTGCCCAGAGTGGTTTAATCTTCAGCTCTACCAGTTTCAGGAGGATTACTTGTCTTTGGTGAACTCAGTAGAGGGTTCAAAGTAAATTTGTTTAAAGTGATAGCATAGTTTAAGATGCGTCTTAAAATTGCATGGAGAAAGAATCATAAAGAATAATGCTTGTAATGATAGAGAACACAGTGGGATAGGCACTAGAGACAGAGCAATTTCTGGCCAGCAGGTAAGGGATGATGTAGGTACGCCTGTGATTTAGGCTAGTGTTTAAAGTATATGATTATAGAAGGAGCAGACTACTTTATTTTAAAGTTTGATATAGCTTGAAGCTATTTTAATATGAACTCTAAAACATTTTATTGTCACTGGGTAAAATCTGGGAATAGAGAGGCAATGTGATTTAGTGGAAAGAATTCTGGAATTGGAGTCAGGAGTTCTAGGTACAATTCCTGATCCTCCCCATCCCCCACTCCCCACCCCGCCCCCAGCCACAGACTAGTCACAATCTCTGTGAACTTCAATTTCCTCATATGTAAAATAAAAAAATTAGTATGAAATAATATGAAACCCAAATTGTCTCCTGTATTTGGATATTTTCCCAATAAAGAGGGATCAAGCAATAAGCATGTTCTTCCTCCCTCCCTTCCTCCCTTCCTTACTTCCTCCCTCCCTCTCTTCCTTCCTGTCTTCTCTCCATTCCTTTCTTTCTTCCTTCCTTCCTTTCTCCCTCCCTCACTCTCTCCCTCTTTCCTTCCTTCCTTCCTTCCTTTCTTCCTTCCTTCATTCCTTTTTTCTTCCTTTTCTTTTAGCTTTACTACATCTCAGAAGCTCTAACTCAAATGATTTACCAGTCTCGGCTTCCTCAACAGTGGGATCACAGATCTGTGACAAGATGTCTCGTGTTTTTTTTTTTTTTTTTTAAGGTTTGCCAAGTGCTTTGTATATATTATTTCATTTGATGCTTACAACAACCCAGAAAGGTAGGCAATATTATCTCCATTTTACAGATGAGGCAACCAAGACTGAGAGAGACTAAGTGACTTGCCCAGAATGGGGCACAAATCAGTGAGTTCATGAGGGAAAGAGATAGAAAATGGAATTTGGGGAATGATCAATAAATGATTAAAGCATTAAGAATGCCAGGCACAGTGCTAAAGACAGTGGATGCAAATACTAGAAAAGAAGATGCTCCTTGATCTTAAAGCACTTGCATTATAACAAAGAAAGACAACACATGAAGAGGAGCTAGAAAGTTGAAGGGGGAGAGGGGTTTTCGGGTCTGTAAATTCCTTTACAGGGGACTCTTGTGCGCCAGAAAGGGAACCCTCAGAACTCCTTACCCTTGCGCCGCCATTAGACCTCATTTAACTCCCTGGCCACCAGAAACCCTGATTTCATTTGGGTTCCCCAAATCTAAACCTCATCATTTTTGTTACCTCATCAATACCTGTCCCAGAAGGTGCTTCCTCCCTTCAGTTGCCTGCTGGACAGGTGGGACGCCCGATTCTTGCGAGAACGTACAATAAACTTTTGCTTTGCTCCAAGAGATCTCTCCAGATTTTTATTAAATGGTGATCCTTTACCATTCTGAGCCACACACAACTTTTACTTGTGGCTCCGAGAAGCTATTACATATGCAGCAGAGACAACCTGGCAAACTATTTAGGTTGAGAGTAACCAGTGGACCTCAAACATGACAGTATATTATAAAGGTCTCTCTCCTGTGCATGTGAAGACTTCCCCCAGGGAATGGGTGAATGAGA
The DNA here is from genome assembly GCF_016432865.1 of Antechinus flavipes. NCBI lineage: Eukaryota > Metazoa > Chordata > Mammalia > Dasyuromorphia > Dasyuridae > Antechinus > Antechinus flavipes. Next base: position 156,439,932 of record NC_067399.1, on the reverse strand, counting down.
ACAATTTGTTCCGATAGTCATGAAGGTGGCTGAAGCAAGTGCCATGGAGTTCTTAGAACTTGGCCAGACATTAAAGATGCCAAGGTCATCCACTTTATCCTAGGTCATCGTCAATCATCCTGAATTTTGTCTTGTCCCTGGACCTTGAAGACTCTGGAAAAGAGAGTAAGATTGATGACTTTGAGCAACTCTACTTCGCTTAAAATTCAATTCATATACAAGTCAAGACATCACCCCATAATGTCATCGGTCCTCTTTGAAAATAAGGGGAAAAAAAGCAATATCACCCAAAGAGAAGTTCCAACCATTCATAACAAGTTCTAGATAGGATAACTTAGATATAATAACAGAAGCAGTACGTGAATGGGCTACTAGGTGGCTCAGCAGATATAGTGTCAGGCCTGGCATCAGAAAGACATCTTCCTGACTTCAAATCTGGGTTCAAACCTTTTATTAGTTGCATAACCCTCAGCAAGTCACTTAATCTTGTTTGCCTCAGTTTCCTCATCTCTAAAATGAGCAGGAGGAAATGGTAAACTACTCCAGTTTCTTTTGCCAAGAAAACTCCAAATAGACTTATGAAGAGTTAGATGTGATTGAAATGATTATTTAGTCATTAATAATAACATATAACATATAATACCATAATTATAATAACATAAATAATAACAATAACAAAGTTGTTACAAGCTGCTTCCAATCCAATCCAATTATTTATTAAACTCCTAAAGCACTATACTGGGATTGAGAAGCCAAAACAAAACAAAAAAAAAAACAATTTTTGTCTTCAAGGAACTTATATTCTACCAGGGCTGAGTCATGGATTTGCAGCATATAAACAAGGATATATATGATAATTTGAGAGAAAGAAATCAATAAAAACTAAGGGGTTCAGGAAAAGTTCCTCATAAAATAAAAGACAGGCTGAGTCTTAGAATCAAACATTTAGAACTGGAAGGGGGCTTAAAAGTGAAGAGAGTTTTAGGCATAGTATATATAGCCTATACAAAGGTATTTGCTTCTCTGCTTGATTTTTTTCAACTCTACAGAACAAGATACCCCTCTTAGGTTAAGCTCATCATGTTACTAACTCAAGCCTTTACTGACATCACCTCCCCCTGTCTCTTTCTTCTCCCCTCTGAGTGGCAGACTGGAGAGTGGAGTAGCAAACTTCTCCTAATGCCTTCCTTTCTAGAGGGCAGAGAATGGACTTTAAGGTTCACCCCATTTTGTATCTGGGTTTTTTAACTTCAAGAATAAGATATCCTGGACCCAGTATTCTCTGGTGACCTCTTCCTGACCTTCCCTGCATCCTTTTGTGTGTCTTTCTTCCTATCTTTGTTATATTGTAAAGGACTGTCTCTTTTTTAATTAATTGTATCCCCAATGCTTAGCATATAGTCTGGTACCATAGGTACTTTTAAAATTATTATTATTATTATAGCTTTTTATGGACAGAACATATGCATATGTAATTTTTCAACAATTACCCTTGCAAATACTTCTGTATTCCCTTCCTTCCCTCCATTCTCTCCCTTAAATGGCAGGCAGTTTCATACATGTTAAACATGTTAAAGTATATCTTAAATACAATATATGTGTACATATTTTTACAGTTCTCTTGTTGCACAAGAAACATCAGATTTGGAAAGATAAAAATAACCTGGGAAGAAAAACAAAAACGTAAGCCACCCATACTCATTTCTCAGTGTTTCTTTCGCTGGGTGTAGCTGGTTCTGTTCATCACTGATCAATTGGAACTGGATTGGAGCCTCTCATTGCTGAAGAGAGTCACTTCCATCAGAATTGATCATCATACAGTATTGTTGTTGACATATATAATGATCTCCTGGTCCTGCTCATTCCACTCAGCATCAGCTCATGTAAGTCTCTCCAGACCTTTCTGAAATCATACTGTTGGTCACTTCTTACAGAACAATAATATTCCATAACATTCATATACCACAATTTACTCAGCCACTCTCCAATTGATGGGTATCCACTCAGTCTCCAGTTTCTAGCCACTACAAAGAGGGATGCCACAAACATTTTTGCACATGTTCAAAGACTTCCTTTAAGGTCTTTTTGGGATATAAGCCCAGTAGTAACACTGCTGGATCAAAAGGTATGCACAGTTTGATCACTTTTTGAGCATAGTTCCAAATTGCTCTCCAGAATGGCTGGATCCATTCACAACTCCACCAACAATGCATCAGTGTCCCAGTTTTCCTACATCCCCTCCAACATTTGTCATTATTTTTTCCTATCATCTTAGCCAATCTCAGTGGTGTGTATTGGTATCTCAGAGTTGTCTTAATCTGCATTTCTCTGATCAATAATGATTTGGAGCACCTTTTCACATGATTAGAAATAGTTTCAATTTCTTCATCTGGAAATTGTCTGTTCATATTCTTTGACCATTTATAATTTGGAGAATGGCTTGATTTCTTATAAATTTGAGTCAATGCTATATATATTTTGGAAATGAGGCATTTATCAGAATCTTTGAATGTAAAAATATTTTCCCAGTTTATTGCTTCCATTCTAATCTTGTCTGTATTAGTTTTATCTATATAAAAACTTTTTAACTTAATATAATTAAAAATTTTTATTTTGTGATGAATAATGATCTCTAGTTCTTCTTTGGTCACAAATTCCTTCCTCCTCCACAGGTCTGAGAGGTAAACTATCCTATGTTCTTCTAATTTATTTATAATTTCATCTTTTTGCCTAAATCATGAGCCCATTTTAATCTTATCTTGGTGTATGGTTGTAAAATATCGTTTTACTACTTAACTCTGGGCAGTCACTTCATCTGTGAAAGCCCTAGTATTACCCGATATTTCACATTGCCAGTCTCTCCTAATTCCCAGGGTGTCAAAGTATCTCTGGCCACTGACCTTTGCAGTGTGAACCATTTCTACCCAGCTAACCTCCTCTGAGGCCTTCAGAGATCTCTGGCTATGAATTCTTGAATCATAGTTTAACAAGCGATAGTGTGCTCAAGAACAGCCATGTGCAAACTTAAAGCCTTTATTATACTTGTTCATATATTGCCCTGACTTGTTAACTCCCTAGTGAATATGTGGTCTGGAGACCCATGTGCTCACTATCAAGCTCCTTACCTCTTTTGGCTATCCATCCACTGGGCTCAGCTATTCCAGGATAGAGTGATCGACCTGCTACTTGCAATGGACTTAAAAAGGGTCTGTGAGGTCACACACACAGCCAAATCAGAGAGGGAGCCATCTCCCATTAAGATGCTATCTTGCTATAACAAGAGTCCTGCCCATAGGGCAGTCCCTAACCACAGAAAATTACTTGTAGGACACTCAAACCTCCTGTTGCAATGTGCTGGCCCATTTAAAGGACCCTTATATATGGTGTTAAGTGTGGATCCATGCCTAGTTTCTGCCATACTAATTTTCAATTTTCTCAGCAGTTTTTGTCAAATAGTGAATTCTTATCTCAAAAGTTAGAGTCTTTGGATTTGCTATAGTTATTGCTATATTGCTATAGTTATTGAATATTTTTCCTGTGACCTATTCCACTAATCAACTAGTCTATTTCTTAGCCAATACCAAATGGTTTTGTTGACTGCTGCTTTATAATATAGTTTTAGATCAGGAACAGCTAGGCCATCTTCATTTGTTTGTTTGTTTGTTTTTTCATTAGTTCCCTTGAAATTCTTGACATTTTGTTCTTCCATATGAATTTTATTGCTATTTTTTATGGGTCATTAAAATAGTTTCTTGGGAGTCTGGTATAGTACTAAATAAATTGATTAGTTTAGGTAGTATTGTCATTTTATTATATTTGCTCAGTCTATCCAAGAGCACTTAATATTTTTCCAGTTGTTTAGATCTGACTTTATTTGTATGGAAAGTGTTTTGTAGTTTTGCTCATTTGGTTCCTTGTAATGTTCTTGGTGGTTTTCTGGAGGTCTCTGGAGCAGTCTTCCTTTCAGTTGAGTAATCACCACAAGAATAGTCAGGTGTTAAAGTTCAAATCTTTTATTATTGCCTTCACAATCTAGTTTCCTTGCCTTGGGCCAGCTTTCTGGAGAGCCTTTCAGATTGGCCTTCATCTCAGTGGGGGAAGTGCAGGAGGCCAGACCAGCCACCATGGTGGTGTGTGAATTGAAGTGAATGAATCTGGCTCTGAGTCCCTGGACTTGTGCTTCAGCTTTCAGCCACCACAAAGATATGACAATGGAATGAATCTGTCTCTCCTTGGCTCAGAGAGGTTGAGCTCCTACCTCCAGTGTGTTTGTCTTCTCTGGCTCTAACTTCAGCTGAGTTTGTCGCAGCTTATATGCTGTACACTGATTATAAACCAATCATTATGTCACTAGGAAACCATTATTTGTTGTAAGATTAAATCAGTCATACTGAACTTAGAGAACTATTAATCACCATGCTAAACTAAATAACCATTCACATCAATTGTCACATCAATTCCACTGATTTAACACCTTGTAAGAATCCTTGTTTTAGAATCCTGGCCCATAACGTCTCCTGCTTTGTTTTTTTTTTTAGAACATAGATGGTTATGCCCTCCTTGACTTCTCAGGGTGGTGAGAACCCCAAAAAAGGAACTGATCATGCCCTTCCTGACTTCTCAGGAAAAAAAAAGGTGAAAACACCAAAAAAGGAGATGATCATGCCCTCCCTGACTGTCAGGAAATCCAATGATTCCTGCAGATTTTGAAGTCCTGTATCAGTCTTATCATGTTTCAGAGAATCCAATGATTTCTGCTCATTTTTGCAATAGTCTTATTATCAGCCACGCTTTTTCAGTGTCAGATGTTTCTTAGGTCTTCTCCTTTGTTTCAAAATTGTTCTCTTTTTCTGTCTCTTTCTGATGAACAAGGTGAATGTGGCTCTTTGGCACCCATCTGATTCCTTCTCCATCTGCAGATATATAAGCAAACTCTTTCTTCCAAGGAGTTAACCTATCTAGTTCCTTCCATTCACCACTTTCTGAATTTCTCCACATCACCTAGCAATTACATTGGAACTGCTCACACTGGACACTGTCCTTCCATTGGGTTAAAAAGCCTATATTCTCCCCAATTGTAATGCCTTTCTCCCATCTGATTACTTTTTGGGTGATTGATTGGGTATTTCCTTTCTTCCATCTGATTGCTTCTCTGCTGATTGATCATATCAGAGTTCTGAACTTCTAAAGACTTTCTGGGTGTAAACTTGGCTGCCATCATGCCCTACCTGTTTTTTGTTTGATGTCTTGGAGCTGGGCCCTGCCTCTCATTTCCCTGGGTCAATCTACATTCTGAGACCCAGTGGAAGCCCTTTCTGTACATAGAGTTTTGGGTCTTTTCTCACCTTGTCTTCTCACTCTATCTCTATACCTACATTGAGCTTTCAGAGGCCCTACTTTACCACAATGAAAGCATTGACGAGTCTCTCTGGAAGTCCCTTGGCAAGAGAGACCCTGTCTTCCCATGTCATAGTCTGGGTATAATAAGCATTTGTGCCCACTGTAGCACAGCATCTTATGATATCCTCTAAAGGAGCATCTTTGTGTAGTCCCCATATAATTCTTCTACAATCTCATTAGAATTTTCTCTAGCAAGTTGTTGATCATCATTCCTGTTGCAGCATTTTCTCCAATCGTTTGCATGATAGCTGTCTGCAGACATCCCACAAAATCAGCAAAGGGTTCATTTGGACCTTGCTTTATTTTCGTGAAGGCTTCCCCTTGATTTTGCTTTCCTGGGAGGCTGCCCCATGCTTTTATAGAAGTAGAAGCAATTTGTTCATATGCTATCAAAGGGTAATTAATCTGTACTGAAGTATCTGCATAATGACCTTTACCTTCTAGTTGGTCAAAGGTGATTTGAATATAAACTCCAGTTTGCCTATTTCATTGGGCTTGTATTCTACATAGTTCACTGTACTTTAAAAGCCACAAGTTTTTTCCAGATTCTAAACATGTTCTTGTTATAGATTTCCAATCACTAGGGGTTAGGATTTCATAAGCCAAATTCTCTAATATCATCTTAATATAAGATGATGTAGCCCCATAAAGAGTACATATCTTTTTCAAATCCTTGATTTTTTCCAGATCAAAAGGAGTATATCTTCTCCTTTGTTGACCTGAAGAGTCAAATTCTTCAATAACAGGGTATGCATTTATTTTACCTTTTCCAATTCACATTTCAGTAACTTGTTACTTTCTTGCATGGCTTCTCTTTCCTTTCCCCATTTTTCTTCAACCTCTCTTTTAAGATTTTTAATAGTTTCTTCTAGTAAAGTCTTGTATAATGGGTATCAGGTTAGATCCCCCTTTGGGGTATTGTCAGGAGACTGTCTGCTATTAGTCTTTTGGGATTGAAAACCTGCTCTCTTTCTGCATAGAAGCTATCAATAATCCTTTTGATTTTTTTTTACTCATTTTTTTTTAAAGCCTGTAGGGTCTGCCTTCAGGGCAAGGAAGTTACCAGCTTCCTCTGCAGAGCAGGGATAAGCATATGGACAGTAGCTGTCCTGCAAACAGGCTGCAAAGAGCAGCGAGGTATGGGAGTGCTCTGGGGAAAAGTTCTCCACTGAAAGTGACTAGGCCAAGCTGCAGAAAGGCCCAGTGAAGAACCCTGCTGTGCAGATTAGCGACTGCCCTGAGGCTAGAGTCTGAGCAGTAAAAGTGTCACTACCCCAAGCCAAAACCCGCTGTGGGGCTGTGGGTATTGGGGGCTGACCAGCGAATAGCTGCACAGACCAGAAGTGTCTTTGCCCTAGGAAGCACAGTCGTGCTGGGGAAGTTCTATTGCCCCAGGCCGAGCCCCGCACTGTGCAGATTAGAGGCTATCCTAGGCTGTGCCGCCCTGCTGTGCAGATTTGTGACTGCCCAGGCCTGTGCTGCAAAATGCAGCTGCAAAGCTGTACTGTGGTTTGTGCTGAGTCACCTCTGGTTTTAGGTGGGTATAGCCAGATCCTGTTAGGTTCTGATGTTTTTTAGAGTACCCTCTACCTTTGGCTTTAATTTCTCTGCTGGTCTACTGCTTTGCAAGCAGTCAGCCTATGGCAGAGTAAACTCTGTAAATTTTCTAACTACAGAGGCCACCCCAGCCTGGTCTGCTCAATATGCTAGCTTCTAATTCTCTATCCCTGTTTGCACTGGTCTGTTCCTGCAGCTCAGGACAAACCTTTTCTGGTGAACTTGCAGATTATCTTTGACTGATGAGTTGTTGCACTTCCAATTTTCGTGAATTTTACCACTCAAGCACTATTTTTGAGGCTGGATTTAATAATTGGTACTGAGGGTATGAGAGCGCTCAGAAAGTCACCTGTGTCTTCTCCTCCATCTTGGCTCAGCTGGTATGCATATATCCAGATATATCCTGTCCTTATTTTTGCTTTAACCAGTGCCTTTTGTAATTTTGTCATAGGCTGCTTCATAGGTGATGCTGATTGTGTCATGGCCCCTCCCCCTCCTTCTTCTCCCTCCACCCATGAAAGGTTAATTAAGGGGGAGGTAGGTCAAATGTTGGAGAATGCCCTTATGGATCCTGCTGTGAAGCACAACACTCCTTAATTTCATCAGAATTGTATTTAACTCCATTCTTGTCTAATTCTTCATCCTTTTCACCTAGTTTGTCAATATCCTTCCCCCCTACTCTTTCTTCTTTTTTCTTATTCTAATACTCATATAGTTTCTTAAAGCCAATTGTATTAAGTAATATGTATAAAATGTTTCTTTAGGAATTGAATTAGGACCATTATCATTGTAATATTCATATAGTTGCTCTCCTACTAATTTCTAATCGTCTAGATCTAATTCTTTTTTCCTTAGAGAACCAAGGAAATGTATATTTTAATATTTCAAAGAGTTCAATGATCTGCCTCCAAGTTACAATCAAACCTTTGTTTTTTATGAGTTTAACTATACTTTGGACACATTTTCCTTGAAGTGGAAAAGGCTCCTTTCTAAACATTTGTCCTATTTCAGCTGAAACACTATTTTAGCCCTTAACAAAGTTTCCTTCTTGTCTGTTTTTATACTCACCCTAATTTCTGGGTCATAGAAACTTTTCCACTGAACTCAGAATTGGAGACTTTTCCACTGAAATCAGAATTGGAGGCTTTTCCACTGAACTCAAAATCGTGTCAGGATTGTGGACTTAAATCCTTAGTTCTTGTTCAGGCACCAAAATATAATGTTTTTGTTTGGTTTTCTGGAGGTCTTTGGAGCAGCAGAGTAATCACCATGAGAATAGCCATGTGTTAAAGTCCAAATCCTTTATTATCTCCTTCACAGTCTAGTTTCCTTGCATGGGGCTCAGGCCAGCTTTCTGGAAAGCCTTTCAGACTGGTCTTAGTCTCACTGGGGAAGTGCAGGAGGCCAACCACCAGCTGTGAGATGAAGTAAATGAATCTAGCTATGACCTTGGTTGAATTTGTTCCAGCTTATATGCTCTACAGTGAGTATAAACCAATCATTATATCACTAGGAAACCATTATTTGTTGTATGATTAAAGCAATCTTACTGAACTTAGAGAACTATTAATCACCATGCTAAACTAGATAACCATTGCCTCATCAATTCCACTGAGTTAGCACCTTGTAAGAATCCTTGTTTTAAGTAAAGTTCTGACTTTCCTTTGGCAGATAGATTCCCAAATATTTTATACAATTGACAGTTATTTTAACTCTTTGTTATCTCTTGCTGTTGGGTTTTGTTAATGAGGTATAAAAATGCTGAGGATTTATATGGATTTATTTTGTATCCTGCAACTTTGCTAAAGTTGTAGATTATTTCTAATAGCTTTTTAGTAGAATCTCTGGGATTCTCTAAGTATACTATCATATCATTTGCCAAAAGTGATAATTTGGTTTCCTCATTACCAATTCTAATTCTTTTAATCTCTTTTTCATCTCTTACTGCTGAAGCTAGCATTTCTAATACAATATTGAATAGTAATGGGATAGTGGGAAACCTTATTTCACTCCTAATCTTATTGGGAATGGTTCCAGTTTATCACCATTACATATGATGCTTACTGATGGTTTTAAATAGATGCTACTGACTATTTTAAGGAAAAGTCCATGTATTGCTATACTCTCTAGTGTTTTTAATAGGAATGGATGTTGGATTTTATCAGATGCTTTTTCTGTATCTGTTGAGATGATCATATAGTTTTTGTTAAGTTGGTTATTGATATAGTCAACTATGTTAATAGTTTTTCTAATATTGAACTAGCCCTGCATTCCTGGTATAAATCCTACTTGGTCATGGTATATTATCCTGGAAATGATTTTCTGTAATCTTTTTGCTAGTATTTTATTTAAGATTTTTGCATCAATGTTCATTAGGGAGATTAGTCTATAATGTTCTTTTTCTGTTTTCGTCCTACTTGATTTAGGTATCAGTACCATATCTGTGTCATAAAAGGAATTTGGTAGGACTCCTTCAATCCCTATTTTTTTTCAAATAGTTTATATAGCATTGGAGTTAATTGTTCTTTGAATGTTTGGTAGAATTCACATGTAAATCCCTCTGGTCCTAGGGATTTTTTCTTAGGAAGTTGATTAATAGCTTATTCTATTTCTTTTTCTAAAATGGGACTGTTTAACCAATTTACTTCTTCCTCTGTTAATCTGGACAAGCTATATTTTTGAAGGTATTCATCTATTTCATTTATTTATTGACATAAAGTTGGGCAAAGTAACTCCTAAATATTGCTCTAAGTTCCTCTTCATTAGTGCCAAGTTCTCCCTTTTCATTTTTAAAACTAACAATTTGAGTTTCCTCTTTCCTTTTTCTAATTAAATTTACCAACAGTTTATCTATTTTATTGTTTTTTTTTCATAGAATCAACTTAGTTTTATTTATTAATTCAATAGTTTCTTTTACTTTCAATTTTATTAATCTCTCCTTTTATTTTTAGAATTTCAAGTTTAGTGTTTGATTGGGGGGGTTTAATTTGCTCTTTTTCTAGCTTTTTTAGTTGTAAGCTTTTTAAGTTGTAAGTGATTTTCTTTTTCTCAATTTTATGCAAGTAAGCTTCTAGAGATATAAAATTTCCCCTTATTACCACTTTGGCTGTATCCCACACATTTTTGTATGAAGTCTCATTATTGTCATTCTCTTGGGTGAAATTATTAATTGTGTCTATGATTTGCTGTTTCACCCAATTATTCTTTAGGATGAGATTATTTAGTTTCCAATTACTTCCAATTTACTTTCCAATTACAATACTACAATCTTTTTTTTCCCTGGCTTTTTAGTGATTGTAATTTTTATTGCATTGTGATCTGAAAAGGATGCATTTACTATTTCTGCCTTTCTGCATTTGAATTTGAGGTCTTTATATCCTAATATGTGGGCAATTTTTGTATAAGTTCCATGAACTGCTGAGAAGAAAGTGTACTTCTTTCTGTCTCCATTTAGTTTTCTCCAAAGATCTATCATACCTAACTTTGCTAGTGTTCTGTTTACCTCTTTAACTTCTTATTTATTTTGTGGTTTGATTTATCTAGTTCTGAGAGTTCAAGATCGAGATCTCCCACTATTATTGTTTTGCTGTCTATTTCTTCTTGCAGCTCTCTTAAATTCTCCTTTAAGAATTTAGATGCTACACCACTTAGTGCATATAGGTGTAATATTGATATTGCTTCATTATCTATGCTATCTTTTAGCAAGATATAGTGCCCTTCCTTATCTCTTTTAATTAGATCAATTTTTGCTTTCACTTGATCTGAGATCAGGATGGCTACCCCTGTTTTTTTTTTACTTCACCTGAAGCATAGTAGATTCTGCTCCAGCCTTTTATCTTTACTCTGTATGTATCACCCTGCTTCAAGTGTGTTTCCTGTAAACAACATATTGTAGAATCCTGACTTTTTATCCAATCTGCTACTGCTTACATTTTATGGTGGTGTTTACTCCATTCACATTTATGGTTAACATTACTAATTCTGTATTTCCTGCCATCTTGTTAACCCCAGATTATGTTTTTCTCTTTTCTTTCTCCCTTACTCCTCTCCCCAATATTAAACTTGTGAACACCACTTGCCTCACACAGCCCACCCTTTTTAAAACCCCTCCCCCCACATTAGAGTCCTTCCCCTTTTCTTAAACCTTTACCTTACAATTTCTGTATTCCCTTCTATTTAGTTTACTCCTTCCCTTTTCATTTTTTCCCTCCCACTTTTCAATGAGGTAGGAAAAGTTTCTCTGTAAATCAAATATATCTAATATTTTTTCTTTGAGCCAATTCTGATGAGAGTAAGATTTACACTATGTTCACTCCCCTCCCTTCTTCCCCTGAGCTATAATAGGTTTCCTTTGCCTTTTTGTGAGATGTAGTTTCCCTCTTTTTACCTCCATTTTTCCCTTTTTCTGGTACAATTTCCTTTCTACTTCTAGTTCCTTTTTTATATTATAACAGTAAAACCAAATTATACATGTATTCTTTATTTATATTCATAGCAGAACTATAGTTCCCAAGCTTTCTTTTTACCTTTTTATATTTTTCTTGAGTCCTATATTTGGAGGTCAAGCTTTAGTTCTGTTTTTTTTTTTTTTTCGTCAAAAATAGGTGGAATTCACCTATTTCATTGAATGTCCATCTTCTTCCCTGGAAGAAAATGCTCATTTTGGTTGAGTAAGTTATTCTTGGCTGCATACCAAGTTTCTTAGCCTTTCAGAATATCAGAATCCAGGCCCTCTGATCCTTTAATGTGGATGTTGCTAGATCCTGAGTAATCCTTATTGTGGCTCTTCTATGTTTGAATTTTTTTTTCTAGCTGCTTGTAGTATTTTTTCCTTGGTCTGATAGTTCTGGAATTTAGCCACAATATTTCTTGGAGTTTTGATTTTGGGATCTCTTTCAGTAGGTGATCAATGAATTCTTTCAATGTCTATTTTACTTTCTGTTTCTACAACATCTGGGCAGTTCTCTTTGATGATTTCCTGAAAAATAGTGTCTAGACTCTTTTTTTTTCATCATGATTTTCAGGAAGTCCAATAATCTTTAGATCATCTCTCCTAGATCTATTTTCTAGGTCTGTTGTTTTCTCAAGTAAGTATTTAACTTTTTTTTTCTATTTTTTTCATTTTTTTGGTTTTGCTTGACTGATTCTTGGTGTCTCCTCGAGTAATTCATTTCCGTTTGTTCAGTTGTGATTTTTAATAAATTATTTTCTTCATTTACTTTTTTATTTCTTTTTGTAATTGTCCATTTGAGTTTTTAAATGAGTTGTTTTGTTCTATGAAATTTGTTTCCATTTTGCGAATTTTATTTTTTAGAGAGCTATTTTTTTTTCTTTCAATTCACTAATTCTGTTTTTCAGGGGGTTGATTTCTTTATCTACTCTATCTTTTAATGAGTAACATGATTTATCCAGACCCTCTTCCAATGCTTCCCTTTCCTTTCCCCATTTTTCTTTTAGCTCTCTTTTAAGAGTTTTAAAATTTCTTTTATGAAAGCCTTGTGTGATGGGGACCAGGTTAGATCACCATTTGGGGCTTCATCTGTAGATAATCTGATTTCATTCTCCTCAGGGTTTGAAGTCTGCTCTCTTTTAATATAGAAGCTATCTATAGGTAGAGCCCGCTTTGCCTTTTTCCTCATTTTGACGAAACAAACAAACAAACAAACTGCAGTCTGTTTTGGGGGCAGTATGGTGTTACAAGCTTACTCTACAGACAACAGAAAGTAGCAGTGAAGCAGTAGTGGGACAGCAATGGCTATGCTGGGATTAGCATCTGCACTGGGATCAGTAGTTGTGCACTGGGATCAGTGGTTGTGCGCTGAGATCATGCTGAATCCCTCCCGGTGCTGGGTGGGTCTGGCCAGAGAGACGCAAGCATTTTAGGGTTATAGTCTTTACCCTCTGTGTTTACAACTTCTCTGCTGATCTACTGGCTTGCTGCCAGAGCAAAGTAGCCGACAAAGTGGGAGAAGTTTACCAAATTTTCCTCCAGCTGAGACCACACCCCACCCTCCTCCAGTCTGCTCAGCATGAATTGTTTTCTGTGCTCTCACTACCTATTTGCTTGAATTCTGTGCTTAGTCTAGCCATCCCTGCCACAAGCAAAAACAGATCTGTCAAATTTTGAGATTATCTTCTGTTGGTAATGTGTTGTACTCCCAATATTCGTGGGTTTTGACAGTCAAGCACTATTTTTGAGACTATTTAATAAAAAAGTAGTCTGAGGATAAGGGAGAGTTAGATAGACATGTGTGTCCTCTCCGCCATCTTGGCTCCACTCCACCACAGTAAGTACTTAATAAAAGTTGATTGGATTGTAATGTTGAATTCAGGAAATAACAACTAAGTTGGTTTGGCCAGATTCTAGAGTGAATGAAGAAAGTAATGTGCAATATACTTAAATGGAATTATCAGAAGGAATATTAATTGATATCCTGTGCAATGTAACTTTCCTTTTAGTGTACTCTAGTAGAAGCTCCTTAGCCAAAGGACAATTTTTGAACAGAGGAATACAAGGCAAATTTTATAGCTATATTTGGGATGCAGAAGTTTCTAACAAATTTTAATAAGGTTTATAATTGAGATTTTAATAGTAAAATTAGAGGTTATTTCCTTGGGAAAAAAATTAAAAAAACTCATATTGATAAGATGGGTGGGGAAAGAAAGAAGTACACTGAAACCATGTTGCAAAAGACTTTAAACACTTGCTTAAGAAGATTGTAGTTTATCCTAGAATCAACAAGAAGCCATTAGAAGTTTTTGAGCAAAGAAATAACTTGTCACACTTGTTATTCAGGAAGATTATTTTGGTTACTGTGTATGTGGTGCATTGGAGAGCCCACTATAAAATGGCATTCTAGTTATGTGGTCCCTGGAATAATCCAGGCAGGAAATCAGGATGACAGCTTTGTGAGTAGGGAAAAAAGGCATCTGAGAAATGTTGGAGAGGTGGAACTAATATATGGTAACTCACTTAATATTATGGGAGAAGAGTAATGAATGAGGGAGACAGGTAAATAAAATTTTCTAGATTTCAGATGGTGTAAATAGAAAAATAGTGGCATCCTCAATATAATTGAAAAAAAATTGAAGCAGGGAATGATTTAAGGGAAAATAAAATAAGCTTCCTTTTCTAAATATTGAAGTTTGCTATGCCTATGGTCTTTCGGTTGAAAAGAAAGGAAGAAATAAACATTTATTAAGCATCTAGAATGTGTCAAGCATGGTACTAAGTGCTTTATAGATATTATTATATTATTTTATTTAATCCTTACCATAACCCTGAGAGGTGAGTGATATTCTGTCCTCATTTTATAGTTGAGGAATTCGAGGCAGAAAGTTTAAGTGACTTACCAAGGGTCATATAACTAGTAAATATTTGAGAGAGAATTTGGACTTAGACCCTCCTATTAGACCGTACTATTCTACCATAGTTGTCCTTTCTAAAGATATCTAGTAAGTAGATTGTGATGCAAGACTGAAGCTCAGAATAGATGGAAGAACTGATATTAGATTAAGGATTCATCTGTACAAAGATGATTATTAGACCCATGTGGACCAATGAGGTTAAAAACAGAAAGAGTGTAGAAAGAGAAAAAAAATTTAGGGTCTTTAAAGTCATTCTTAGCAGGAGGTGTCACTTAAAGGATGATCCCACAAAAAAGATTGAGAAGGAGAAGTCAGACAGATAAAAAGAGCATCATAAAAGAACAAATCATGAAAGTGCAAGGTGGTGTGAGATTCCAGGAAAAAAGATGGTTGACAATATCAAGTGCTTCAAATCGATCAAGAAAGATGAAAACTGATGAAGAGTCAGTAGGTTTAGAATTTAAGAGTTCACTGATTACCCAAAAACAGAAGAATTTGGTGATAAGATTGAAAATAGGACTATAAGCCATTGATAAATGGATAAGGTGAGAAGTGATGGCAAAGAGTATAAATGCCCTTTTCTGGGAGTTTGGTTTTGAAAGGAGTGAGTGGCATTGAAGAAAATGGGAATGGCAGCATTAAGTGAAGGTTTGGGGTTCTTTTCTTTTTTTTATAAAATAAAAGTAACTTTATTTAAACATTTAAATTATTTTACAACACTAATCAGACAAATGATAAAATATGGATCTATATATTAAAGAAGAAATTTGCCACACCTTCTATCAAATTCATGATACTTCAATACATGATTTACTCTATATTTTTGGATAAGCCACTATGGATTATTGGTTTGCTAAGCAATGCATATATGTTTTTTTCTCTCTTTTTTCAAAATAACTTTTTATTGATAGAACCCATGCCAGGGTAATTTTTTATAGCATTATCCCTTGCATTCACTTCTGTTCCGATTTTTCCCCCTCCCTCCCTCCACCCCCTCCCCCAGATGGCAAGCAGTTCTTTACATGTTGAATAGGTTACAGTATATCCTAGATACAATATATGTGTGCAGAACGGAACAGTTTTTTTGTTGCACAGGGAGAATTGAATTCAGAAGGTATAAATAACCCGGGAAGAAAAACAAAAATGCAAGCAGTTTATATTCATTTCCCAGTGTTCTTTCTTTGGGTGTAGCTGCTTCTGTCCATCTTTGATCAATTGAAACTGAATTAGCTCTCTTTATCGAAGAGATCCACTTCCATCAGAATACATCCTCAAACAGTATCAGTGTAGAGGTATATAATGATCTCCTGGTTCTGCTCATTTCACTTAGCATCAATTCATGTGGGGTTCTTTTCTTACAGAATAAGAGAGATGAAGTAGATAAACAGCTGGTCCCAAAGTCAGAAAGACCTGAGTTCAAATCCATTTATTATTAGCTAAGTGATTCTAGGTACCTCATTTGGCCCTGATTGCCTCAAAAAAAATAGGAAAGGCTAGAACATGTTTTTAGGTAGCAATGAAGGAGCCAGTAGACAGAGTCCAGATTACAGAGAGGAGAGTATTGAAAAGTCAGCTGTTATCAGAGAAGGATTGGGGATGTCATCAAGGTCATAAATATATTATTAGTGAAAAAAAATCCACCTCTGTCAGCAACTGAATCAAAGGAGTATGAAGACAATGATGATGCTAAAGGCTTTTGAAGTATAGAATAAGGGAGGGAGGAAGGAATTAATGGTGTATTCCTTCACAAAAGTATGAGACAAGTTCTTATTCTGAAAGGAGCAGAGGAGAGACAGATATGGGAAGATTTAGGTGAGAAAGTTTGGAATCATCACTGTAGGGAGTATGATAAATATCCATCAAGAGAAGAACAAAAAGGGCTGTTTTCCTCAGTGAAATTCAAGTGAAGATTAGATAATATAAATTTATAGTGAAGTCAGTAAGTACACTTGTGTTCTGGTTTACATAGATTGTGTTACTCCTTCAGTAATGTTCAACAACATTAAAATAAAAGATGGATGGCAGGAGTAATACATAACTGAGATTTGGTGAAGAATGAGCACTTAGAGGAGAGGAGACAAGAAACACAGAAGATGAGAATCTTGTATAGTTAAATTCATTAGTTAAATGGCACAGACTTTTCCCTCTTTTTCCTCACTTTATAAAGAAAAAAGGTGCAAAAGAAAAAAGAGTGTGCTCAAAATTAAGAAGGTAAGAAAGTGAGGCCAGAGTATTGGTGATGACTTGGGAAAACAGGATAAAGTGGCTAGTGATCATGTTAAGAACAAAGAACAAATCTAGGAAGTGTGAGACAAAAGGAGAGATAGAAGTATGGAAGGATATATTTAGATAGAGGAATTTCAAAGTTAATAATAATAGAGAATAATTATGGGTGATGGGACAATGACTATTCCTGTGCATGGCTACAATGGAGTTAAGATGAAGGTTATGAATGCTAAGGAAGCTAATAAATTGGGAGGCTGGGATTCTTGAGGAGATAGCAACATGTATGTTAAAATCAAGAAGTATAGGAGTGATAAAATGTAACAAACATGACTTCTAGGCAGTGGGTATGAGTCATTGTTACACATCTTTATACTTTTCATATTTCAATCTTAATTTAAATATGGCATTTTATTACATTAATAAAACAATTTATTCAATCATTCTCCTACTGTTGGGACATTTGTTTCTAGTTTTTCTTTTTGATTTCAAATAATGCTGCTAGATCATTATACATGGCAAAAACTAGATTATATGAGAATCAATTCTGATAGACATGGTTCTCTTCAACAATGAGATGATTCAAACCAGTTCCAATTGTTCAGTGATGAAGAGAGCCATCTACACACAGAGAGAGGACTGTGGGAACGGAATATAGTTCAAAACATTTCCACTCTTTTCATTATTGCTTTCTTCTTCTTTTTTTCCTTCTTCTTTTTCTCCTCTGCCTCCTCCTCCTCCTCCTCTTTCTTTTACTGGTTTGATTTGATTTTTCTTGTGCAGCACAATAATGTATAAATATGTATACATATATTGGATTTAATATATATTTCTACAATGTTTAACATATCTTAGACTACTTGCCATCTAGGGGAAGGAGTGGGGAAAAGGAGGGAAAATTGGAACACAAGGTTTTACAAGGGCTAATGTTAAAGAATTGTCCGTGCATATGTTGTGAAAAATAAAAAGCTTTAATTTTAAAAATGCTGCTATAAAAATCTTTGAAGAGAGAGTACTTTTTGTTTGCTTGTTAATTATACTGTTTTCATAGTACATTACTGAGTTTCCTTGTTTTTTTTGCATGTAATTTCTATTTACATATGTGTTGTCTCCCTCAATAAAATATAAGCACTTTAAGGGTAGGAACGATTTAATTTTTGTATTTGGATTTCCAGTATTTAGCACAATTCTTGGCATATAGTTGATGCTTAATAAATGCTTCTTTTTTAATGAATTAATTATATGTGGCTTCTTTAAAAAAAAGACAACCAAAGATTTGATTGATGCTTTGTTTTTTACACCCAATATTTACTCTCTTACTTATTGTACTGTCCTATGTAACAGAGAAAAATATATACAACATTCCATTCTCATCATCTCTATATCTCTAAAGAGAATAGTATGTTTCATCATTACCCTCTCCCCCCACACCAAGATTGGTCATTTTTGTTGATTCATTTAACAGTCTTTTGATGCCATTTTCAATTTATGTCATTTTAGTCATTGAGAATATAAAATTCTTGGTTTGTTTTTCTTCATATTTCAAATGTTCCTCTCTACAAGTTTCATTGCAATTTTGACCTAGTTTTTGAGATACAATAAGGAGTTTGAGAATTTGCATAGATAGGCAACTGAAAGTTCTCATAGGCTAAGGAGAAGACCCCCAACAACAAAATATGGGAGACAGAGATGATATTGTTTAGATCTTCCTAAGAAAATTGTCCAATTCATGCTAAAAATAAGAACTATTTGGGGTAAATGTAATGGAGCCACCATTACAAAGTATACCAAAGCTAGAATTGAAAAAAAAATCCAAACTTTACCTACTTACTTTCCTGTGAGGTGTTTCCTCTTCCCTAATTTAGTGTGACTTTTGTTAGCCTTTTAGGAAATCAGCCTATCACCCTCAGGCATCTGGACAGAGCAGTTTATATTTTTTGTTTTCAGTCCTCCACAGATTCCCAGACTATAGCTATTTCAGCAATGATCTAGACTCTTCTGGTCTTTAGTCTCCATTACAGAGAAATGGAACAAGAGTTTCCAGACTTGTTAGGGACCATCTTATCCAACCTCTTACAACCTACCTGACATGTTCAATCTTTGCTTAAGGACCTCGGATGAGAGAGAACCCATTAAGTTCCTTGGCTCCCTTTTGTAGCAGAAGGACCTTCTTTTCTTTTTTCCTTTCCTTTCCTTTTTTTTTTTTTTTTTTTTTTTGGCTGAGGCAATTGGGGTTAAGTGACTTGCTCAGGGTCACACAGCTAGGAAGTGTTAAGTGTCCGAGACTAGAATTGAAATCAAGTTCTTCTGACTTTAGGGCTGGTACTCTATCCATTGCACCATCTAGCTGCCCCTAGAACCTTCTTTTCTTAAACAGATGTCTGGTCTTCAAATAGCTAATAGTAAAGAATAAAACAAAACAAAACTGTTCCACTCCCCATCTCTTCCCCAGGTCATCAGTTGTAGCTCTTAGGTCTGCTATTACCAAGTCAGTAATAGGATAAAGAATTCTTATCCAGAATGCTACCCTTCTATAGTTTTCTGACATCTTATTAAGATGAAAATTAACAATTACATCTCTAAAAATGCAATATGATCAGTTTATTCAAGGATCACTGGGTCAATGTCCAAGTATGCTTTTGGGTTGGGTAGTCTAAGTGGGTACAGATTGATTTAAAATAAACTCTTGCATGTTATGTGCATACTGTGTCAAAAGACTCCTAACTGTCACCCCCAAATGGCCTATCCTTGACTTTCTAATTTATTTGCATAACAATTTCTCAATAGTAGTAATATTCTTAATTTATAAAGCAGTAAAGGTCCACATCAAATTTATAAATCAGAATAGAATTAATGCCGCAAACAGTTTTCTCATGTAATCTGATTTCTGATGGTACCTGACACACTTGTGAAGAGATGACTTTAAAGTCATGGATTTCCATTGAGCTAAACAGATTATAATTTAAGGCTACTCTTTTTTATTTTCCCCAATCTTAAGAAACCTTTTTATAAAAGATAAATGGGTCTTTATTCTTCTTTAAACTTAAGGGGACTCTTGATTTCTTAGGACAGATTTCTTAAATCTTTTTAATACTTTTTGCTCCCCCTTTTACTTCCCCTTTTTAAATGGAATTATGTTACTTACTTTTACCAACTTGTTGTCATATAGACCTGATCAAAAGATGTTATAGAAAGATAACTCCTCTATGGATCATGTGTTCCCTTAGAGGATTAGGGGGTAGAGCAATTCCAAAGGGCAAATCAGGGCAATACTATTAAAACTTTGAGGGATCCTTGTTAATTTGGGGACATTCCCTCCTCTAACTTCCCTATTTTTTTTTTGAAGGTACCATTACCCTTCCAGTTATCTACTTTTACTACCTTAAAATCACCCTTCACATTTCCTTATCACCGTATAGTCAATCAATGATCAATTTTACTCCTAGATATATCCTACATTTACTCCTTCCTGTCTAATCATGTCTCTAGTACAAACCCTCAGTACTCTTATGTGAATTACTCTAATTGATCTCCATACTCCAAATGAATTGCCTCTCTAATCCATGCTCCACAAAAAAATACTCTTTCCAACACAATTCTGGCCATATTGTTTACTTTCTTTGCATATAGATTAAGATACAACACAATCTTCATTTTAAACCCAAATATGGTTTCAACTTACCTTTCCAGGATTATTTTGTATAAAACTCCTTCATATACTCAATGATCTAGTTAAACTGGCAGTTTGCTTTCCTGTTAAATTCAGCATGCAGTATTCATAAAGTTGCTCTCATGCTTAGAAAGCACTTTCTGTTTGTTCATTGTTTCCTTTCAGAACCCTTGTCTCTCTTCCAGACTTGGCTTATGTATCACTTCTTTTCAAGTAGTCTTCCTTAATCCCATTGGTTGTTAATGCCCTCTCTGTTCACAAATTACCTTGTGCTATGTTTATATGTATGTATATTACATGAATGTATTAGAATACATAATTCTTGGAAACGTTTTTTTTGTTTTTATAATAGATTACTTAATAAAGTTATTGAATTGATTTAAATTGAGATGAAGAATATTGATTGGTGCTAAAGAATAAAGATGAGTTGGGTATGAGATATGACTAAAGCTGATTATCAGAGCTACTACCTCTCTATCTCTTCCTCAAATATTTCATGTTTCATGTGTTACTTTTGTGGTACTGTTTTCTCTCTACTTCCCTTCTTTCTTTCTTTGTTTAAAATTTTATTCTCTAGTAGCACATAGAAACATATTTTGGTTATACATGCACATTCAACTTTTTACTTTTCCTTATGAATCATATTGGGAGAGAAAAATCAGAAGAAAAGGGAAAAACCACAAGAGTAAAAAAAAAAAACAGAAGAAAAAGAAAAAATAAACACAACATGTATTGATTTACATTCAGTCTCCAAGATTCTTTTTCTGAATTTGGATAACATTTTACATTCAAAGTTTATTAGGGTTACCTTGATCACTTAATTACTAGAAAAAGCAACTCTATCATAGTTGATCATCGCACAACCTGCTGTTGCTATGTACAATGCCTTCCTGGTTCTGCTTGTTTCACTCAGTCTGAATTCATGTAAATCTTTTCAGGCCTTTTAAAAACCAACCTATTCATCATTTTTTAAAAAATAGAACAATAATATTCCATTACTTTTATATACCATAACTTATTAAGCCATTCCCAAATTGATGAGTATCTACTCATTTTCCAATTCTGCCATGACAAAAGGAGCCACTACAAATTACACGTATGGGTCCTTTTCTCTCTCTTGATTTCTTTGGGATATAGACCCAGCAGTGGCACCACTGGATCATAGACCATGTACAGTTTTATAGTCCTTTGGGCATAGTTCCAAATTGTTCTCCAGAATGGTTGGATCATTTCACAACTTCACCAACAATGAATTAATATCAAAAATTTTCCACATCCCCTCCAACATTTATCATTATCTTTTCCTGTCACCTTAGCCAATCTGAGAGATATAAAGTGACACCTCAGAATTGTTTTAATTAGCATTTCTCTAATTAATAGTGATTTAGAGCATTGTTTTCATATGACTAGAAATGGTTTTAATTTTTTTATCTGAGAATTGTCTGTTCTTATCCTTGGACCTTTTATCAATTTGGGAATGAATTGTGTTCTTATAAATTTGATTCAAATTTTTTTTATAAATTTTGGAAATGAGGCCTTTATTAGTAACATTGATTGTAATCCCTCCTTCCCCCCCCCCCCCCACCAGTTTTATGTTTCCCTTCAAATCTTGGCTGTGTTGGTTTTGTTTGTGTAAATTCTTTTTAAATTTAAATATCAGCACCATATTTGTGTCATAGAAGGAATTTGGCAGAACTTCTTTGTCTATTTTCCCAAATAGCTTACACAGTATTAGAATTAATTGTTCTTTAAATGTTTGGTAGAATTCACTTGTAAATCCATTTGGTCCTGCAAATTTTTTTCCTTAGGGAATTCATTGATAGCTTGTTCAATTTCTTTTTCTAAAGTAATTTATTTCCTCTTCTGTTAATCTGGGCAGTTGAGGTTTTTGTAAATATTCATCCATTTCAATTAGATTGCCAGATTTGTTGGCATACAGTTGAACAAAATATCATTCTAATTATTAATTTAATTTTTTTTTTCATTGATGGTGAGTTCACCTTTTTTTATTTTTTTATGCTGGTCATTTTTTTTTCTTTTCTTTTTCTAATCAAATTAACCAAAGGTTTATTTATTTTGTTGGGTTTTTTCCCCATTAAAACCAACTCTTAATTTTATTAATAAGTTCAATAGTTTTCTTGCTTTTCTTGTTGTATTTCTGACCCATCCCTTCCTCAACCTGCCCTCCCTTCTATCACCCCTCTTCTCTTTTCTTACCCCTTTCTCCTAGTGTTTCTGCCCTGATTTCTATCCAGCCCCTCCCCTTTCTTTCCCGTTTCTACTTCTACTTCCTTATAGGATAAGATAACTTTTTCTTTTTGAATAGAACAAATTTTCTTTCTTTTTTAAAATAGCTTTTTATTTGCAAGATATATGCATGGGTTATTTTTCAGCATTGACAATTGCAAAACCTTTTGTTCCAACTTTTCCCCTCTTTCCCCCCACCCCTTCCCCCAGATGGCAGGTTGACCAATATATGTTAAGTATGTTAAAGTATAAGTTAAATACAATATATATATATATACATGTCCAAACAGATATTTTGCTGTACAAAAAGAATTGGACTTTGAAGTAGTGTACAATTAGCCTGTGAAGGAAATAAAAAATGCAGGTGGACATAAATAGAGGGATTGGGAATTCTGTGTAGTGGTTCATAGTCATCTCCCAGAGTTTTTTCACTGAGTGTAGCTGATTCTGTTCATTACTGCTCTATTCGAACTGGTTTGGTTCATTCCATTGTTGAAGAGGGCCATGCCCATCAGAATTGATCATCATATAGCATTGTTATTGAAGTATATAATGATCTTCTGGTCCTGCTCATTTCACTCAGCATCACTTCATGTAGGTCTCTCCAGGCCTTTCTGAAATCATCCTGCTGGTCATTTACAAGATAATTTTCTATACCCAACTAAGTAAATATGTTATTCCCTCCTTGAGCAAAAACTGATGAGATTAAGCTTCAGACAATGTGTATCTCTCTCCCTTCTTTCCATGCATTACAATAGTTCTTTTGTGCCTCTTCATGTGATTTCATTTTCCCATTTTACCTCCTTTTCCCTCTTCTCCCAATATAATTTCCCCTCTATCCTTTAATGATTTTTTCTTTGTTTTCATTTCAAGAAAGTCAATTTATACCCACACCCTCTGTCCATGTATGCCTCCTCCAACTGCCCCAATAAAAGATAGAATTTTCAAAAGTTACAAGTATTATTTTTTCCATCTAGGGATGTAAATAGTTTAACCTTTAAATAATGATTTTTTTTTTGAATTTACCTTTCTATGCTTCTCTTGAATCCTGTGTTTGAAGATCACAATTTTTATTTAGTTCTGGTCTTTTTAACAGAACTGTCCATTACTTCATTGAAGTTTCATCTCCTCCTCTGAAAAATGACTCATTTGCCTTTTAGAATATGGTATTCCAAGCCCTCTAATCCTTTATTGTAGAAGCTATAAGATCCTAGGTAATCCTGATTGTGACACTTTGCTACTTGAATTTTTTTTCTGGCAGTAATATTTTTATAGTATTTGTAATAATTTTTCCTTGAGATTATAGTTCTGGAGTTATGCAACAATATTTCTTGGGGTTTTCTTTGTGATATCTCTTTCTGGAAGTGATTAATGGATTCTTTCAACGTTTATTTTGCCCTCTACTTCTAGTATATCAGGGCAATTTTCTTTCATGATTTCTTGATGAATGCTAGCCAGAGTTTGTTTTTATTTGTTTGTGGCTTTCAGGTAGACCAATAATTTTAAAATTGCCTTTCCTGGATCTATTTTCCAGAGTAGTTTTTTTCCAATGAGATATCTTATATTTTCTTCCATTTTTTTCATTCTTTTTATGTTGTTTGACTAATTCTTGGTGTCTTATGGAGTCATTAACTTCCATTTGCCCAGTTCTAGTTTTTATTGTATAATTTTCTTCACCTAGCTTTTGTATCTCTTTTTCATTTGATTAATTCTAGTTTTCTTCAAAGAATTTTTTTTTTTTTTGCATTTGGCCAATTGTAGTTTTAAAGGAATTATTTTTTTCAGTCAATTTTTGTCCTTTTTTTCCCCAAGCTGTTGAATCTCTCTTGCATACCTCTCATTTCTTTTCTCAATATTTCTTCTCCCTCTCTTATTTGCCTTTTTAAATCCTTTAGAGTAATTCCAAGAAGTCTCTTTGGATTTGAGATCAATTCATACCACCCTTTGAAATTTCCTGTGTGGGCATTTTGTTTTCTTCTGAGTTGATGTTTTAGTCTTCCCTGTTATCATAGTAGTTTTCTATGGTTACAATTCTTTCCTGTTTATAACTTATTTTTTCCTTTCTTTTTCTATTTTATGACTTTTGAAGCTGAGCTCTGATCCTGGGGGTACAGAGGGTGCTGTCCCAAGCTTCTTGTGCTGCTTTTAGTCTTGGATTTGAGCACAGGGGCTTGTTGTGCTTGATTTTTGCTTACAGCAGGATGTAACCCTACCTGCTCTCTCCAGACAATAGCTCGGTTTCCTGGACTGGCAATTTGCCTTCTATGTTGGGACTGGAGACTGCCCAACTGGCCTGCTCTGTTACTGAGTTAGACTGAAGATGATAAAATTGCTGATCTATGTCAGAATTGCTATGATTAAGACTCTTTTACTGGCTTTCCTGAATACTGTGTGAGCTGTACTGAAAACTACTTTCACCCTAGTGAGACTGCCCTTTCTTGAAGTGCTCCCAATGTGTCTTGACCTGGAGAGTAGTTTCATTCCATCAGATTCTTCAGAGGCATGGTTTCATGTAGTTTTTAAGAGAAACTGGGAAAGCTGGAGCAGCTTCCTGGCTTTACTCAAAATACAAATAGGCAAAAAAGATAAATAAAATTAAGTGCTGGCATGTGCTGTGTCATATACATATATGCTAGAGAAAAGAATTCAGAGGAGGCAATAATCACTGAGAAATGGGGAAGCCTAAAGTTTCATGAAGGAATTTCAGGTTCAGCTGAATCCCAAAGAAAGAGAAAAAAGGGGAAAAGACAAACAAGGAATGCATTCTAACTACTGGGGACAACATAAGCAAATGTAGAGAAGGAGGAATATTCCTAAAAGATGAGGAAAAACAAGTAAGCCAATTCAACAAGACTGAGTGTGAGATCAGGTTGGAGATTAGATAGGGGCTTAATTATGAAGATTCTTAAATACTAAATTAAAAAGAATATATTTTATTCTATAAACAGTGCAGAGATTCTGAAGAACTTTTTTTTAATGGAGGCATTTGAGTGAAGGTAGACATGGAGTAGGGAACCTACCAGGACAATGATATGAACAAAACAATATTCTTGTAAGGTCAATAGTGTAATTGTACATAACATGACCTGGATTGACAAGATAATAAGAGACCAGGAGATCTATTTGAAGATAATTGCTATAGTGTAAGCATGAAGTATTGAAGGTTTGGATTTAAGTGCTATTTGTGGTAAGAATGGAATGGAAGAGACACATGAAAACTAACTGGCTGAAAAAAAAGAGGGGAAAGAAGAAAAGGATGACAACTTGTCCAATATTAGTAGCTAAGAAATGATGGTGCCATTGACAAAAGATGAGAGTGAAAAGGAACATACTCCTTTCTGTTAAACATGAATGGCCTAAATAATGTCCTACAAACAAATAAAAAAGAAAAACAGGGATATTAGAAATCTAAGAGGAAAAATAAAAGACTCAAGAGTTCATTAGTTCCATCTATATATATATATTTTTTATTTCAGGCTTTTTTGTCTATTATTCTATAACTTGAATAAAGTTCTTGAAATTCCTGTTGCCTCTTGTCTTTTAACTACATGGTTGATCAAAAAGCTAACTCTAAAGTCAATATGACTGAGAATTCAGAGAAAAATAGATTATGTATTATTCAGTTTGCCCCTTTAACTTGCTAGTAGATGTGATTCTTAAACATACATATTTGAACTCAGCATGTTTCTTTGTCAGATAATGAACGTTATCCTGTTTTCACATTTGATTAATTAACCTAGTTGGGATGATTGTTTTAAAGCCACCCTGGATGTGGAGCCTCTCCAAGCTTATTTACAAAATTTCCATTAGAGGCCTTTCAATTCAACTAGGACAGATCTGAAAATAATATTTGACAACAGAGTATTCATAATTGCTTTCCCTAATTGCATGGGATAAGGGTGGCAAACTTTAAAAGGGTGTTTGCATCAAGTGCAGCATTTCAATTTACCTTGGTAAATTATTTTCTCCTGTTGCCGATATCATGTCTAATTTTATGAAATGTCATTATGCCCATAAAAAAGACTGAAAATGGGAATGGGGAAGGGTTAACAATGGGAGTAAATGCTTCAGCAAATATCTTGCTACTTCATCACCAAAGCAAATGCATTTTAAGACCCAGGGAGGCTTGTGCTACCTCCCCTCTCCCAAAGCCTGGCCATAAAGCAACGGAAATGCCACAATAAGATTGTGGTCTGGGGATGATTATAGAATCTTGAAGACTATGTAGGGGAAGCACGAGTTCTTGACTGGAAAGGATTTGCTAGGATAGTTCTAGTCATAAGTATTATTTGCTTTCTGATAACTTATCCTGTTCACAGAGAGATATTTATCACTAGTAGGCTGTACACTTATTTATGAATTCTTTGTCTGTGGCAACAATAAAACAAACAAATGAAATACAAAACAACCTTTGGTTCTGTGTAGCCTCCCTTCTTCTTCTGTAGCAATGACATCAAAGTAAAAGCAAAGTGGGCAGAAGATACTAAAAAAAATAAGAGTTTCCATAAGAGGACCATCCCCCCAACTCACATACACTACTATCATCTGCCCTGTTAGGAGGATCTCTGAGAGACTTGTAAGAAGATATGGTTTTTAAAGTGGCACAGGATTGGTTGGTATGGCTAGAATAATTTCTGTAATTTAGGAGAACTTATGTTGATAAGATCACAGATCTATATGGAAGTAGAAAAGGGACTCTGGAATAAAAGTTATAGGAGATGATCTGATAAATGGAAATAGATGCTAAACTGAAAAATGCCTGACTTGGGAGTCTGGGGACCTGGGTTTGAGATAGTTCTAAATTTACAAAATCCAATGAACTATGCAACTATAGATAAACTGTTACAATTTGAGGGGTGTCCCTTTACCCATGTGTTAAATAAAAAAATTAAAACAAGTGGTCTCTGGGGCTCCTTCCAAACTCTAGCTCTTCATACTTTATAATACTGTTAGATCATGATTATTGGAAATTAAAAAAAAAACTTTGTAAAGTGGTATCAAACATTTGAATTTAAATGATTTGAAGTTATGATCATATAAAATATGATCATTGGTTCCAACCCAATGGAAATATACAGTTCAAATTCCAGTCATGTGATTACTTCATAGAATTCATCATTTGCATCAATAAGTACCTATTTTTGTTCATTTATATATTTTTCATGTTTTATTTTCCTTCTTCCTGAGGACTCACAATTCTAGTAGAAAAATCATATATTTCAGGCACTGAGCCAAGGACTTCAAGGAATCAGGGGGTAGGATTAAAGAGCCTTGGTTTTGAATCTTGCCTTTGACACATTAGCTGTGTGCCCCTTGGAATATAATTTAGATTCTCAGAGCCTCAGTTTCATAATTTGTAAAGTTGTAATAATAACCCCCACAGGAGCTACTTTTTAGTGTTATGAGAATCAAAGATTACATCTATAATGCACTTTATAAACTTTATTTAATGGCAGCCTTAAAAAACAGTGAAAAGAGGGATGAACTTGGAACCAGAAGTCCTGATTTTGAATCCTGACTTTGCTAATTTGCTAACCTTGGGCAAATTATTTCACTTCGGTTATTAGTCTCTCAAATAAGAAAAATAATATTTATTCTGCCTATCTTTTTTTTTTTATTTAATAATAACTTTGTATTGACAGAATCCATGCCAGGGTAATTTTTTACAACATTATCCCTTGCACTCGCTTATGTTTCGATTTTTCCCCTCCCTCCCTCCACCCCCCCCCCCAAGATGGCAAGTAGTCCTATATATGTTAAATATGTTGCAGTATATCCTAGATACAATACATATTTGCAGAACCAAACAGTTCTCCTGTTGCACAGGGAGAATTGGATTCAGAAGGTAAAAATAACTCGGGAAGAAAATCAAAAATGCAAATACTTCACATTCGTTTCCCAGTGTTCCTTCTTTGGGTGTAGCTGTTTCTGTCCATCATTTATCCATTGAAACTCAGTTAGGTCTCTTTGTCATAGAAATCAACTTCCATCAGAATACATCTGCCTATTCTGCCTATCTTAAAGGGAGATTGTAAGGAAAAATCTTAGTAAATCTTTAATATGTGAGTTCTTAAAATCTGAGCAAACAAGTTGACTTCTCATAAATACTTAGCTTACTTACTTAGGTCTACACATATTCAAAGCAATCATACTGCAAGGTTAGAAAATTGTGGCATCTAAACAAGTACCTTAGTATTTTCCCCAGGCTGTCCTTTTTAGTGCTAAATAAAGGTTTGTGTAGAACAATGAAGAACTATGAATAATGATTAAGTACTGATTTTATTATCATTAGTGGGTAGGGAGTGGTTATTATAGATTTCAATTCCACAAACTTTTATTGAACATTCCAGGCATTATGTTAAATCCTATACAAAGAAAAAAAATGCTATTGCCCTCAAAGAGCTTACATTCTATTGGCAGTAAATATTTACATAGAAGATTAAATACAAAATAATTTCTGGGGACCGCAAATTAGACATCAGAATATGTTTTCTGTATGAAGGTGGCACTTGAGCTGAGAGGTGAAAAGATTTGAAAGAAGTTAGGGATTTTTTGAGCTGGGGGTATGGGAATACATTTAGGCATAGAAAATTAAGTTGTGTCATTAGAGAACTGAAAGATGGAATATCATAAATAAAATATTTTGGCTGAAAAGGAGAAAAGTTTAAGGGAAGATATATGAAATAAACTTAGAAATATATCCTGGAACCTTAGTGGTTTTATAATCTAGAGGAAGGAGGGGCCCACAGTTTCTTGAGCAGAGAGGGAAATGACTTGACTGGTTGTGCTGATCACCATCCATGGTAGCTGCTCTAAGTAGCAAATCCAGTCTTTAATTTCACATTTCTTGAACCTGAGTGTGTTTCCTATATTTGTATTTGATATACTGCTAAGAAGAGCCCAGAAATCTGGGCTCAAAAATCTCTTTTCTGTTCATCTTGAACAAGTCACATGCTCCCTTGGGGTCTCAGTTTTCTCATCTGAATGAGGGATTTGGAGTAGATAATTTCTCAAATCTCTTCCAGATCTAAAGCTATGGTTCTACAATTGTCTACAAATATATGGAACAATGGAGTTCTTTCCATTTTTATTGGGGGGGGGGATGGAGGAGAAGGGAAAAAAGTCTTTAGATCCTAGCATTTACTCAAGAAAATACAGTGTAAAAACAAGCATTTATGAATCAATGACCATTTGCCATGCTTTGCACTGGAGGTACAAAGTCAAAAATGAGAGGCAGTGTGGTATGGTGAATGTAGCATGGGACTTAGAATCAGGAAATCTTGGGCTTGAACCTTACTAGCTTTATGATCTCCAAAAATAGACCCTGATCACAAGAAACTCACAAGCAAAGAGAAGGGGCAAAGCAGAAAGTGTCCTTGACTTTGAATCAGAAAGAACTGGGTTCCAATTCTGACTCTTGACACTTATCTACTATGTGACCATGAGCAAGTCAGTTCTCTTCCTCCATCTATAAAATAGGATTGTGAAGCTTTAACAGCTTGGAGAATGAAAGCCTTTCCAGGGGAGGTGTTGAAGTCTGACCTTAAAAGATGACTTAGGTACCAATTCAACATGTAAAGAGGAGAGGGCAAATGGCAGACACAGAGAATGATGAGCATGGGAGATGGGAGAGTGCAGCCCTATCAGGAGGAGGAAGAAGAGTAACCTAATTTGAACGCTGATTTGAGTATGTAGCAAAGAGTTATATGAATTAAGTCTGGAAAGGAAGAGTGAGAAAAAGGCTAGGGGAAGTAGGGACTTCTAGGTCATTGTTGACTGCTGAGAGAGCATTTTCTATAGCTTGGTGAATAGCAAGCTAGTTTATATAGTATTGAGAATTGGGGAACTGGAGGCATTAAGTTTTGGTGGTTTTTTTCCCCGATAAGCTCAACAGTGAAGAGGAAAACGGAAATTAGATGGATGGAATATAATATAAAGGGAAGCTGTTTTTTATTTGTCTGTTTAGGAATGAGAAATCCTAAGCATGTTTTGGACAAATGGGAAGGAGCCAGAAATTGTAGTAGGGACTACATAATCTATGTTACACTTAAATCTTTTCTTCTTGTAATGTCCATACTAATAATTGACAACTGTATCACTTTATCCTGACTCTCTTCACTCTAGCTTTAAATTCCAGAGCTCAGTTCACTGCAGCTGAGGCAGTGAAAGGAGCAACAGGATCAGGTGTCCATTCCATGGAACTTCTTTAGTAGAACCTGGAGGCATGGAAGAGGAAACTTATTAGACTGATAACCAAGTTAGCAGCAGGCCTAGAGGTGAAGACAGATCACTAAACAACAGGAAGAAGAATGTCTTAATTAAGTGATGTTAAGTATTTTCAATTTGGAGTTGTTACCTTTTTTTCTTGAAAAGGAAGGTAAAAAGAAGGTGAATTAATAATATGGTTATAAAATATCAGTGGCTGATATATTTAATTGAAAATTAACAAACATTAAAATGTAATCACCTTCTTTTTAAAAAAATTATTTTTAAGGTCATAAATGTACATTCACTTTTTACATATTTCCATACAATTTAGGTTGAGAGAGAAAAATCAGAACAAAAGGGAAAAAACCATGAGAAAGAAAAAAAATCACTTCCTTTTGACCACCACAAAATACTCTGAAGAGTTAAAATATGAGTGTGTGTGATGCAGTTCATAAAGACAACCTTCTATACTGTCCCTCAATTACTTGATAATATTAGTAGCTAGCTTTAAGGTTTTCAAAGTTTATTATTATCTAATTTTGTCCTCACAACTATCCTGAGCGTTTCTACACATAAGTAAACCATGGCAAACAGATTGAGTGACTTGTCTAAGTTCATATAGCTAATATTTGTCTGAGCCTGAATCTGCACTCAAATCTTCTTGACTTCAGGGTTAGTGTTCTCTACGTTGTTTCAGTTAATGTCCCTAAAATGTAACTTGTTTTAGTTATTTTCTAGTAATTTTATAACTAGGATAATAATAATAATAATTGACAATTATGTAATACTTTTAGTTTTGCAAAACAACTTGTGTATTTTGTTTCATCTGACCCTCACAATAATCCTCAGAAGTAGATTATAGATGCTTTTATACAAATTTTACAAATTAGAAAACTCAGAGTTAATAACTGAGTCTATAACTGAAACAGAGTCACTTTAGAGGCAAGATTCAAGCCGTGCTTTGACCTGAGGCCAAATCTATCCGCCATGCTATGCTGCCCCCCTCAGGACATTTACCTTAAAGTCTATGCTGAAATGGACCCAGTAGCTCTAATTTTTTGAGAGGCAAAGCTTCATAAAGTGTGGGACATAACCCCATATGGGATCACATAACTGAATATGGGAGTCACAAAAATTTGGCAACATTAAGCTGTGTCAAATATTTCACCGAGATTTAATTCTTTATGTAAATATAAACAAGTACATCCATCTCATTAGTATGCAAATTTGTTCCTGTCTTTAATAAATGGTAAAATTATATGTATACCAAAGAATCATTTTAAAATAAATTTCTTTATGATTTATTATTGGTAAATGTTTGATTTGTATACCTATTTTATATACTTTTATACCTGGGTCATGTAAAAATTTCTAGGGTAAAAAGGGGTTCAAAGTGGAAAAAGTTTAAGCCCTGGTATAGAAGATGGGGGGCTGGTTTTAGATTCAGGAAGAGCTGAATTCAAATATTGCTTCTTACATATTAACTCTCTGACAATGAGGTAAATTTTTAGTATCCTAGGCATCTAAGACCTTAAGTTATAAATTATCTCCATTATTGGAGACATTTTCCCTTTAATGATTCCATATACCAACAAAATCATAGATCTGGTCCTCCCTACTCCCTGCTTTCCCCTTCCAAATAAACAAACAGCCTTTTTATTTTAGGTATAGATGTCACTATCTTCTACATGTTTTCCCTTCCAAATTATTCAACTTTTTTTTTTTTTTTTTTTACTCCATTAACCCCTTTACTTCCCCCCTCTCCCTAGATGATGCTGTGGATAGAGCGCTGGCTATGTAGTAAAAACAAACAAACAAACACACAAACAAACAAAAAAAAGCCTGCTTTGGAATTCCAAAGCTACCTGTGTTACCTTTTTCTCATTAAAATGAAGAGTTGGACTAAATGAAGGCCAAATTTCCTTCCAGTTCTGTCTATGATGCTAGACTAATTAATTTAATCTTTCCTCTTAAATCTGAGATCTCAATCACTTAGGTCAGGTTTACACTAGGAAAAATTGTCTTTCCTATTTAGATCAAGGTTAGGATAGGGAAATTTTTTTCTGATTCCATTATTATTTTTGAAAAGAAATAAACATAATCATAGTGTAACTTAAGTCTTCCATATAAAATCTAAATTTAAGGGGAACAGAATCAAATTAAAAATGGCAGAAACCCAGATATGAAGAAATGACCTGACTAGAAAAGAAGGGATTAAATTACCCCTTAATCCCCTTTTGAAACTCTTCTTGGAACTCTCTCCAAATTCTTTATATCTCAAATTGTGGGATACAGAATTATATGTAAAGAATATCCTTCCAATTTATATATTCCTTATAAGAAGAGTAAATATAACTAGGGTATCAAAATATTTGGAGACATTCTGTTTCCAGAGCTAAGGTAGAGCAAGCATTTCCCAGGGATCTGAGAGACAAGGTACCATAACCTAAAATCATCTGTCACACCTCTGGACACTTGTGCTTATGTAACTGCCAAGTATACCAAGCCAGATACTACATTTCTGTTTCTGCCATGAAACAACTTAAAGACTATTCCCACAGGACCCCAAAATATTTATTGTCCCAAGAAATGTCAACCATAAGAACAGATATTAAAGACCTAAGAATGATTGTGATCAGCTCACTAGTGGTGTTGTTGTTTTTAATATATATAAGCCCTACCTTTGCCTCAGCATGTTAAACCTTCCTTTTTGGGAAGAGAGAAGAGAGAGAGAGAGAGAGAGAGAGAGAGAGAGAGAGAGAGAGAGAGAGAGAGAGAGAGAGAGAGAGAGAGAGAGAGAGAGAGAGAGGCAGGGAATTCTGCTTATAAGCTTTTTCTTCACTATGAAACTAATTAAGTTTTTGTTTGATCTCTGACTATCTTATCTCTAGCTGACTCTGTTTGGTTTCGGTCATTCAAAGTTAGAGGCTGAGTAACATTAATTGGTAGTGGGAGTGACATTGGACTAGGTCATTGGATGGGCCAATGGGAATGAAATAGGTACCGCCAAAGTTTTATTTCCCCAGAGTCTGACCCTGTGAGTCCTCTACCCTTCATTTCTGCTCCAATCTCCTGGGCTCACCCTTTGATTGAGTTTGTCTTTCTTTGTGAGGAAAACTCCAGGGTTCCTCTCCTGACCTGGTTCTAGTAAAGATTTCCTATGTATATCTTAGTTCCTCTCTGCATGTTTTTGTGAATTTGCTACTGTGTGCCTCTGTTTTTTTGTTTCTTTCTGTATACTTCTGATTAATTGGAACCTCTTTGCATTTCTGGTTGCTTTGTGTGCCTCTATTGTTTTTTTTTTCTTCTACACATCTCAATCCTGTCTTGAATTGACCAGTAAAATTAAATTTAGTAACTTTTTTATGAGTTAACCTTCTGGTTGTTGGTGTCTTGTCATTTTATCTATGTTTGTGTCTTTGTAAGATGTAAAATGTCTGTCTCATGTTTGTGCTATGAATTAGACTATATTACCTTGGAAGATAAAAAGAGCAATCAGCCAAAAATAATTCTAAGTCAGAGAACTTAAAATAATGGGAAATATTAATGAACTTACATAGCTGCAACAGTTGTCCCAATAAATAGGACTAGTTCCACTTTAGGCTTTCTGATGGAGTTTAGATTATAATAAGAGGAAAAAAACCCTGTAAGACACTTTTGTCTGTCATTTCACACTAACCAAGTTGGAATTATAGGAACAAAGTTAGATAATCAAAGTTTGTAGAACCATTCAAAACATCTTAGCAGATTCTGGAGTTTTGGAGAGTAATCATTAAGAGGTTTGGAAATTAATCATTTTAAGATTGCAGGAAAGAACTCTTGAGACTTTGAGGGTAATTCCAGGAATTCACTCCCTTCTGAAACATGTTAGTAAGTTTTGAGGTAGAATTTATTATAAGGAAAAATAAAGATAAAAACTTATAAAAGTTTTTATAAGGAATTGGTAAGAGAAATAGCTTCACTGTTCTAGGGTGATGAAAGTTAGTTTGCTAGTAATTCAGAATAAAGAAAGAATGAAAAAAATAAGTAAACATTTTCACCTTATAAATAAAAAAAGAAGTTAACTCTTCTTTGACCTTCCAGTTTTTAATAATCTTCATCTGATCATTTCTAAATAAATCAATCTATTTCAAATTGGTGATATTCTGACATTGGGGTCCCTCTTGAGAGCTCAGCTAATGGAAGAGGATGAAACTAGTCCTTGAGTCTCTTCTACACTATTAGGAAAGGAAAGTATGGTCCCTTTAATCAACAAGAGACTAAACTAAAAGTTTGTTTTTAAGAAATTTGTTACACTGAAAAATAGAATGTAGAATAAAGGCTAGGGTATATTTGTTGCCTTCCCTATTCCCTTCTCTTGGAGTATATTTTAGCTATTGGGACTGTTAACAAGATCATTACATCCAATGTCTTTGTTATCCCCTCTCATTTTAGGTCAGATTAAGAAAAGAAAATGCAGGAGAATTGTAAAGAAACTTGATTTATGTTCTATCCCACCTGGTGAGGGGGCTGTCAGGAACTGCAAAAGCCTCCACATTGGAAGTGACCTTAACAATCCTGTGTGCCTGGGCATCCCTCAGCATGCATCTCTAGGCAAGCCTAGGAATATTACCCAGGTACTGTAGGTACTACCCACCTTATTCCTATAGCAGCAATTTGGCCCCAGTCCAAGAAGCACCTGCAGCTTTTGGAGGCATGGTGGGGAGGGGGGTTGTCAAGACCAAAGTAAATGGCGAACATTTGCTTTGTTCTCCTACCAGGAACTACCACCAATGGGAGGAAACTGGCACCAGCTACCTCAGCCCCTTCAAAGGCCTCAGCTAGCTGCTGCCAGGGAAAGTATGGGTGTCCCTAACAGTAACTAGCATGGCAGTACAAGGTAGGGGAAAAAGCTAGCTTTTGCCTTGGTGACCCATTCTTCTCTGTTCTGGTTACAGGAATGTATGAGCTGTGCAATCTTAAATTATTTTATTTCTGTTTGTCCCAGTTTCCTGATTTGTAAAGAGAAAAATAATAATGGTATGGACTTCCCAGATCATTGTTATGAGATTGTAAAGTGCTTTACACAGTGACTGGCATATGCTAAATACTACATTATTTTTTAATTGAATTTAATTGTTCCATATCTGAGATCTCTAATGTAGTTTTAAATTGCCAAAGGCAATATGATCATTGATTGTTATATGTGATAATTTGGAAATGTAACTGATATCATCTGAAGCTTATAATGTTATCTAAATTTTATTGTATTTTTAAATATAAATTGTAAAATTTGAGAGAATTGTAAACTGGAAATACTGTTAGGAAAAAACTTCCCTTTAATATAAATGATATTATATTATGAATTGGGCTTTTAAAAGTATTTGATTTTAAAAAAGAGAGATATTTGCAAACTGTTAAATATTTAATGAAGCATATTTTGTTATAAGGCAGATAATAATGACTATAATAGCAATTTTTCATTTGAAAATCTTGTCTTTATGAAAATGTATAAGGTAGTTTAAAGATGTAGCTTCAACATATTAATTATGAGTTGACAATCAGATATTTGCTATATGTCTGAAGCCCTGAACATGGGTAGTTTTAATTAAATGTTAACTGTTTAATGTTAACATCAGGAAAAATATTCAAGCCCTAACTTGTGGCTAGTGAAATTTTACTATGTAAGTCAAAAATTCCTGAGACTGTAATTTACTATTTTGAGCTTTGATAATTGTCTGAATTGACATGAAGCCAATAGTAGAAATGGCATGTGCTGCTGTCTGGGAACTACAAAAGTTCTATTTCCAGTTCTGGGAAGTGGATTATCTATGCTTGGGAAAGGTTTTGGGCATAGCCTAGGTAGAATTCACCTGACTCTATTTCCCCATTGTGTTATTTCCTTGCTGAAAAGGAAAATTTCCCACTATTTAATACTGAGCTTTGCCCTGTGACTATATGATTGATTATCAGATATAACTCATAATTATAACAATGTCCCTCTTTTTCCTTTTATGACAAATTTCTATGATCAAGAAGTTTTGTAAGTATAACATTAAATCTATTAAGTAATAGATTGATATTGGAATATTGCTGAGTTACTATAATAGGATTCAAGTATGAACATCTTAAAATTTTACCTATATTTGTGGTCAAATTATAATATATGGATGATATCCTCCGAAGGGGCAAATGATTAGAATAAGCAAATATATAATGTAAAAGTTTCCTAATTAAATGGAATAGAAAATTTTTAGAAAAGCAACAGAAGGAGATTGTTTTCTCTAAGAACTACAGTAGATATTTGCTTCCCCATGTATTTATCATCGAAAATCAAACTTTGAATATGTTTTAGTAATATGTTCTCAAAAATGGATTAAGGACTTTTTAAGGATTAATTGGATTTTACACACAAATTGTATTGATAAAGGTAAAAGAAGTGAAATTATTTCCCCATTTTAAAGTATCTGTCTGATAATTTTAAAAGGCAAGAGTTTATTTTATAGTTGTACCCTCATAAATTTTAAAAAAGATTCCTACATCAGATAAAGGATTTATATAAGGATAGAAGGAGCAAATATATATAATAAACTGAAATTCTCTGAAGTTTCAAAATTGGAGAACCAGAATTATCTAGGAACCTTTAGATTTGGAATCAGAGAAGCCCCTTTTAAAACTGTTTCAAGAATAAAGCACATGAGGGCGGAGAGGAATAAAGCATATTAAAAGACATCCAAATATCAGATAATTAGATGAAATTTCTGGGACTATTCCTTCTGTACACTGTTCCCTTAAGCAATTTTTCTAGCTCCATTTGACTCTGGCCTCCACAGGCCAGGAGGATCTTATCTGTCCTGTTTGGGCTTTGACCTTTCCCCCTCCCTAGGCTAAGAAGGTGTTTGGTTAGCTCTATACCTCTGTTAGATAGGATTTGATATTAATGTTTGTTTTCTTGTTTACTTGTTTGGTGACATGTATATTTCCCTTCTCAAAACCAATCCATTGTATAGCATGCTAAGTAGTTTGATCTAGATTTGACTTAAATGTAGGTATGTCTTATATGGGAATTGTGTGAATAATTTTATTGCATTGTTTGAAACTAGCCCTGCATGGTTAGAAAACTAGATCTATTTTATGCTGTCCAGAAACTCATATACAAAAGATAATGCAAGGAGTTTTCTCACTATTATATATCTTAAGCAGTCCATGGTTTATCTGAAAACTGGTCCCAGCCTGATCAATCAATCATAGTTTTTAATGGTTCTTATCAGGTCCATCTGACTACTCTCATAACTGCCAAACTTGTAGGTGTATAATTATGTGCCTAACCACCAAGACTCTGTTTCAACTGTGTTGGCATTTTCTTACTTTGATATTCTTGGGCCCTCTTGTTTTTCTGCTTGCAAATAAATAATGACTATCAACAATACCTGGGACATACTTTTCTGATAGTTCTCCTCAAGGAACTAACTCTCTGGGAAATATTTTACAGTATCTTAGCTTATACCTGCCTCTCTTTTATTGGCAATAAGGGTAGAGATTTTTTAAGACTCCCTTTCTTTGACCAAAAGGGGAAAATGTAAAAATATTTGGTGAAACCCTATTCCTAGAGCTAAGGCTAACAAGTAGCCTGTGCTCTAAACTTGGTATAACAATAATCTTGCAACTTGGAAGATCTCTCCCTCTGGCAAAATGTATTGTTCTGACGAGTACCAGGTGTTCAATGAGGGATTTATTGATTTTTATATAAATCAATAATTGTTTAGATTTGTTGGAATTCTCCATATTTCTCAGGGACCCGAGAGACAAAGTATGGCAACCAAAGCCATCCATCAGACCTCTTGATACCTGTTTATATAATTGCCAAGTGAACCAAACCACTTCTATTCTTGCCATGAAACAATTTAGAGACTCTTCTCACAGGACTCTAAAATACCTGTATTGTCCCAAGAAATGCCACCATAAGAACAGCTATTCAACATCTAAAAATGATAATGCTGTGATCCAGCCCACTTGTGATTTTTTTTTTTTAATGTATATAAACCCTCCTTTGTCCCAGCATGTTAAGCAGTCCTTCTTGGAGGGGAGGGGAATTTCTGCTTGCAAGTGTTTTCCTTATTCTGAAATTAATTAAAATTTATTTGATCCCTGACTCTCCTGTCTATAGTCTACTCTGTTCTACCTTATCCATTTAGATTGAGGCTAGTTCAGTTTTCATAGGAAAGTATTAATTAGATATTAGTTAATACCCCCTCTAGGGACTTCAAAGGGACCTTTGCTTTATACATGCAATATCACTTACCTCAAAAACTCTTGAGAGGAGTAGGACCTATATTCTTATCAATATGGAACTTATGAGAAGCAATGAAGAAATGAGGACAAGCCCCCAAATTAGGAAGAACTGGGTTCAAATTCTGTCTCTGGTATATATTGGTTCTGACCTTAGACAAAGTATTTAACCTCTCAGTCTCCTAGATAATTCTCAGGACTAAATTCCAGAATATTTGCTGATCTATATTAGTAAGAGGGATTTCTTCATGTTGAAATCAATACATCAATGAAATCATAGATCTAGAAAAAAAAGTCAGTCACAATCAAGTGATTTGGCCGAGGTCATCTGACCAATGAGCAACTGAATCTGCCCCTTCAAGGTTCTTTTCTATTACACTGTTTCCTGAGGCCTTATAGGCTTTTGCCAGTTATTAAATCTTTAAACAGACTTAATGTTCTCCAATAAAAAGGCATAGAGTTAGGAAGCTTCTCTGCACACTGCTCAGAAGAAAACAAAGAGATAGTAAAGTTTGCTAATTATCTGAAACTATGGGAACCAGATACCAATAAACAAATTAGTTATCTTCCTTGTGGCTTAGAGAAGTCTGCCCCCCAGCTGCCTTTGACAGAATGTGAAGCTAGGTTTCTTCCTGGGTGGGATAGGATCCTTTAATACATTTTTCTGTTGTTTTTTCTATTTTTAAAATTGTTTTAATTTAATTGAAATTGTTTTTTAAAATTGCCTGGAATTAGATTACTCTCTCTCTCCCTCCTCCTTCCTTCCCTCCCTTGTTGTCTCTGTCTCCCTCCCTCCCGCACTCTGTACATTGCGGGAGGAGATAGGAGCTTGTAATGAGCTTTGTATTTACTTAAACTCTGCTATCAAGATACTGGATTGCATAGCAGATAGACAATCCCACTTGAACTAGGGATAAATTTATATATTGCCCTAGACATAAGCTTTGTAACCCTGGGGATATCACTTAATTCCTCTCAGGCTCAATTTCCTCATCTGTAAAATGGAGATTACAACTCTACATCATTGTTAAGAATATAAAATATATATATATATATATATATATGTATACACACACACATATATATGTATGTATATATACATATATACACACATATATATATATGTATATATGTGTATATTATATATATGTCAAGTGCTATGGAAACTTTATGGGGAAATATAAATGCTATTATTACTATTATATTTTATATAAAAACTTTTTGATTTACAAAACATCTCCTCACCCTACCAAATCTTGCAAGCATTAACACTTCTATTTTACAGATAAGGAAGCTGAGATTCAAGGAGCTGAGCAGTTTATCTAAGGTGACATTGCCAAGTGAAAAGCTTCAAAACTCAGACTTCTGACTCCAAGTTCCATATTCTTTCCTCTAAGCCTAATTGATTTTTTTAATGAAAATAAAATGCTAAAGAAGACATTGTGAAATTACAATTTTTTTTTTTTGCTTTTCTCAGCTGTTGATTCTCATTCTCTTCCCCAGATTAAATTATTTTAAGCAGTCTACAATAACTTTGCACTTTTTATGTGACTTTTGACTTAATGTGTGGAATCAAGCAATTAATTTTTTTTTTTTTGAGGCAATTGGAATAAAGTGACTTGCCCAGGGTCATACAGTTAGGAAGTGTTAAAGGCCTGAGGTCACATTGGAACTCAGGTCCTCCTAACTTTAGGGCTGCTGCACTATCCACAGTCCCACCTAGCTACATTTTTAAAGTAGTTTGGTGATTTAATTTTTTTCATACGTAAAATGGAGTGTATTTCATTAAGATGTAAAAATGGTGATGGAAATAGCATCTATAAACCTTTAGGGAACTAAGAAACTTTAGAAACTATGCCCCCAGACTGAAGAATGGAAGAAGAGAGGAGAAAAAAGAAAAGGAAGTGAACATTTACATTCTCCAAGTTCAAATACATTTAGACCTGGGAGTTCTTAAACTTTTCTTGTTTATCACGAACCCCTTTGGCAGTCGGTTGAAGCCTATAGACCCCTATTTAGAAATGACTTTTGTCCATATTCATCCTAGAAGGAAACGCCAGATTGCAATTATAGATTAATATAAATAGGTATGTAATTTTTCCCCATACAGTTCACAGTCCTTCTGAAACGAAAGGAAATGAATGAAAACCCTTTGCAGGGCACACAGTACCCAGGTTTAAGAACATCTTATTTCTCCAAAATAAGTCTGTTTCCACCTATAAAAGTATCCATCAACCTGAAGGGCAAAAACAAACAGGGAAGGATAAATTAGAAATTCTGCTTGTTGGCGATATTTTACGGCTCGGTTTCTGTTTATTTAAAAAGTTGGTTGCGAGTAGAAATGGAGCCGTCGTGCAAGCTTCCTTTCCTTATGCAATTGCGCCCCACCGCGGCCCCTTTCTGCAACGCAAGTACCTCCCCTTTCTGGTCACTAGCCACTTCGAGTAGGTTTGAGTGGCTTTGGAGCCAATGCTTACTGGAGGAAAGTTAAGTCCAGGGGAGTTTGAAGAAAATAAACCTCATTTTATGGGCGGGAGACGAGGAGGCAGTGAAGTGTAATTTGTGAAGCAGTGGGTCAAACCCGAAAGCTATTTTTTTTGAAATTCGTTTCCCGTTGAAATGGATCTCAGCGGCGGGAATTTCCGCCCTTGACGCTGTTTCAGACCCCTAAGAGCTACCTTTCCGTCTCTAACCGGCTCTCCAGGCTCCGGGAGCTGCCAAGCCGAAGCGTTTTTGTAGTGCGCCTTCCACTTTCCGGGCCCCGGGGTCTGGAACCGCGAGCAGAGGAGGCGGGAGAAGGAAGCCCCTGCCCTCAGGGGGAGCTAGGTTGTGGACGCCGCACCCGACCGCGCCGCGCCGCTCCCGCACCGGGGCCCCACCTCCTCCCTCCGCGGCCCGAGAGCCCGCTAGCCGCGGCTCCCCCTGGCGGCCTGGCAGAGAGAAAGAGCAAAGCGTGGCGGACACTGCGGGGCCGTAGTGGGCCCTCAGTTGGAGGAGAGCGCGATGGGGAAAGGACGGAAGCCACTCCTTCAAGCGGGGAAGATGGGCGCCTGCTTCTTCGAAGACCTTTCCTTCTTTCTCCTTTCCAGGGTGAGGGGCGTTTTCCTGCCCTTCCACATGGTTAAAACTGGTGCTGGAATTTGTAGTAAGAGGTGAAAACCTGCAGAAGGAACATCTCCAGGAGCCGGGATTTGAAGCTGCGAGTGTAGTCCAGCAGGCTCTTTTCTGGAGTTTCCCCGAGCCCTGAACCAAGTCTACTTCCCAGAATAAACCAAATAAAAAATGCACATACACTTCATCAGGTGAACCGAGAGCATCACTTGCAACCATCTTTTCTAGCCTCCCAACAAACTGCTGTCTTTTGCTCTCTGTCTCTATCTCTCACCCTCCTTTTTTGTTTGAGCCTTTCTCTTCAGGGACTTGTGTTTTTCTCATATATTTCCCCCCTTTTACAGCAGCATTTTAATAAATAAAATAGAATACCTTCAGATCATTAGAGGAAAGAGTCTTCATTGAAAGAAAAATGAAAATAATGGGAAAAGGAGAAAGAAAAGAAATTAATACAAGCCATAGCTTTTTATATTTACCTGTAATTTTTGTTATTCCAACCTAATAGGATAATAGTAGGGTAGCCATGGATACCTCGATGCTAGTTAGAACAATCACTTCTGACACATACTGGCTGTGAAGATCCTGGGCAAGTCACAGTCTTGCAGGGCTATAGGAAGGAAATTCCTAACCAGGCGAGTTGCCAAGAAGATGTTGACTTAGAAAAGAGAATTTCCTCATCAGGGAGCTCCCAGTGAACTCACAACTTAAGTCTGTTTTTGCTTTCCTTTGTATCCCAATCACTTCCAAGGATGTGTGGCACACAGTATTTAATATATGCTTCTTAACTATATATTACATATACATATGAAATTACAAATATAGATAGGACTTGTGGTTTCATCAGTGGAGGGGAGCTTCTGGTGTGGAAATTTCGTCCACAGATGCAGGTCAGCAATTTCCTATAACTCAGGACCTTGTGAAAATAGGAGAGGGGTCCAAAGTCAAAGATGATGTATTAGAGACAGGACTTGAACTTAGGTCTCCCTGCTACAAGACCCACAGCTGTCCACTAAACCACGTTGCCTCTCGTGCAAAATATGTAGAAATACATAATTTATAGAGAACGCATAATTAATAAGTATCTCTTTATATAGATAGTCATCGATGGAAGTTATTCATAACAATCTCTAGTCAACCATAGCTGAGTCCAGCCAAAGACCTTCAGTTTTACTTGATATGGTTTAATATCTGCCATTATGTGGGTGCATACTTTCCCCCAACACTTACACACCCAACATAGAGTAGTATTTAATGGCCATTCTATCTATTGCATAGAGAAAAAAGTCATTTATCTCCAGGGTAATCGTAGCTCCAGAGCTGAGTAATCCGAAGGGCTTTGCTGCCTCCCGGTGGCCACAGGGAGCCATGGCAACCCTTGTTTTAGGGGTTTGGAGAGGGGTCGGAGGTTGTTTGCGCGAGCGAGGCTAGTCAGGCGATTCCCTCTCCCCCACCCCAAGCTTTTCTGATTGCAGCGGTGATGTCTGCCTCTTTTATTAATAACGGTAACGGAAAAAAAAATCGACGCCTAAAAAACAAAACAAAATAGAAGAGGTGGTAGGGATAGGGAGGAGGGAAGGAGGGGAAAGCAATAAAACTAAGATCGTTTCCTAGGCAAGATAGCGTGGGCTATAATGCGGTGGAGAGATCAGGAGTTTATTTGCAGATCCTGGATAAAAGATGATATATCGACACGGTTTAGAGTGTCACTCTGCTCAGGCTCTCATGAAGCCACAAGTACATATTTCCTGAAATATTGCACAATACAATATCTAATCCAAGCCACCACTTAAGAAATGGAAAACCTTAGTATCTTATACATCACCCATATGGTCTTTCCTCTCTAAGAATGGAATGGGGACCCCTTGAAGAATATAGTTTTCTCCATTCCCTCCTCTTCCCAAGAACTGAAGCTTTGTTTTAGGTTTTCCAAGTAATCACTTAGTGATCTGTCTTTAAAAAATACAACTGAGAATTGTTCTTATACTTGGTAAATATTGGATTAGCTTTTCAATGACCGAACTCTTGAAAAGACTCAAGAAATCCACACCAGGTCTCAACTAAGCTCAATAGTCAATAGGTAAGGAAAATAAGTTATTTCCAAGGCTTAGAGGGGTTTCCATTCATTATCAGGTTATCTGATTTTTTCTTAATAGGAAGAGAAAAGGAGAGGTAGGAAAAGGAAGAGAAATGTTTAAACATAAAGCACAGGATTAACTGGAATTTCCTTCATTTTGGTCTCAGTTCACTTAAGGATATTTCATTTTACATTGCAACTGCCCTTTGATTGATTTTAATT
This sequence comes from Antechinus flavipes, assembly GCF_016432865.1. NCBI lineage: Eukaryota > Metazoa > Chordata > Mammalia > Dasyuromorphia > Dasyuridae > Antechinus > Antechinus flavipes. The sequence continues at coordinate 156,395,584 of NC_067399.1, read as the reverse complement.
TCATGATAGCAAGCAAAATAATCCTTTAGTGAAAAGGAATTTACTTGCTTTGCTTATTTTTCCTATATTCTTTCACTTCATCGTGGAAAGATGGCACAAGCAATGATTCTTCATCATCCACGGTAATAAAGGCTAATAAAACTACCTTGTAATGTCCACCCATAGAGATAAAAATGGAACAATAGCAATCTCAGAAGTTTTGTGTCTATCTTTCCTTGTATCTGTTTCCCCCTCCTCTCCAATTTTTGTAAAAAAATCTTTCAATGTATTTTTTAAAGGAACCAATTGATTATTAAACAGGACCATCCCCTACCCACTGGGCTTCCATTTAAGGGAGGGAAAAATGTTGGGGAAAGTCTCTGACATAACAGAAAAACCAACAACATTGTGGGAAGGACAACAGAGAATTCTAAGAAGGAATAATCTGTTGGTCTCCCATTTTGGAAATCTGAGCAGTTTGCCGAGGAAAAAGAACACCTGGTTCTCTGATTGTTGCAGAGCTATAGGAAGACCCATATGGACTGAACTAGTTATTACTAATATTTCTGGCTTTTTCACTATGAATATATGTATTGCCTTTTGAGATTATTATGACAAATTTATTGGTAGGGGAAATAGGAATGTTTCTTTTCCATTCTAGGAATCTGAAGCCAATTTCATTCAGTTCCAACAAGGCTCCTGAGGACTTCATCAAAGCTTGCTGCCTTGCCTTCTTCACCCAAGTCTTTCAATTTGCCCTCTTCCTCTGACCCAGATCAAGAAATGAAAACTTCTATTAGAGCTCAGCAGGAGCCTGAAAAAGTGGTGGCATGGGGGATTGGTTTTCAGGGTTGTTGTTGTTGTTTTTTGAAATTGGGGAGCAGCAAAGGAAGAAAAAAAAGAGACAATGAAGGAGCAAGGACCAAACTCCAATAACCACTCTTTTTATCATCGGCAGAGTTATGAGGCCAGAAGAAGCCTATGCACTAAGAAGAGAAACCTGGACTTCCAGGTTGAAGGTTTGGAGGCAAGTGATTGTCCACCGAAAGGCAGTAGACTCAGTTGGGTAGTAGAAGCTAATTTCATAAGAAAAGAGAGAGGAGAGAGAGGAATGAGAAAGGGAGAGAGACAGGATAGAGAGGAAAGAGATGAGAGAAAGGAGGGAGAGAGGAGAGAGTGAGTGGATGGGGGGGCAACTTGGAGGCCAGCATGGGGGGCCTTCTGAAGCCATCAAAGACAGGGTGGCTTTTTTCCCCTTTTACCACCCCCCTTCTCCAGCCCCCCCCAATAGATATAGCACGAATTTTTAATGTGTCTTCCTTTCACAGACAACAATACCGGGTTTGAAAGCTGGACACAATTTGGGTTTTGTGAAGGTCCCTCTTTGCCCTCCCTCAGCCCAGCTGTCCATATGGAATACAGCATGTAGGACAAGGATCACAATGGGACCCACTGACAGGACCAACAAAACCCCCAGGAGACTTCTGCCTGACTCCGGGATTCACTGCTCCTGATAAACGAATTGAATACCACTAAATGGGAGGATGGAGGGAGGGGTGGGGGGTTAGGCGGGGAGTGTAGCACCGTCTTTCTCCCTTTTTCCCTCGTCTCTGTCCCCTGTGAGTCCCTTTCTCTCTCCCTCCTTAATATGCACGCCTCTAACATCCTCAGCTCCCAGCCTCCCCCATTGTGCTGTTTTGTGATGTATACTGTAGATTGGGCAAAGATAGACTGCAGAAACTGCCTCCATTGCGTGTGAAATATAAGGCCAGAGGGGTTAGGGCCACACAGGACTTCAGCGGGTTTATTGACTTCATAGGGACCCAGAGGGAAAAAAAAAGTAGTGAGCTTGCTAACCTCCCTCTTGTCCCCTCCTTCCAACACACCACACACACACACACACACACACACACGGCTGCCAAATTACACACATATAGATATCTACTATTTAATGGAACACCTCTATGTTGATCTTGGACAGGAAAAATATTAAGGGTATTAAATCAGATTTGGGTTTGGAAATATACAATAAGATTCTCTCTACATATCTTTCAAATGTATACAGCTAGAAGTAGCGCAAGTCGATTAATAGTTTTTTTTTTTTTCCCTCCCTATCCAAGATAATGATTTGGTTAATTTTCGATGAATTTATGTGGAATTACACCCCTTTCATAATTGGGGGAGGGGAAGGGTGGTTCACTGATCAAATAATCCCTACTACTGTGAAAACAGTCCAAATATGAGCTGATTCTCTAGTCATTCATAAATCCCTTTTTAGTTATTTCAAAGGATTTAGGTGGTGTAACTTTTCTCCCTGGGACAAATATTATGGTTGGTTTTTGTTTGTTTTAAGTCCAAAAAGCGATTTACCTTTCTCTTCTTTAAAAAAATTAAGAGAATAGTCTAGATTTTCAAGTCAATCGAGAGAACAAAGAGATAACTTCAGCGTTTGGGGAACCATCCAATCCCCAAATTAAGAAATACATTTTTTGGGAGAGGTAATATTAGAGTGACTTCCGAGCCCTCTATTATCCAGAGAGCTGTGTATAAAGCGAGAAAAACATTCAATAACCTTCCCTTCATAGGAGCTATTGAACGCCTGAAGATTTGGTTACAGATAATCGTGTTTGCCTTAGATATTGAATTAAATCTGATCATCAACAAGAGCCAGGATGGGAGGAAGTCATTTGGGACTGCTCCATTTGCTTTGGCGTTCGCCGCCACCCCCTCTCCCTAGTTCCGGATTGTTTGTGAAACTCCCAGGGAGAAAGATACAATTTCAGAATCTGTACCGGCTTCCAATCAGAAAGAGTAAAAGCTCCCCGCTCTCCTCTAAGCCTTCAGAAGTCTAGGTTATTTTCTGAAATCAGGGCATTAGAGAAGAAAGGAGAACTTCGAGATCCGACTGCCCTTACTTATTCCCCTCCTACATTGCAAAATGTGCGGGAGCATCTGGAAAGGGGATCTTCTCTGAGCTTACAGATTGAAAAATGAAATAAAGTAATACAAATAAGGAAGCTCCCTCCTTCATAAAGACCAAAAATGCTCGTCCCTCCTCCCCTATTCTCTCCAGTCATTCCTGCCTGCAAAGGCGCCGGATCTGAAATAGGGGATCAACACCTCCATTTCTTCTCCACTTTCCACTGCTATTACAATACACACACACACATACACACACACACACGCACGCACACACACACACACACACACATACTTAAACTCTGATTTTTTTCATTTTAGTACTTTATTATTATTATTATTATTATTTTTTGGCAATCCTCCTATCCGATCCATACCTCATACACAATAAATAGAAATGATTATAGGTCTCCGGTTAGGGAGAGGGGGCAATGGAGACGAATGAATCTGGGCGAAAGAACTATGGAAATTCAGGAAGGGGGAAAGGTCTCCCCACTTCACCCATCGTCACTAAGAAACACTTAATTTCCATTTAATTCCCCCAATTCTTCTGCTCTTTATAAGCCACGGGCCCTAAACCTTTCCCAAGAGGACACTGAGCTCTATCCCAAGCCTTAGTCGTCCTCATCTGCAGTTAGTTCTTTCTATCGTTCAATCACAAAAAAGAAGGGGTGGAATAGTGAAGAATAGGGAAACCCAACAAGTCAGTCCTCTCTCTTCCTCTCTCCCTCTCTTACTCTTCCTCCCCTTCCTCATTCCCCCCCCTCCCCTCCCTTAAGTAAGAGGTAAGTCAATCCCAACAAAGTGAAAGTCATTGAGTGTAGTGGCGTCAAAAGCTTCTCAGTCTGAAGGAGCCACTCGTAGATTTCGGTGACTGAGGGACTTCTCCCTCCCCCCCCCCCCACTTCTGCCGGTTTCACAAATCACTTTCGACCCACCTCCCCTCAGTTTAAACATTGGGGAAACCTCTCTGAGGTAAAGAACCCGGATCAAATACATAGAATGATATTTATTTTTATCTGGGACAGTGTAGGAAAAAGGGGCAATAGGGAGGCAATTCCTTAACTAGAGAGGGAAAAACATTTACACCCCAAACGCCTGGAGAGTAGACTTATAATCTTGCATCCCAAAGGTGAATTCTCAGTATCCCGCTTTCTACAATCCTTCACTACTCATTTTGTCTCACCCCCCCCCCCCCAAACATCAACAACAAACAACAAAAGCAACAATAATCGGGCAACTCAGGCTAGGATTGCGGCCTGTGTCCCCAGTTCCCTCCCGCGGCAAGGCGCTGCTCCTTGGAGACAAAGTCAGACAAAACGGGACGATTTTTTTCTTTCTTTCTTTTTCTTTTCTTTTCTTTTCTTTTTTTTTTGTTTTTAAACACAGCATTTTTATTAAAATTCTTATAAAAAATTGAAAATCTCTCAGCGCTCCTTTCGGAGTCGTACACAACCACTGAACTGGATATACCCGGGAACAGGGTCCCGAGAATTATGAGGAGGGTTTGGGGTTGTATGTCTTCTACATTTTTTCTTTTTCTTTTCTTTTTTTTTTTTTAATATTCGGGGCATATTTGCATTGAGGCAAAAAAAGAAAAAAAGATAAAGTAAATAGGATAGGGATGGGGAAAGGAAGGAGAAGAGAAAGATCGTCCTGAAGGTTACTTTTGGCAATATTCACCACCAATATTTACAAAAACCCAAACCTAAACAAAAAGCAAACAAATAGAAAACTAGGAGGGAAGGAAAGGAAAGGAAAGGAAGAACCTGCTACCAGTTGTCAGAATGTGTACATGGCCATAAATATTTAAAATTTTCTTATAAAAAGGAGAAATAAAATTCTCTATTTTAAGTATTCTCCACTTGCTTTAGAAGACGACTGACAACATGTCTACGGCACACAAACATACTTTACAAAAAAAAACACGAGAGCAGAGGGGTTTTATTTTGTGTGGAGGGAGATTTATCTAGGGTTTTTTGTTTTTTGTTTTTTTGTTTTTTTCAGACGACGACGACGACGGTTTCTCTCCCCCCTCTCCCCAGAGGAGTGGCAAGTAAGCAGGACTGCACAAAATTTTTGTAAACACGGCGCCCAGATCTCCAAAACCCCTCTCTCCAAAATAAAAAAAAAGAGAGGGAACACAATCCTTGGATTTTTCCACCCCAAGGAGCTCAAAACATTTCCCTCCCTAAAAAAAAAAAAAAAAGAGCAAACTCCATAATAATAATTAGAATAATAATAATAGCGTCCTCCAGTGGAGTGGGATTTGTTTTGGAGCCTTGAGTCTCTCTCTCTCTCTCTCTCTAGGGCTAGGGCGTCTGCTCACCAAGTCCACTGCTGAGCTTGCACCAAATGGTGCGCTGTCGGGTACTGGGGGGTGCTGGCGGAGCTGTACTGGGCGTTATATTGCATATGCTGTAGCGACTGGGCGCTGTAGGCGGAGAAGGGGATGCCGGCCTGGAAGGTGGCTGCGGCCAAGTCCTGAGCTTTGAGCGTGTGGCAGGGTTTGCCGTCCCTGACTAAGACGGGCACGGCCACCCGGCGTGGGGAGGGCAGGGGGGTCACCTCCATACCTTTCTCAGCCCGTGCCCGTTTCATCTTGTAGCGATGGTTCTGGAACCAAATCTTCACCTGCGTGGGAGTTAGACGGATGAGGCTAGCCAGGTGCTCCCGCTCTGGAGCCGACAGGTAGCGCTGCTGCCGAAAGCGCCGCTCCAGCTCGTAGGTCTGCGCCTTGGAGAAGAGCACCCTCCTCTTCCGCTTTTTGCCCGCTTCCCCCCCGCCGCCCGGGGTCTCCTTGTCGTTGTCCGGCGACTCGTCGGCCGAGGGCTCCGGGGATTTAGCGCTGGAGTCCTGAGGGGGCGCCCCAGCCGCCAGCCCGTGCACTGCAGAGGGAGGGTATGGGAGAAAGGAAGCGGGAAAGTGGAATGTAAGGCAAGATTGAGGATGGGTGAGGGTGGTATGGGCAAGGATGGTAGAAAAAGAAAAAAGAATATGAAAGAGAAAGAGAGAGAGAGAGAGAGAGAGAGAGAGAGAGAGAGAGAGAGAGAGAGAGAGAGAGAGAGAGAGAGAGAGAATGAGAATGAATGAGAATATGAAAGAAAAAGTATGAGAGAAAGAGAGAGAGAAAATGAGAGAGAGGCCTAGGCCCTCTGCCCTGCCCCGCAGCAACAGACGATTGCTTATGCTCAAACCCTCCCCCTGTGCCCCAATCTCCTCATCCCTTTTGGCGTCTAGGGGAAGGATTTAGGCCCATTACTATTTTCTCCTTACTCTCCCTTTCTAACCACCATCCACGTTCGAACCTGTCAAACAAATAAACAAAACTGATCTCTAGTTGGAGGCATTTGGGAAGAAACTTCCTTGCCCCCCTTGGCGATCTCCAGCCCTGTTAAGAAGATTGCCAGAGCCGTCGGGTGTGCTCTCAGCTTCTCCAGGTGGGTAGGACGGCCTGAAGAAGTAGTGGGAATAAAGAGGGAGATTCATTTTCCCAGTGGTTATGAAAATGGCTATGAGGATGTCTTTTGCTGGGGGGGGGGGGGGGGGGAAGGAGGTGCGAAGAGAAGAAAGGGGCCAAAGGATGGAGATCTCCTACACCCTTAAGTGATTTCCTCTCTAAAGAGACGTGGGCTGATTTTTAAAAGAAGAAAGCCACAATCCAGTCATTGATCAACTCTTCCATTTAAGACATTTTGTGTGTGTGTGTGTGTGTTTTGTTTTTGTTTTTCTGACTGTCTCTAAACCAACCGATATCCCGCTCGGCACAAAGCTGTCTCTATATCTGAACAACGGGAGGGCTATTTATAGTACCCCCAGAACGTCCATCTGCATCTTAGGCTCCTTCAGAGATCAATACTACACACACGGGCTAGAACACAGAAGTGTAAATATGCCTAGTGATCTTTTGCCTTAATAATGAGATGTTATTTACAATTTGTCATAGGCCCACAAATCTGAATTATAACAAATACCACCCTTTGGAAGGGCATTTCTTCTCTTTTTCTTTCTTTCTCTTGCAGTTCAACAACATAAGAAAAAAAAAATTAAAGGTATAAGCTCCCAGTTTTGTTCCAGTCCCTTTTCTTGAGACATGCAGAGTTTTTAAAACAAGGGTAAGAGTTAATAGATTCTCCCCACGCCCAATCAATACTTTAGGGCCTGGCCTAGGTTGGGGTTGGGGTGACTGGGTTAAATAGCTTCTCTTTCCACTGTCCAACCACATTTGATCTAAGGGAGAAAGAAGGGGGGAGGGAGGTGGAGGATTGTTAGAGTGAAGTTTCTTTACTCACAGGAATATTGGATGCTCTCGGTACTGGCCAGCCAACGGGTATAGGGGTTGTCGCTGTTGTCGTAGAAAGGATTTTTCAGGGGCAGGGTTTGTACTGCTTCCAGTGCGCTTGGTCCCAGCACCCCGCTTCTCTTGGTAGGTTCCGACCCCTCGCTTTCTTCTTCTGCCCCCTCTGCCACCGATCCGTCCTCATCGTTGGTGTCAGGCAGGTCTAAGATATCCTTGACCGAAAAGCCCGTCTTTGTGTTGGTCAGCGACATGGTCTGGGCCCGGCAATTTATGCAGGAAAGTTGCAACACCAGTTTGTCAATCCGCAGTTCTTCGGAAACACACACACACACACACACACACGCACGCACGCACACGAGGGGTGAGTGGGGGATGGGGAGGGGGAAGGGGAGAAAGGGGAGAAGTGTTGGATTTTATTTAAAAAAATATATAACTATGAGGAAAGGGAGAAAAAAATCCACTATTTTCTTTGAAAGGACTCAAAAATTTGTTCAGTAGAAGAAGCCAGGAGTTCCGCGGGCTGCTGATCTGAGTAACAGTTTGTAACTCCAGGAACGATGCCAAAGTGCGGTTACTTCGGGCTCCGGCTGCAGCACAGTGTGCGGTGTCTGGTGGCAAGAAAAAAATAAGCCATAGCTGGAGTGATCAGTCCATATAAGGCTGGTCTCCACACATGAACCTGCAGAGAGAGAGAGAGAGAGAGAGAGAGAGAGAGAGAGAGAGAGAGAGAGAGAGAGAGAGAGAAAGGGGGGAGGGGGAGAGAAAGAGAGAGAAGAAATGAGAGAGAGGGGGAGAGAGAGAGAGAGAGAGAGAGAGAGAGAGAGAGAGAGAGAGAGAGAGAGAGAGAGAGACATTAAAAACGCAAAAGGTTGGCCACGTGTGGGCGGGTCTTAGGAGTCAAGTGGATGAAGACAGTGTTTGCAGATGTGAAATTGTGGGTTTTGGGGAGATTCGAGCTCCCAGCCATTGGTCCCGTAGCACATGATGAGTGGTATAACGTGTCAATTAATTGCAAAGATGGGGAGGGCCTTTTTACACAGTATTTACATACAAAGAACTACCAAGTCGCTTGATATTCCATACACTTGAAAGTGGCATTTTAACAAATTGCTTCTGAAAAAGGAAAGAAAAAAAAAGGGGGGGAATCCAGTTTTATATTCACCACCCTCAACTCTTTTCCCCTCCCTAGCAAAATGAAAGATCCGCCGCGTGTAGCAGAAGAGGCTACGAGTCTTTGGAATGGGAGGGGGGGGGGAGTGAGAAGAAGAGGAAATCTCTTTTTCGAATTAATGGTGGTTACCTAAACAAGATGCTGTTCAGATGGCAAGAGACCAACTTATGTAAACCTCCTAGGTCAATATTTTGGTTGAGGCTTAAGGATGAGCACTAGAAATTAAACAGGCGAGTAATTGATTCTAGTTAGCTCCGAAATACCCCGGAATAGCTGAGCGGAGGACTCTTTCGCCCACCTCCATCCACAAGGCGGATTCTCCCCCCCCCCAACCAATGCCCTCTTTTTATTTGCTGAAGTCTAATTTATTTCACTCATTCGCATCTCAACTCTCCCTCCGCCCTCCCCCTTTGACACAGACAAGGACAGGCGTTTCAGTTAAGCTTTTGACATCATGAGTTAAGAAGATGGGGTATGTGGAGAGGAAGGTCTGTTCTAACTCCAGGACTGGTTTGAACTCAAGATGTTCTCTCTCCCCCTCAATTTCCTTTCTGGCCTTGCTCGGATAACCACGGAAACTCCCAGCATTTCCTCTATGTGCTAGCAAGCCAGTCAAATAATGTGAAGTGTGAGAGAGATTTGGAGACTCGGGAGTGAAGACTTGGATACAGAGACAGCCCCTCTGTCCTTTTTCCCTCATGTATTACCCCCCCCATTCCCCGCCCCCGTTTGAAACTCAGCATGTGGTGAAGCTAGAAGAGGGAAGAAGGACGGAGGGGTGTTAAAGGGGGGTGAGGGGAGAATTGACTGGCCCAGAATGTATCAAGGAACTGTGACTGGAAGAATGAGGGGCCGAGAAAGAGACAAAATATCCACCCGCAAAGCTGTTTGGAGGGATGGTGTGTGTGTGTGTGTGTGTGTGTGTGTGTGTGTGTGTGTGTTGTGTGTATGTTGGCCAATACTTTCAGTGTCTTCATCTTCCATCTAACTCCGCCCCTAACTTTCTTTTCCCTTCTCTGGAGACTTTGTTCAGTTCGAGGGGTTAATGGTTTGAAACCCTGAGTTAGGATTGTGTTGAATCTGCATTCTCTTCCTGACCCGGTAACTGAACTATTCCCCTTTAACAGCCCCCTCCCTTTTCTCTGGGCAGTAGAACCCGGCTCTTAGGACATATTCTTTTTTTAAGTATACTAGTTTTTATCCTGGGATTATCTAACTTTTCGTCACCACCATCAAAAAGTGACAGGAGAGAAGTTTGACTTGGGGAAGGAAGAGAACGTTGACTTTGGGAGAGAGGTCTAGGTTCGATTTGATTTCGAGTGCCCCTCCCCCTCTTTTATGGAGGGAATTGAGGTGTTGGGGGAGGGTCAAATAATGGGGAGCTTGGTGGAATGTGTCCGACTTTCCCTTCTGGCCCCCCATAATCGGTTTTTATTTTGCTCCCCAGCAAAGCCTCGGAGTTTGACTGGCCTCCGGAGCAATTTATTATTGTTGATCGGTTTATTTCTGCATCCCTCTCTGCCTCCCATCTAGTATGTGACGTGGGTGACAATGTCTCCGGGCTAAGCGAGGCCTTCGGCGCATCCTGGGTGGTCGGACCGGGCAAACACAAATACAAACCGATTGCTAAGCTGCGGACAATGGGCGAAATGTAGACAAATGTCCTGCTCCTGTTGGAAGCTTTTGTCCGGGCTCGGTTTTTGCATTTATTTCAGTGGCGAAATAATGCATGATTGACGCCCTCTTTCAGCGTGTCCTAACTGTTTGGAATAAATCTAAGGTTGTTCCTAGTTGTCATGGCATTCAACTGCTCTCAATGGACTATCTCTTCATTCATTTCGGAATCCATCCACAATATTAAGGAAACCCCTTCATGTTGATGGTCCCCGATTCCTCTTTCTCTACCCAATATACTTTTTTCTCTTCTTCTTTTTCTTCCTCTTTTCTCTCCCCCCCCCTCCCAATACGATTAGAAAATAAATTGAATCGCATCCCTGATACCCATTACTTTGGTCTCTCTCCATCCTATTTCCCCCCCTCCCCCTGTGTGTCTCTTACTCACTTTTCTCTCTCTTTTCACGTGGGAGCTCTTTGGCCTCTAGGGCAATGTGTCTAGGTTGGAGGTGCAGAAGAGAAACACAGTAGAGTTCAGCAGGGTTTGGACCTAGAGGCCTAGAGGTTTCCTTTTCTACTGTTATCTAGTTGCTAAATAAATCACTAAATACTTACAATGTCTAGATTCAGGAAAATAAAGCGTCACTGCCTTGATTCCTCAACTTAGCAATCGAGGCTGGACCCTCCTTTTGTCCCTTCTCTACTCCCCACCCCCCTCCCCTGCCCCCGACCCATGTCTGGGAACAGAAGCGAGGTGTCTGGGGGCATTCTGCAACCTTCAGTTGTGGCTGCCGTGAAGACAAACCCTTGGAAATCGGTCAGAAAGCGTTTTCCTTAGGGTTGTAAGGAGATGCCGCTGGGGGTGGGAAGACCTCTTTCCTTTACTCTGAAGTGCTGGTATGTTAGAATTCGAAAGTTCCATCTTTTACTCCTCAGACAATCTTTTCATCCTTTACACCACTGACACTTAAACCACTGACACTACCCTAGAGACAGACTGACTCTGGTGCCTAAGTTCTTGGAAATAGGCCTTACCCCAGTTAGTCTGCAATATTGCTTAAACCCTCGGAACTGCATTCGGTATTAACCTTTTGGGCAGGAAAAGTTAAAGGAGTATATGTGTGTGCATCCATGTATGTGACTGACAAGGTGCTAATTCCCCCTCCTCCCACCTACTTCCTTCCCAGAATCTGTCCATCCCCTTTCATTCTTTCCCCTTCTCCTCCCCTTTAGGGAGCCTATAAGATGCACAGACCACCTGATAGGTAAACATTTTCCCAGATTCTCAGAATTAATCAACCAGGTGGAAGAAGGGCCTCACAAAGGCCTATTGAAAAACTCACAATCTGGCCCCCCAGTCTCCCTTAAAAGACCTACTAGGTTTACTCCTTTCTAGTTTTCATCAAACACATCTTATCCCAGGCCTACTCTGCGCAACTCTTCAGGATCCCAGAGAATGATTTCCCTGTTACAATTACTAGCCTTTACATTCAAGACACCTGCAAATGCCTACCCAACCAAAGACCCATTGCCCCCCCCCCAAGTTTATTTTTTAAAATTTTACTGGTTTCTCAAGATCATTCTTAATCTGAGAATGAATTTTTAGGGTTGCTCTCTTTCCTGTTGCGTTTTGTCTCCCTCTTTCTCCTTATCCACTCTCTAACCCTTTTTTCTTAGAATCAGGAGAGAGATTTGGTGATTCTTTTTTGGGATGGTTTTTTTTTTTTTTTTTAGCAAATCTTCTCCACAATCTAGTCTACTGCACATGTGGCTCCCATACCAGAGTTTCCTAAGAGCTGACATTTGCAATTGAAAAGGGCTACAGAAAGCAACTGGGAGCCCTTTAATCAAGGGGGAGAAACTGGGCTTGTTATAGGTAGATCATAAAATACAAGTCCCCAAAGAGAGGTGTATAGGGTGAGGGAAGGCACAGAATTGCTATGTTGGGATTCAGCTGGCCTGGTGATAAGTTTTGCTGTGGAACCTACCCTGGGTGCAGAACTGAGAAGGTGGTCCAGGACTTGAAGCTGAGACCTTAGGGAGATAAAGTGCAAAATGCCCATTTTATGCAGTTGCTGCAGCCCAGACTCAAATTAAACAGGTGATTAAGCACTATTGACTCACAGAGAAAAAGTGAAAATGAGAGTGGGGGAGGGGAGAGGAGAAGGAGAGAGAGAGAGAGAGAGAGAGAGAGAGAGAGAGAGAGAGAGAGAGAGAGAGAGAGAGAGAGAGAAAGAGAAAGAGAGAGAGGAGAACGCTTTTCTCCAAGCAGCCTAGTTTCTTTCAGCAATATTTTTGCTGACTTGGATTGTTCAGGCCACAACAACCAGGCGGGAAGTCCCCAGTAGAATCTGGTGCTGCAGAAATATCCACTGATACCTCTTCAAGGTAGTATGTACTTGCCTAGTGACATTCATCTTTCTTTTCGGCTTAATTTATATTTTCTCTCTCTCCTTTTTTTGGAGTCGCCTTTTAAAGAAATTCTTTTTTTTTTTTTTTTTTGGTTGCTCTCTCTTTGCCAGACTCAGACTCCTAAAAGGTCAGAGGAGCCTTAGATATTATAATGCCTTCTCTTTCCATGTGGCTCAACTCTTTGTTTTTCCTCTACCCAAACTCTATTTTCCCCCCCAATTTTACCAGAATCTAGATTATTTTATCATTTCTCTTAGGAAAATTCTAGATCATGTCATCTATTTACAAAAATATTGTCCCCAGCTACCTGAGTTTGAGTCTCTTTTTAAAAGAAGGTGTAAGAATAGTCCTAAATCAGGCCTTATTCCAAAACTAAGTTAAAATAGAGCATGGAGCTGGAGAAATGTCCAATTGTCTCTAGAGTTTTCAAAGTTGCTCTCCACTGTCTGGCTTCTAGTGGTTTTCTTCATCCAGCAACTTTTGCTGTGATGCCCACAAGAAGCCATAAAGGCCTTTTAGTGTTACGCAGGCAAATGAGACCTGATCCCAGCCTTCTCAAGAATTTTGCTCTGTTCTTCCTAAAACTCACCAGGAGGAAGAGGGAAAAAGATGGTGGTGGTGATGGTACTCTCTGGGGGCTCACAAAACAGAAATGGATAGATTCTTTTCAGGGGGACTTGGGATAAGACTGCCCCCTCCCCAATAAATCCCTTGTTGAAACATTGTAGTAATAGTCCCCAGGGATAACTGGAGGATTTAAGCTTCTACACAGCAGGATAGAAGGAGGGGTTGGGGTGGGAGTCGGGTTATTTGAACAATTGAGCAAGAGGCCTAGAAGAAGAGGTGAATGTACACAGGATAAGTGGTTGCACTTCAGAACAAGTGGCCTCTAGTCATGTCATAGTGTTTACCTGTTTACTTTTACAGGTAGCTCAAGCACAAACCATTAGCCTTTTCATCACACTTTCTGGAATATGGGGACTCCTTCATTCCCCATTCCTATTCCTGCATCTAACTCCTAGTCCTTTTTCATTCCCCGCTTACCCTAAATCAAGGGCTTTTTAGATCTTTGAGTAAGCATCTGTAGTCATCTGTTTTAAGAAACAGTAGGGAACTCCTCCCCCCCCCCACCTTGATTGGAAACTAGGAGATGGATGGTGAACCCACCTTACACACTGCAGTGGACTCACACAGATTTCACAACACCTGCAGGGACACCTGCCAGTTCACAGATCCATCATATTCCTAGGGCATTCAAAGATACTGATTTATCTGGTGAAGTTCCCTTTCTCATTACCCTGGATTATTTTGGGATTGGTACAACCCTTGTCTTACTCAAAAGCCACAGCAAAGAAGAGAGGAGGAAACTGATTAGGTTTCTACTCAGAAGCACAGAAATTGGGGCTCCATGCCTGTAGCGTGGCCCGATGTGCACTCACTTGATGCTCTAGCATGCGGAGAAATGACTTCAACTACGTGGCCTTGGTGGCAGGCTGCCGAATACAATTATGGAATTAGAGGCATCATTTCCCCCCTTCCTAGGGCAGATGCGCTTCCACTCATTAAAAAGTACAAGGTCTTTTCCTTTTATTGGGAGGCACTTTACTTGTCTGACTTCATTTTTTTTTTAAAGGAATGAAAAGGAGTTGAAAAGGACCCCCCCTCTCTTTTTGTACAGTACACTGGGCTGACCTTTCCCCTACCACTGAGTCCATCCCTGATAACAGCCTTCAAGTGGATTAGTTTATTGTTTGCCCAGTGCCAAGGTGCGGGCAATTGTTTTCTCTCACTCCAGCATAGCACCTTAATGCTCCGGTGAGGATTAGTGGAGCTGACACAAAGCCTTTGTAGGAGGGGAAGGTTTATTTTATCTTCAGTTTGATACCCTGAAGAAGATACATACTTGAAATCAATGGGAATGGAAGATACAGACCAATTTAGGCCTGATGAAGGGATTCACCTTCCCAAAGCATACTTCCTAGATTCACAATAACACATGCTTTTGTTTTAAAGTGGGGGCAGGGGGAAAATAGCGGAACTTCGAGGATAAGAGGTGCTAGCCTTTGTTGGGAACACAGAGTGGGGAGGGGAGCATTGCTTCAGCACACAGTTTCCAGCATGAGGACCTTTCCCTGACTAGACAGCTTCAAATTCTGTTTGTCTTCAGAGAGTCCCTGGACAGCTACCTTTCCAATGCCGTATACACGCTATGTGAATAATTGCTTTCCTATAACTACTTGACATCCATACATCCATGAAGGGGTAAAGCCAGACAATATGGATGGTGGAACACAAAAGAGGTCAGTGTTTGAAATATTTGGGTAGGAAATATGAGGAATGGGGGGGGGAAGAGTGAAAAAGAGAGGGAAAGAAGAAGAAAGAAGAAAAAAAAGAAGGAAAGAGGGAGGGAAGAAGGAAGGAAAGAAAAGAGAGAAAAGAAGAAATTCTAAGGGAGGCCTTCAAGTTTAAAGCCTTAAGGTGAGGTTTTCTTTCTTTCTTTCCTTTTTCTTTAAAATCGTTCCTGAAAGTTCCCCATAGTAAGAAGGGCAAAGAGAGATTTTGTGGAATCTGTTCAAATATATCAGGAAGTTCTATTTGTACAGGAAGATCTTTCTATGTTATTCTGTCTAGGAAGGGGGAAGGAACTGGTTGGATGTAGGAGACTTTTTGAATCAT
Organism: Antechinus flavipes; assembly: GCF_016432865.1. Lineage (NCBI taxonomy): Eukaryota > Metazoa > Chordata > Mammalia > Dasyuromorphia > Dasyuridae > Antechinus > Antechinus flavipes. The sequence continues at coordinate 156,380,513 of NC_067399.1, read as the reverse complement.
ATTTGAATAAAGTTAGAAGAGCTGAAAACCAGAATGTACCTGCAATAAAATAGGTATAGGTGCTTGGTGTATTCCTTGCATCATATTAACCAAGCAGTCACAATAGCAGAATTAATAGTCCATCTCTTTGTCTTTCTTCCTTGCATAATGAACCCTGGATACAGAATGTGGAAAACTAAATGAACTCCCCTTTATTCAGCCCCTCTATTCTTTTTTTTTCTCTCAAGGAGAAATATAATAACACTTTCATGATTCTCTTAAAAAAATAAATCTCCCAAGGTCATAAATTGTAATAGAAATTAGTATTTCTCTTTCTATTATTCAGTCCATTGTGTGTGGGGTAGGACTTGGGGGCATATGTTAGGACTTTGATAAATGCACTTTAATGACATCTTTGAAAATATGCCCAATAAAATAAAAGGCCAGAAAAGCCGTTTTCCTTTCATGGATGTTAAATTGGACAAGAAATGATGTTTTAGGTAGGTAGCAGGCTACAGAATAGGACCAGCTTATTTATAATGTATTTTCTTTGATAAAATGCTGAGAATCTTCCCCGGGGCAGTCCTTTCAGTTCCAATCTATTATAACCGTTTTATTGGTGAACCTAACGTGGTGTCCCTTCAGGCAAACCCGTAAGCCTCCTTCCTTCACTAGCTCTAATGATTAAATATGTCACAATGAGATTAAGCATTGTCAGCCCTGCCTTCGGAAAGGTTCTTCTCAGCCAAACCCAACAGTCTCTGATTACCACCATGTGAATGTGGGAGATTTGTGTGTCTTTTGGACCAGTAGAGCCGAAAGCACTTTCTTATCTGAATTTACTTCCTAATTTGTAAAAAAAAAAAAAAAAAAAAAATTACGGAGGACATAAAAGTACAACAGCTCCTAATTGCCTTTTTACAGTATTTAAAACGGGGCAGGTCTGAGATTGAAATTTAACATAGGTTGAAACGAATATCTGATGCATTTTGCAGAAAAAGAATCGGATAGAAGTAGGTAGGACTAGCCCACGTGCACATACATACATTCACCCAGACAGAGACATGGCAATTTGCTCCAAAACAGTCAACTCTGAAGAATCCTGAGACACCGCACCACTCCGCGTTAACTTTCTGGAAGTTATTCACGGAAGACTTTGGGGACCAGGAGAGTTACCCACCACGCGAACCGATCTAAGTCACTATATTTCAGAAAAAGAGAGGTGATATTCTAAATATTCTTAAATAGTATGCTCACTTCTGGGTTCAAACAACAGATACTCTAAGCAGCCTACGACCTCTGGGGACTTGGGCATTCATTCTTGATCCTCTGGCGAACTCTACTGCCTCAAGCGAGAACTGTCCTACTCAGAGATCCCTGGCAGAGGAAGACTTTGCCCGACAGGTCCTCTTTTCACTTTAACCTCCAGCTTTTCCTTTTTCACTAACTTTGATCTTCGATAACCGACTTTTCTCTCACAGGACCAATCCAGAGACAACTGTTTCTATCTCCATATCTTCCACCCTTCTCTTTCCCATCTATTTCGTCCCCTCTCCGATTTCCTTTTTCATACATTAGAAATATTTTTTAGACCCACAAGAAGTCAACACATCCCAAAGTCCCAAATACTTCTAACCACGATCCCTTAACAAGCACGACTATTGAAATCTCACTTTTCACTCCCGCTTTCCCCAAAACTCACAGATTTCATTGCCTCAGAGCTGCTCTCCACCACACACACAAGGAGACTTACTCGGCTTACGCAGGTACAGAACGTGTAACCAAAAAATCCTTCAAGTTCTCAACTACATATAGACCTTGTGTCCGGGCAGGTGGGTAGTTGGTAGGGAGATGAAGAGGGAGAGGCGTGCTGTTCTCCACGCTCACACTCCTGGTTGGTTTGAAAACAACCCAGATTAGTCGTGATTCTCTTCTTTATCTGTTCTCTCTCCACCCTCCTTCCTTTCCATCGCCTCTCCCCCCCCTCCCCCACGTTGCCCCACCCCCTCCTCGCCTTAGCAACAAGAATTGCTTCCCTTTAGTTTGTAAGGACTCTTTGATCTCCGATTTTTTCTACTTTTACTTTTGTCTCCTCATATCAGTACCTCACCTCCTAGCCAAACTCGCTCTTGGCATCTTCCTCTCACTCCCCGCCACAGCCCCTTTTACATTTCCGAAAAAGTGGAAGACGGCGGGGGCACCTGGTTGCTCCCGGCCTCTGCTGCAGGTAAACTTTTCCCCCTGCTTAAGTGTGGACAGGAAAGATGGGTTTCCGCATCTCTCCCTCCCCCACCCCCATCCTGGCGTTGCTCTCTTCTATAATTATCCATCCGCACAATATAATCACAAAGATCATGGAAAATAATAAATATTCCGCACATTCCCACCTGCTGCTTCCGGAGACTGAAAGACAGAACTCCTCACGGTTCCTGCCGGATTTGGGATGAAGAGGGTGTGTGTATACTCTGTGTGTGTGTGTGTGTGTGTGTGTGTGTGTGTGTGTGTGTATGTGTGTGTGTGTGTGTGTGTGTGTGTGTGTGTGTGTGTGTGTGTAGGGTCAGGTTGGGAAGAGGAACGGACTGAGAGATTTGGCGCCGAGAGAGGTCTCCCGGGTCTGGGCCAGCTGGAGCTGCTTCACTCCACGGGGCCGGTTCCTTGGGTACCAGGAGGCGGGAGGATGGGATTGCTCCTGCGCTGGCTGGGCCCTTTGGGCACCGCCCGTTCCGCCCCCAGCGGCTTCCCTGCCCTGGCTCTGTCCCGGCTCTCCTTCAGCCTCCAATAGACGCCCCGGGAGCTCAGCACAAGGCTCCCCTCCCTTCTCGGCTGATGTAGGGAAGACGAGGAAGAAAATGGGTTGGGGGTGGAGCGGCTGGCGGGATGGAACGGGCAGGGGCGGGGGGGGGGGGAGAGGAGGAGGGGAGGCGTAAAGCTATATGGCTATGGGGATCTCAAACCTTTACCTCGATTGAGAGACAGGGCCGTCTGAACCTTATCACCCACAGTTGTCCCCACATCTCTTCTGACCCCAGTTGGGTCAGTTCTTTACATCCATCGTCCCAGTGATTTTGCACCTAGAGCTTCTTGTAGTTTGACCCTTGTCTCCTCCCCTTTTCGCATGCCCTCCAGCCCCAACTTTCCCCTAGTATTTCTATCAGCCCCAAACTCCCTCTTGGAAGTCAGAGTTAACCCTACAGCTCCAAAGCAGGAGGCTCACCTGTTTGGGGGGTGGGAGTGAGAGTAGGGAAAGGAGGGGGAAGAGATGGGGATAAGGAGAAAGACGACCGGGGAGAAGCGGGTTGTTCAGCTCCTCCCCAAAAAGGATTAGGTGCTAGAGAGCCGGCTGCTCAGCTTCTGCTGCAGAGTCGGTGCAGGGAAGGCCGGTGGCTCTAGAAGGGCTGCTAACTGTTTTTCGCAAAGCTTGGGGCGGCCAGTGGCCCGAGGGGAGAATAACCCATCCTGGTCGGGCTCTGCGCCTCTGCTCCGAGCTCCGCAAAACGCTCCCTCGGCCCGCCTTTGCCATTCCACGCCTCCTGCGGGCCCCCGACCCCGTTGCCCGCTTGGCAGCGCGGTGCCGAGGCGAGCGAAGCAACGCCAGGCGAGTCGAGGGGGCCGACTCCCCCTCGCTCGGAGTGCTCTGTTTGTTTTCCTTCCCCCATTGACGTGAGTCAAAATATTGGCCATATGTTCGGCGGTAATAAATTGGGTATAAGCGCAAACACACTTGTTCCTTGATGGCTCTTTCAGCTGCCACAGGGCCTGGCTGGCTAGAGGAAGTTTTTGCTCGCTTTTCTCCCTACCTCCTCCATAATTCACGGAAATAAAAAGACCCGAGCTCTCCCCTTGTTTTCCATCACTTGTCCGAGGCCCAGAGATACCCGAATTGTTTTTCAACAGTCTCCTTCTCTTTTCTTCGGGACCCAAGCTGCCCTGGGATCTGCGGCCACCCCGCAACTTTCCTTCCTGCGGACCAGTCTGCTGGTTCACAAGCTAACCCTCCATAAATTGCTCGGTAGCTAAGACGCCATAAAACCAAATAGCCAGATGTGGCACGTTATTTATGTGTGAGAGCTCGTTTACACTAGATATGCTGATCCAAGCCCTGATGGCTTGGCTTTAACAGGAAGATTACAAATCTTGTTCAGTTTCTAGAACTCCAGTTGAGATCTTCTTTCTTCTGAGGCAGCATTTGAAAGGTGGTGGTCCCTCTGGGGGAAGGAGAAGAGGAGGATGGGATTCAGTTTTTTGAAAGCTAAAGAAGAGTTACATTTTGTCATTGACTTAAAACTCAGCCCAACAACGGGTCAGACAAGCTCTTGGATTTTCTATTTGTTGTTTTCTTTTCTCTGCTTTCATTGATCTCAGCTTTTCAGAGGACACTGGAGAAGAAGGGGCTATGGCTCATCTCTAATCTTGGCCAGGCTCAGAAATGGAGGCTGCAGCTGAAAGCTATAGACTGAAGATGCGCAACACTAGGGGGGTTTGGATGGATAGCTGCTGGCTGAGACCTTGGGAAAATGATCTGGTCATTCAAAGCAACTTGGGGATCAGGGTGGTGGTGGAGTGGTTGAGGACATTGTCAATTCCGATTTCAAGGAGAAAGAAGGAAAATAACTCATCTAAAAGATGAGTGGCTTTATAATTAAAAACAAGACATCAACTTAACCTAGAGGCAAACCTGGCATCATATAATGAAATCTGCGTTGTATTGTACTCAGCAAAGACAAGTAAGCACTCTGGTAATAGAAAACAATTGCTCCATTTTTTTCCCCACAGAAGGCAGCCACCAAAGGTTAAGATGTTGCATTTCTACAGTGCAGGTCATGAGGCACTTTACTCATATGAATTTATTAAGAGTCATTGTCTCTCCCATGCCATTGCTTTACTATTACTTGAAGTGAACCAAATTCTCTCTGTGGTTAATAAGCACTGAGCCAGGCCCCCTACCATCCTTTTCATCTTCAAAACACCTGGGGTTCCCTGAATGACATCTTCCATTTGAATCTGTCCAGAGAAAATAAGGGATGGAAAATGTTTCCCTACTGCAGTGAAAAACATAAGCATTTGACTTCACTATGATAATTTATCCTTGTGCTATATTCACTGGATAACTGTCCTTAGGTAGCTGTTAAAGGTGGAAAAGATCCAGTTGAAGAAGTGGTAGGTGGGTCAGAGGGGAGGGGTAAATTGTGGATGGGAGAGGTGGGGAAATAGCCATTTCTACAGGGACCAAAAAACCTATGCAATGTAGTTTTCAATCCTCAGTGCTGAGCATATATAGTGCCTCTTCCATGTCTGGTTCTTTCCTGGCCCTCAGAGGGACACATGGAGAAATCTCTAATTACTGCAATAAAATCTCAGGCAACATTGAACCCTTTAGGAGTTGTTGATCTTGAAGTGGTTACTACTGTACTTCACACTTCCTTTCGGAAATTAAGCCTTTATCTGTGGTTAAAAACAGTCTGTAGAGGTTTATTGAAGGGTTTATCTCCGTCAAGGGGTAGGTCTTAGGTTCAAGCATATGAGGATGTTATGGTGAATTGTTTACATGGAGATATTTCATATATAAAATAAGATTGAGACATAAAAAGGGGATCATGAAATTTGCTATTACTTAATAGATTTGGTTCTACAAGGGCAGAATAATAGAAGCTTTTCATTTTTTCCTGGGGATTATGCCTGCAATTCAAGTACCTGCCACCACGTAAGCAGTATTTCCCAACAGTTTTATATGTATGAAAAACTGGGAAAGATGGTGTAAAACACAATTTAGTTTATATTGATTGCTTTTTTTTTTCTGTTAAAAAAATCTCCATTGAAGAAATAATATAAGCTTTTTTTTTTTTTTTTTTTTTTTTTTTTTTTTTTTTTTTGTGGCAAGACAGTCAGGGTAAAGTGATTGGTTCAGGCACATGAAGTTAGGGAGTGGCAAGTGTTTGATGCCACACTTGAACTCAGGTCTACTTGACATTAGGGCTGGTGCTCTATCTACTCCATCACCTAACTGACCCTGAACTATTTATTTTGAGAAATATATAAAAAAGAAACACAACCATCTAGATACCAGTCATAAATCCACTTTTAAATATACTTAAGTGCTTAATATTCTGTCTTAGCTTTCAAACCTAAAAATTCATTCTGAATCTTCTCATAGGATACAAAGTTTTCTAAGCTAGGCTCATTTAGAGGAAGGTGTGAGCTTTTGTGAATGAGAGTTTACCATCTTGAGCTTTTGTGAATGAGAGTTTACCATCTTCCCCCATTTATATCTCAAGTATACATATACTTGAGATATAAATGGGGGAAGATGGTAAACTCTCATTTGATGATAATAGATGATAAATAGATAGATAGATAGATATCTATTTATCATCATTCTGTTATTAAAGTTGTATTTCAATTATGGTGTGAGGGCAATTCTGGGTTCATGGAGGTTATACTATTGGTGTATAAACTACCAAGTTATAAAAACTTTGATTATAGTCCAACATGTCTGCCATCTGAGGACTAGTAGTGAATTTTGGAGGGGCTGATTGCAAGACATTCTAGGAAACTATGTGCCAAGGCAGAGTAGTATTGTAATTTATAATACTAGAAAAAGTACATAAAACTACTCTTGAGATTTGTGTGACCCTAATTAGTTTTCTTGGAAGCTGAGACGGTAAATTCAGTTTTAAGCTACATTAAGAGTATGGCATCTAATAATAAGGAGATAAAAATCTTATATAATGCTCAGATTATATCTGTAATATTCTGTTCAGTTCTGAGTTTTATATATTAGGGAAGGGCATTGGAAAGCTTACAAATATCCAAAAGAAAGTCACCTAGAACAATCAAGGACATTGCATCTCTATAATATGAAGACCATTTGGAGGAACTATGAATATTTATACTGTAGAAGAGAAGATTTAGATGACACAAAAATCACTGAGTTTTTGAAGAGCTGTGAGTTGAAGGTAATATTACTTTTATTCTATCTGGGCCCCTAAGAATAGAAATAGGAGGAATGGGTGGAAGTCACAGAGGCAATTTTAGGCCTGATGTAAAGAACAACTTCTTGACAAAGCTTTTCAAAAGTAGATTGGACTGAGCCAAAAGTGTATATCCTTTCATTTGAGGTTTTCAACTAAAGACTGGAGAAATGCAATTAAAAGTATTTATTAAAGGCTTAATATGTGCCACTGTGAGGATTGTTGGTGACATAAATAAAAAAATAAATACAGTTCCTGTCCTTAAGAAGTTTACATTCTAAGAAGAGGAAAGAACACATAAAGAATTAAGGATCAGGGATAATCAGCTGCAAAGTATGTTGTGGAGAAAATAATTTTTCAGGTTTGGGCTAAATAGATAACCAAATTCCTCCCAAATTTGAAATTCAATAATTCTATGACTCTAAATCAGGGATTCTTAACCTCTTTTATGACATAACAATGCAATGAAGCATATGGATCCTTTCTCAGAATAATATTTTTAAATAATTAAAGGAAATGCTAAATTTTAGAAAGAGGTCTGTGAAATAATATTTTTTCCCCTTCCAAATTTGTGGAGTATTTACAACTCTGCTCTGGGGGTTCATGAACCCCAGGTTGAGAACTCCTATTCTACATATATTTATCTATGATTATATCACTTTCTTCTCCCTTTCTCTCACCACTTTTAAGGACTCAAAGTTTCTACAATTGTCCTACTTGGAAAACTGACTTCCACAAACCTTTTCTCAGCATCAAGTCTCTCATTGTCTTTTGATCTAACAGAAAAGAGGCAAAATTGGCATATATCTTCATTAGAATTTGAACGTTTCAGGCCTCTTTGTAGTGAAGTTTCATAGAATTATGCTCTAATTGGAAACAACTAGAAATATACACAAGTAGATAAATAAATCATGTAAAATGTCTAGTGAGTTTTATAGTTTGAAGGTTCCTTTTTCTAGGAGATCTTCCACACAATACTCCAATATTTTGTTGGAGCTAAAGATTAAAATGATGAAGATTGGTATCCATGTAGATGCTTCAGAGATCCATGGCCCATAATTTGAAAGTCATTCTTATAGACAAAAAGTTCTGATACCTTCATTCACTGGTCACTTTTTCCTGGATACCTCAAATAAAATGGGTTGCCCCCTCTCCTCCATACACATGCACTTTGCCTTTGCTTACTATTTCTTATGACTGTGATATCCTTTCCCTACCATTTCTGTTTGTTGGACTATCTTTAAAATGTCATTAAATTTTAAGATTTTTGGCAGGAACTGTTTTTTGCCTTTCTTATATACCTAGCACTTAGAACATTGTAGGCACATAGTAGGCATTTAATAAATATTTATTGATTGTCAACTTTTTTTTTGAAACTTTTCTTGATTTGTCCTTCCTTCCAAATTCCTGTGAGTCTTGCTCATATCTCTTATATTTCTATCATGGTAGCACACTGGAACAGTGGAAAGATTACTGGATTAGGACTCAGAAAATCCCATGTTAAAATCCTACCTCTGTGCTTTTTAGGCAAATTATGTCACCTCACTGGGACTCAGTTTCCTCCTTTGTATAAGGAGGGAATTGGACCAGATACCTTTTTTGGTTCTTTCTGTCTCTAAATGTGTGATCCAATGACTCAGCATAGTAATTGTTTTTATATACTTATCCCTTTAAAAAATATGCAATCATGTATCATTTGAAGTACCCCTAAATTGAAAGCTGCATGAAGGTGGGGATTGAGGTTTTATTTATCTCTGTATCACTTCCAGAGTAGCATATTACTCTGCAGCAGTAGGTGCTTTATAAGTGTTTATTGAATCGAATTGGAAAGAGCATCCCTGGTTAGAATTGAATTATGCTTCCATGAAAAGATAGGTGAGTTTGCTTAATGCATCTGTAAACATACTCAGAGATTTAAGTGCAAAATCTAGCATCAAAGGAGACCTTTTGGATTTGTGGTGCTCCTTTTAGTGCCCTCAATCAGAGAAGGGCTTAGAGGGAGATATACAATGGTTTTATCTGGCAAATAGACTTCTGCTCCAATAGTGTCTGCAATACTGGTAGACAAAGCTTACTCTCTTCCTTCGTTTCCTCTCATAAGCAAGAATGGCCTGCACACTAGTAAAATATTTGACAATCTCTAGAAGTTTCAAGATCTTGAAAGGAGGAGAATGATAGATTCTTATTTCCTCTAGGAGAGCTCTAGGTATGTGGGAAAACTATGGAATATACATTGTTTTCCTTAAACATGAGGAAAAGTCCCTAAATTTGGGGATGTAATGCTGTGAAAAGGTATTCCATTTTGTGAAAGGCTGCATTTTATTTGGGTTTTATTTCCCTTGAAAATAATAGGAAAAACTTGATAGAATTGGGAAGAAGATGGGTCCCAGAAGTCCTGAGGTGACCAAGGCAACCCCCCCCTGAAATCCCACAGTTCCTCATGGATATAAATTATTTATTCTGACATATTCTTTTTTGTTTGTGGTATAGTTTGGCTACCAGTTCCTGGGCCTAGCAAAGACCTTCTATGTTCAATAGAGATTCCAGAAGTTGGGGTTTGTGTCAAGACAATGTTAAACAAAATATTAAACACATCCACTCTTCAAAAGGACTCTTTGATTATTCAGAAGGAATACTAGAGAAGCAGGGTAGACTAGTGAAAAGGGTACTACACTTGGAATCTGAATATCTCTGTTCCTGTTTTGATGCCAATATTTATTGCCTCTGAGCTTGTAGGGAAATCACTTAGCTTCTCTAGTTTCCTGTTCTATAAGTGAACATTTCAGTGTTCCTCACCAAATTGTGAAGAAAGTGAACATAAACATGAATTGGTATTATTAATAAATAGCACCAGGATTTTGAGACTCCATATAATAGCTAGTAAGGGCTGATTGTTAAATTGTCAGTACAAACATTTACATCTAAAAAATCAGCAAAGGCTCAAATCAGGACTTGATTCATTTCATCATTTGTCTAATCTTAAGAAAGTGATGGAGGAAATGCTAATGATGTTGATTAAATTTAAAAGTGTGCCTAAGTTTTCAGAAAACTAGTTGTTAAACATTTACTGACTCCAGAATTAGTGCTCTTTACACATTAGACTAATAGCTAGCATTTATGTAGAGATATGAAGTTTACAAATAATTTTATCTTCTTTTAGCCTACCCATAAATTTAGGAGGTAAATTCTATTGTTATTATCATTATCCCAATATTATAGATGGAGAAACTGAGGCAGACAAAGCCTAAGCAACTTACTCATAGTCACATAGCTATTAATTGTCTGAGGCTGTATTTGAAGTTAGGTTTTTCTGACTCCCAAGTCTGGCACTCTTTTTACTGCCCCACGGAATTGCATTCTTAAGTTAATTCTGGCCATTACCTCAGGTTCTCATAGAGAGGCTATGAGCTATGCTAGAAGGCAAGGCTGTGGGAAGTTCTTAAGCCATATGTTGGAGAAAATGGTTCATCAATTACCATCTCCCCCTAAGTTATTTCTGTTGTGCCAGGAAAGCCCAAAGCACCATTCAGATTGAAAAACACATAAAAAAAGTATCTCCTAAATAGCATTGCTAAGGAAGCAGATGTGGGACAGACAGACTTTCTATTTTGGGACAGGCATGGAATGTCTACCAAATACTGTAGTATTCACAAGTCATGCTGTGATCCATACTGATTAGGCATATCCCCTCATTGTACATGCTTGGAACTGTTCTGATTACCTGCCGTTGAGAATATTGCTACAGCATCCCAGCATCTCGGTATGTGCAAAGTCTATATAAGCTTCTTAGAAGCTGCAGCCATATAACACTGTTTCCCCCTAATCTTGTGCTGCCTGTTACATAGTTTTGGCCCGGATTCATGCTGTGAAACATTTCTGGTAAATACCGTTCAGGATAATCCATCATGGAACAATCTTTGGGATTAACCATTGGGTGCTCTTCTTTCAAAACAAACAAATGTGGCTCAGATAATGCCATTCACAGCTCATAAGATTATCCAAGGGTTTGTAGGTGAGGAAATTACCAAGGAGTCTATCTGGGGTTCAGAAGGCAAAGGAAGATCTACTGGGAATGAATGAGAAAAATTCTTATGTCTTATATTACCCTTGGCGCAAACTCATGGGTCAGTAAGTGGATCCTATATCTGGGGAATACCACCAGGGCTGTTATATAAAAGAAAGGGGCAGATTGGGTCTTTGTCCTGGTTCTCTGAATGTGTGAGGGCAACTGCCAAACTTTTTAAGTCATGTGGCTTCTTCCTTCTTTTCTTTTCTCCCTTCCTTTCCTCCCTTCCTTTCCTTCCTCCTCTCTCCCTCTCTTCCTCCCTCCCTCCTTCCTTCCTTCTGCTCTCCTTCCTTTCTTTCTTTCTTCCTTCCTTTCTTCCCTCCCTCTCTCTCTCCCTTCTTTCCTTCCTCCCTCCCTCCCTTTCTCCCTCCCTTCCTCTCTCCCTCCCTCCCTCCCTTCCTTCCTTCCTTCCTTCCTTCCTTCCTTCCTTCCTTCCTTCCTTCCTTCCTTCCTTCCTTCCTTCCTTTCTTCCTTCCTTCCTTTCTTCCTTCCTTCTTTCCTTCCTTTCCACCCTTTCCTTGATGGACATCCACTCAATTTTCAATTCCTTGCCACTACAAAAAAGGCTGCTACAAACATTTTTGCACACATGGGTCCTTTTCTCTCTTTTATGATCTCTTTGGGATGCAGGCCCATTAGACCTAGTGACACTGCTGAATCAAAGGGTGTCCACAGTTTTATAACTCTTTGGGCATAGTTCCAAATTGCTCCCCAGAATGGTTTCATAACTCTACCAACAATGTACTAGTGTCCTAGTTTTCCCACATGCTCTCCAACACTTATTATTTTTTCTTGTCATTTTAGTTAATCTGAGAGGTATGAAGCCGTACTCAGAGTTGTCTTAATTTGAATTTCTCTAATAATGATTCAGACATTTGTTCAAATGACTAGAAATGGCTTTAATTTCTTCTTCTGAAAATTGTTTATATGCTTTGACCATTTATCAATTGGGGAATGATTTGTATGCTTATAAATTTGATTCAATTCTCTACATAATTTAGAAATGAGGACTTTATCAGAAACACTGGCTATAAAATTCTTCCCTCCCACTCCAGCTTTCTGCTAACTTTCTCATCTTGGCTGCATTGGTATGTTTGTGCAAAACTTTTTTTTTTTAATAGCTTTTTATTTACAAGTTATATGCATGGATAATTTTACAGCATTGACAATTGCCAAACCTTTTGTTCCAGTTTTTCCCCTCCTTCCCCCCATCCTCTCCCCTAGATGGCAGGATGACCAGTAGATGTTAAATATATTAAAGTATAAATTAAATACACAATAAGTATACATGACCAAACCATTATTTTGTACAAAACTTTTTTAATTGAATATAATCAAAATTATGTTTTGAATTTTCCAATGTTCTTTAATTCTTCTTTGGCCATAAATTCCTTCTCCACAGGTCTGACTATTCCTTGTTCTCCTCCCTTGCTTATAGTATCTCTCTTTGTGTCTGAATAATGAACCCATTTCGATCCTGGTATGGATGTTAGATATTGGTCCATGCCTAGTTTCTGCCATACTATTTTCTACTTTTCCCAGAAATTTTTGTCAAATAGTGAGTTCTTATCCCAGAAGCTGGGATAACAAACATTAGGTATAGTCATTATTGTGTCTTGTGAATCTAACTTATTGCACTTATCAACTGCTCTATTTTCTAGCTAGAACCAAATGTTTTTTGATGACCATTGCTTTATAATATAGTTTTAGGGCTGGCGTGGCCTCTTTCTTTAAAAAAAAAGATGTTTTTCCCAGAACTCTGGGCATCAATAGTTAGGTAACTGTCTGTATAAAACAAAGTTGCTAGATGGTACTGTAGTACATAGAACACTGGGCTTAGAGTCAGAAATATTCATCTTTGTGAGTTCAAATCCAGCCTCAGATACTTTATAGCTATATGACTGTGAGCTAGTAATTTAATCCTGCTTGCCTCAATTCTTCATCTGTAAAATGAGTTGGGGAAGGCAATGTATTTGTCATGAAAACCCCAAATGGGGTCACAAAGAGTTGGAAATGACTGAACAAAAAACCTTATAATGAATGTTTCTTTTGAGGGCCAGCTAGATGGCACAATGGATGGAATGAATGGAGTATAAGTCCTGAAATCAGGAAGAGCTAAGTTCAAATACTGCCTCAGATTCTTACTAGCTACATGTGATTCTGGGTGAATCATTTAACCCTGATTGCTTCAGTTTTCTCATCTGTAAAAGAAGTGAATATCTTTGCCAAGAAAAGTCTAAAAGAATTGGACATAATTGAAAAATAATTGAACAATAAAACAGAGACCACAGGCCAATGACAATAACAAAGACTTCTAAGTGTGAGTGAGTTGTCATTTTAGCTTCTGCTGGAGAGGAAGTTAACATGATTTAGAGCTGGATGAAATTTTAGTTTTAAGAAAGTGATAGAGAAAATATTAATAATGTCAATTAAATTAAAAAGTATCTCTGAATTTTCAGAAAGCTGGTTCTTAAACATTTACTAACATACTACTAATTTGAACCCAGGTCTTCTGACTCCAGAGCTGGTGCTCTTTCTACTGTAACATGACATTAGATTACTAGCTAGCATTTATGTAGTGATTTAAAGAAGATCCAATCCTTCATTTTAGACAAAAGAAAACTTAGGCCCAGAAAATTTAAATGACTCTCCCAAACTTGCTTGTTTTTGTTGAAATGGCAGTCTTAAGTAAAACCGAGGTCCTCTGACTTTAAATACGAGACTATTCCATACTCATTGAGACATACTACTAATCAAAGTAAATTTCCAGGGTTGGATTAGGACAAAAGAAAAATACTGGTCATAAAAAGACTAGAATGACAATTTCTTCTAATAGAAAGGGCTTGCAGATAACATAAATGCCCCCAACGATGAGATTACCTCCTTACCAAAAAGATCTAGCTTAAACTGGCTACATTGTAATTCCAGTATTGGTGATACATGACCACTCTCTCAAGAAGTTACATCTATGACAATTATGGGGAATACTCTGCTATTCCCATCAAGTGAATCCCTTTTTCTTCCTCCCTGATTTTTCTCTCAATTTTTCATTTTTCTTGAATTTGTTTTTTTCTTATTGATGCACCGTCCATTTATAAAGGGCTTACTAAGGGGAGTTTGTGATCTAATAAATAAATACCCCAATAATTAATGAGTTTAAGACATGAGCCCTTTTTTTTCTGAGATAAAGGAAAGGATCTCTTTATTGTAATTGTCCACAGGGAATATTTGGGCTATTTGATTGTTTTACTTTTTTGGTATTTACTAATGAGCTTTTATGAGATCTTTGAATGTGTTATTTGTGTCCTTTGTTGGTTTACATTGCCTTGTGAATTTCTTGAGTTCTCTGTATCTACAGTAGAGAAAAACAAAATTTGTCCTACTCAATATGTATGTATTAACTTGAGAACTTGGATAAGAACTAGGGATTCAGTTACTCATATTTGGGAAACCCTAGATATAGATATAATATCTTCTTAATTGTAATAGATTTCATGGAGTAAACTTAAGGAGGAGAAAAATGAGCCAAAAATATAAATATGTTCCTTTTGCAGTGGGTACCCAAGATTGGACCCTGACAATTGTGAACCTGTAGTCTTGGGAGGGATCTTTGAGCCATGGGTTACATATATTATTACAAATATATTATTACATGGGGTTCTATGGTGAGGATTCTAGGGATATTTGACTACTGCAGATACTTCAAAACTTCAAAGTTTTCTGATTTTTATTTGGTAAGTACCTCGTACAGAGTCACAGATTAAATACCTCTGAATTGGTAGAGGGTCTTTAAGAATTTCTGTAATCAAAAACCTATAACCCCATAACTAACCTATTGATCCTCAGTATCATCCTCAGACAACAAACATGATTTGTCACTCTGTCCAAATATCTAAAATCTTTTCATCTTGGTAGGAGAATTCCCTCCATTTTTAATAGTTGATTTGTGCTTTACTATTGTATCTTCATTTAAAAAAGATCTAGCCTAAAGCTATGTAAGCTTTATAAAGAAAAAAATCGAATTTTTCAATGCCTATCTTCCTTCTAAGTTAATCACATGGTTTAATCAATTTGAATCAGATTCTTTTGCTACTTGGGAATTTTAACTTTTGTGTTATTGTTTGTATCTCTTGTGTGGGTAAAACATTACCAGTTTTTTTGACTTGCATTTAGGAACAAATATGTCCAGTTAGTGGATAAAGCATTAGAGTTAGTGTTAGAAGTGGATTTGAATATTAAGTAGAATGTAATGGAAAATGGAAAGAAGTGGAGTTAAAGTTAATAACTTTCTCAGAGCCCCAGTTTCCTCATCTGTGAAGTGGAGACAATAATATTTCATAATACAGGGGTGTTTGGAGGAAAATGCATTTTAGAACCTTAAGTTTTATATAAAATGGTAGCAGTTTAATTATCAGCCCTGCAGCCACCACCATCATCAACATCAATATTCTTTCAGTAATCCCATGGCAGCTATTGAAGATAGCAGCATTGGAAGAATGGCAATCCATATGTTATTTTACCATATCTACTATATCAATAAGTTGTTTTCTCTTTCCAGTCCTTCTTTCTTGTTGGGTAACAAAGCCATTCTAAATGTTTCTTCATCTTTCCCTGCTCCCTCCTATTTTCTGTATCTCTTTTGGACCATGTGTGTTGGTTGTAGTTTGAATAGTTTTAGTTAAAAGGGAAGTTCAGCTGCTTCTTTCCTCTATTTGTTCACCAACTCTTAGTGTATTAAACTAGGCTAATTCACCTTGGGAAGATACATCTAGATTAGGCATTCTTATCTGTGAATTTACTTACTTTTTTTTTTTTTTTTTTATAAAATAAACTCACAAAGGACACACAAAAAAATAATTGTTTTCTTTTGTAATTTTATTTCATGCATTTTAAAAGCATTGTTCTGAAAAGGAGTCCTTAGGCTTCACCAGACTGTCAAAGTGATTCATGACAGAAAAATGTTAAAAAGCTCTTATCTACACTGTGTTCTTAGGCAGGATTGGGTGGTAAAGAGGAACTATCTACTTTTGACTATAATACTAAGAGAACTCACATAAGAAAAATAGACTGAATGAATTTGATTCTTCTACAATTATTATGACTCCAAGAAGATGTGTTCCCTAACAAATTATTAAGACCAAGGCAATGATTTTGGAAAATAATATTTGGTTGAACACATTTTATACTGTGAGTCTGTTCAAAGGAGATGGATAGGTAATTTATTGACTGAATTACAGGTTTTCCTGCTGAGCACACTAGGATTTTCCTAGAAAAGTTAATATTTATCAGCTCCTGGTGAGATCAGCTCCTTGGGTGATCTTGTGGAAATAGGTATCATGATGTCAGAATGTAGCACAATAAATTAAATGATAACTTCTTGTTGATCACTACTGCAGTGGAATCACAACTTCTCTTCAGGAGCCAAATGATAATTTGGATTGTTTTATTGTAAATTTTAACTAAGAACTGGTATTGCCATATGAAAAAGAAATACATCAGCTTAAAACTTATTTCTTTTATTGTTTTTAATTTTAGAAGGGGAAGTTTTAGAATTTGATATAGGATATAATTGTGAAGAAGATGTAGCTGTTACATAGGAAAGTAGTGCTTTAAGGGATTTTTTGGAATGTGGAAACTCATGTTGGAGTTAACACCTAATATCATGCTCTCTTTATATCATATAGGAGTCAGTGTGCCACAATGGGAAACCTGCAGAAATGGAGCCAGATTCATATTCTGATGCTATTGTATTCAACCTATCTGGTCTTGGGCAAGGTTGTTCATCTTTCATGGCCTTAGTTTCCTCATCACTGAAATTAGGGAAGTAGACAAGATGGTCTTTGAGGTTTTTTCCAATTCTAAATTAAAAATCCTATAAAAAGTATATAAAATACCGTTTGAAAATTAATTTATCAAATTAAAAATATTTTTAATTCACAGAACAAAATAAACATTTCCCTAACAATAAAAAGATGATTGCATGTACTTACTACTTGTTTATATACTTATTACTCTCTAAATTCTTTCATTAAGCAATTAAAAGGATTCATTGAACATCTAATGCAGATTATACATATGCAATCATATTAAAGATATTTTCACATTAGTCATGTTATGAAAGAAGAATCAAAACAAAAGGGAAAAATCATAAGAAAGAAAAAAGCAAACAAAACAACAATAAGAACAAAACTGAAAACAGTATGCTTTGATTTGCATTGTGGATATGGATAGTATTTTCCCTCATGAGTCTTGGAATTGTCTTGGAATTTTGCATGTCTCTTAATTTACTGGGAGGAGCTGTTATCACAATTAATCATTACATAATGTAGTGTTTACTGTGTACAATGTTCTTTTGGTTCTGCTCATTTTTTCAGCATCAGTTCATTTTTCCAGGATTTTCTGAAATCACAATTCCTTGCCACCACACTAAAAACTGCTATAAATGTTTTTTAACATAAGATCATCTCCCCCCCCTTCTTTTTTTTTTATCATCTGTTTGATATATAGACATAGTAGTGGTATTGCTAGGTCAAGAATATGTACAGTTTTACAGTCCTTTGGGCATAATTTTAAATTGCTCTCCAGAATGGTTGGATTAGTTTACAATTCCATTAACAATGCAACTGTCAGTACCCCAATTTTCCCATATCTTCTTTAATATATATCATTTTCCTTTTCTGTCATATGAGTCAATCTAATAGGTATAAGGTGGTACCCTAGAGTCGTTTTAATTTGCATTTCTTTAATCAATATTATGTAGAGCATTTTTCATATGTTTATAGATAGCTTTAATTTCTTTATCTGAAAACAATCTGTTCATATCTTTTGACCATTTAGCAATTGGAGAATTAGCACCATGTTTTGAATATAGTAAACTGTTTTTATTAGATTAATGAAACTTAAAAAAATCCAAACCCACTCCACAACAAAACATCATCTTTATCTCCCAGAAGCTTTATAATTCACTAGAGACAAGCATCACACAAATGAAACAATAGGAAACAGTTCAAGACAGAAAAGAATTTAATGCTAGATTGTGGGGGCTAGTGATTATAGTGTTACAGGGGAATAAATATCAAATTTAGGGAAAGTCATAGTCAACAAGTATGCTCAATAAGAATAAAATTCATTGTTCTCAGCTTACCATCGATGTATCCTATGGCAATTAGGTGGCACAGTGAATAGAGCTCTGGTCTTGAAGTCAGACAGATCTGAGTTCAAATCCAGCTTCAGACACTTATGGTTTCCTGCACATTCAAGTAACTTTTTGCTTTCCTCAAGTTTAAAATAGGAAAAATAATAGCATCCTCCATGCAGTGTTGTTTGAGAATCAAATAAGATAATATGTTTTAAAAATTATTCATTTTAAACATTCATTTAAAAAAATTAAATTCCAAATTCTGTACCTCATTTTAGCCCCTCCTCTACCCATCGAGAAGGTAAGCAATATGATATCAATTATATGTGTGAAATGGTGCAAAACATTTCCATTTTAGAAGTAGAATGTTTGCATGCTACAAAAAAAACCAAGAAAATGAAAAAAAAATTATACTTCAATTTGCATTTGGAGTTCACCAGTTCTTTCTCTGGAGGTATATAGCATGTTTCATCATGAGTCCTTTGAAATTATCTTGAATCAGAAATGAGATAATATTTGTGAAGTACTTAACATAGTGCCTCACACATAGCAGGTGCTATATAAATGCTTATT
Organism: Antechinus flavipes; assembly: GCF_016432865.1. Lineage (NCBI taxonomy): Eukaryota > Metazoa > Chordata > Mammalia > Dasyuromorphia > Dasyuridae > Antechinus > Antechinus flavipes. The sequence goes on along the minus strand of NC_067399.1, from coordinate 156,361,789 downwards.
GTTTTCCCTCTTCTTTCTAAGGTCTCTCCTAGTTCTGAATTTCTAGGATGTTCTGTGAAAGATTCAGTCTTGGATCTTGTCAATCACTATTATTTCTCTTTTTAAACTGGATCTAGGGGACTTTGATGGCTTTCATCTTTTATTATTTTTCAAATGACTTTGGATTCCAAAATCTAACAATATGCACTGAAACTCTGACAGATTTCTGTTCCTCAGTATGTTTGACTCCCTAGGTTTCCTTTCCCCCTTCTCCCAGTGCTACTGCTACTATGACCAGGTGCTGATTTGAGCATTCCCTCATTCCCCTTCTCATTCCAAACCAGACAAATGGATTTTTAAGACTTTATTTGTGAAAGAAAATGAAATAGAGATTCATAAATCCTACACAGGGAATAAAATAATTAAAAGTTTGTATAAAACATCCTAGAATCACACTACATATTATGTAAGCTTTCTCACTTAATCTGTCTTCACCTATTTTTGTTTTTCTTTGTTTTCCAAGAGAGTCAATGACGTTATGGGTGATGTCTTGATGTCTGAACAATAGTTAAAAAAATTTACATTTATGTATTAAAACAAAGTTTCCTGGGACTTTACTTACTTCCATCATACTTCCTAAGCTGAGTGATGGCTCCCCAAGGAGGATACAATAGTTTTTATCAGGATATCCCTGCACTGACTTTGGGTTGTTCTGTGCCAAGTTCATTCATTATTGGATTTACTCTGAATCCATCAGGATGATTTTGATAGCTTACAAAGACAAGTTTTCATTGAAGCAACACTGGACATTGATTTGCTTTCTCATGACCACATAGGAACTGGTCAAAAGATTTCATACTTATACTTTGATCTACAACGTCAAAACAAGTTTATGAGGAACAAAAACCATCATTTATGTATTCCTTGCTTCTTCTATGGCTGTGTGACCTGAATGAGGTAATTCAATTCAATTTAAAAGGCACTTATTAAGTATCTATAAAGTATGAGGCACCATGCCAGGTGCTAATTTTTACTAAACAAATATTTTCATTTTATACAATTCCACTGAATGCTATTGGTATAACTAAAATGTCCTTGTTTGGCACGGGGTATGTGAGGATAGTAGTCTGGTGTTTTAAACTCACAGGACAAGAATTGTAAGAATTATTGGAACTGGAAACTAGAAAAGAAGCAGGGGCTTACATTTATTGAAATAGATGAGAACTAGATTTGTGGTTAGAGATGAAGCATTTGTATTCTATTTCCTCTTCCTAATTCCTATGAAATCTTGGGTAAATCACTTCCTTGGGATTCCTTTTCTTTTTCTTTAAAATGAAAGCATTGGATTAGACAATTTATAGGTTTCTTTTGGTTCTAAGTCTTCTGCTGAGGAGAAATACACAAATTATGTAGGGTTTTTTTTTTTTTTTGTGCTGACCAGGTTATTAATGATGAGCACAACACTGTCATTAAATAGCTTTTGTTTTCTAAGCATTATTTTACTTTCATAATCTTTTTGAAACTCCTTGAATTGAAGTAATAACTATCACATTTCCATTTTTCTTTTTCTTTTTCTTTTTTTTTTTTTTTTTGCTGAGGCAGTTGGAGTTAAGTGACTTGCCCAGGGTCACACAGCTAGGAAGTGTTAAGTGTTTGAGGTCAAACTTGAACTCAGGTTCTCCTGAGTTCCACTTTATTCACTGCACCACCTAGCTGCTCCAATTTTCCATTTTTCTAAAGGAAAAACTGAGGCATAGGAGGGGATCACCTTGTAGTCTAGGATATGATAATAATGATAGTCATGGTTATGATGAAGATAATGAAAACTAACATTTACATAATGGCTTCAATGTTTCAGATACGCAATTTCTAATTATTATTTCATTTGGCCCTCACAACAACGATGGGAGGTAGGTGCTATTATTATCCCCATTTTACAGATGTATTATACACTTGACCACACTGCCTTCCAATGCAATCATCATTTTATGTTCATTGTGTTCACTTGCTACTTTTGTGTGGAGACCAGAATGCTTGGTGTCGGAGCATTTCTGGTTGAATTGAGAAGTAAAGATAGAAAAACTTCTTGTATAATGCCCTGTTTATTATTGGATCAATAAGATTGATGACCACCTGTCAAATCTGTAACATTATCTGGGAACCAGCAGATGGAGCTGTTACAGATAGTATTCAAAAGTTTGTTTATTTAACTGAATATGTGCTTGGATGCTGGGGGAAATATGGTTTCACTGTTAGTGTAATAGAGTAATTTTTAGCCAGATGTTTAGTATAGATTTTCCCTTGATCCAAGTGTGCAGAATTAGAACATTTAAGTTTTCTGTTACTTTTATTTCTGGAAAGTTATGATGAACTTCTGACCTTCAGCATATTCACTGTCTATCTCCCATGTTAGGTTCCATTGACTGATAAACGATAGAGCACAGCTTCTCAAAGCAGGAAAGGACCTTAGGGGTTATCTAGGATAAGTTCTTCATTTTGTAGCAGGGGATCTGGAGTATTAGGCTGATTTACCTTAACAGAAGTCTCATATACAAGGCATCTTTGAATAAGTAAAGGAAAACTTGATAATGACTCATTCTACAAACATGGAAATAGTGATAGAATTAGAAAAGGGAAATGTGGAAAATGCTTGTCAAGAGAACTTGAAAGAGGTTATATTCTGCTGAACATGTTAGGGGTATTTATTCAATCTTTAAATAAAAGGAGCTTTACTAGGAATATTATTATCATAATGGATTATAGTGGCTTACAACTATAGTGTGTGTTTCTGTAGATTCATGTAGTAACATCAGGGTGCTACTCAACAGTAGAGGAAATGGTGTTATTTTCCTGGGAAAAGAAGACTGAGGGGAGATTTTAGAATAGTTTTCAAAAGTACATAAAAAGCAATTGTTATGGAAAATAGCAATAAAGGAGTCAATTTGGTGAGGTAGGAATATTGCTGGATCAGTGGTCAGACCAGAGTAAAAAACCCCAGCTTACCCACTTAGGACCTGCATGTTCTCAGGAGAGTCCCTTAATGTGTCTGAGTCTCACTTTCCTATGGCTGGCTTCCTTTCAGCTCTAAATTAATCATTTAAGTTTTTTGTTTTCTAGAAAGAATAGAACATATTAGTTTGCTACCGTGTGAGAGACTCAAATGAAAAAGGATGACAGAACTCCTAAAAATGAAGGCTGTTAAACAGCGAATTGAATGCTCACGATATCTTCTTGGGAAGTCACTGAAATTTGGAGAGATTAATAACCTTCTAGGATAGAGATAAGTAATGACAGTTTGAAAGTGAAGGGATTAATTAGAGAGTTTTATCTTTCTCTAATCTGTTGTTTTGTGAAACTTCCTTTTTTTCTTTTTTAGAAAGATAAGAAGTGAATTTAAAGTTTTGTTTGCCATAACAATATGGTATCAACTACTGTAGAGGATATTGGGGCTAATTCTTAAGGCCCCTGATGAGCATTCTCTGATAAAAACAAAGCCTCATGTAATCAGAATGCCTTGGATATTGTAATTGATTGATTGTATTTTAAGAGTAACTTAGAGTATATCAAAAAAAGTCTTTTTTTTTTTTTTTTTTGGTTTCAAAGCATACTGTGAAAAATCTCTCTAATTTGTCCACACTATTGCCATAGTGATGATAGTACTTTGGAGGCAACTCAGTGTTTCTTGGATTATTTAGGATCATTTACTTCCTCAAAGTTATTACTATTCTAACCACAAATTCTCATTTATATAGCACATAGCTATAGAAGGTACAGAAAATTGAGCTGTAAATGTTTTTATCCAGGGTATATCATGGAAACTTAAAAAAATTCTTTATCCTTGACATGAACTTATTTTCTTGTGATTTTCCTCTTTCTTTCCAAAGGGTTTTACAAAATATTTTATTTATTTTAAAGTGCAGTCAATTGGTTTCCAAGTAAGGAGTTGTGAAAAGAACACTTTTATGAGAACCAAGGAACATGGATTTTATTTCTGATACTTCCTCCCAATAACACTCCTGATTCACATTTATATATGCACTCTCTGTAGCTGTATGATTTTGAACTAGTCATGCATTGTAGATTTAATGTTGGAAAGGGACCTTGAGAGAATTTAACCAACCTCTTCAACCTACAAATGAGCAAAGAGACAAAGACAGAGGAAGCAACTTGGTTGCCACACATATACTAAAGAGCAAAGCTAGCATTGGAAACTAAGTCAAGCAACTCCAAATCCAGTCTCTTACTACACCATCCTTTCTCTCCTGCTTGGGACTCAAATTTTCTCATTTGTAAGTTAAAGCATTTGGTGCCTCTAAGGTATGTTCAGCTCTGGCATTCTGTAATTCTATGATGCAGTTTCCTCATCTATAAAATGAGAGTGTTGGATTGGATGGCTGTAAACGTCTTTTTTGACTCTATAATCCTGGTACTAGACTCTGCTGTGGTAATTAGGTTTCTTGGGGACAGATTGTTGTACTTTATCACTTTTCCAGGAGAATGAATATGCCTTCCTATGTTTCTAGGCAATGACTTAGATCCAGGGAACAACAGAGTCCTAAGAAGAACAAGTGAATGCGTTTGTATTGGAGTCTACACAGTTAGCTTCTCTAAGCATTTGAAAAGAAAAAAGTTAGCTATGTTTCCAAATACTTAATTTTCAAACAATATTATTTTCACTCAATATTTCCTAAAGATGATCAATATGCTTTACTGGTTATATTAAGTAGATGATTTACATATTTTCCTTACTATTTCTTGATCAAAGAAGATATTTGCAAATATTAGCACAGTTCTTGGCTCATTGTAGGTATTTAATAAATACTTATTCCTCTTCTCCTTTGTCCTACCATCATTGTGTACGATCATATATTTTTTAGAGGGATAAACAAAATGGAATTAGTAAAAAAAAAAACCCTACCATTTCTCTCACTTTTTCTCCCCCTTAAGTCTAGTCCCCAAACATCCCAGATTTAAGATGCTGGAAGAATCCAGGTTTATGCTAGGAATTTTTCCAGTAATAGACAGAAGTGGTCTAGGATGAGGAGATAGGGAAAGAGACAAAGGAAGCGAGAGTGGGTTAGGGCAAATTAAAGGAGATGTGATATGTAGGAGCAGTATGAAGAAGAGTCTTAAAGATGAAGACCAGATGTCTGGAATTGCTACACAAGGCAGTGGTGAGCTGATGGAGGAGAATGGTGATATTTGAAAGTCAGGAAAATGGGAAATTGTCTTGGTAGAAATTCTTAGGCTGGACAAGATGGGAAAAAGAAAAGAAGCAAGGAAATCAGGGAAGAGAAGGTGTCAGGAGACAAGATGATAACCACAGTCAGATGTATTTGAGGAAAAGGCAACCTGTTGGTTTGGATCCACTTATCTTTAACTCAAGAAAATGTTCTTTCGTGAAACCCATCCATTACATATGAACCAGGTGAGTCTATTTTAATAGCTTCAAAAGCTGAACTCCATTTTCTTTTTAAACCTGGGCTGTCAAGCAAAGCATCCAGATTCTCTCTTTAAACAGTCACACTTGCAACTACATTGACAATTAAAAAAAGGCTCATCTTTGAACTTTTTAATAGAAATTCATCTCCATCTTGTTAGAATCCTCCTCCTCTTCCTTCTCCTCTTCATCCTCTTCCCCCACAATTGTCTCCACACCCCTACCACCATGGTTGTATTTTCCTCCCTAATGTCTTGGCAAGTTAAGACGCATCTTGCTCAGGAAAACCAGTAGAACACAAGCCTGAAAAACCTAGAGATTTGTTCGTTTTTGAGCAGTTTCTAAAGTTGGCCAGACACATACACTCATCCCCACTTACTGGCACTGAGGTGTGGTCCTTTACGGGGAATTGCTAAATACATAAAGAAAACTTGTTCTCTGAAGGAGCCTTTCCTGCTAGAACGACTTCTTGGGCGTGTAGGTCGTTCCTTCTGTATCATAGTCTAGGTTTAACCAAGTTGGAACGAAACTCTACAGAGTGTTTTTGAATGCAGGCACTGAGGTTGTATTAGGTCTGAAAATCCACATCCATGAATACGAATAATTGACCTTATTCTGCAACCCAGCACTTTCCCATGATCTAGTTAGGCATAAGTCCTCCATTTAAAGAGCACACTTAGAACGCACTTTTTCAAAGATGGAAAACAAACAAAAGCTCAGATATGGAACCACCTTCTCACTTAGCAGAGGGAGCAGAGATGTGGGCCTCTCATTTGGCATTGCCACAGAACACACACACCTGGGGTGAACAGATGGCTCCCTGCTGCTTTGTTGCCCCACAATCTGGCAGTGTGCAAAACCTGACTCTTCAAGTCAGAGCTTCAAATATAGCAGTTAAACAGGTGATTATGCTTTGAAGAAAAGCTCTTGGTTGAGTCAAGTGTGGTTCCTTTTTATACAGGAAGCGTGATGAAGTTGAGATTTTTCTTAAGAAGGTCTTCAGACAAGGATTCTCAATGTCTTTTTTCAGGGCTCTGGACGGTGGGGAAGAGCAGACTAATGCTATATTATCTCAGTTACACAATGGGAGCTGTGGATAGGTTAATTCTCTCTCTATCTGGAGGATCTTGGGTCTCTGATATGCACAACAGTTACTATTGACAGCCTCATGCTACGAGACTCTATTTTTAATGTGAAATTTTCAAAAATATGATTACTCTGCAAAATGATTTGGATTAAGCAGGTCTGACTGAAATATATATGCCTTGTGCCTAATAACTGAAGGCAAGCTGATGACAAAGTCTTGGAAGGCTATATTAATTCTTAACGTGTGAATATAGTGAAGGATAGGAATCTAATACTCTAGCAAGGTGGAAATATGCTATTATTTCAGAGAATTAGCATTACTTGGTACTGAATGACTTGTGGTAATGACATACTGTAAAATTAACATGACACAAGAGCCAGTGCATATTTTCTGAAAACACCAAAATAGATGATTTTTAGGCAATATTTTAACTCTAAGAATCAGACCATTTGGAAAACAAATGAACAGAAACTGAAAAGCAGCTGATATTAGTATTACATAAACAATTTGGATTTTGTTCAAGATTAATGCTGGGTGTTTTTGAATTTTCTCCTGGGTGATTCTGCTTTGTTTTTAAATAATTTGAGATTCTGTCAATAGCATCCTTGCCTCATATCTTTCAGGACACTCGTTATTCACCAGCAAAGATGTTTCTCCTTCTTGAAGATACTTAATTTAGCTGTGCTTGAAAAGGGTGGCAGACCATGAAGAGCTGAAGAGAGAGGGAAAGTGAAAGGTTATATTTCTAAGTAAAAGGAAAATAATATCAATCCCCAAACTTATTGCTTTTTTATTTTAAAAACCAACTATCTAGGTTTCTTTTTAAAATATGGTTAACTGCTAATTATCAACACTGCACAGTATTCACTCTCATTTTTTATTCCAGATAATTTTCTCTCTGCCATCTACTATTCTCTAGCCATTTTCTCCCAGACTATACATAGTATTTAGAAGGATGTAAGCTCATTTTAATATCTGTCCAAAAATAATAATTTGCTTTAAGAAAATACTTACAATTTAGATTTAAATAAAACATAGTAATGTTTTAAATATCCATATTATTACTCCTCATCATTAACACTAGCAATGCTAAAGTCCATTGGATTTAAATGAAAAAACCTTGGTTTCTGGGTTCAATTTCACCATTTATTTGCTCTAAATTTCAGTTTCCTCATCTGGATAATTTCTGTAATACCTCATTTACAGGTTTATTTTGGGGATCATATGGGATAATGTGCTTTATAAAACTTAAATGGGTATCTAAATGGCAGCTTTTGCTAAGAATACTCTGGGATGACCACTACTTTTTTATGGTGGGATAACTGAAAGAATCTATCTTAAGACAGAGTGCTGCATTGCTATGCTTGGCCTTTTTATGTGTGTGTAATGAGTATGGCACATGAAGCTAGGGCCCAAGACTGGTACAGCACCATCTTCAGGAGTACTATCCTTTCTAGAAATAATAACAGACATTTTAAAAGTTACTTTAAGTTTAAAGAGGAATTTATATAAATAATTGCACTTGGAAATCACAAACTTCTTTGTGAAATAGATTCTACTAGTGTTGCTATTTCCTGCCTTACAGATAAAGAAATGGCTCCTGGAAAATTAAATGACCTTCTCAGGATTCTATGACTAGTAAGTGTCAGAGGCCGTATTTGAACCCATGTCCAGAAATTCTAAGTCCAACAATTAACCTCAATAATGTTTCTTCAAGTTTCTATCATCTGGAGCTAGAAAGCACTTCACAGATTGGACTTCCCAATTTTACAGAAGAGGAAACTGAGGTCCATAGAGGTTAGTTAATTTACGTGGTAGAAAGTGTTCTTTCTGAGTTCTCTAAATTCATGGTCAACAGTCTCCATAACATCATATTGCCAAAGTGAGTTTGCATAAATTCCTGTTTGTTTATGAACCTCAGTTCCTGATCTGTATAATCACATTTGCCTTACATGGTTGTTATGAGGATTGAATCAAATAAAATTTATCAAAATGTTTTCTAAATTCTAAAGTAAAAAAACTTTAATAAATGTGAACTATTATTATTGTTATTATTACTAATTTGGGATGCTGGGCAAATTACTTAACCTCTAAGCTTCAGTTTCCTCATCTCTAAAATGGGAATAAAAAACCACTTAATTTATGATGTTATTGTGAGGAAGAAATGACAACAGATAGAAAGCCTTTTGTAAATCTTAAGTGTAAAATGTTATTGAATAATTTTAGTTGTGTCAGACTTTGTGATCTCACTTGGGACTTTTAAAAATAGCTTTTTATTTTCAAAATATAAATATATTTTCAAATATATTTCAAAATAAAAAGCTATTTTCAAATTATATATAAATATGATTTTCAACATTCATCCCTGCAAAATCATTTGGGATTTTATTGACAAAAGATACTGGAGTAGTTTGCCATTTCCTTCTCCAGCTCATTTTACTGATGACGAAACTGAGACAAATATGTTCGGTGACTTGTCCAGGATCACACAGGTAAGCATCTGAGGTTAGATTTGAATTCAGGAAGATCAATCTTCCTCATCCTGGTACTCTATCTACTGTACAACTTAACTGCCTCTCAATTGTCATTGTTTTTATTGTTATTATTTCTGTTATTATTATTACTTCACTCTTGTTCTTTTTCCTTTTCTTTTTTCTTTCTTCTTTTCCTCTTTTGTCATTGCATGTTCAAATGTTTGAGTATTTGATTATTCTGTAAGAGCTGGCAGCTAACCAGTTTCCCTCCCTCCACTATCTCAACAGTCACCGATTCCACTATAGGAGTTTGCATATAATCATCCTAATGGAGAATCATTAGTTCCAACTCCATTGCACACATTATTCCTTTTGTTTTTTCCCCCTCAATATGCAGCAACCATCTTGTTGGAGGAAAATGAGTATGGTAGCTTTAGAAGAATTAGATGAACATATAGAACAAGGTGGTATCTTGCCCTCTCATCTTTCCATATAATCTATTCTACTCAATGATGCATCATTAGAAACAGGAGGACTTAAGGATAAAAGCTCCTTCCATGACTCTGTTGACACATAGTATGTGTCTAACTCCTTATTCTTCATACAATACCTCAGGATCCATAGATGTACTTAAAAGATATTCTTATTGTAGCATTTATTTTTGACAGATTTGAGCTTAGAAAGGGAGGAAATTATAACAATGACCTTGGGAGGGAGGATGGAAGATGTACACATGTGTGTGTGCCTGGTATGTATGTGTGTGTGTGTGTGTGTGTGTGTGTGTGTGTGTGATGTGTTTGGGGATAGATTATGAGAATGGCTGGATTTGGGAAGAGTGAATTGAGACCTTAGCTCTTCTACCAAGTTTCAGTAAGGTCTCATCTCCTAGTTGGAGTCTTTTATCTAGAGCCCACAAAAACCCAGTGTTAATTCAGCAAACTTCATAATTAAATCCAGTCAAAATGGTCATTTGATATTGTACTGAGGAAATAACAAATCCATTTTTTTTTTCAGTCTTTCAGTCTACTATGCTTTTTATGTCACTCAGATGCAGTTATGTTCACATACATCTGTTAATATAATATTCAATTCACTTATGCTTCTACAACAATTCTATGCTCCATGGTTTCTGAATTATTTTTAGGTTAATGTAGACATGGAGCAGTAATCAAAAGGAATGAGTGGTCCTAGAAAATAATTAAGTAGTACTTTTTAGATTTCTTAGAACAAGCTCATAGCTCATGAGCTCCTTATCTGTGGATGCTTGAAAGTTATATTCAGGTTAAAAGTATGCTTTGAGTCAACATTTACTCAAAAGTGCCAACTGTTTTTTCCCCAATCAGAGAAATCAAGAGGGCAAATTGATTCAAAGCAAAAGAAATTTAGTTGAAATAGAAAAGCAAGTTAAAGAATGAGGAAAATTCTTTCATAATACAGAGATGCTTGCCCTCACAGATTCCTACACTAATGGCAAGAGAAGGTACAAGAGTAGGACATATGAAAAGTCAAGTAATCCTAATGATAATAAGAACTTCGATATCACTTTGCAAAGAGCTTCATGTGCATTATTTTATTTGATTTTTCACAATAGTGATGTAAGACCTGGAATAAATCATAGAGACCATCTATCTCATTCTTTTTATTTTTTCAGGTAAGGAAAGTAAAGTTTAACAAAATTAATTGACTTGCCAAAGATCCTATAGAAAATAGATTTCAGAGTCAGGGTTTAGAATCATCTATTTTAAACTCAGATGCAATTTCTTTTCTATTGCATCATACTGTCCAAAACACTGCTTCAGGACCGTTGGGAGAAAATCAAGCATTAATAGTTTCTTTTGAGCTATATTGCAGATTCAGCACCTCTTTGCTCTAGTATTGACCTGATACTCTCTTTGTTTCTCCACAAGTAGGGAGAAAATGGTCTATGAAAAATAAGTCTAACAGAAGGGAACCTTCTTTCCATAGTTGATACCATGTGCCACACCAATATTTATATAGGCTTGTCTTGGCTCAAAATGATGATATCTACCAACATAGTATGATTTTGAAAATCAAGTTAAAGGGTGATACATGCTTAGTTTTAGGGAAAGGTAAAGAAGGGATTATAGATTATTAAGTTTAATTACATCTCAAGTTAAGAACACTAGAACCATTATCCATGAAAGTACCTTCAACAAGCTGAAAACACAGTAATGACTAATGACTCAGATTCAAGATGAAAAGACTTGTCAATTGAGATCCCACTGGAGCCAGACACATAGCACACAGTTATTTCATTAGTGCCTTAGAGAAGAAAATGGAGTAGGTTAATCAAATTTACTCTCTATTTTACCTCTGCCAATTGCAGAAGAGTTGATTTCTACTTCTTAGCTTTAGCCTGCACTAAATTAAGATTCAATAGTCTTTTGGGACAAGAAGACAATTGTGGTCAAATGAGAAGAGTCTGAACATGAGACAGAACTGTCCAAGAATTGACCACTGGGATTCAAAAGTTCAGTGAAAGAAAAAAGTATTGCCAATTTCATTTGAACAAAATGGGGATTTAGTTTTGACTGAAAGTACTGGTGGAGGTAGAGATGAGAATAAAAAAAATATAAAATAGAAATGGAAAAAAATTTTTCTTAGAAAGACTATGGACTTGTATATTTGCAATTGATGTACTAAAGTATGTTTACTCATTGTTTGAACTGGAGCAAATCAACGAGCCTTAGACTTATTTGGCTTCCTCATCACTAAACTCATAAAGTTATATACCCAGAGGTATGATTGCAATTCCATTTTAATGTGCAGATATGCCCTTGTACCATTTGAAGATGAAGGCAAGGTTGTCATCAAATTGTTAAATTTCAGTAAACAAGTAAGGAATGAAGAAACCTTTCCAGGATGATCCTTTTATTGTGATGCATTTTTTTTTTTGGCAAAAGTCACAGAAGAATACAGTAGTAATAAGACTTGAGTTATCTCAAGTCTTCTTCACTCTGAGGATATCATAAAATACTACCTCATTCCTTTTTTATAGATGGGAAAAATGAGTCAATAAGCAGTTAATATCATGTTCACATAGTTAGGAGGTAATAGTACATCACTGTAATTTCTGACATATTAAAAATCCAAAGATACTTGAATTTAGACACTAACAAGAAAGAGTGATTAGCTTTATACTGTATCATAAAGCTCTGGTAGAATATGAAAGCTTACTCTGAATTTAGAAAGTAGTAGTGGATCTGAACCTTGTTTTATAGCACAACAACAGAATAGAGCCTATATTCTATCTAGAAGTGTGACACTTTGCAACATTATATTATTTTTCTTTGTTTAATTCTAAAAATATTTGAGAAAGTTCCTTGAATGAGTAATCCAAGGCTATAGATAGTACTGGAATACTTAGAGACATTTTCTGGAATTTTTTAGACTTTACAGAAATGGAAAGGAGAAGGGAGGGAAAAAAAGAGGGAGAAAGAAAGAGAAGATGAAGAAAATGAAAGAGGAGAGAAGGAAAAAGAAAGAAAAGAAAGAAAGATTTAGTTGTTCAATCACCTTTTGATTTATTGAAGCTATTTCAGATGATATGCTCTGCATATAAGTTAAATATATAAGTTGACAATATACAGCCTTGTCATATTCCTTTTCTAATCAGTTGTTCCTTGTTTTGTTCTAACTCTTGTTTCTTGATCCACATACAGTTTCTTAGGAGACAAATAAGATAGCATGTGAAATGAGCTCAATTGTTCAGTAATTTGAACATTTTTTGGCATTTCCCTCTTTTTTTTTTTTTTAGGATTGGGATGTAAAATAATCATTTTCAATCTAATGAGCACCATTGAGTTTTTCAAATTTGCTGACATATTGAATACAGCACGTTAACAAAATCATCTTTTAGGATTTTAAATAAATCCCCTAGAATTTTATCACCTCCACTAGCTTGATTGTTAGCAATACTTCCTAAGGTTCACTTGACTATATTCCTCAGGATATCTGGCTCTAGATCAGTACCCATATCTCATATCGTTATCAATGATGTTAAGATCTTTCTTGTATAATTCTTTTATATACCCATTTTTGCATGAAACATTCCCTCAATACTTCTAATTTTCTTGAAGACATCTTTTTTGTCTTTCTGATTCTTTTGTTTTCTATTTCTTTGCATTGTTCATTTAAGAAAATCTGATCTCTCTTTTCTATTCTCTGGAATTCTGCATTCAGTTGGGGATAACTTTCCCTTTGACTTTTATTTTTGCCTCAGCTGTTTGTAATGTCTCATAAAACAGCCATTTTGCTTTCCTTTTCTTCTTTTTCTCTGGAATTTTTGTTGTTGTTGTCAAATCCTGTACAATATTGCAGCTTTCTGTCTGTAGCTCTTCAGGCACTCTATCTACTAGATCTTGTCCCCTAAATCTATTCATCACTTCTACTTCAGATTCATAAGAGACATTATTTAGATCATATCTATGTGGTGTAATTTTTTTTTTTTGCGAAAAGCAGTCTGAGTCATAATCTCAAAAATAAAAAAAATGATATCCATTTGAGTCAAGGTAAATCATTCAACATCATAGTAATACAAATCTATGCTCCAATCATTGATGCTGAAGAGGTTACGGTTCCTCAATTCTATGAAACCTACAACATCTAGAAATAACATCAAGAAAAGATGCCACATTCATCACAAAGGAATGTTGAAGTAGGAAATCTAAAGATAATTCGAACAACAAACAAAGCTAGGGGTACAAAATGAAGCAGGGCAGAGTTTTGTCAAGATAAGTTTGTTGGTCACAAAAAATGTTTTTTCCCTCAGTGAAACCCCCAAAATAACTTTACATATGAACATCACCATATAGTCAATATCAAAATTAGATTGTTTATACACTTGGCAGCCAAATGTGCAAAAGTTCTATATAGTGAATTAAAACAAAGATGATTACATTTACTAAAAAGAAATTTATGTATTCAAAATGCAGCCTTAAGTCAAGTCAATAAGCATTTTAAATACCTACTAAATGCTAGGCAAAGTGGAGGTAGTTAGTACAATGGGTAGAGAGCTGGGTTAAAAAGATCTGATTTCAAATCTAGTCTCAGACACTTCTCAGACTTCTGATTCAGTTTTCCTCATTGGTAAAATGGAGATAATAATAGCAACTATTTTGTAACTATGTTGTGAGGATCAAATTAGTTGATATTTATAAAGTATTTTTGTACATTAGTATAATGCCTGATACATAGTAGATGCTATTTAAATTATAAATATTACTACTACTACTATTATTAGTGCCTGTCTTCTCATAGAACTTAGCAATCTAAAAGGTAGGGGAGGAGAGAGAGACCACATGAGAATATAAACAAACAAGACATATGCAAGATGAATTAGGGATCATTTTAGAGAAAAGCCATTAATATTTTTGAAAACTGGGAAAAGCTTATTGTAGAAGGTGAGATTTTTAGTTGAGACTTGAAAAGGTGGCAGAGGTAAGAAGAGAGAGAATTTTGGACACTGGAACAGCCGGTGACTGGATCTAAGAGTATGTGGCAGGGAGTAAGATGTAAGAAGACTGGGAAAATAGTAAGTAGGTAGATTAGGTTGGACTTTAAAAACCAACAGACTAATAATAATGATGATAATGATGATGATAAAACAATAATAGCAACAACAACAACAATAATAACTAACAGTAATATATCTTTTGAGGATTTACAAATATCATCTCCTAATATCTTCACAACAACCCTGGGAAGTAGGTAAGTGGATTTCATATTTGAACTTAGAGGCAATTGGAAGCCATTGTAGTTTACTTAATGGAATGATGACATGGTTAGACCTGTGCTTTAGAAAAATCATTTTGATAGGTGAGCCTAAATACCAAAGAAAAACTTTCTAATAAGAAGTAAGAATCCACTAGACATTATTTTGAAATTACATATCTGACTTATGGGACACTCATAATACTTCTTATATAATCTTGCTGTTTTGTTTAATGGTACTGGAGTTCAGAATTATTATCCTTAAGTTGTAGATGGGGAAGCTCTTGCCATTAGTTTTGCAGTGTTGATCTGTATTATATTTCATAAATAGGTAAATTATGTTAGATGTAATTAAACATCTCAAAGTACTTTACAAATATGATTAAATAAAAATCTTCCAATATAGGTAAGATATGATTATCTCTGTGACTGAGTTACATGCTGTTACTCAAAAGAAGCTGGGAACAACTCATATCTTCAAAATCCTAGCATCTTGTGCTCTTGGACAGGTCTCAATCCTGCTTGCCTTTCATACTAGTCCAATTAATCTTCCTCACTTGCCCCAACAGCCCAACCAATCCAAAGTAGCAAATATGATCAGTAAGAAGGGAGTACACACCCTTGTAAATGGAAAATAAAGAAGTTAATGGTGAGGCTTCGCTTTGTCTCTTGACTAGTACCATTGTTGATATAGCTCTGAGAGATGAGATCTCTCATGTTTCCTCCTCCATAAATTAAACCATAAAAACCATGAGACCAAACCAGACAGAAGCCAAGGGGCTATTAAAGAGAGAGGCGCTGACACTCACAATTTATAGCTGACATGAGGGCTGGCTGTCATGGTCCAGATAAGAGGTGTTTCTTGGTACTTGGGGTGTCATTGCTATCAATCCCCTTCAAACACTCCCCCAAGAACATCTAGCAATCTGCCACAAGGGATAAAGTGATTGGCTGTCCTGTGTGTCAATTGTATTGCTGTGGGGCTGTCAACATTTCAAGGGTGAAAGAGACAGATGAACATGCCATGCTTTATAACTGCAGACTTTTTTTACCCCCTGGGACTCTGATAGCACTGTTGGCTTAAGAGGAGCTCAGAGGGTACAAGAAGTAAGTCCCATATTGGATTTGAGACTTGAGTTTTCCATTACAGTAGAAAAATGGCCTCCCCAGTCTTTGCAGATCTCTTCCTTTCCAATTTGTTTAACTCATTTTGATTCTTGACTAAAGCTAACTATTTCATTGATGTACATCTTACTGCTCTAATTAAATCATAGGCTCCCAGATGGCAATATGACTGTACCTTATGCTTCTTTGACATCTCTCCATAGCATTTAGTAAAATGGCAAGAACCATCTCCTTCAGGAAATCTTTCTTAGTTCCCCCAGATATGAATATCATAGTCTTTAGAGTTACCTCCCATATATTTTGAATTTATTTTCTATGTATTGATCTATATGTATTTTTGTACCCTATTAGAATATAAGCCTTTTGAAGACAGGGATTATTTTTGCTTGTTTCTTTGTACTCCCAGGGCTTAGCACAGTGCCTTAAATATAAAAAAATGTATTTATTGAATGTTTGTTGATGGATCCATTCCTGGAGACATTTATTTCATAGACTTAGAATTGAAAGGGAACTCTAAGATCACCTAGTGAAACTCTTCCCAAATCATGAATCCTGTCTACAAAGAACCCTAATATCATCCATTCTCTCTTCAAAGGTTTCCAGTGATAAAGAACTTAATACTCTCTGAGATGAGGAATAATCGGTATTCTTTTGATTTTACCTATTGATTGTATTTTTGCTCTCTAGGGTTATTCATTTTTTTGAAGGAGGGATATGGTTGTCCATGAGCTCTTTGAGCTTTTTCTATTTTAGGCTAAAAATCATTAATTTATTCAACTTATCTTTGTGTAATGTGATTTAGATTCTCATTATCTTTATTACCATTTTCCAGATATTCTGTGGTTTGCCAATACGTTAATTCCTCAATGTGTTGAGGATTTCTTATTTTATTTGTGTGGATACTTCTTCCAGTGAAAGATTGTGACCCTTTACACCTTAGATGGTTTTCAAGTGTTTTCATAGATAAAAATAATTCTTTAACTTGTGACCAACATAGTGTTGCGGTTCAAGACACTTTACTAGTCTGGTCCTTTGAAATCTTGGCATAACCTTTGAGAATACAGACTCACCTCTATGGCATGATGGGACCTCAAAAGGAATTCAGGGCACAAATGTGAAACTTAAAACTGAATACAATATTCCAAAAATGATCTGATTAAGCATAGAGCACTAGGACCTCTTACTCCAGGCAATATAATTGCTTTTAATATAACATTAAATGGAGCATCCCAAAATTTATAGTCCATTCATTTCCTTCCATTCAATTCCATGGCAAGTTCATTGTCTATCTTTGATGAATGTCTCAGAATATGCAGCATTGAGAGTTGTTAGTCAATCTGAATAATATAATCTTCATTATAAGTATTCTTTGGCCGTTTTTCCTGTGTGGATAATAAGAACAAAACTATTTTAGTGATTATGGATCTCAGTTAGGAGGCTCTACATTGTCTTTATACTTAAAACAATTAGACCAATGGTATTCATATAGAAAATGGACAGTGGGATCACTCTACTATGCATGCAGTTGTGTGCCTTTAAAAATATGATTGCCTTTGAGAAATTGTTTGATTTGCTTAATAACCCTAGGTTTCTCCTTGAAACAATCATTCATTCTCTTTAATACAATATTGTACTGGTGAGTTTATATGACTCTGATTCATGTAATTGATAGACAGACAGATACAGATAGACAGATAGGACACATTAATCCATTTACCATGTGCCAGGTGCTTTGCTAAGCTGAGGATACAAATTTAAAGAAGCAAGACAGTCCTCACTCCCCAGGAATTTACATTTGAATGGGGAAAATAACACAAAAAGGGGAGCTGGAAAAGAAAAGAGGGGAATTGTTCCCAAAGCAGTATAGACAGCATGGTGTAGAGTGGTCTAGATGCGTTGCAAATGCCAGAAAGATAAGGTATAAGCTGACCTATTGCAGAAGAGGGACTTGAGGGTTGGAGTCCTAGTTACCAATGGGAAAAGGGTAGAAATAATAATCTGAATATGAGGTCTGAGTATAAATAGGAGATGAATATGTCTTAGTACAAGAAGAAATGACTCTGAGTCTGAGATGGTATAAGTAGTAAGGTACAGTTTGGGAAATTTGAGTATACCCCAAAAGAATTAAAGTTTCAGGTCACCCAACAAAGCAACAGAGAGGAACAAGATGAGTATGAGCAATCTGAATTATTTTACCAGTGAAGGATTACTTAATGATATAGGACATCATCTGAGAGAGGTATGTTTGGATAAACAGGTGGGCTGATGATGAAATGAAAATGAGAAATAACTGGAGGACAGCTCATATGCTCCATTGGTATTCATGGGTATATATATTAATGTCTAACTATACACATGTGGAAGAAAAAGGAAAATTAGCCAGAATTATAAGATCTCAGGAATGGAAGGGACCTTTAAAGGTCATCTCATCTAACTTCTACCTAAACATCAATCACAATCACCTCTATCGCTTTCCTGATAAGTCTGTATTCAGCTTCTCTTTGAGAACTACTACCTTCCAAGGGAGTCCATTCCATTTTTGGATTATTCTTTTTGTCAGAAGTTTTTGCTATCTCTGTATCTGACTTCTGATCATGTCCTGTGAGGCTAAGGAGAACAAGTCTTAAACATTTCTTCTACAGGACAGCCTTTCGAAAACATGAAGACCCTTGCCATATCCACTCTAAATTTTATCTTCTCCGGGCTGAACATCCATGATCTTCCTGTGGATTGCTTTATAGTGCTCTTATGATCCTCTGAACACATTCCATTTATAAATGTTTTTTTCCTAAAATGTAGCACTCAGGGGGGCAGCTAGGTGGTGCAGTGGATAGAGCATCAGTCCTAAAGTCAGGAGGGCCTGAGTTCAAATCCCGTCTCTGACACTTAACACTTCCTAGCTGTGTGACCCTGGGCAAGTCACTTAACCCCAAGTGCCTCAGGGGAAAAAAAGTAGCACCCAGAATTATGCCCAATTCTCAGAATGAGGTCTGATTAGGACAGAGTACAACAAGATTAATTGCCTTCTGGATTCTAGACACTAATGCCTCTCAAAGTAGCCTACAAGGACATTATCCCTTCTTGGCTTCCATAACTCTTTGATGACTCATATTGAGTATTTAGACTAGTAAGTCCTTAGATATCTTTTGCAGGAACACTTTAGTCATGCACAGTTTAGTCATGAATCCTTGTAGTTGAGTTTTTAAATCCAAATGTAGGACTTTATATGCATCCCTTTTAAATCTTCCTAGTCTTAGTGTAGTTCTCTCATTGTATCCTGACAAATTCTTTTTGGCTTTTGGCTATTATTCAACATTTTAATGATACATTATAGTCGAGTGATATTTGCAAATCTGTTGAGCATAGTCAGCTATGTCTCAGTTTGAATTGTTGATAAAATTGTCAAGGAGCACTGATTACTGAGGAATTCACCTATGATGTCAGTCCCAAATTGACATAAAATCTATTAATGACTATTCTTTCACTCTACTGTGGAGCAAAGAATAGGAAACAAGATACTCTGGGACTGGTGATTCTTTTCCTCGCTTCTTCCTTAGATTTAACTCCACCTGATCCTCCACTCTACTGGCTTTCAGACTTTGTTGTCTAAAGACAAGACTAGTTAAGTTGTGAAGTTTATGACAGTGGGTCCTTGAAACTTTGATTGCCATATTGACATTCTGGCAAATTGTAGGGGTTTTGATGTATGCTTGTGGAAGCTGTGCCCACCCTAGCACTAAAATGGGTTTTAAGGTAGACAACTCTTTAAAAAATTAAGGTGTAAATTAAAGGAACTTTGTATCAAATTATTACTTTTACTTAACAAAGTACTAATTTTGCATCTTGGCAACAGAGTAAGACCAATGTTGTTATGATTCTTGTGGTTGGTGGAGAAAAAAGTCTCTGCTTCAAAGAGTTTTATAAAAAATTTTTTAAGTAGTTAAAATGTTACATGAAGGAAATTTTAAATGCATAATCAGATGTCATTGAAAAATGCCAAATTCCTCTTATATTGTTATTTAAAAGATTTACTGCTGTTTCTACTCTAGATGGTGACTTTATTATGTGGCTCATGTGCTTTAGGTCACCCATCACTTAGAGATTCATATATTTCTGAAAATGCTAATTATAGAGTATATTCTTTTAAGTGAGCACAATTATACATATAAAAATCTAATCTTACAAAACAAATCGATTATGGTGAGGGGTAATTACAAAGCACACATTAACTTTACAAAAGAGATCCATCACAGGATAGCTGACATTTACATAGTGTTTTGAGGTTATATTTTATGAGTTTATCATGTTTATCAATCTCAAGGCTTGTATTATAAAGCACTTTATATACATAAATTTTTTCTGGGCCTCATAGGAAGGGCCTACTTTGTGAAGTAGGTACTCCAGGCGTAACTATCCTCCTATTATAGATGGTTTAGAATGAGAAGAAATCTTAGGTCATTTTACAGATGAAGACATTGAGACCTAGAGATGTTAAATGATTTCCATTTTTCTCATGAGTGGTTGGACTCAGTGTGGGCTTCCTTTAAATCAGGAATACTTAACCTGGGATAAATGAATTTTTTATAACTATATTTTAATATGATCCTTTATAATCTTATTTTATTTCAAGTATTTAGAAATATTATCTGGAGATGGGTTACATAGATATTACTAGATTACCAAAAGAATACCTGACATCTAAAAAAAAAGTGTTATAAATGGTGAACTCCTCTAGTGTATTTAAAATAGATTATATCTGTACCCTTTTACAAATATATCTAAAGCATATGTTAAATTCTCTAATATGTGCTCACACAAACTTCACTTTCACTTAGAAACCTCCATGGAGTTATAGATCTGCTACACATTTCTTGACATCTTCCTCTGTACACAGCTACTCAGTCAACCTTCTGTGAGATGGCATTTTTCTCTTTAAGGGAAGGACTCACTTCATCATGATTTTAGTGCTAGCTTGTTCCTGGGGCCCTAAGTGAACAGCAAGAACAATTTCTCTCAAGTCAAATTTCCGTATATAATATAAGCAGACTTAATTTCCCTCAAATCCCAATAACTCACCTTTAAACCTCTTTTGAACTTAGAAAGATTTTAAAAGTAAGAAATAGTCAAAACAAAACTAATTATTTAGGCTGGACACTTATTTCTTCTTTTTCCTCTTCCCTGATTTTCCCTAATCTGATTCTATGTTCTATGTGTATTTCCATAATCTGATTTTATGTTCTAAATATATTTCTTGGGTCCCAAATTCTTAGATTTCAAAACTTTGGAATATTACTATGGTACAGGAAGTGATGAGTTGTTGAATTTAGAAAACTATCGAAAGACTTCAACCCAAGAAAAATGCTGTTATCAATTTTTAGAGAAACAGAGGACAAAAAAACATAGTACAACTTTACATAAATGTATATGATTATAGATATCTATCTATATATATATGTCTGCATATATGTATGTATGTACATGTGCATGCATGTATATATGTGTGTATATGTATGTAGGTATATCTGTCTCTCTATCTCTCTATCTATTTGTTCCTAACTTTAGCCTGCCTGGGGGAAATAAAGGGGAGGAAAGGGGAAAAAAGAATAAAGCAAAAAGTATACAGAAGAAAACAAACTACAAGGAAGCAAAGAAAAGATGGATAGTTCTGAATATATATTTATTATATATGCCTTCTTAAAATGGAAATTTATTGTATCATATTTTGAATCCTCTCTTATGTTCTGTTGACATATATGACAATTTTTTTCTTTTTTTTCTATTTTCTATTTTGTATTTAAGTTTTAAGTAAAGAAATAAAAAAAAAAAACCTTTTCATCACAACCTATCTTCCAAGTGCCTGCAGAAGATTAATTGAGATAGAAATTAGGAAGAGTTCAAGATGTAAAAATTACTGATGACTTTCATTCTTTTGTTGAATTTTAAAAATATTTTTATTGTTTGTAGGCTATCATTAAGGCATTATCCCCAATATCATTGTAGAAATATATATGTGCAAGTATATACATAATGCAAACTTAAATACTTCTTTCTTTTGGACCTGTGATTGTGTGTGTGTGTGTGTGTGTGTGTGTGTGTGTGTGTGTGTGTAACTCCAGTTGTGTGAAATCTCTTCAATACTTATATTGGCAATTTGCCTATAAAACCATCTTTAAGAAATATTTATTCCTAGGTTTGCTTTGAAGTTGTCAAATATCAAAGTACAAAGTGATTTAGTTGGAAGGGTCTTATGAAGTTCTTTGGAATACTTTTTAGAAGGTGCAGGAGAGGTGCTGATTTGAATTGGTAAAAAGTGTTTCTTTGATTGAGAGTTGCTTGTATCATTGAAATCATAGGTTCAGTCCCTACTCCTTTCATCCTCTTCAGCAAACACTGGAACATAAGCAGCAGTTATTTCCATCTTTCTGCCAGTATTTATCACTGGAATATAAGGTGACCCTGAAATGAAGTTTCTTGTTGACTTTGGACATAAGATGATACTAGTTCTGCCAACTACTTCATTCTCTCCAAGGATAATTTATGAATTATTCTTTTGTTAGCTTTCATTTCTTTCTGACTCCTGGCTTCATTGATAGAAGAATGTCCAAATGAAAATGATTTCATTGCTCCTCTAGTTCATTCCCTCTGCACAAGTAGATGATGTTCTTTCTCCTCCAGTCTTGAATCCTCTTCTTCCTTGTGTCTCTATCAAAGAATCTCTTACTTCAAAGGTCCCACCTCCTAAAGGCGGATTTCCTTAGTCCCTGAATTGCTGGTGCTCTATCCCTTTTGAAAATATTTTGTATTTACTTAATTGTACCTGATTTATGCCCCCAGTATAATATAAGTCCTTTGAGATCAAGGGCTGTTCTGTTTATATCTTCAGCTCCTTATTCCTTAGCACAAAATGTTGTACATACCAAGTACTTATTAAGTGCGTTTCACTGAGCTAACTTCAATATTATTTGATACTCACTAGCAAAGCATTCATTGAATATGTAGGAATGTCACGTGGCAAATACAGCATTAACATAAATGCAGCATCAAAGATTTAGCGCAATTTATTGTTTAGCTTTAGATTACTCATTTTAAAATATTCTTCATCACTGCCATTCAAAATACTCTAACCTTTGACTATATCATATTTGTGCCTATGAAAGCTGTTTCTCAACCTTGCTAGATTTCTGTGTGTATTATTTTACCCTGATTATGCTCAAAGGGAGATACGGCATGTGTGTATGTGTGTGTGTGTGTGTGTGTGTGCAGGGAGTAATGAGGATAGCAAAGTTTTCCATCAAAGAAAAAGACAACTGAGTGCAGTAATGATTTTCCAGGAGGGTTCTGATGTTCAAAAGATGGAAAACTTGGGTCCATTTGAAAGATAAAAACTTGTTATAGGAAAATACATAAAGTAAGCTCTACGGATTCAGGGTTCTTATCTCAAAGTACAATTCTCACAAACAGTCTACTTCTATGCTATGCTCTGAGTCTCATAGAGAACCGAATCAAGGAGCCTGTCCGAGGGTAGAATGTGAATGATTTCCTGGGCTGATATGATTCCAATTTTAGCAAAAGTGGAAATGCAGCCGGTATGGGTTGGCTGGAAGGAAGTTGCTCAGACAGTAGCCCACTCCATTTTGTAACACAGGGAATGTTTTAAAGTATTTAATTTGACAGTTTAAAAATGCAGGTGTTATCTCAGTGCAGTGACTTAAATGCTACCTGCTGGTGGTGAAATCAAAACCTTACAATTGCAAACCATTTCCTTATTCTCCTCTGAAAGAATGTGTAGCTCTCCTCATTTGGACAACAGCTTCCTTAGCTCAGAAAGCTAATTTGATGCCACATATATTTTAAATTGAGGTCATTTCTAGTGAAAGTCAATGATAGTCTCCTTCAACTCTTTTTTTCTTAAAGTTGTATTGGTTGTTTACAGTTAATAAATTGGGCACAGAAAAATTATTTCATAGGGTTTGTGTTAATATGATACCTATTATCATATGCTGATTGTTAGGTTATCCCTAAACTATTAGACCTCTGCCATAGTCAATGACAGGAAATTTAGTGTTTGGGTTCACTTTCCCCATCTTTTTAGTAGGAGTGCTGGTTTTGGACATTTACTAACTAGCTCTGTGACTTTGGCAAGCAGCTTAACCAATCTGAATATCAGTTCCCTCATTTGTAAAGTGGAAGATAATAATAGTTTCCTTATTTCACGAGGTCATTGTGAGGAAAGTGCTTTGTAAACCTTAAAGCACTATGTAAATTTGAGCTGTTTATTACAAATAATTAGCTATGTCAATTTGGGCAAAGGCAATTTGGCCCACTCTGGGCTTCAGTTTTATCATCCATAAAATGAAAGGGCTTCTAAGGTTGATGTTACTTCTACATATAAGATCCTGATATCCTAAGTCAATTAATTGGTAGATATGTATCAAATAGCTACAATCTATGCTAAATCCTGGGCATCCAGGATAAAAAAAATCATAAGTATATAATGGGGAAGAAAGAGGTGGTATTAGAATTGATTTTTTAAGGTAACTATGTATTTTAAGAGACAGAGGTAAAGAGGAAAAACATTCAAGGTATGAGAACAGTCTATAAAGGTGGAAAATGGGATGTATGTACAGGGAATAGGAAGTAGGTCAGTTTCAATTGCATATATAGTGAGGGAGGAGAATAATGTACAAAACATATAGAAAGATAGATATAGAAAGTTTGATTGTGAGGGACTCCACTTACTAATAAATACTATATATTGGGGATTTTCATTTTATCCTAGAGGAATCACCAAAGCTTCTTAATCAACACAAAGATTTTCTTAACTCCCTTCCCTTAAATTAGTTCTAGTAATCTTTCAAAACTATCTCATTTTTTTTGGGATGGAGTATTTATTTTGTATACAGGATATCCCCAAAATTTTAGTGTAGTTTAAATCTATTAAAGCTTATAACTATACTAAGACTTTCAAGACACCCTATATTGTTGCTTTTCTGCAAGTACTTATTTATGCAATAATTTCCCCCAATCAAGAATGAGTTTCTTGAGGGCAGACATTATTTTATTTTTAAGTCTTTGTATGTTCATACCTTAGTACAATTCCTGGAATGTTCTTAGGCAATTGATAAATGCTTAATGATTGATTGAATTTGATGTGCATTAAGTGTACTGCAGAGTTATCTTAATTTGTATTTCTCTTATCATTAGTAATTAGTAAATTAGTAATCTTATAGTAATTTAGAGTATTTTTTTTTCATATGGTTGTTGACAGTTTGCATTTCTTCTTTTTTAAACTGTCTTTTCATATCATTGACAATTTATGTATTAGAAAATGGATCTTTATGTTGTAAATTTCCTATATGTTGTGGTTATGAAAACTTTGTCAGAAAAAATTTGCTTCAAAGATTTCCCTCCATTTGACTATTTCTCTTCTAATTTTAGATGCATTGATTTTTTTCAATGATGTAATCAATATTGTCTATTTTTTTGAATCATTCAATTAATTGTTTGCTCAAATACTCTCTCCCTAACCACACTTGTAAAATATATCTCTTTTCCTTCTCTAATTTTTTATGATATGACTTTTAAAAATTTAATTGATGCATCTATTTAGAGCAGATTATGGTATGTGGTATGAGATAATGGCTTAATTCTAATTTCTTTCAGAAAACTTTTCAGTTTCCCCAGCAGTTTTTTGTTAAATAAAGAAAGTTTATACTACTAGTATGTAGTAGTTCATCTATTTCTCAAACTATGTTACTATATATAATTTCTTTTGTTTAATCCATTTAATTGATCAACTTTCTATTTTTTTAGCCAATGTGAAATCATTTTGATGATGGCTGCTTTGTGGAATACTGTGATATGTTCTAATGCTAGGACTCTTGACTGTCTCTTTTTTTCTTTATGGATAGCTACTTTTTCATTCTCTTTTCCAAAGAAGTATGTGAGCTTTAGGTGAAGGGAGCAGAAAGGGAAATAAGGCTGAAAAAGAGGGTAAGGAAACATTTCAAATTAAATAATAAAAAATTTCTGCTTGAAAGATTATTGTTTCTTCTTGGAATATAATAGAAAAAAATCCATTTCTTTTTTTTTTCAGCTACTGCCTATCATTTACCTTATTGATATGTACATAGAAAGTGTTACAGAGATCAAAGTCATTTTTCCCCCTTGTACTTCCTATTTTTTCATTTTTCCTTCTTTCTTTTTCTCTTACTTAATGCACTATTTGTTATTGGTTCAGTCTCTCCAATGTTAGGATCAATAGGGATAAGTATATATGAGATGAATGCAACATCCTTTCTGGGCCAATTCACTAAACATATTGCCATGCCCCCTTGCTTCTTTCTGGTCACATATGAAAGGACCTGGCTTTTCAAAGTGCTTGCATATTTTTACTTTCTCTCTTGTCTCTGTCTTTTTTAAATCACACACAATGAACATGCATATATATGTATGTTTGTTTGATTTTTTATATATGTATACAGGTCCACATACATACACAGATATGTATGCCTAAATGTATATATGCACATATGTATATAAATGTTTTTATAGGTATATACATAATATATAAGATATGGATCTTTCCTTTTTTTTATAATCTCTTTGGAGTCTAGGTGTAAGTTGAATATTTAAATCAAAATCACAATTTAGTGATTTTTGGACTTCATTCCAAATTGCTTTCCTGAAGAGCTGGACCAATTCATAGCTCCATCAACAATATAAAAATGTACCTATTTTTTCATATCCCCTCCAGTATTTGTTATTTTCCATCTTTTGTCATCTTTGTTGATCTGATAGATGAATTTCAATTTTGTTTTAATTTTCATTTCTTTCCATATTATTTTGGAATTTTTTTATATGACTGTTAATAGTTTAGATTTCTTTCTTTTCTTTTTCCTTTTTTTTCTTTTTTTGAAAATTACCAGTTCATATCTTTTGACCTTTTATCTTTTGGGGAATGGCTTTCAGTCCAAAGTTTAACTCTTGAAGCAGAGGCTATTGTACTCCTATTGGAATCACCACCAAACAACAACAACAACAACAACAACAACAACAACAACAACAACAACAACAACAAAAACCCAAACAAAAATCAAAAAACAAAACCACCGAAGATTACAAACAGTATTCAATTCTACCTTCTCAACTTGATCATCTAGGTTGTTTTCACTTAGTTTATGGCTTTGCTTGATTGATTATATAATAATTGGAGAGACAATCTCACCTGATAAAATTATCAATCAAAGCATAGAGCATCTTGTTACCTATATTACTGTGAGTTGAGGAGTCTTCCTCTTTTCTTTATTTTTTTCTTTCCCTCAGTGTTTTCCAAGCTCTCTGGAATTATAATACACATTGAATTTTTTTTCTTCTCCTAAAATTATTGCATGGCATTCATTTGCCTTTTAAAGTAGTCTGTAAAAAAATATTTATTAAGCATTTCCTGTGTGTGCAGGAACTGTATTAAGAGGTGGATATATATATATATATATATATATATATATATATATATATAGGCAAAGAAGCTCATAGTTAATGGGAAGGAATCTTGGAAGATGCTGGAATAGGTCAGCAAATTTTTT
Source organism: Antechinus flavipes (assembly GCF_016432865.1). NCBI lineage: Eukaryota > Metazoa > Chordata > Mammalia > Dasyuromorphia > Dasyuridae > Antechinus > Antechinus flavipes. The sequence continues at coordinate 156,334,366 of NC_067399.1, read as the reverse complement.
AAGGTCTCCAGATTTTCCCCAGAAACAGATCAAATTTGTACCTTAGGACAAACATAGGCTGGTGAAAAACCCAAAGACTTGGAGCAGAACAGGGGTCCTCCTGGGACAACTCAAGAAGCTCTGAAGAAAGCCCCCAGGCTAAGGATTAATTATAGTGAAGTGCAAACACCTCCAGGCTAGCTCCACAGAAAAACCTGGGGATAGATGAGTGTGGTTGGAGCCTCAGCCCATATCTCAGAAATTTTCATCTCTTGTACAGCATGGAGAGTTCTAAGATTTTGTCCAGAATCTAAGTTAAATTTATTGGACTATAATTTGAAGAATCTACTTATTTCCCTTTTTTGTAAATTGTGTGTGTGTGTGTGTATATATATATATTTGTATGTGTGTGTTTATATGTAGAAAACTTTTATATGTACACATATGTATACATACAATTCTTTCATGAAAAGAATGCTCAAATGCAGTCAAATATAGACCAACTTTAGCTTCAGAGAAGAGACAGGGAAGGGTCTCCACTTTTTGGTAAAAAGCAGGGGGAGTTGTAAGTACAAGATGTTGCATACATTGTCAGACATAGTGCTTTTAAGTCTTCCCCCTTCTCTTTCTCTCTCTTTCTTTCTTTCTTTCTTCCTTCCTTCCTTCCTTCCTTCCTTCCTTCCTTCCTTCCTTCCTTCCTTCCTTCCTTCCTTCCTTCCTTCCTTCCTTTCTTTCTTTCTTTCTTTCTTTCTTTCTTTCTTTCTTTCTTTCTTTCTTTCTTTCTTTCTTTCTTTCTTTCTTTCTCTCTCTCTCTCTGTAACAGGGTATGACTCTTTGGGAGTTACATATCAATCAACATGTGTTTATTAAATATTTACTATGTGACAGGCACTGTGATTACTGTGATTAAATATTTTTGTCATCAACAAAATTTATTTAAAAAGGAAAAAAGACAATGTTGAATAGATCAAGGATAGAGATCTAGGATACTCTTATTAGAAGTTTCCCCATATGTGATCCATTAAGTCATATCTTCATTCTTCTCCAGGTTGGCTGCACTTCCACACTTTTGTACTATATTCCCTAGTTGGTTACCCTTCCTCTCCACCCCCTTTTCAGATTTTTCTTCTCCCTTCTATGTATTGTCTTCCTTTATTAGAATGTAAGTTCCTTGAGGGCAGGTATTATTTTTGTATTTGTATTTCCTTGTATTTGTAGTTTCAACACTAAATACAATGTCTGATATGTAGCAAGTACTTCATAAATAGCTCTTTGGAGCTAATCTTTTCACCCATTGCATTGCTGAATCTACAATTTTATTCCCATAGTTATTATGAAAGATTTTTTTTGAAATATAAAAGGTATAGTCTGTTAGAGAAGCTGAGTTTACACACCAATTCTATTTATTAGCAATGTGTTCTTTGGAAAATAACTTCACCTCATTTTTTTTTGTCATTTGTAAAATGAAGGAAATGCATTAAATGATTCTCAAAGTCTCTTCCAGCTCTAACTTGGCAACATTATTCTGTCCAACTCCAGAAAGAAGGAAAAATAAGATTAGTCTGACATGGTTTTTTTCTTTTTCAAAATTTTTATTGCTGTCTTTTTTTTTTATCACTTTTATTTCTAAATACATCCTTTCTATTATGCAGACAGCTATTCCTTGTAACAAAAATGTAAAAAAAAAGAAAAAAAATCTACAAAACTAGCCACCATATCAGCTAAGTTTGAGACTATGTATAGTGCTTCATGCCTGTAATCTTTCACATCTATAAAGAAGGGGAGAAAGCAAATTTTTTCATGGATTCTTTGGGACCTAGATTTGGAATTATGATACCCTAGTAAACAGCTTCATTTTTTTATTGGTTTGTTCTTTCCATTTACATTGTTGCAAATGGAATTTGGTTTATTTTTAATGTACCCATATTAATTCTTGGTAATAATTGCTTCCCTTAAAAATATCCTTTAAAAATAGAATCTAAGATTTTATCCAGAATGCAAGTTAAATTTGCTGGATTGAAATTGGAAAAATTTACTTTACTTTCCTTTTTTTGGTAATTGGAGCATTTGCCTGGTCCACCAGCACTTCTCCAGGATTTTCAAAGATCACTGTCAAAAGTTCAGCAATCACATCTGTAAGTTTTTTTTTTTTTTAAGAACCCTGGAACGTAGTGACTTGTCACTTGACTTCTTTGAGGTTGTAAGAGAGAATAGATTGCCTTCAATGTCTCTCTCCTGCCCTACTCCATTCCACTCTCTGTGATCAACAGAACAAGTTTTTTTTTCCTTTCCACATTTTCCTCTCCACCTCCAACCTTAAAGGTACATTGTTAATCTTCTATTCTCTGATAGTTTCATAATGTCCTGAACCTCTGAAATAAAATCAGATGGGTAGTTCTGCCTTCTCCCTGTCATCTATGATAATCATCCTATTCATCCACAGCTGTATTTCTATTTCTTCTTTGATCCTTTATGTCTTAAAAATCTGAGTCTGGCAGTGAATTTTCTTTTGTCTTCCTCATTGGAATTACTAGTGCTTGTGTCATTATAATTTTATTCTTTAAAATATATTATCTCTTTTAAACTGACTTCCTCTCTATAATTTCAGGGCAAACGAACATAGAATATAATTTGCAAATCTTAAAGTGCTATATAAATGTGTAGCTATTATTATTACTGAATAATGGAATTACTAAACATTAGAAGGAACCACAGAGATCTTTTGGTTGAATTTCCTACCTTCTTTTTTTCCCTGAACTCTTTAATATCTATTCCTCTAAAATTTAAGGTGTGAATTAGATTTGGTTAAACTTTATCCTTGATATTTAAATGTGTAATAATTATGATAGTTCATTTATAGAATAAAATTCATTCTATTTAGAAGCATAGCCAACCATTAGCAAAACTATGAGATAAACTAAATTTACCTTTATCTAGTTATTATCTTCTCCTTCAGCATCCTTTTCTTGCTCATAGAAATCTTCCTGGTTCTTATGTAGGGAAGGTCAGTTCTTTTGTAAATTAATTCAATGTTTATTGAATGGCTACTATATGCTTAGCACAGTACTCTGTGTTTTAGTGGTGTGAGAAGGTAGACTCTATTTTTTTTCCTCAGAGCTACATTATTTTTTCTTGAATTTCCTTTATCATCTGCCTTAGTTTCCCTAATCTCTTCAATTGGACTCTATTTGCACAGGGGACCTGTTTTTGACTCATGTTTGTCAGCCTGTATGGATCTCATTTGGATAGCTATGCTCTTTCCACTAATGACCAGAATTCTGAAGTACAAAAAAGTCATTTTATGAAAAGTCAACAGTTCTTCTCTTAGGCTTCTCACTCATAGTGGATCTAATGTGGTCTTGGCTGTGCTCCAAATTCTCTAGATGTTTTCCACTTGTATCCCAGAAGCTTTCACTCTTATAATCTCATCTTTTAATGTTGAGTTCCTCCCTGAAACTTCTGTTTGAAGAATTACCCATATCACCTATGCTCACTTTTAATCAAGCTCTGCTTTTGACTCTCTGGACTTTTACCCTTGCCTCCACTTTAGTTACAATTCTTCTCTCATTCCCCTAGGTTCTTTTCAAGTCCTTTTGCTTTATTGTTTTTCCACATGAGATTATAGGCTCCTTAAAGGCAAAGAACTATCTTTTTGCTTCTATTTGCATTCTCAGAATTTATCTTGGTGCCTTAGAACATGGTAGCTGCTAAGTACATAGTAGGAGCTTAATAAATACTTTAATCCAATCTAAGAATCTAATGCCATGTGTCAGGCATATGCTAGACATATGCCATTCTAGAAGCTAAGAATATAAAGAAAAAATGAGTATGCAAAAATGGGTATGTATTGAGTATGTAGTATAGATACAGTTCAACAAAGACAATGAACGTAAAGAGCCATGAAGTTTGAGAAGTCTGTTGGATTGTCAATATGAACCATGAAACTCCAAGGATGATAGTGGGGAATGCAGTAGAAAGGAAGAATGTAATCTAGGAATTGAAGTTACATGGGAAGATAAAAAAGAAATCCTGGTGAGCAGCAGATGACAGCAGCCATGATTTGGAGAAGATGATACAGAGGGGATGGCATATGCTTCAAAACATAAGAAACAGAGAGAACACAACAATTTGATGGTCTGGAATGACACACTAGGGATCAATAAGAAGGTCAACTTATACTTCTCTTTGTGAATAATAAGAGAAAGATAAAGAAGTCCTCCATGATGGGGAGAGGGGAAGGAATGACAATTGCTAAGACTTATTTGGTCTAAAAATTGCTGAGTCTGTGCTTTTGAATCTTAGAGCACCACAGGAGATGAATATTGGCTCCTCAGTATAGAACTTTAACAACTTAATACATTCCAAGTTTAGCTGTGATGATGGAAATATTTTTTCTGTAAATCTATCTTTATTTTTCTATCTACTTATCTTTCCATCTCTCTGTTTTCCTCTATTTCTCTATCTTTCTGATTATCTATCTCCCTTTTTTTCTATTTGGTCATCTTTCTTTCTATCTGCATAGCTATCTTTCTATCTGTCCATCTATCATTTTATCTTTTTTTCTGTTTATCTTTCTCTCTCTCTCTCTATATATATATATGTGTGTGTGTGCGTTTTTCTTTGTGAGCTATAGCTAAAGAGAAATTGTTAAAAAAAAAAAAAGAATGGCAACCACTCACTTAATTTCATGTGTTTTTTAAAAAAATCCTTTGCTATGTGGCATATGAACGAGCATTTTTTGAACCTTTCCATTATAGCCTCTTTAGAAATGCAGACCACTGAAATGGAATGGCTGACCCTATCTCAAATACCGTACCTTCATGTTCTAAGAACAGGACTGTAACAATGTTGTTTTTTTAATCTTATCATCATCCTATGTAGCTCAAATAGTTTACTTGTATGACTCACCCTGGATGCAGACCTCAAACTAAACACTTTAGTATTATCAATTAATGTAAAAGAAACCCATAGAAGGGAGTGAGGATACTGTAAAACCCAGGTGGAATTGAAAGCACATAAAAGGGGTTCAACAATCTGATCTCCATGTCCTGGACTCCTGGAATATTTTCCTTGAACTAGATCACTTAGTCAAAAGCCTCACATTCTTTTCTGAAGGACAGCAAAGATAATTTTAATCTCTTGTACAGCATGGAGAGTTCTAAGATTTTGTCCAGAATCTAAGTTAAAATTATTGGACTATAATTTGAAGAATCTACTTATTTCCCTTTTTTGTAAATTGTGTGTGTGTGTGTGTGTGTGTGTGTATTTGTATGTGTGTGTTTATATGTAGAAAACTTTTATATGTACACATATGTATACATACAATTCTTTCATGAAAATAATGCTCAAATGCAGTCAAATATAGACCAACTTTAGCTTCAGAGAAGAGACAGGGAAGGGTCTCCACTTTTTGGTAAAAAGCAGGGGGAGTTGTAAGTACAAGATGTTGCATACATTGTCAGACATAGTGCTTTTAAGTCTTCCCCCTTCTCTTTCTCTCTCTCTCTTTCTTTCTTTCTTTCTTTCTTTCTTTCTTTCTTTCTTTCTTTCTTTCTTTCTTTCTTTCTTTCTTTCTTTCTTTCTTTCTTTCTTTCTTTCTTTCTTTCTTTCTTTCTTTCTTTCTTTCTTTCTTTCTTTTCTTTCTTTCTTTTCTTTCTTTCTTTCTTTCTTTCTTTCTTTCTCTCTCTCTCTCTCTAACAGGGTATGACTCTTTGGGAGTTACATATCAATCAACATGTGTTTATTAAATATTTACTATGTGACAGGCACTGTGATTACTGTGATTAAATATTTTTGTCATCAACAAAATTTATTTAAAAAGGAAAAAAGACAATGTTGAATAGATCAAGGATAGAGATCTAGGATACTCTTATTAGAAGTTTCCCCATATGTGATCCATTAAGTCATATCTTCATTCTTCTCCAGGTTGGCTGCACTTCCACACTTTTGTACTATATTCCCTAGTTGGTTACCCTTCCTCTCCACCCCCTTTTCAGATTTTTCTTCTCCCTTCTATGTATTGTCTTCCTTTATTAGAATGTAAGTTCCTTGAGGGCAGGTATTATTTTTGTATTTGTATTTCCTTGTATTTGTAGCTTCAACACTAAATACAATGTCTGATATGTAGCAAGTACTTCATAAATAGCTCTTTGGAGTTAATCTTTTCACCCATTGCATTGCTGAATCTACAATTTTATTCCCATAGTTATTATGAAAGATTTTTTTGAAATATAAAAGGTATAGTCTGTTAGAGAAGCTGAGTTTACACACCAATTCTATTTATTAGCAATGTGTTCTTTGGAAAATAACTTCACCTCATTTTTTTTGTCATTTGTAAAATGAAGGAAATGCATTAAATGATTCTCAAAGTCTCTTCCAGCTCTAACTTGGCAACATTATTCTGTCCAACTCCAGAAAGAAGGAAAAATAAGATTAGTCTGACATGGTTTTTTTCTTTTTCAAAATTTTTATTGCTGTCTTTTTTTTATCACTTTTATTTCTAAATACATCCTTTCTATTATGCAGACAGCTATTCCTTGTAACAAAAATGTAAAAAAAAAGAAAAAAAAATCTACAAAACTAGCCACCATATCAGCTAAGTTTGAGACTATGTATAGTGCTTCATGCCTGTAATCTTTCACATCTATAAAGAAGGGGAGAAAGCAAATTTTTTCATGGATTCTTTGGGACCTAGATTTGGAATTATGATACCCTAGTAAACAGCTTCATTTTTTTATTGGTTTGTTCTTTCCATTTACATTGTTGCAAATGGAATTTGGTTTATTTTTAATGTACCCATATTAATTCTTGGTAATAATTGCTTCCCTTAAAAATATCCTTTAAAAATAGAATCTAAGATTTTATCCAGAATGCAAGTTAAATTTGCTGGATTGAAATTGGAAAAATTTACTTTCCTTTCCTTTTTTTGGTAATTGGAGCATTTGCCTGGTCCACCAGCACTTCTCCAGGATTTTCAAAGATCACTGTCAAAAGTTCAGCAATCACATCTGTAAGTTTTTTTTTTTTTAAGAACCCTGGAATGTAGTGACTTGTCACTTGACTTCTTTGAGGTTGTAAGAGAGAATAGATTGCCTTCAATGTCTCTCTCCTGCCCTACTCCATTCCACTCTCTGTGATCAACAGAACAAGTTTTTTTTTTTTTTCCTTTCCACATTTTCCTCTCCACCTCCAACCTTAAAGGTACATTGTTAATCTTCTATTCTCTGATAGTTTCATAATGTCCTGAACCTCTGAAATAAAATCAGATGGGTAGTTCTGCCTTCTCCCTGTCATCTATGATAATCATCCTATTCATCCACAGCTGTATTTCTATTTCTTCTTTGATCCTTTATGTCTTAAAAATCTGAGTCTGGCAGTGAATTTTCTTTTGTCTTCCTCATTGGAATTACTAGTGCTTGTGTCATTAGAATTTTATTCTTTAAGAGAAGGAGTGAACAATTTTATATTTGATTATCATCAAAAGAGGACGATTACTGGCATGGAAATGATGGGAACCTTGGAGGCTTGGGACCAGTTACTCCATTTTAGGATTTGTGATGAAGAAGAGGAAGGAGACCCATAATTTTATACTCTTTTAATTTTAGGAGATTTGAGAAAAGATAGGTGGGATCTTGTGGCTTCACATTCTCCCATGGAAGGCACCCCAGAAAGAATGAATAGTTCTCAAGAATGCAATTTTGCATATACAAAGAGACAGTTCTGATCCGGAGAATATTGGAGACTAATATGCAAGGAACTCAGCAAGATAGCTAGATTTTTAAAAGTCTGGTATAAAAACTGAACACAGGGACTGATATCTAATTGTAGCACTTTGGAAACAGATAAAGTCTTAAGGGTCTAATTGCATAACCCTCTTGATAAATGTGATTTGCTATCTTGATGGAAACATGCATGATTTGGATCTTCGCAAGTCAGTGATGTTCAAGGTTAGGGGCTAGAGTGTAGGTACAGCAGCAGCAGAAATCTGTAGCAAATGATGGCAGAGAAATGACTAGGAGCAGTAGAGCAGCCATTGTGGTCATGATAGCAACAACACTGCACTGATGGAGAGAAAAAAGGAAGACAGAGGTAGTTATGGGAAATCTATAGTGATTGATTGCTTTCTATTGTGGCAACTTGCCTGTGTAGAGAAAACTCCAGTCAGTTATAGTACAGATATCTTGAGGGAATTTGGAGACAAGAATTGTCTCTATTTAACTTACTTTATCCCTGTATTAGCATTTTTTTTAAACAAGCATTTATTTGTAGTTTGTTTTCTTGTAGTAGTAATAACAACAACAATCATAGCTAAAATTTCTATAATCCTATAAGGTTTATAAGTCATTTTATAAATATTAAATCATTTTATTCTCACAACAAATCCTGGAGGAAGGTACTATTATTATACTCATTTTACAGATGAGGAAACAGAGACAGAGACTGTGACTTTTCCATAATTTATAAGAGTGTGAGGCCATAATTGACCTCAGGTCTTCCTGATTCAATATTCATTGTTCTATATGTGCTAAGTTATTACTTTTATACTGACTTTTGCCCTTTCTTTTTATAGAAGTTTGGTCAATCAAGACATATAATTAAGATGCAGTTGTCTGAGATGCAAGTGGTATCTGGATAATTCATAGGAAATACAGGCTGGAAGGTCTCACTTCCAGCTTGGAGGGAGGGGCCTCCCTTGACTTGATGAGCTTATTGTTTAGTTTTATGAATGATCCTTTAATTGTTGTAAAAGCCTGGTGTTCTTCTGTTCTCTTTCTTTCCCCCTAAATCAAAATTCTTAACTTTTTAAAATGTATTTAGAATTCCTTCCACAATCTGGGAAAGCTTATGGAACCCTCTGAGGATTACTTGTCACCTAAATTTATAGTCAAAGGAAATGTTAGATTTTAGATAGAGAAAGGTTGGTGAAAATAAGGTTATCTTTCTCTCCCATCAAGTTCATGGATTCCTTGAAATCTGTTCTGTGGAGAGATCTTCTCCTTTACCCACTTTGGGGGACACAGGGATAGATTTCACATAAAGAACTCCTGTGACTAAAAAAATTAGCTTTTTGCTTCTATTTGCATTCTCAGAATTTATCTTGGTGCCTTAGAACATGGTAGCTGCTAAGTACATAGTAGGAGCTTAATAAATACTTTAATCCAATCTAAGAATCTAATGCCATGTGTCAGGCATATGCTAGACATATGCCATTCTAGAAGCTAAGAATATAAAGAAAAAATGAGTATGCAAAAATGGGTATGTATTGAGTATGTAGTATAGATACAGTTCAACAAAGACAATGAACGTAAAGAGCCATGAAGTTTGAGAAGTCTGTTGGATTGTCAATATGAACCATGAAACTCCAAGGATGATAGTGGGGAATGCAGTAGAAAGGAAGAATGTAATCTAGGAATTGAAGTTACATGGGAAGATAAAAAAGAAATCCTGGTGAGCAGCAGATGACAGCAGCCATGATTTGGAGAAGATGATACAGAGGGGATGGCATATGCTTCAAAACATAAGAAACAGAGAGAACACAACAATTTGATGGTCTGGAATGACACACTGGGGATCAATAAGAAGGTCAACTTATACTTCTCTTTGTGAATAATAAGAGAAAGATAAAGAAGTCCTCCATGATGGGGAGAGGGGAAGGAATGACAATTGCTAAGACTTATTTGGTCTAAAAATTGCTGAGTCTGTGCTTTTGAATCTTAGAGCACCACAGGAGATGAATATTGGCTCCTCAGTATAGAACTTTAACAACTTAATACATTCCAAGTTTAGCTGTGATGATGGAAATATTTTTTCTGTAAATCTATCTTTATTTTTCTATCTACTTATCTTTCCATCTCTCTGTTTTCCTCTATTTCTCTATCTTTCTGACTATCTATCTCCCTTTTTTTCTATTTGGTCATCTTTCTTTCTATCTGCATAGCTATCTTTCTATCTGTCCATCTATCATTTTATCTTTTTTTCTGTTCTCTTTCTCTCTCTCTCTCTTTCTCTCTCTCTCTCTCTATATGTGTGTGTGTGTGTGTGTGTGTGTGTGTGTGTGTGTGCGTTTTTCTTTGTGAGCTATAGCTAAAGAGAAATTGTTAAAAAAAAAAAAAGAATGGCAACCACTCACTTAATTTCATGTGTTTTTTAAAAAAATCCTTTGCTATGTGGCATATGAACGAGCATTTTTTGAACCTTTCCATTATAGCCTCTTTAGAAATGCAGACCACTGAAATGGAATGGCTGACCCTATCTCAAATACCGTACCTTCATGTTCTAAGAACAGGACTGTAACAATGTTGTTTTTTTAATCTTATCATCATCCTATGTAGCTCAAATAGTTTACTTGTATGACTCACCCTGGATGCAGACCTCAAACTAAACACTTTAGTATTATCAATTAATGTAAAAGAAACCCATAGAAGGGAGTGAGGATACTGTAAAACCCAGGTGGAATTGAAAGCACATAAAAGGGGTTCAACAATCTGATCTCCATGTCCTGGACTCCTGGAATATTTTCCTTGAACTAGATCACTTAGTCAAAAGCCTCACATTCTTTTCTGAAGGACAGCAAAGATAATTTTAATCATAATGGAGACTAAATTCTGTGAAAATCTTTAAAAGAATAATCGGAGAGTTAACACACTAGAGGGTATGTAACATGTCACCCTTAGGGCTTTTCATTAGCATTCAACATCTGTTGTTTAAAAATACCTTGCATATACTCACTAAGACTTAGGAGAACTACAAAAAGTAAAGCAGAGGTTTAAGAGATGTCATGGATGTTAAGCATGCTAACACTTCCATTATGTGTCAAAGCAGGAAATGGAAGAATTGAAGGTGAGGATTTAAAAAAAAATACCATATATATTTATGTATGTATATAATGTGCTTCAAAATGTTATAAGAATCCATTGTTAGCAATGAGCATACAAAAACATGGGCAATTCAGGACAAACAATGAAGACAGGAGTGATTCTAATATATATATATATAATTGTATATAATTGTTCTGAACTGGATTGAGACTGGATTTGCCCTCATTTTTTCCTCCCAAATGCACTCCAGCTTTTCTAGCATTTTGGTCTTCTAAGTTCAGCCATGTATTGAATTACTTTCCCATCCCTTTCCCTCAATTTCTAAAATATAGTAAACTTTTGACAAAGTGTGTCTTTATTTTCCCTAGTTCTTATTCTCCTTAATAGGGTAAAAGGACGCCAAAAAAGAATTAGATCCATTGTGACCAACAGAACTAAAGACTTTGACTGTTGATTATTACACAAACCTAACATTCTCTTGGATGGGAAGGACATAATGATAACACTTTTATAGGGAATATCTTCACAATATTGCTTTTATTATTATAGATAGCACTAAGATTGATAGGATGAAACTGGCCTTATGGCTTGAATGTATTGCACTATAAGAATGTATTTTATGCAAAATGGGAAGGAGAGCAGAAGGGTTGGGTAGATAGAATTTCATTGTAAATTAAATATTAATTTGAACAAATTTAGACACCAGAAGGAAAAGAATGAGTAAAGATGGTGCAAGACATAAACACATGATATTGTCTTTGGAGTATACAATAGACTACCATGAAAGAAAGAGGGAAAAGAGGAGGAGTTTGGTATAAGATTATGATAAAATAGTTGAAGGGTGACTTTTATTATGAGACTTCTGTTACACTCTCTATCACACAAACCCATCCACACCCACACACCCTCATCCATTCACACAAGTAGCATATTTAATAACTTCTAGACTTGCCTTAATAATTGTTTTATTCTTTAAGAGAAGGAGTGAACAATTTTATATTTGATTATCATCAAAAGAGGACGATTACTGGCATGGAAATGATGGGAACCTTGGAGGCTTGGGACCAGTTACTCCATTTTAGGATTTGTGATGAAGAAGAGGAAGGAGACCCATAATTTTATACTCTTTTAATTTTAGGAGATTTGAGAAAAGATAGGTGGGATCTTGTGGCTTCACATTCTCCCATGGAAGGCACCCCAGAAAGAATGAATAGTTCTCAAGAATGCAATTTTGCATATACAAAGAAACAGTTCTGATCCGGAGAATATTGGAGACTAATATGCAAGGAACTCAGCAAGATAGCTAGATTTTTAAAAGTCTGGTATAAAAACTGAACACAGGGACTGATATCTAATTGTAGCACTTTGAAAACAGATAAAGTCTTAAGGGTCTAATTGCATAACCCTCTTGATAAATGTGATTTGCTATCTTGATGGAAACATGCATGATTTGGATCTTCGCAAGTCAGTGATGTTCAAGGTTAGGGGCTAGAGTGTAGGTTCAGCAGCAGCAGAAATCTGTAGCAAATGATGGCCGAGAAATGACTAGGAGCAGTAGAGCAGCCATTGTGGTCATGATAGCAACAATACTGCACTGATGGAGAGAAAAAAGGAAGACAGAGGTAATTATGGGAAATCTATAGTGATTGATTGCTTTCTATTGTGGCAACTTGCCTGTGTGGAGAAAACTCCAGTCAGTTATAGTACAGATATCTTGAGGGAATTTGGAGACAAGAATTGTCTCTATTTAACTTACTTTATCCCTGTATTAGCATTTTTTTTAAACAAGCATTTATTTGTAGTTTGTTTTCTTGTAGTAGTAATAACAACAACAATCATAGCTAAAATTTCTATAATCCTATAAGGTTTATAAGTCATTTTATAAATATTAAATCATTTTATTCTCACAACAAATCCTGGAGGAAGGTACTATTATTATACTCATTTTACAGATAATGAAATTTAATCCCATAGTCAAATGACTTATCCAAAGTCATACTGCTAATTAATGATAAAGCCAGAGTAGAACCCCAAATTTCTTTACTCTAGTTCAGTGTTCTTTTAAAATTTTTTTTGCTTAAAAAACTGTGACATTACTTTAGGATACCACTTTATTTATCAGAGATGCACAGAACTTAGAACTTACTGAGTCTTAAGGGCTTTTGCTGGAGTTAAACATTTTTATTCTCTTCATGATTTACCCTAAAGAAAAAAGTCATGTAATAGTTCTGATCAGTCATATGTTAAAAATAAAACAAAACAAAACAAAAGACAACCCCCCCTCAACACAAAGACTTATATTTCAGATGGATCACATCAATCATGTACTGCCTGAATTGGTTACCAATTGAAGACAATCACGTTATCTTCCGCTAAATAAAGATGAACTCCATTGAGAGAAAGCATTGTTGGATTTTCAATTCTACCCGTGAGAGAACAAAAGTTTCTTTATTGCCTTTATACTGACTTTTGCCCTTTCTTTTTATAGAAGTTTGGTCAATCAAGACATATAATTAAGATGCAGTTGTCTGAGATGCAAGTGGTATCTGGATAATTCATAGGAAATACAGGCTGGAAGGTCTCACTTCCAGCTTGGAGGGAGGGGCCTCCCTTGACTTGATGAGCTTATTGTTTAGTTTTATGAATGATCCTTTAATTGTTGTAAAAGCCTGGTGTTCTTCTGTTCTCTTTCTTTCTCCCTAAATCAAAATTCTTAACTTTTTAAAATGTATTTAGAATTCCTTCCACAATCTGGGAAAGCTTATGGAACCCTCTGAGGATTACTTGTCACCTAAATTTATAGTCAAAGGAAATGTTAGATTTTAGATAGAGAAAGGTTGGTGAAAATAAGGTTATCTTTCTCTCCCATTAAGTTCATGGATTCCTTGAAATCTGTTCTGTGGAGAGATCTTCTCCTTTACCCACTTTGGGGGACACAGGGATAGATTTCACATAAAGAACTCCTGTGACTAAAAAAATTAGCTTTTTGTAATAATGAATAATGAATTAATGTAATAATGAATAATGAACAGAGTCCTTGAGGCTAAAATTCTACTTTACTGAAAAAGAATAAGGGTAAAATTTTAATTTAATTCACCATTCTGACCATTAGTACTTTGCCATGATA